>NC_134696.1:50772493-51405410 GCF_050947455.1 Rhinoderma darwinii
ACATATGATATCCCCCTTCCCTCTCCCTCCCCCCAACTTATTCAAACCCTTCCTCCACCTACCCAGTGCACAATCAGCTTTGGTCAGATTTCATTAGTGACCTGCTCTTCTGCCTCCCGATCAAGATTTCCTTCATTTCCTGCAGAGGACATCATAATAAAATCATGTGACAGTTTCCATTCCTAACTCTAGAAATTATGAAAGAGAACCAAGTTTTCACAGCCGATGCCAATCTCCAGATGTTATAGAATCTCATGTGAAAGACAGACCTCTTATGTCACTTGTGTAAGGCTTCGTTCACATCTACGCCGGGCTTCCGTTCTTGGGTTCCGTCAGATTTTTCTGTCGGAGGAACCCATGAAGGGAAACCAAACGGAAACCATAGATTCCGTTTGCATTACCATTGGTTTCAATTGTAATGCTTCCGTTGCAAATGGTTTCCGTTTGTCTCCGTTCCTTAAGGTTTCAGGTTTTTTTGCCGAATCAATACCGTAGTCGACTGCGCTATTCAAAACGACGGAACCCTTAAACAAACTGAAACCATTTGCATCGGATCCGTCACCATTGAAATCAATAGGGATGCAAACGAAAATCTATGGTTTCCGTTTGTTTCATTCAGGGTTCCGTTCATGGGTTCCCCTGAAGGAAAGCTCAGATGGAACCCATGAACGGAGCCCTGGCGCAGATGTGAACGAAGCCTTACTTGGTTTTTTGCATAGCTGGGATCAAAAATACTGAGAATATATCTTCATATCTATCTTCATATTCTAACTAGTAGCACAAACTATTGTTCCTGTGTCATTGGAGAACAGACTTCAATTTACAAACAAGTGTTTCTGCTGTAATACATTCTCTTTATAAGATCCCATTGTAATAAGGGTGCTCATTCATTTTCTTAACATATTTTCTGGCCACCTTTGGCTGTAGTGATGCCTATCTACATCTTGATAACACAAGTGCTGAGTATATATGTGGCAATTATTGCTAAACTCTTGTGTGTGTCAATGGCTGCTGCCTAAATGAGAACGTCTTAATATCGTGCTGAAGTTTACAAGATCTGATAAATGATATCCTGTATTTTCTGTCCTCGAGTGGATTAGCTCATTATAATTCAAGGCAAGAGACTGAGCGTCTAAACAGAGCAATAAATGGATCAATGACCTTGAGCATCAAAGAACATGAAGATTTATAACCCTTGATATCCATATAGACCCCCCTCAAACCTATTTTAAAATCATTATTAATGTATGCCCTCTTTTAAGAAAAAGACTAAATTTGAAAGGCCAATAACAGGTGACTTACTTTAAAGGTTGTAGAGCAGGAGAGACCGGTGACACCCAACACCATTACTTTATAATTAATCAGATTATTGTCCTCAGGTCTTGCGCTCATTTTAAATGAATGAGTATATTGTTCTCCGTTGTTCACGGTTATCCATAGAGCTCCATCTAGGAAGAGTTTGAGATAACATGATCAGGAACTTCACATTTTTGAAAGAACATTGTATGAACATATCTGCTGGAAAATATAACATGCATTGGGTCTATTGTCTGTACAGCAGGGTGTTCAGACTTTCTCAGCATTGTATCGTTTCGTAAAGTCTGAATATTGGGGCTTACATTATGTCAGTTGTCCAAATGCCTATACAATATACATAGTAAAACTTGGCGTAATTTATGAAAAATTTGTTAAAAAAGTTGTATTGTCTAATGCAGGGGTGCTCAGCCTGCAGCCCAGGGACTGCATGCGGCCCATATTGCCATTGTGTGCGGCTGGCCAGCCATAAGGACACAGACATACTTGTCTGTGTCCTGATAGTTCAGAAATATACAGATGTGTTTTGACAGCTGCATCCCACTGATGGCACCATTATGGGAGGTACTATTATGGAGGCACTGTGGGGAGCTGTATACATTCTAATTTAAAGAGAACCATGAGTGCAGCATGTAATGGGCAGGGCTGAACAAACCCTGGGGCACTTTGCATTTTTTTCTACCCTCCTCCGTTATTAAGATATCAGTGCCGTTTTATTTGGCGCCCAATATTTAAATCACCCCCAGAACTGTCAATGGGGCGTGTAATGGCAAGGGGGCGTGTAACATGGCTGTGACACTGTCCAATCAGCTACGGACAGCGTCACAGCAAGAGCTGGAGAGAGGAGAGCCTGTGTGTGTGCACGCTCTCCTCAGCTCTCGGCAGACAAGGACAAGACTGTGATCTCTTTAGAGAGATCACAGTCTTGTCCTTGTCTGCCAAACTGGCAAGGGGGCGTGTCTCTGCTACGGACAGTGTAAGAGCTGGAGAGAGGTGAGCGCGCATTCGCACGCGCGCTCTCACTCTTCAGCTTTTGGCAGACAAGTTCAAGACTGTGATCTCTTGCGAGAGATAATACAGACTTGTACTTGTCTGCCGAGAGGTGAAGAGAGCATGCGCGTGCACGCGCTCTCCTCTCTCAAGCTCTTGCTGTGACGCGGGTAGAATTTTTTTTTAAAAATGCCCCAGGGTTTGTGAAGCTCTGCCCATTAGATGATGCACTCACCTGCACATGTATGGGCAGGTGAAAGGCAGCGGAACAATCCTGGTAAAACTGTTAGTCCATTTTCAGACGTGGCGGATCTATTCCGCTGCAAATGTTGGTGCAGATTCAGGGCAATTACGCAATGAATCTGCACCAACATTTGCATACTTGACAGGTAATTCAGACATTTCAGATATCAAAGCGGACTGGCCACAGATTTCAGTTTTTGCATTGCAAAGGCTGAAATCCGCAGTGAAATTCTGCTTCTTCTCCGCAACATAATGAGCATGCTGCGAAGGGAAAATTCTGCACCGCAGCCTAAATTCCGCACCGTTATTTTCCACAACGTCTGACCTAATGCACATGACCATGTTTTTGCCTCCGCAATTCATGCGCAAAAATGCGGATGAATTGTGGACTCATTCATTTCTATGGGCCCATGCACACGACCGTTGTTTCCACGTTCCGTGCATTGGGCGGGCATGAGACCTAAGTTACCCAAAAATTTAGAAACCAATTTAAAAAAAACGGCTGCTGCAGATTTCCACTGTGGACTGTCCTCAGCGGAATTCAACAGCAATTTCGCCACGTCTGAATGTGCCCTTATAAGACATAATGAACTCCATGCTTTAAATGATTTCAAATATTATAGTAGTGAGTACATTATTCCATATATAATAATAAATCACTGTCTTCACTCATTGTATAATACTTGATATGTAGACGCTTTATATGAATGGTTACATAGTTCCAGCTATTTTATTAACTTCCATCATAATTAAAGCGAGAAAGAAAAAGCTTTTCTATAGTTTAATTTTTGTGAAGTAAATGGGGAACACCCTATGAACTAGCAGCTGCAGCCAGGATCTATAATGCACAGCGTTACTTGCCTTCTGGATTGGCAGAACTGAAATTATTAGTCATAGTTTCCTTTAAGGGAAATGACAGTTTTTCTAGTCTCTCTGCACCTGGTAGTTATAAAACATTGCATACATACAACCATTTCATCAGCTATAAACACTTCAGCTGGCCAAACGTGGTACATGGATAATTATTTCTCAGTGAACATGTAGAAATATATTTCTCTCCTATAGAATATACACAGTATGGGGTCCGCTTTCCCTCCATATACAAATTTACCAAGAGCAGCTCTCTCATTGTCATCTAGCCAAACTATTGTGCCACTTTCTCTTGTATGTTTCCTAGTAGTTTTGTACCCCAGTCCTTTGGTCTAGTCCTATAGTTCCAGATTGTGCCCTGAGGTTTGTTGTCCCAGCAGGGGAGTACTGGCTATTTAGACAGTGCCTGAGGGTCCATAGCTAGAAGAACCCCAGAGCCCTTCAGTAATAGGCAGTACTTGTTAGGGTATGTGCACACGTAGTGTTTACGCCTCGAAAAACACCTGAAAAAACGGGAGCAGAACGTTCCGACGGGGCGTTTTTTCTATCCCTCATTGGAAGCAGTAGAGGATCCTTCTATGGTCAGGGCTAGCAGTTTTCTTTATATTTCTGATTTAAAATATTTGGATAATTTGATTCCAAACAAAGAAAATGATACAACTAATGTGTTTATATTGTTGCTGTACTAATAAAAAATATGTACAATTTTTTTCTTATCTTTTCAGTATTTTGCATTCCTTCTAATTCTGTTTGCGGGTCAGATTACTGTGGGTGTGCTGCTATACACACAGCGGTCCTCCGTAAGTACTAACATATACTGTATATTCAGCATACCATTTTAGATATAATTTATATTGCATTGCAGGATCACAGTAGCTACATTTCATTATAAGTAACTCCTTGATAGATGGTTAATATTGGAATCTCTGAAAATCTAAGTCCCAACATTGCCTTAGAGGCACAATTAACAGAGTATTTATGATATTTACTGCAGCCTGTATTCTGTGAATGGACCTCTGGAAATACATCTGCACAATAATGCTTTGTTAGAATTATCTCGATTGGCTTCTTTAGAATAAATGCTAGATTACGATAGGTGAATGATTTATTAAAATGTTCTATTCTGTCTCCAGTTAAATGTTGCAGTGGGGAAATATGTGGAAAACATTATCAAGAGCTATGGCATTGTCACAAACCAAACAGAGCTTCAGGAAGGTTTGGATTTTGCCCAGGAACAGGTATTTTAACTGATATTATTACAGGTTGACCTGAGCCATTTCACATTTTAATTGTTTATAAGGCTCTGTTCACATCTGCATTGGGGTCCCGTTCTGACGTTCCATCGGAGGTTTCCGTCAGAACGGGACCCCAACGCAGATGTGAACAGAGCCTTAGATATTTTTTATACATAGTAGGTTGTATTGTTTTTGTGCACTACTTTTCTCCTGTTTTGCATTAAAAATTTCCAAGCACTACTCCCAACATTGTTGTTTACTTCCCGTTCTTCTGTATTATCCATATTTTGCTTTGATCCCCCAACATAATGCCAATAATCAGGGCTCTGGAATGAAGCAGAAAGTAGGCACTTGCCTTAGGGTCAGGGACATCCTTGGGGGGGGGGGGGGGGTTGGTGGGCAAATAACTGAACTACAAGGGCTGTCTGACGCATCAAACCACTGAGCACCGGAATCTGGGTTCAAGTTGGCTTTCAGTGGTCTAATGATAAAAATGTAACAATATATTTCAACAATACCATTAATTCGTGTGGAATTTAGGCCATTCAATCTTTTTTTTGCCATTTGTTCTTTACTTTGCTTGTTGACAAATGTATAAAAGCAACAATATATCTGCTCCTGTTATAGCATTCTTGATTTACTATCTATTGTCAAACCTCTTGTGTTACAGATGAGCTGCTGTGGTTGGTTCACTCCTGAAGACTGGATGAAGAATCAGAAAATCTCTCAAAACTCATCAGTCAACTTGTATCCTTGCTCCTGCAGAAATACATCTTCCTTTCGTCCTAACTCAGTCATCAATGGCACTGCTAATGGTACTGACATCTTTGAGCCCATAAATGAGCCCAGGAACGGATTTTGCACAGCCACAGCAAAGGACAATTGGCCGGTATATCAGAGAGTAAGTGTAAACCATCTAAAGGGATATTCTTGGACCTAAACTGTTATGGCCTATCCTTAGGGGAAGGTCTGATCCCCGCTGACCAGCATAATGAAGGGGGTTCTGTGCTCCAGCAAGCGCCTCTGCCCCTTTTTTGTTTACACAGGCACAGTAGCTTGTCCACATGGGTGGCTGAGCCTGGTATAAGTCAATAGGACTGAGATGCAGTATCCTGTGCCAGTGTAAACAGTGAAGGGGCTACTGCGCTCCACCAAGCACTGTGCGTCTACATACTACTTCTGGTCTGTCTTATTTTAATAAGTTAAGCATAGATCGCAAAGTATGAATATCAAATTTTTATTTTTTTATACTTTTATACAAAAATGTTATAAATTTATGTGCTGTGACTTTTTTTTAATCATTTCCTCCTTTCCTATTTTAGGGCTGCATGAACAGTATTCAGGCGTTTATAATAAATAATTTAATCTGTATTATTGGAGTATGCATAGGAATTGCCTTATTGGAGGTGAGTATTATCGCATGATATTCACTGACTGACTAGTATAAAATCCTTGGCATATCACAATGCACATGTAATTGACTAGTTATGGGAATGGGGTTCCTACCCAGTGTTAATAAGAATAATAAGAATAAGAATAATCTTTATTTATATAGCGCCAACATATTCTGCAGCACTTTACAATTCAGAGGGAACATGTATAGACAATATCAGACATTACATAGTGACAAAACTAATTAACAATTCACACAAGAGGAGTGAGGACCCTTCTCGCAAGAGCTTACAATCTATGAGGAAAAAGGAGTGACACAAAATTTAAAAAGTGTTGTTTTTTTTGCACAATGATGCAGCCATCTTTTATACATATGGGGTAGTACACATAAAGCTGCATGTGCCAGTCACAAGTCAGTATCTGTGTATGACAGACATGGGGTGCATTAGGATGCAGGGAGTCTGGGGGATACTGCTGAATGAAGGGGTCGGGTTCTGTGTATGGACAGATCGGGAGAAATAGCCGTCAACTATTCTTCCCTACTTCCCCATACACATGCACACTCGGTTTGACTGAGTTTGCATGTGTTCTCAAGGGGCGAGAGGGGAATAAGCTGCTGCCAGACACCTCTGGCGGCAGCTTATCTCCCTTGAGAACAAAGGATTGGGCATGTTGAAATTTAACATTTCCGATCCTGTTTTTCCCTCGACATCTACCGAATGAATATTGGCTGAACGTCTAATATATTAGATTGTCGTCTGGTTGAAGTTAGTCTAATGTGTATGGCCCCCTTTACACAAGGAGATTTTGCTGATCATGTGATCCTTTCCATTCACCGTTGAACAAAAAAAAAATAATTGCACCTTTGCCCTTGGTGACACTGTTAACACAGCAGGCCTTTAGAAAAATTCCTCACCAATTATGGATATCATGAGACATATCACCAGCTTTGGCAGCATAACCTGATTACAAATGCTGTCCAATCTGCAGGCATTATGTTGTAAAACAGGAGGAGCTGAGCAGATCGATATATAGTTGGATGGGGAAAGATTCAGGATAAACTGTCATTTATTGATTTAAATCCCTACTCACTGTGGGCTAAAGAGTCCAGTGGGCGGTGCTAATCAGTGATCGACAGCCTTCCCTGCCTTTGTGTGCATACAGAAATAGCTGTCAACTGGCCCACGTTGAGCATGGATTTAAATCAATAAATTACATCTTTTCTCACAAATTTATATATTAATTTGCTCAGCTCCACTTGCTCTATAATATGCTGACCAAAGATTCAACCGCATGTTTGGCATGACAAGTTCCCTTTAAACCTCTAACAAAAATGAAATCACCATATAAGCTGATCAAAATAGCAAATGCCTTTCTAAATGATTTAACAGCATGTTGGACAATTATTTCAACAGCCTGTTTGAGATGTAGGTACCATCTCTACATTGTCCATGGTAAGCAGTGGACGTCTAGAAGACATCTCCTTGTATTAAATAAGGCCTTATGCACACGACTGTAAAAACACCCGTTATAACGGGCCCATAGACTTCTGTTGGCCACGGGTACCTTCCCGTTTTCTCACGGGAAGGTGCCCGTGCCGTTGAAAAAGATAGAACATGTTCTATTTTTTTCTTTTACGGGCTGTGCTACTATACTTTATAATGGGAGCACGGCTCGGAATAACGGCCGGCTGCCCGTGGCCGGCCATGCTCGTAATTACGAGCACGGTCGTGTGCATGGGGCCTAAGAAATAGATTGGGATCTACAATGATTACAACATTTTATACAAGTCTCAGAAAACCAAGACATAAAAGATATCAACCTTTCTAAACATGGGGTACTACTAATTAAAAAAAAAAAAAATCCACAATCAAGTCTTAACCTTTTGTACATCACATTTCATACATATTATTTACATATAATCATTCACATTTTGGACTGAGGAAGTTTCATGTTGTGTGAGGGCTATTTACTGCATAGAGAGGAAACCGTACAACTTACTGGTTTAGTAACCTACTGGTTTTTTGACGGATTATTTTTACAAATGTGCAGGAAATGAGCTCACACCTGCTGTTGTGGGGATTTACTCGTTTCTTCACATGTCTAAATACAGATATAGAATATTTACATTATTCTGTGCGGCCCCCCATATCCTCCTTCCTCCGGACCAGAAATCTAACCAACTGCCTTTGTACTTTGTCTCTCAGTTTCTCCAGTTTATAGGCCACATATTGGCTTTGGTTCTAGAGAAAAGATTAATGAGAAGCTCTTCAGATGACATCCTGTTCTTTCCCGTCAGGTTATGTCTTGTGTGACACTTTGGTTTGTTTGCTGTGTAGAGGTCATTTCTTTCCTAATTCCAGACCACTTTTGGTCTTTGGATTTGTATCCGTCAGCTAAATCAAGTTGCACTTATATATATGTACAACCTTACATATATGTACAACCTCATATATATATGTACAACCTTACATATATGTACAACCTCATATATATATGTACAACCTCATATATATGTACAACCTTTTATATATATATATATATATATATACATATGTATATATGTACAACCTTGTATATATGTACAACCTTATATATATATGTTCAACCTCATATATATATATATGTACCACCTCAATATATATGTACAACCTTACATATATGTACAACCTCATATATATATGTACAACCTCATATATATGTACAACGTTTTATATATATATATATATATATATATACATATGTATATATGTACAACCTTGTATATATGTACAACCTTATATATATATGTTCAACCTCATATATATATATGTACAACCTTACATATATGTACAACCTCATATATATGTACAACCTTATATATATATATATATATATATATATGTACAACCTTATATATATGTACAACCTTATATATACTAGTCCTTCTCAATGAATTAGAATATCATCAAAAAGTTAATTTATTTCAGTAATTCAGTTCAAAAAGTGAAACTCATATATTATTTAGATTCATTACACACAGAGTGATCTATTTCCAGCATTTTTTTCTTTTAATGTTGATGATTATGGCTAACCGTTAATGAAAATCCCAAATTTAGTCTCTCAGAAAATTAGAATATTGGGTAAAAGTTGAAGATTGTAGACTCATGGTGTCACACTCTAATCAACACAAAACACCTGCAAAGGTTTCCTAAGCCTTTAAATGGTTCAACAGTCTGGTTCAGTAGGATACACAATCAGGGGGAAGACTGCTGACTTGACAGTTTTCCAGAAGACAGTCATTGACATCTTCCACAAGGAGGGTAAGCTACAAAAGGACATTGCTAAAGAAGCTGGCTGTTCACAGAGTGCTGTATCCAAGCACATTAACCCCTTCCCGCTCCTGAACATACTATTAGGTCATAGTAACCATCCCGTTCGCACTCCATGACCTAATAGTACGTCACGGGAGGATCGGCAATTTCGCCTGTCTTTCCGGCACATACAGGAGCTGTGACAACTGCTGTCTCGTACAGCAGTTGCCGCAGCTCCTTCAGCGGGGACCGATCGCGGTGTCCCCGCTGATTAACCCCTTAGAAGCCGCGTTCAATAGCGATCGCGGCTTCTTAGGGGGTTAAACCACCATCGTCGGCCCGCTACATGATAGCAGGCGGCGATGGTTGCTATGGCAACCGGAGGCCCAACAATGGCCTCCGGCTATGCCATCTACGGAAGCCTAGTGGGTCCTGACAAAGTCAGGACCCACTATGCTTGATGTCAGCGAGTAGCTGACAGCTCTAATACACTGCACGACGCATGTTAGTAGCAGTGCAGTGCATGTAGCGCAGTGTATGAGAATTGCAATCAGGGTCTCCTGCCTTCAAGTCCCCTAGTGGGACAAAATAAAAAAGTTGTGTAAGAATAAAAAAAGAAAAGTTTAAAAGTAATAAAAGTAAAAATCCCCCTTTTTCCCTTATCAGTCATTTATTATTAAAAAATATATATAAATAAACTATACATAATTGGTATCGCCGCGTCCGTAACGGCCTGAACTACAAAAGGGTCTTGTTATTTAACCCATAAAAGAAAATAATAATAAACCATACTAGAATCACAATTTTTGGTCACTTCACCTCCCAAAAAATGGAATAAAAAGAGATCAAAAAGTTGCATGTACCAAAAAATTATACTGATCGAAATTACAGTTCGTTACGCAAAACAACAAGTCCTCGCACAGCTTTCTTGATGGAAAAATAAAAAAGTTATGGCTCTTAGAATATGGCAATACAAAAAGTTAATTATTTTTTATCAAAATATTTGATTGTGCAAACGCCATAAGACATAAAAAACCTATAAACATCTGGTATCGCCGTAATCATATCGATCCGCAAAATAAAGTGAATATGTCATTTATAGCGCACGGTGAACGCTGTAAAAAAGAATGGAATAAAAATAATAGTAAAATTGCTGTTTTTTAGTCACCACAACCCTTAAAAAATAGAATAAAAACTAATAAAATAGTCGCATGCACCCCATGAAAACTACAATGAATTCCTCAAGGGGTCTAGTTTCCAAAATGGGGTCACTTTTAAGGGGTTTCCCCTGTACTGGTACCTCAGGGGCTCTGCAAATGCGACATGGCGCTCAGAAACCTATCCAGCAAAATCTACATGCCAAATAGCACTGCTGCCATTCTGAGCCCTGCCTTTTGTCCAACCAGCAGTTGGCGCTCCTTTGCACACTAGGGCCACATGTGGGATATTTCTAAAAACAGCAGAATTTGGGCAATAAGTATTCAGTTGTGTTTCTCTGGTAAAACCTTCTGTTTTACAGAAAAAAAAAATGTGAATAAAAAGGATTTTCTGACCAAAAAAGGAATTTGTAAATTTCACTTCTACTTTCTGTGTTTTATGGGGGGTGGGGGGGGGTGGGTTCTAATATATAGGCCCCTCAAAGCCACTTCAGAACTGAACTGGTACCTAAAAAAAATAGGCTTTTGAAATTTTATTCAAAATATGAGAAATTGCTGCTAAAATTCTAGGCCTTGTAACCTCCTAGAAAAATAAAAGAATGTTCAAACAATAATGCCAACATATAGTAGACATATGGGAAATGTGAACTAGTAACTATTTTGGGTGGTATAACTATCTGTCTTACAAGCAGATACATTTAAATTCAGAAAAATTCAATTTTTTCCAAATTTTCTCTTTTCACAAATAAACACTGAATATATCGACCAAATTTTACCACTAACATAAAGTCCAATGTCTCACGAGAAAACAGGATAGGTATAAGCATTCTGAAGTTATTACCACATAAACTGAAATATGTCAGATTTGAAAAATGGGCTCTGAGCCTTAAGGCCGAAACTAGGCTGCGTCCTTAAAGGGTTAATGGAAAGTTGAGAGGAAGGAAAAAGTGTGGTAGAAAAAGGTGCACAAGCAACTGGGATAACCGCAGCCTTGAAAGGATTGTCAAGAAAGGGCCATTCAATAATCTGGGGGAGATTCACAAGGAGTGGACTACGGCTGGAGTCAGTGTTTCAAGAGCCACCACACACAGACGTATCCTGGACATGGGCTACAAGTGTCGCATTCCTTGAGACAACGTCAGAAGCGTCTTACCTGGGCTAAGTTGAAAAAGAACTGGTCTGCTGCTCAGTGGTCCAAAGTCCTGTTTTCAGATGAAAGTAAATTTTGTATTTCATTTGGAAATCAAGGTCCCAGAGTCTGGACGAAGAGTGGAGAGGCATCAATCCAAGTTGCTTGCGGTCCAGTGTGAAGTTTCCACAGTCAGTGATGGTTTGGGGGCCATGTCATCTGCTGGTGTTGGTCCACTGTGTTATATAAAGTCCAGAGTCAGCGCGGCCATCTACCAGGAAATTTTCGAGCACTTCATGCTTCCCTCCTCTGACAAGCTTTATGGAGATACTGATTTCATTTTCCAGCAGGACTTGGCACCTGCCCACACTGCCAAAAGTACCAATACCTGGATTAATAACCACAGTATCACTGCACTTGATTGGCCAGCAAACTCGCCTCACCTAAACCCTGTAGAGAATCTACAGGGTATTGTCAAGAGGAAGATGAGACACCAGACCCAACAATGCAGACGAGCTGAAGGCCGCTATCAAAGCAACCTGGGCTTCCATAACACCTCAGCAGTGCCACAGGCTGATCGCCTCCATGCCACGCCGCATTGATAACACCTCAGCAGTGCCACAGGCTGGTCGCCTCCATGCCACGCCGCATTGATGCAGTAATGCATGTAAAAGGAGCCCCGACCAAGTATTGAGGGCATATACTGTACATACTTTTCAGTAGGCCAACATTTCGGTATTAGAAATCATTTTTGAAATTGGGCTTATATAATATCTTAATTTTCTGAGACACTAAATTTTGGGTTTTCATTAACTGTTACCATAATCATCAACATTAAAAGAAAACAAATGCTGGGAATAGATCACTCTGTGTGTAATGAATCTATAGAATTTATGAGAGTTTCACTTTTTGAATTGAATTACTGAAATAAATTAACTTTTTTATGATATTCTAATTCATTGATAAGGACGATTATATGTACAACCTCATCTATCTATCATCTATATCTATCTATCTATCTATCTATCTATCTATCTATCTATCTATCTATCTATCTATCTATCTATCTATCTATCTATCTATCTATCTATCTATCTATCTATCTATCTATCTATCTATCTATCTATACAGATGTATAAACTTTGTATTTACAAACTATAATAGTATTGATAAACCCTTGAGCACTGTGCTCTATGGCTCACATAGAACATCTATGAGCCGTCTTCAGCCTAACAAGGTGCATCAATCAGCCGTAGGTGCAGGGAGCTCAGCTGAGCACTTCTGCACCTTCATTTCAGAGAAGCTGGGGGTTTGAGCACCCAGACCCCACTGATCAACACTTCTGACATGTCTCTATGACATATCAAAAATATTTTGAAAGTGCAGATACTCTTTATGTCTATTTCTGAATCAGAAAAGAGGAGCGCTGACTGCTATAGAAATATGTTGAGATCTATTTGGAAAAGAGAAAACAAAAAACAAAATGATGGACATTGACTTTTAAGGCATCTTCCACTGCTGGTAAAAGTGGTGCGAACATAGCTACAAATTAGCATTATAACCCTGTTCATGTAGTCATCACTAACCACAAAAACAGGCTGACTTGAGGATAAAAAGACATAGTATAATGGCAACCATATGTGTGGCAGTACTGGTCTTTAATGCTGCTGGTCCAGCAGCAGCATTGTACTATGGATGGTAATACTAGGCTATAAACTCGCCAACATGCTGTAAATGACATTGTAGTTGACAAGTGCGCAAGTTTATTTTATTTAGCTGTTTTTCAATGTTTTAATATTCTTTTTTTTTACCTCTAAAACAGTATGGTGTTCATCTTCTATAAACACACCTGCTTTGTAATAGTTTCTTCTTTTATGACGTGCAGTCTGTTTTCTGTTCCTCCTTTGTTTCCTTATCTGCTCAGTGCTTGTTGTGAACCTCAACAGCACATGATGGCGGGTGTGACAGACAGGCTGAAGCTTTCCCCCTTCCTCTTCTCTGTTCTCTGACCTGTGTACAAAACATTGTGTTTTCTGGGTTAAACCCTACAAAAATAGATGGAAAAAATGTGCCGAGTAACTAGCCCTAGAGTGATAAACACCAAATAAATCATATAGTATCAAATCTATTTTCCGCATTTCACTATTGAGTCACTTAAAGAGGCTCTGTCACCAGATTTTGCAACCCCTATCTGCTATTGCAGCAGATAGGCGCTGCAATGTAGATTACAGTAACGTTTTTATTTTTAAAAAACGAGCATTTTTGGCCAAGTTATGACCATTTTTGTAATTATGCAAATGAGGCTTGCAAAAGTCCAAGTGGGTGTGTTTAAAAGTAAAAGTCCAAGTGGGTGTGTATTATGTGCGTACATCGGGGCGTTTTTAATACTTTCACTAGCTGGGCGCTCTGATGAGAAGTAACATCCTCTTCTCTTCAGAACGCCCAGCTTGTGACAGTGCAGATCTGTGACGTCACTCACAGGTCCTGCATCGTGACGGCCACATCGGCACCAGAGGCTACAGTTGATTCTGCACAGTGGCGGACACAGACTGCAAAAGGCCCCTGTGCAGATAATGTGCCAGGGCCCCCCCGCCCCCCCCCCCAATACCGACAAAGTTACCTAAACATATATATGCATATAAAAATAAACCTTACTAATAAAAATTATGAAGGAAGATTTATATTGTACATTTTATTACCAGTTTAGAACACAAGTAACACATTTTTTTCCGGGTTAAATTCTTATCTAAACTAAGTCCCTAAATGTGGGCAAAGAAAATGAAAAACCTATACTCACCTCCTCCGGCGCCTCCGTTCCCCCTCCGCAGCCCCTATCCCTTTCTGTGTTTACAAAGCTGCTGTGGTGACGCGCGGTCGATGGCACATGACCGCTGCAGCCAATCAATGCCCTCAACAGCGATTTGCTGTGGAACTACTGTCCTCAGCAGCACACCAATGAGGAGTTATTGGCAGCAGCGGTCACGTGCCATCGGCAGCGCGTCACCAGTGCAGCCTTGTACACTTGTAACACAGACCGAGACAGGAGGATGGGGGCTGCGGCGGGTGAACGGAGGCGAGGGAGGAGGTGAGTATAGTTTTTTTATTTTCTTTGCCCACATTTAGAGACTTAGGTTAAATTGAATCATTGAATATAACACAAAGCACTCATGCAACTGAGATGCAATAATTTAGATGATCTTATCATGCTTAGCTTACTGCACTGTTACCTATCAAGCAGGACTGAATCTCAAGATATCTACAGAGGGGGCTGTATGGCGTTATCTACAGGGGGGACTGTATGGCGCTATCAACAGAGGGGGCTGTATGGCGTTATCTACAGGGGGGACTGTATGGCGCTATCTACAGAGGGGTCTGTATGGCGCTATCTACAGGGGGGTCTGTATGGCGCTATCTACAGGGGGGACTGTATGGCGCTATCTACAGGGGGGACTGTATGGCGCTATCTACAGGGGGGACTGTATGGCGCTATCTACAGGGGGGACTGTATGGCGCTATCTACAGGGGGGACTGTATGGCGCTATCTACAGAGGGGGCTGTATGGCGTTATCTACAGGGGGGCTGTATGGCGTTATCTACAGGGGGCTGTATGGTGTTATCTACAGGGGGGACTTTATGGCGTTATCTACAGTGGGGTCTGTATGGCGTTATCTACAGGGGTTCTGTATGGCGTTCCCTACAGGGGGGGTCTGTAGGGAAAGTCATACAGCCCCCCCCTGTAGGGAACGCCATACAGACCCCCCTTTAGGGAACGCCATACAGACCCCCCTGTAGGGAACGCTATACAGCCCCCCCTGTAGGGAACGCTATACAGCCCCCCCTGTAGGGAACGCCTTACAGCCCCCCCTGTAGGGAACGCTATACAGCCCCCCCCCTGTAGGGAACGCCATACACCCCCAATCACTCAAAAAAATGCGACCTACAGTGTGAAAAGACAAAAGACATGTATCCCCTATCCACAGGATAGGGGATACATGTGTGATCGCTGGCATTGATAGGGAGAGCGGGGGACCGAAAGTCCCCCGAAGTTCTCCATCACTCACCTCTGACTTCCGGTGTCTGCGCAGCTCAAGTGTGACCGGCGCTCCATTCATTTCTACGGAGCTGCCGAGGTTTGTGATGGAGAACTTCAGGGGACTTTCGGTCCCCCGTTCTCCCTATCAATGCCAGCGATCACACACGTATCCCCTATCCTGTGGATAGGGGATACATGTCTTATGTTTAATGGCAGAGCGGGGAGATACTCCCTGCTCTGCCGTAGTGTTCCGTGGCATCGCGCTGTAGCAGCCATAGCGGCAGCTAGCGGAGATTCCGGCCAAGGTGGGGGCCCGTGCCGGCAGGTGACGCGGGCCCCCTCATGCCGCGGCCCCGTAGCAGCCGCTACGGCTGCTATAGCAGTAGTTACGCCCCTGTGTTAGGGGGAGTTCACACTGAGGTTTTTTTCGCGAAAAACGTCAGAAAGTGCCTCCCATTGAAATCCATGAAATTTTTCCTGCGAGCAGTAAAAACCGCATGCGGGAAAAAGAAGCGCAATGCCCTTTCTTCGGGCGTTTCTGTCTCTGACTTCCCATTGACAACAATGGCAGGCAGAAAATGCGTTTTTTGCTGCGTTTCCCTGCCCACGGCCCGATGGCCGAAAAACGCCACAAAAAAACGCAATGAAAAACGCGGGAAGTGTTCTACCGGCAGGTCAAAATATGCCTCAAAATTCCGGAAGGAATTATGAGGCAGATTTTTCTACATAAAAACTTCTCCCTTCTGACATGAACTTTTTAACTTCATCTACCTGTCCTCTGCAGTCTGCACGTCCTCCACTCGTCCTGTGTCTGTCCTCCGCTCATCCTATGAGTTCTCCGGCAGTCCTGACTGTACTGTCCAGCCGCCCGAAGTCTTACGTCGCACCGCCCCCTGTCCTCTCCCCTGCCTGAGCGCTCCTCCTACCACCAGCATCGCCGTCCTGTCCTATTCATCTGTGCCAGATTGGCAGTGCAGTGTAGCGGCTATCACCGGGCCCGGGCACCCGCCCCCTCCCTCCCGATTGGTAGTGCAGTGTGGCGGCTATCACCGGGCCCCCGCCCCCTCCCTCCCCTCATGCCTAGTGTTGTGATGCTACTAGGCATGAGGGGGCCCGTGCCGCCAGGCCTGGTACATAAAATGTAATGTGCCTGTCAGGGCGACACGGGCCCCCCCATGCCGCGGGCCCCGTAGCAGCTGCTACGGCTGCTACTGTGGTAGTTACGCCACTGAACGGGCCCCCTTCCCACGCGGGGCCCTTGTGCAGCTGCACCGGCTGCACATGCGGTATGTCCGCCCCTGATTCTGCAGCAGCATCAGCGTTTGCAGGTAAGATCGACTTACCTGCAAACGCTGATTCTGCTGCAGAATCAACTGTAGCCTCTGGTGCCGATGTGGCCGTCACGATGCAGGACCTGTGAGTGACGTCACAGATCTGCACTGTCAGAAGCTGGGCGTTCTGAAGAGAAGAGGATGTTACTTCTCTTCAGAGCGCCCAGCTAGTAAAATTATTAAAAACGCCCCGATGTACGCACATAATACACGCCCACTTGGACTTTTACTTTTAAACACACCCACTTGGATTTTTGCAAGCCTCATTTGCATAACTACAAAAATGGTCATAACTTGGCCAAAAATGCTCGTTTTTTAAAAATAAAAACGTTACTGTAATCTACATTGCAGCGCCTATCTGCTGCAATAGCAGATAGGGGTTGCAAAATCTGGTGACAGAGCCTCTTTAAGGGTGGACAGAAACAGCCGAGCAGGTATGAGTTGGGGGTTGGGTGACCCCTTATTCTCCATAGATGCGTTTCCCAGAACTAGGACCTGCAGCTATCAGATCCTGTGGATCTGCCATAAATGCCGAAGGTGGGAATAACCATTTATATTAGGCAATTGCTTTATGAGCAAATCCCCAATTTAATGTTATTATCAGAACCATTTTAAATAATAACTGAAATTCCCCTTTAGGGTATGTTCACACGGCCTATTTACGGACATAATTCGTGCGTTTTTGCCCCGAATTACGTCCGAAAATAGCGCCTCAATAGCGCTGACAAACATCTGCCCATTGAAAGCAATGGGCAGACGTTTGTCTGTTCACACGAGGCGTAATTTACGCGCCGCTGTCAAAAGACGGCGCGTAAATAGACGCCCGCGTCAAAGAAGTGACCTGTCACTTCTTTGGCCGTAATTGGAGCCTGTTATTCATTGACTCCAATGAATAGCAGCGCCAATTACGTCCGTAATTGATGCGGCGTTCAAGCGCCTGCACATGCCGTTACGGCTGAAATTACGGGGATGTTTTCAGGCTGAAACATCCCCGTAATTTCAGCCGTTACGGACGCCCTCGTGTGAACATACCCTAAGAACATCCATTCCCAAAAGCAAAATATAGCCTGCCATAAATGGCCTCTGAACGTAAAAATCCTCTAATCTCCTTTGCTGTGTTGTTGAGATCTACAGGTGAATAATGTTAAATTTATTGTTCCCTGTTATCAGTCATGTTAGTCTGGAGAGAGATTGATTATTCTATTTTTCAATGGCATTATTGACACAAAGTCCATAAAAATGTCTGCCTCCATGATCACTACTTTATCTCCCATATCTTCAGAACTAATTATATACATATCTGAATGACATTGGTAGCACTTGTTTTTTTTAACCTTTTACAACTCTCCATTTATTGGCCCTTTAAACTCTGCTTGTGTTCTGCTGCCGCACCTGCAGGCGGTAAAGCGGGTGCCCAGAAAGTAATCCCGATCCAAGGATTATTCCAATAAAATAAAAAGATTTTGCAGCACTCCAGGTAAGAATATAAAAAACATAGCGATTTATTCAGCCAACATTGTGCGATGTTTCAATCCCACACTGGGATTTTTCTCCAGCTTGAATTAGCACTAAAATTCTTATCTGGAGCGCTGCAAGATCTTTTTTCTCATATTTAACTGTAAATATTCCGGATGTAATACCCATACTCCGTGCGAATCTACCGAACTGAATTTACAGCTCCATAAATAGTGTAGTATAGTGGTGTAAATTTGGTTCACTAGAACTATGTGTGACCGGGTGTTACATCCAGGATATGGACAGTTAATGGGTACAATACGCTTATCTGATTAATACAATCTGTTTCTGATAAACGTCCAGATTATTTTGCTGTCCAGTGACAGAGACAAAGGTGCGACTATCAGGATTTCTGAACTATTGAATGCTGGATTAAGATTAAGTGTCATTAGAGCAGCTTTGGTGTTTTACATGCTGTGTGAATCTGAATTTAGCGTTATGTTCTGCTTTCTCTCATGTGATTGGCTCATTTTCCTAATTTCTGAGTGAGTGAAAATTCATTATTATTTAATTATTATTATTTATTAAAATAGTAACACATTCAACCAGTAATATACAAACAGACCAATGAAAGTGTTGTGGGACATTAGAAAATCATGACAGCATTTTCCCTGAAACAGTACCACTGTTATTCATAGGTTGGACCTGGTATTGCACCTCCGTCCTATTCAAGTAAATAGAACTGAGCTGCAATACCAGACATAGCCTATAGAGGAGTGGCGCTGTTTTTGAGGAATGCTGCCATGATTTTCTAATCTTTTACAACCCTTTAACTGGTCTGTTAGTATATATTTTTTCTGGAGGACAGCTGCCATGTTTTTGTAGTCTCATACAGCCCTAAAATAGATTAGCTAAACAATTACATTCCTTTTGGATACAATCTACTAAATCTTCTCTATGAAAACAAACCTGTATGCTGGGTCTTCTGTGTCCCGGGTCTTCTGTGTCCCGGGTCTTCTGTGTGCCGGGTCTTCTGTGTGCCGGTTCTTCGGTGTGTCGGGTCTTCTGTGTGTCCCGGGTCTTCTGTGTGTCGGGTCTTCTGTGTGTCGGGTCGTCGGTGTGCCGGGTCTTCAGTGTGTCGGGTCTTCTGTGTGTCGGGTCGTCGGTGTGCCGGGTCTTCGGTGTGCCGGGTCTTCTGTTTGCCGGGTCTTCGGTGTGTTGGGTCTTCAGTGTGCCTGGTCTTCTGTGTATTTGCAGTGATTTTTTGGGGTTTGTTTTCCATTCTTTTTGCCTGACCATAACTATGTAAATAACGGATCTAATATGTGCAGCAATTTGTGTTATTTTGCAGTAATATTTGTATGTGGAGATATTATATGATGTTATTATTGATAATAGTAACAGTGGTCTTATGAACTGATACTCTGAAATGAGCTGTAAAACACTTTATTAGTTACTGGTTACTGTGCCCAGAGATATTTACAGATCTTGTGTCTTGTTCTACAGAGACTTTTATTCGGAGTACTGGCAAGGTAACTTGCATGTTAAAAAATCATTGCTGTGAATTCTTAAACCTAAAGAAATCCTCCGTCATAAACAGTATTTTCTTTAAAACATTAGAAAGATTAATTATCAACCTTTGCAAAAGACCCAAAAGTCGCAACTTGCGGGGTAAGGCTTTGTTCACATCTGCGTCAGGGCTCCGTTATGGAGTTCCGTCGGAGCTTCCTCTCAGAACGGAACCCAGACTGAAACAAACGGAAACCATTTGCACCGGATCCGTCACCACTGAAATCGATGGTGATGCAAATGGAAACCTATGGTTTACATTTGCTTCAGTCAGGGTTCGGTTCTGATGGGAAGCTCCAAAGGAACGCAAGAATGGAAGCCTGATGAAGATGTGAACAAAGCCTAAATTGTGACTTTTAAGCATTTTACGCTGAACTCATCCCTTTTGAAAAGGGGTGTGGTTTACCAAAAGGGGCAGGGCATAAATCACATCAGAAATCTACGCTAGCTAGGATTTTACTCTGTGGGGTGTAGCAAGGTAGAGGCCCGTGTCAGGCACTGTACTTTGTCTTCCTTCCCATCTGACTAGCCCCTTTCCCATCGGACAATAAAAAATATATATATATATGTGCTGACCTCACCACTCCACTTCTCCCCTCAGGCTCTCACAGCAGGCCGCGGCTCATACAATGTACTGACGCCGGGCAGCGTCAAGATGTTGTATGTGATGCAGGATTCAGGACGTTGAGTGCAGTGTCACATATAAGGCCCTGACGCTGCTTGGCGTCAGCACCTTGCATGAGCTGCTGCCTGCTGTAAGGTAAGTAATTTTTTATTTTATGTAGATTGGGCCTGGCCACAGGCACTATTGAAAAAAAAAAGAAGCGACAGATTAAGGCCGGATTCACACGAGTGTGTGCGTTTTGTGCGCGCAAAAGGTCCATAACAGCTCCGTGTGTCAGCAGCGTATGATGCGTGGCTGCGTGATTTTCGCGCAGCCGCCCTCATTATGACACTGTTTGTACGTGGTGCTTTCCTGTTTACATTCATAGTGTTTACTGCTGTTGCGCGAACCACGCGCGTCACACGGAAGTGCTTCCGTGTGCTGCGCGTGATTTTCACGCGCCCATTGACTTCAATGGGTGCGTGATGCGCGAAAAACACACAAATATAGGACATGTCGGGATTTTTATGCAGCGGACATACGCTGCGTGAAAATCACGGACTGTCTGAACGGCCCCATTGACTAACATAGGTCTGTGCGAAGCGCGTGAAAATCACGCGCGTTGCACGGACGTATTATATGTTCATCTGAATAAGCCCTTAGTACGATCACTTCTTAATAAATGTCTCGCATCTTATTCCAGGGAACTATTTATTAAAACTGGAGTATGAAACACTAGTCTTAATAAATCTCCCCCTATATTACTAACGATTGAAGAGCGGTTGTGAACTCGCCCTATATTTTACGGAGAACCACCCACAATTTCTCCCTGAAGGTATTTCTGAAAAGCAGGAAAATGAGAATGGATTACACATGTGCTTAGTTGTGCGCTCAGGATACGGAGCTTGGAATACATGTAAAAATAATGCCAACAAAGCTGCCCATAGAAACCACCCAATGTCAATTGTCCCCAGTTCAGCTTAGAAAAAAAAAGAAGTAATATGATTGGTCGCTATGGGCAACTGATGCTGTTTTTGTCTGCACTTCACACTAATAAATCTCTCACCCCTCATACACAATATTCTTCACGTACACAATGCAATACGTATGGGTAAAGCAGCATACATTTAATGTGGCTCTTTGCAGAGGTGTAACTTGAGGGCTGCCGGGCCCAGGAGCCTAATGCAAAATCTGTACCAGGGACCCATCTACCATATGCCCTGTATAATACTGGCGTCCTCATATGTGGCAGAAGGCCTTTGGACCCCCACAGGCATCAGAGCCCAGGTGTGACTGCTACATCTGCACCCCCTATAGCTACACCCCTGGCCCTTTGCCACTACTTGTTCTCATGAGGGATCTTACCCCCTCCCTTAAACTTTTGAACTTGTCCCTGTACCAGGCCAGCTGTGGTGTGAGGCCGCTGCATAGACCTAAACCCAATGTGCGGATTGAAGTTGATAGAGGATATTGTTTCACAGCTGAAGGCTCCATGCAAATAGGGCTGGATGAAAGTCGACATGGCTGCACTTTCACGGGACGATATTATTTCTTCAGCATCTTCCGTGCAGTATTAGTAAATGGCCTTGTTGCCTGAAGGAACCAACTCGAATTTGAAACTGCTCGGAAAATGAGAAACTCTGATAGTTACAGACAACACTTTATTCTCTGAAACCTTTTCACACATGAGGCCCAGTGAGCCCTTTTGTCATCCTCAGGGCTGGAAATGATAGGTGTTGTAGTTCCACATTAGCTGGAGAATCATTGTATATGAATTATAATAAGAAATAATATTTTTCTCTCAGATTGTGGCTTGGTGACATTGCTTTGGCTATTTCTGACATGTTGATCTTGTCTATTTCGCAGCTCTTTGTCATGACGTTGTCGATGTGTCTGTGTAGAAATCTGGACCAAAACTACAACAAGCTTGCACGCTATTCCTAGAAGACTGTTCAGCTGCCCAAGAAGGTGCGCATCCAACCACAGCCAAGAAACTGCATGTTCCCTTCAGCTTGTTAACAGCACAACTCCCCCTCCCCAGTTCGCCTTCCCTCTTCCCATTGATCTTTACCATGGATGGCCTAATTGCAAAAATTTGGGAGCTTGTGGACTTCGTTCAAGGCACCACATCATCTCTATGTGGACAGCAGGTTCTGCTCACCTTTCAATCACCACCGCCCCAAACTAGACTCTTTTTATATCTGGAATATTTAAAAGAAAACCTTACCACTTGCAGTATTTAGCCCCGAGCATGACCCGCCATGCAATACTTTGTGAGCACTTTTACTTCTCATGGGGCTTTTACTATTGTCAGGTCTCCAGGACAATAGTGACATCTAGAGGTCATTGTGTGGATAGCAAAGACATTACTTTTGATTTTATTTTTTAATTTCAAAGTTACAAGGATCAAAAGTAGATTTAACTAATGGAAATAAAAAGGAAGTACTTAAATGAATTACTATTGTAAATAGATTTACATGTGATACCTAGGTTCACATCATTATAAGTGTGTTGTTCTGTGGCTGGCTCAGTGGTTGTGATTGTTTGTTCTTTTTGCCTGTTTTATACAAATATACTTTATAATCCAAATATGGAATCTGCATTTTAGAATTCATACTGAATTCCCAAGTTCTCATGGAATGTGATATGATTGTTTGAGTCACTTTGTGTTAGACTGCCCGTACATGTAGTGGCCGTGTGGGCAAGAACCATGTAGGTTTACCACGCATTGCCTCAGTTTGCGATGCCGTTTTTGGCCACTCAGCTTGAACTGGTGAAGCACATGGTAGCAATCGCCTTAACCTGTGTAAGCGATGCAGCCAAAAACCGCCTAGCAGAACCGCAGCTGTTCGTGGTAAAACCGTATGCGGTTTTCCCTTACGGAATACAAACTATACACGACAGACATGTGTACGGGCACTGTTATACATTCCTATATGAGCCATTTAATTGCTTACCCAGGCAACCCAGCAAGTGTGACATGTGTAAGGAATTAAAGTGTACAAAAATATAAGGTTGCTGGTTATGTGTCATTTTTTTTGCCAAGATTTTCTTAACGAGAGTGGCAAAAATGTGTGAAACTGGCACATGTGAATACAGGCCTAAGAGAATTATATAAACAGCGATTCCCTAATACATAGGTATGGACATTGTCATGTGCTTTAGCAGTCGGAGGAATGTGAACAGTATTTTCAGATCACTTCCATGGCTTAGGCTAAGTTCACACTACCGTAAGTATACGTTTACCTCTCTTCCGCCAGAGGAAAAGAGGATCAAAGGATTAAACGGAAAGCAATGGTTCCGGTTGGATTACCATTGATTTTTTGCGGAAGCAAAAGTGCAGTCTGCAGAACTTTTGTTTCCATTCAAAAAAACAGAAACCTAGCGAACAGAGACAAACGGAAAGCAACTGAAACAAAAGAATTACCATTGAAATCAACCGTTGCTTTCCGTTTAATCTTTCGATCCTCTGTTCTTCTGACGGAAGAGAGGTAAACGTATACTAACGCTAGTGTGAACTTAGCCTAATAGATGTGATACCATTCATAGCAATATATGTGGGAAATGTTATTTATGCAATTCCCTAACATTTTATTCAAAGTGCCTCCAACCTGGAAATACATTTTATGACACATTTTAGTTATAATAGTTATAGCTGTCAGATGAGTTGATATGGACAAATCTGGAATATTCATGATCAATTCTTGTGTATTGCATGTGAATAAAGTTACAATCACTCATTTAGCATGTGTATTTCATAGGTGCTTTCTTTTAAAGAGCCCCTGTCAACATCACTCTGTCCTAGTCTTTATAATGTACGTTGTCTATCCTCCGCAAATATAAAGCGAAGCCACCACTAAACTCTTAGCTGCAGGCGGTCCTAAGACCGTATGAACCGGCAAAATCTGAACACACACACACTGTGAAAATGGACGTGCGTATAATAGAGGCAGCTGCTCGGGTACCCATAGGAAGGGGCTCCCAATTCAGATTGAACCCATCATCCTCTGTCATTGATGGTACACAGAACAATAAAAGGGGAAGGGCTGAGCATGTGTTGGCTCCCTCTGTCTCAGGATTTAAAGGCTATATAAACCTTTGATGGGCCATTTTTTTTTTTAATAAACAGATCAGTCAGTGTGTTTGGTGTAACTTTTTAATTAGTCTTTAGTAAAAATGTGTTTTACTTTTTTAGATACAGCTGCTCTGTATTCTCTATACAGAGCAGATGTATCTTTCACTATGACCTGAATCCATCAGTCCTGCGGACCTGATGGGTTCAGTGATAGCGGGCCCTGTGTGTCTCTGAGACGCAGGATTTACATGTCATCCATCACATCTAAGTTCATAACTAAGGCCTCATGCACACGACCGTGTTCGGTCCGTGATTAACGGATCACATGTTGGCCGCATTTCCCGGACTGAACGCAGTTCAGGGAGCCGGGCTCCTAGCATCATAGTTAGGTATGACGCTGTAAGTCACTGCCTCCCTGCGGCACTACTGTCCCGTACTGAAAACATGTTTCATTACTGGACAGTATTTCCACAGGTAGGCAGTGACACCTAGCGTCATACATAACTATGATGCTAGGAGCCCGGCTCCTTGAACTGTGTTCGGTTCGGGAAATGCGGCCGACATGCGGTCTGTATATCATGGACCGAACACGGTCATGTGCATGAGGCCTTATATGTGACAGATTAAAGGTGGATCAGAAACACGCAGGACCCGCTGACACTGAACCCGTCAGGTCCGCAGAACGGACGGATTCAGGTCATAGCAAAAGATACAGCTGCTCTGTATAGAGAATACAGAACAGTTGTATCTCCAAAAGTAAAACTAATTTTTAATAAAGACTAATTAGAAAATTACACCAAACACACTGACTGGTCTGTTTCTTAAAAAAAAAAAAAAAAAAAAAAAATGCTCCTCAAAGGTTTACATAGCCTTTAAGGTGAGTGTGACCTGGCCTTAGAAGGGGAACCCTACCTCAGAGGAGATGAGACTGAGATACTATCATCTAGCTATACAGAACAGTTTCATGTCCCCTCTGTTGGATTTCATGGACACTGATGTGGTTGGGGTCCAGTAGTTTGTCATTTACTTTTTCGTCCATTTTTTTTATACAGGATAAGTGCTTATCTTTGTCTTGTTATTGTTCATGTTACTATAGCATTTGGCTTTTGTCTACAGCTTTGGAAGCATTGTGTTTATGTTTAAATTAAAAGCCTGGGGGCCTAATAAAAGCCCCCGGTTCTGCCATCTTTGTGTCAGTATAATGATATTCTGCCATACATTAGTATGGCAGTATATCATGCAAGCGATCAAATGATTGCTAGTTTAAATCCCTTAAGGGGACTAGTAAAAAATGTTAAATACAGTTTTTTAATATATAAAAAAATAAATATATTAAAAGTTCAAAAAACCTCCCTTTTCTCATTTTCTCATAAGTGCAATGTAAAAAAAAAATAATTAACAAACTACAATTGGCTCTCAGAATGTGGCATTCGACATGCCGTTTTTACACCACGATGAAGGACATAAAAACGAAACCCAAAATACAATGGCAGAATTGCTGTTTTTTTGCCCATTTCACCCCACCAAATTTTTTTAAAGTTTCCCAGTACATTATATTGTACAAAAAATGGTGCCATGAAAAAACGACAACTCGTCCCACAAAAAAAAGCCCTCATACGGCTACATCGACAAAAAAAAAATAATAACTTATGGCTTTTGGAAGGCGGGGAGTAAATAAATGAAAAAAATAAAATTGGCCCAGATGTTAAAAACATCCTACCATTTGATTAAGGAATGGGGGCAGATGGAAGAGCGTAACAAAACGAGTGCAGGTTCAGACTACACACGGATTGTTTGCAGTCTGTTACCATGGAGAAACATAGCTCTGCACAGGGGCTGTATGTACAAAAATGTAGGATATTTTTTATCAAGTCTATTTGCAAAGTTTCTTCATTTTCTATTTTGGATACATTGGAACACTGCAAAAGTGTACATACCCCTTAAGGCCTGATTTACACAAGCATGTGCGTTTTGCGCACGCAAAAAACGCTGAGTTTTACGTGCGCAAAATGCACTTAACAGCTGCGTGTGTCATCAGTGTATGATGCGCGGCTGCGTGATTTTCGCGCAGCCGCCATCATTATGACACTCCGTTTGGATGTTTGTAAACAGAAAAGCACGTGGTGCTTTTCTGTTTACATTCAGAGTTTGACAGCTGATGCGCGAATCACACAGTTCGCACGGAAGTGCTTCCGTGCGACCTGCGTGGTTTTCACGCACCCATTGACTTCAATGGGTGCGTGATGCGCGAAAAACGCTGAAATATAGAACATGCCGTGAGTTTTACGCAGCGCACTCACGCTGCGCAAACCCACGGACTGTCTACACTGCCCCATAGCCTAATATAGGTGCGTACGACACGCGTGAAAAGCACGCGCGTCGCACACGCGTATATTACGCTCGTGTAAATGATGCCTAAAACAGTATATCTTCATCCACTTTGTTTCTTTCTTTAATAACATATGACAATAGGTTATCCACCATGCTAAATAGTAGATGTGAATAAAGATAAAATAATGCATGTGTTCTCTAGAATTACATCGAATTACATCAAGACCGATCAGCTGTTCATCCCAGAGGAGATACAGGATCAATACCTTTGGTACATATATTCTTGAGCTCAGTAATTCCAGATTTGATCTCTAAGCTGTATTTTATTCCCCACTTAAGAAGAGGGGAATAAAATACAGCCTAGAGATCAAATCTTAAATTACTGAGCTCAAGCATATATGTACCAAAGGTATTGATACTGTATCTCCTCTGGGGTGAACAGCTGATCGGTGAGGGGTTCGGTTGTCAGACCCCCACCGGTCATATACAACTGATCTATCCTATGGATAAGTCATCAGTATGAAAAAACGCCCCATGCCCAGACAACCCCTTTAACTATGGGATCCAATAAAAAAGCTCAACATTTGGTGCAAAAGCAGCATCGTGTTATGCCAGTCTCCCTATTGTACATGGAAAGCGAACAAAATGGACTTATGTTAGCAGTAAAATTCACACTTCACCCATTTGAACAGTCTGTAATGAACTGCATAGTACTTATAGTTTATCTGTATTATGGTTCAGTCTTTTGTATGTTTTCTTTTATAACAATATTAGCATGGGATTTAATAAATCATTTTCCAGTGAAAGGTCAATGTGAAATTATTAAATGATTCTCATCCAGGACTCTCATACTTTACATCTATGAGTTTATATTATTTTATCAATAAGGTTGATGATAACTTTAATTACAGATTTGGCTTAAATGAAATATTCGCATTTGCAAATTTTTTTTTTTTTAAATCCCACCGTTTTGTGTATATAGCTTCTCTCCAGGCCTATGTAAATCCATTGTTAATGACTACAAACAGCAAGGAGTAACATACAGTATGGCTTCAGGATCAGACTACACATTTTTTTTAATAACATATTAAGAAAATGATTTCTTAAGGAGCTAATGGGCTAATGGTCAAATAAAACAGGCCCACCTTTTCCAGTGATAGGTACACTTTAAGAAAACGGGCGTACATCGAGGTGAGGATGCCCCATAGCAAAGATTAAAATAGAGCCTCATGCCAGTGCTGGTTAACACCATCCCACCCCTAATTATCTAGGACAAGAGGACTTGGCTCTTGGTTGCTCATCGTCTCCTTGGGTTAACTCCCACACTCTCGTTTGCTAGCATTGTATGGCCTGCGGAGAGGGGATACCTGCATCCATCAAAATAAGCAATGCAGCCAACCTGGGCTGAGAAACAGCTCCTCGTAGGGTAACTTTTACATTAGATTTGCTGCTACGTTTTATAAAACATATCCAAAGGTCAAGCTATAGATTAATCCATTATAAGATGCAGGGCAATGAGATGTGTCAGTATATAATTATATGAGGGGCAGTAAACATACCATCAGTTTTTCATTAAATTTCTATTGAACCAGCTAATACGAAGGAATGATTTTTCCCTGACTAATAATACAAGGGATCTCTAAGGTCTAATTCACACGACCGTGTTCGGTTCGGGATATATGGTCCGCATGTCGGCAGTATTTCCCGTATTTCCAGTTATGTACGATGCCAGGGGTCACTGCCTCGCTGCGGGAAAACTGTTCCATACAGTAATCATGTTTTCAGTACGGGGCAGTATTCCCGCGGAGAGGCAGGGACACCTAGAGTTATAGAAAACAATGATGCTAGGAGCCCGGCTCCCTCAACTGTGTCCGGTCCGGGAAATGCGGCCAACATGCGGTCTGTATATCATGGACCGAACACGCTCGTGTGAATTAGGCCTAAGTTTAAAGGGCTTTTCAAGAAAAACTGCAGCTCAGTCACATGTAAATGAAGTATCAGGTCTTGACCCCCGGGGCCCTCACTAATCTGTAATCAGTAGGCATCCAACCCCCGGGACCCGCTCTAGCAAGCACCAATTTCCCTTAATTTTTTAGGCGTGGCAGCTTGCTAGCATATGTGGCTGTGCCTGGTACAGCAGCTCAGTTCCGTTTATATGAAGTATCAGTTCATGACCCCAGGACCCTCACTAGTCTAAGGATAGGCCATCAACATTTATCCTGAAAAAAAACCTTTAACAAGGTATGGATGTAGCCATCTTATCTTGACTGTGATAACTTGCTGCATCGTGATATCACACAACAAAAGCCATATAAAAGCCATTGAAAAAGTCAAGTTAAAGAGGCTCTGTGACCACATTATAAGTGCCCTATCTCCTACATAAGGAGATCGGCGCTATAATGTAGGTGACAATAATGCTTTTTATTTTAAAAAAATGATCTGTTTTAACCACTTTATTAGCGATTTTAGATTTGTTGTAACCTGTCATCTACAGCGTAATCTCACGAGATTACGCTGTGCTCTGCTGTAACTACCACAGACACATTAACGAAGTGCAGAGATTGTGAATAGACATCCTGTGAAATGTCTATTCACTGCCTAAACACTTCAGTATCGTTAATGTGTTAGTATAAGACAGCACATAGCGATCTAAAAGGATCCCTATGCGCTGCCTAAATGAATGGAGAGGAGTGCATGACGCTGATTGGTCAGCGTCATACACTCCTCTGTACAACGCTCACTTGGTCTAAAGTAAAAACACGCCCACTTGGGCATTAAGACACTCATTAGCATAAATCTAAAATGACTAATAAAGTGGTGAAAACAGATCGTTTTTTTAAAATAAAAAGCATTACTGTCACCTACATTATAGCGCCGATCTCCTTATGTAGGAGATAGGGCACTTATAATGTGGTGACAGAGCCTCTTTAAAGAGGCTCTGTCACCAGATTTTGCAGCCCCTATCTGCTATTGCAGCAGATCGGCGCTGCAATGTAGATTACAGTAACGTTTTTATTTTTAAAAAACGAGCATTTTTGGCCAAGTTATGACCATTTTCGTATTTATGCAAATGAGGCTTGCAAAAGTACAACTGGGCGTGTTGAAAAGTAAAAGTACAACTGGGCGTGTATTATGTGCGTACATCGGGGCGTGTTTACTACTTTTACTAGCTGGGCTTTCTGAAGAGAAGTATCATCCACTTCTCTTCACAACGCCCAGCTTCTGGCAGTGCAGATCTGTGACGTCACTCACAGGTCCTGCATCGTGTCGGCACCAGAGGCTACAGTTGATTCTGCAGCAGTATCAGCATTTGCAGGTAAGTAGCTACATCGACTTACCTGCAAACGCCGATGCTGCTGCAGAATCATCTGTAGCCTCTGGTGCCGATGTGTCCTCGCTCGTCTGACACGATGCAGGACCTGTGAGTGACGTCACAGCGTGATCTCTCGAGAACACGGCTGTGTCTGCACTGCCAGAAGCTGGGCGTTGTGAAGAGAAGTGGATGATACTTCTCTTCAGAAAGCCCAGCTAGTAAAAGTAGTAAACACGCCCCGATGTATGCACATAATACACGCCCAGTTGTACTTTTACTTTTCAACACGCCCAGTTGTACTTTTGCAAGCCTCATTTGCATAAATACGAAAATGGTCATAACTTGGCCAAAAATGCTCGTTTTTTAAAAATAAAAACGTTACTGTAATCTACATTGCAGCGCCGATCTGCTGCAATAGCAGATAGGGGCTGCAAAATCTGGTGACAGAGCCTCTTTAAAGAAGCTTAAGGCCTCATGCACACTTCCATCACAGTTTTCACGGCCGTTTTTCTCGGATCCGTGTGTCCGTGATTGCAACAGTGTGCTTCCCGTGTGTACTACGTGTACACTTCCATGTTTCAGTTAGCTCTGTGAGCTAAACCATCATCAGCGGCGCAAACCTTTCTGCCGGTTTGCTACAATGTATCAGTCTACAATTTCCTAGACTGGATACAATTGTATCCACTTCTCAGCTGAGATCAAGACTAGATATTTAGGCCCCATGCACACGAATGTGCTTTTGCGGCTCATTTCACCCGAAAATCCACGTGAGAATTGCGGCCCCATTCATTCCTATGAGGCCATGCACACGACCGTGGTTTTCACGGTCCGTGCATGGCCCCGGAGTCCGGACCGCAGAAAGAACGGGCAAGCCTTGTTACGGCCGTGTTTCGCGGTCCGGGCTCATTGAAAATAATGGCCGTGGCCATGTGCACGGCTCGCGATCTGCGGGCGGCTTACGGCTGTTACTCCGTGGCCGGCCGACCCGGAAATCACGGCCGTGCACAGGGCTACAGTGGTGTTCATGAGGCCTTAGGGTTTTCTGCCTCTGAATGTAAACAAGAAAGTTCTCATTTACTGATAAAACTAAAATCTTGTACATGGTGAGGATTTTTCATTATACAGTGATTAAAGGAACAGTGTCACCAAAATTTTTTTTTTCATGTCAGTTTTATGTTAGTGTTTTATTAAAAACGTTTTTATTTATTTGTGTGTTTGTGTGTTACTTTTTTCTATTTTTTCACTTTTTCTTCCCTATGGGGGCTGCCATTTTTTTTCCATTTCTGTATGTGTCTGTTAACGACACATACAGACATGGAATACGGCAGCCACAGTCCCATAGGGACTGCGAACGGGGCCCGTCCCATCCACTTCTGTGTACGCCGTCTGTGTGGGAACGGCGCATGGACTTGTGCACTTGGACCAGCGGCAGCAGACGGAGCGGACGGGCCGGAGGGAGCCGCGGCGGCAGGAGCAGGTAAGAGATTTCTATGTATGTTCGTGTTTGTGTGTGTTTACTACTGTATGTAAACCTACTACACTGTGTGTTAGCTCAAAAAATGGCGACACACAGTGTAGGAGGTTAGACCGTTCAATCCCCTCGTTTCTCCCGGCACTAGCCAGGATAAAGGAGGGGGGGATTCTCAGAGCTCACTAGAGCGAGTGCTTTTTTCCCAATTTTGCAGCAAAAAGCAATGTGGTTGCTTTACCACATGCAATGCTGCAATTTTGGGAATAGCTCCATCTAGTGACCAGCACTGGGAAATATTATAAATTAGAATCTAATTTATAATATTTCCTGACTCGTGAAAAAAATAAAAAAAATTTGAACAATGTTTAATCACCTACACACTAAATGTTTAACTAAAAAAAAAAAATACATGTTTTGCTGGCAACACATTCCCTTTAAGCTTTATTTACATATGAAAAACCGTGGCCGGTTCTACAATCACAATGGCCTAAACACCATCCAGAAAAAGAAGTCTTAGGGTATGTGCACACGTAGTGACCAAAAACGTCTGAAAATACAGAGCTGTTTTCAAGGGAAAACAGCCCCTGCTTTTCAGACGTTTTTTGAGCAACTCAGCGTTTTTCGCTGCATTTTTCGCTGCGTTTTCGCGGCGTTTTTTACGTCCGTTTTTGGAGCTGTTTTCATTGGAGTCTATGAGAAAACAGCTCCAAAAACGTCCAAAGAAGTGTCCTGCACTTCTTTTGACGAGGCTGTATTTTTACGCGTCGTCGTTTGACAGCTGTCAAACGACGACACGTAAATGACAGGTCGTCTGCACAGTACGTCGGCAAACCCATTCAAATGAATGGCCAGATGTTTGCCGACGTATTGTAGCCTTATTTTCAGACGTAAAACGAGGCATAATACGCCTCGTTTACGTCTGAAAATAGGTCGTGTGAACCCAGCCCTAGGCTTCGTTCACATCTGCGTTGGGACTCCGTTCAGGGGTTCCGTCAGAGCTTTCCATCAGGGGAACTCATAAACAGAATCCAAACTGAAACACACGGAAACCATAGGTTTCCATTTGCATCACCATTGATTTCAATGGTGACGAGTCCGGTGCAAATGGTTTCCGTTTGTCACCGCTGTTTAAGGGTTCCGTAGTTTTGACGGACTCAATACCGTAGTTGACTGCACTATTCATTCCGTCAAAATGACGGAACCCTTACACAACGGGGACAAGCGGAAACCATTTGCACCAGATCCGTCACCACTGAAATCAATGGTGATGCAAATGGAAACCTATGGTTTCCGTTTGTTTCAGTTTCTATTCTATTCATGGGTTCCCCTGTCGGAAAGGTCAGATGGAACCCATAAACGGAGTCCCGACGCAGATCTCAACGAAGCCTTATGTGGTTAATAAAACAGATGTGGTAGGTAAAGAAACTCATTGTATTATACTGCATGTCATGTTACACCCAACATACAGCATAAAGTACCAAGTAGACATTGCGATCACAGTGAAAGTATTTTTACAGAAATATATAGCCCTTTAATTTATTATTATATATTTAAATAGGTAGACAGACAGACATAACTAAATACAAATGAAAAAAATAGAAATTACAGCGCAATACATGAGATTTCTGACCCACCACTTGAGATATACGGTATATACAGGGTGGGTCAAAAATCCACCTAAATATTTGTAATGATTTTTGTAAAATGTTAAGCAAATATAAACCATGCCAGTTCTATCAGAATCAATACGTTGCTTGTCATCACAGTCTCCGAGTCCATACATACATTGCAGCTCACAGGCTTTCGTCCTATAATACCCGTACAGGTGATTTGCCCTTAGTCACCAACATGTAAAACACAGAAATTCTAAACTTTGGCAAAAACAATATTTCAAATAAGAAAAATATAACAATAGACTAAAGATTAGTAACATATATAGACTGGTAACAATAAAGATGATAATGATCTGATCACAAACCCTGAAGGAAGAAACTAGAACACTGTATTCCTGACCATAACCAAGATGAGCGAGAAGATAAGCGGGCAGAAGTGGTCACCAATATCTTGGGCTTTATAAAAATTCTTCATTCTTAGAATGTGGAAATAAGGCATAGTGCATTTGCAGAACTTCCCATCCCGTCGTTTATAAGGCATTGGCCATTTACATTTTTGGATACACAGAGGAATGGTCCTTTTTCTTCAGTAGCTCCATAAAGAAAGCTTCTCCAGAAGATGAGACTAGAGGCGTCTTTGGTAAATTCATATATTTCAGTTCATATATTATATATTTATATATTCTTTGGAAGACGTTAAATAGCATCTGTTTAAAGTCCAAGTAACCCAATAAATGCCTTCAAAGGCTGCCTTTCTCAAGTTCACTGTCCACCTTTTTCTTTTGTCTCTCCATCACAGCCTCCAGCTCTGTGATCTTTTTAGAGTCCTAAAGGAAAATCACGAAATAATGAATTGCACTTCTGTTCAAGGGTATACTTAAAAGCATTTTCAAAATGTAGCAACTTTGCTAATAGTCTTGATTTAAAAATATCTTACCGTTTTGTGTAAACAGCTCCTATGCAGACCTATGTGTCTCAATGGTTATAGACTACAAAAAAACCTGTGTATTCTGGTCCTGCAGTTATGTGACTACAGACTGTCATGAAGGAGTGATTTCAATACCAGAAGTGTATGCAATATCCTAGGATACTGTATAAGTGTAGGTTCAGCTTTAACCAGCCGTGATCACATAGGAGCAGGACAGTGGCAGACACAGACTGCAAAAGGCCCCTGTGCAGATAATGTGCCAGGGCCCCCCCCCCCCCCCCCACCCCGCAAACTTCTCATGGCCGACGGTCCGCTTTCAGCTGCATCGCTGGGTCTCCTAAGTGACCCAACAATGCAGCACTAGCAGCCGGGGCGTCACTAAGGCTGGGTTCACACACACACTATTTACGGACGTAATTTGGGCGTTTTAGCATTGAATTACATCCGAAAATGCGGCTCAAAAGCGTCGGAAAACATCTGCCCATTCATTTGAATGGGTCTTACGATGTTCTGTGCCGATGGTCATTTTTTTTTACGCGCCGCTGTCGAAAGGCGGCGCGTAAAAAACTGCCTGTCACTTCTTCAGATGTAAATGGAGCCGTTTTCCATGGACTCCATGGAAAACCAGCTTCAATTACTTCCGTAGTGGACGCAGCAAAAGACGCCTGCACATGCCATTACGGCTGAAATTACGGTGCTGTTTTCTCCTGAAAACAGCACAGTAATTTCAGCCGTAACAGACGCTGCCGTGTGAACATACCCTCAGGGCTTAAAATGTCCGGGAAATAGCCCCAATACATATGTGTCCGCCCCAAAAAAAAGTGTGTGTATAGGAGACAGCATAGCATATCTATAGCACTACGACCCTATAAACTATGGATAGGATTAGATACAGTGGCTGAGCAGACAGTATCACACATGATAGGATTAGATACAGTGGCTCAGAAGGCAGTATCACACATGATAGGATTAGATACACAGCTCAGCAGACAGTATCACACATGATAGGATTAGATACAGTGGCCCAGCAGACAGTATCACACATGATAGGATTAGATACAGTGGCTCAGCAGACAGTACCACACATGATAGGATTAGATACAGTGGCTCAGCAGACAGTACCACACATGATAGGATTAGATACAGTGGCTCAGCAGACAGTATCACACATGATAGGATTAGATACAGTGGCTCAGCAGACAGTACCACACATTATAGGATTAGATACAGTGGCTCAGCAGACAGTATCACACATGATAGGATTAGATACAGTGGCTCAGCAGACAGTATCACACATGATCGGATTAGATATAGGGCCCAGCACAGTATCATACATGATTGGATTAGATACACAGCTCAGCAGACTGTATCACACATGATAGGATTAGATACAGGGCCCAGCTCGCTGACATTGCGGCTCCAGCGCTGGACCCAGGAAAGGTAAGAATAATAATTTTGCTTCTTTATGTGTTACTGATTATTTTTGTGTGTTTGTGTTTTTTTTACAGGTTCGGTTGTTGGACTTCGGATACGAGGACTTCAATGACGGCGTTTTTTTTATTCTCAATAAAATGGTTAATGAGGGTTGTGTTTTTATTTCAATAAAAAAAATTTCTATGTGCTTGTATCTTTTTAAACTTTATTATCACCGCCTTAGTAATGGCCGCTGGCTGATTGACAACCTCCATTACTAAGGCGAGGCTTAATGTTAGCCGGTGCAGAGTCTACACTAACCCCCATTATTACCCCGGTACCCACCGCCACCAGGGGTACTGGGAAGAGCCGGGTACAAACCAGTACCCGACCAGCTGTAGTGACGGGCAGGCACCGGGGTGGCCGCAGGCTGGTAGTATTAGGCTGGGGAAGGCCAAAAACAGTGGCCCTTCCCACCCTTGTAATGCTGCCTGCTGCTGCTGTGTTGTATCTGGCTGGTTATGAAAATTGGGGGGGACCCGACATCGTTCTTTCCAATTATTTTTTAAATGACGTGGCGTCCCCCCCATTTTCATAACCAGCCAGATACAATAAAGCAGCAGCAGCCTAGCATCACCAGGGTAGGAAGGGCCACTGTATCTGGCCTTTCCCCTCCTGATAATACCAGCCTGCGGCCACCCCAGTGGCCGACCATCACTACAGATGGTCAGGTACTGGATCGTACCCGGCTCTTCCCAGCACCCCTGGTGGCGGTGGGTACCGGGGTAATAAAGGGGGTTAGTGTTAGCCTCTGCACCGGCTAACACTAAGCCCTGCCTTAGCAATGGATGCTGTCAATCAGCCGGCGGCCATTACTAAGGCGGTAGTAATATAGTTTAAAAAAAAACCACAAAGACATAGAAAAAATATTTTATTGAAATAAAAAAAAAAAACACAACCCTCATTAACCATTTTATTAATAAAAAAAAAAGCTGTCATCGAAGTAGTCCTGGAATCCGCCGTAGTCCAACGACCGAACCTGTAAGAAAACACACAAAAAATGATTAGTAACACATGTGTTAGGGTATGTGCACACACACTAATTACGTCCGGAATTGACGGACGTATTTCGGCCGCAAGTACCGGACCGAACACACTGCAGGGAGCCGGGCTCCTAGCATCATAGTTATGTACGACGCTAGGAGTCCCTGCCTCGCTGCCGGACAACTGTCCGGTACTGAAAACATGATTACAGTACAGGACAGTTGTCCCACAGCGAGGCAGGGACTCCTAGCGTCGTACATAAGTACGACGCTAGGAGCCCGGCTCCCTGCAGTGTGTTCGGTCCGGGACTTGCGGCCGAAATACATCCGTCACTTACGGACGTAATTAGTGTCTGTGCACATACCCTAAGGCTTAGATACAGGGCCCATGTGTGATACTGTCTGTGGGACCCTGTATCTAAGCCTACCACAAGGTAGGCTTAGATACAGGGTCCAGCAGACAGTAATCTTATACAGTATAAGATTACTGTGTGCTGGGGCCCTGTATCTAAACCTACAGTGTGGTAGGCTTAGATACAGGGCCCAGCAGACAGGATCACGCATGGGCCATGTATCTAAGCCTACCATGTGATTGGCTTAGATACAGGGCCCAGCAGACAGCATCACACAATCTGTGATCCTGTCTCATGGGCCCCCTAAGCCTGCTACATCGTAGGCTTAGGGGTTGTGCAGTCCCTAAACATTGATGGCCTATCCTCAGGATAGGCCATCAATAGCTGATGTGTCGCCCGGGACCCGCAAATCAGCTGTTTTGAAGGGGCCGCAGCACTCGTACGAGAGCTGCTTCCCCTTCATTTCACTACTCGCCCACACTGTGAATCGCCGAAACCGATTCACAGTGTGACCGGAATGAAGTGACAGGAATGAAGGGGAGCAGCTCTCGTACGAGTGCTGCGGCCCCTTCAAAACAGCTGATTGGCGGGTCCCAGGAGTCGGACCCCGCCAGTCAGGGCTATCTTACCTTCCTCTTCGGCCGCGGCGGGAGTTCTGTAGTCTCGATGCTGTGCGCGGCGGCATAGCGCTGTGACGTCATGCGCTGCGCACAGCGCCTGACGTCAGGACCTCCGCTGCGATCCGGAACCAGGAAGGTAAGTAAAGTATGTTACTATAGTAACAGGGGCCCGCGGCCCGAGTTACTATAGTAACTTTTTATTGATGTGGTGCGGGGGGCCGTGGGCCCCCCTGGCTTCGGGGCCCGGTCGCAATTGCGACCGCTGCGACCCCTATAGCTACGCCAGTGGTCCACGGGCCTCTGTCTCAGTCCTCAGCATCGCGCAGCTGAGAACTGAGTCGGCCAGCAGAGGAACGGGCCCCCTTCCCACGCGGGGCCCTTGTGCAGCTGCACCGGCTGCACATGCGGTATGTCCGCCCCTGGAGCAGGACAAACCAGTAATAATAACAGCATATAACCTCTGAAGTGACATTACTAAGGATTTGCTGGCTTCTACATTGATAGTCTGTATAGTAAATGCAACAGGCGCTATGTAGAATATGCTGAAAGCTATAGTGATCATCGAGGCCAGCCATGGCCATTTTTACCGTGTCAGTGCCATTGGGAATACCACCTATTCTATGACACTGTTTAGATCAGTGGTCTCCACTGTGTGGCTCTCCAACTAATGCAAAATTCCAATTCCAGCGTGCTTTATTGCTGCGAGTTGTAGTTTTTACAAAAGTTGGAGAGTTCAAGGCTGGGGCCACTGGTTTAGATCCGTAATATACGGTAAATAAGGGATCTGGTGAATTGGTTGATAACTTCATATATGGTTATGCTATAGGTTATGCTATAGGTTAGGCTGCTACAGAGGCTCCGTTTGGAGCTACCGTCACAAATTCCATCATATTTTATGCAGAAATAGTGCTGTATGCAGCCCTATCTTTCTTGTCAAAACAACAGACACCATGACAGACCCCATTATAATTCAATAGGGTCTGTCGAGTGCCAGTGGTATCCGTCATATGACGGATCCGCCTTGGTTTCCATTGTAAATTTGTGTGTGTAATTTCATACCTCAAGAAGAGCCTTCTGCACCATGACCTGGCTGTATACTCTAGCGCCTTCTTCATGGCTCACAGCTCTAAACTCGTCTTTTCTGAGAGAAAACAACTGAGCTCCATTTAACACTCCGAGGGAATTCACAGTCCTAAAATAGCAATAGAAAGGATCATTATTAGCATCAAGATTTTACAGTATGTAGATATATTCATGTTTTGTAATCGGCTGTTTATTTCAATAGGTGCCATGTAATACTAAATTTGTACTGCAGCTTCGTCCACCCACTGCCTCTCCCGGCAATAGCAGCTGATTGCCAGGGCTTTAGCAAGCCAGGTTAGTGACAGTCTGCTGGTCACCAGGGTGGGCGGCTGCATTCTGAAAGGGGGTTGTCCATATTTAATTTTGGCTTTTATTAGCAGCGAAGATTATTCTTAGTGTCCTGCTGTTCCAATATCTAAAGATTAAAAATGCCTGATGGACATAGAAGCAGATAAGAAACTGTTGGCAGATCCTTAAAAAGCATCTCACATAGCTAACCTACTGCGTGCTGATGAGTAGCAACAGATCTGTCTACAGATTAATGTCTCTGGTTAGCTAATACCTTCTGCCAGGACTATGACATTGATGGCCTGTCTGAAACGCGTAGGCACCCGCCTCTCCCCTTCAACTAGCCATATGGACTTTGAATCAACACAGATTGTCTATTTTTAACACCCCTTGTCGTTAATAAAACTCGGAAGAAGTTTCCAATTTTAACAGATTTTCCTGGTCTCAGCGCTGGATACTTTCTCACTTCTTATTGCTTTATTGATGGCCTGTCCTTAGAATAGGCAATCAATCTTTGATCAGTGGGGGTCTGACTTCCTTGATCCCCACTGATCAGCACAATATAGGGGTTGCGGCGTTCCTACACGTGCTGCGTCTATTTTGTTGTATATGTGGGCACAGCAGCTGTTCTGTTTGAGTGGGTTTGCCTGCTACTGCAGCTAGTCCCATTCAAGTGGGCCCCCACCTTTCCAATATTGATGTACTATGTTAAGGATGTTCCGGAGGAACCCATTTAAAGGGGTATCCCAGCATAAGCATTTATAACACAACTGCAGGATATGCCATAAATGTCTGATTTGTAGGGTTGAACATCTGGGACCATCACCTATTGGGTAGAGGGGGATTCCCTGACCTGCTTTTTGCAGTACACGTCAACAGGGTGTGTCAACCTCTCTTCTGCATCTCCCCCTCTTAGTGGCTGCCGCCGCCGACCTCCCTGTTCTGCACAGTGGGGTCCCAGATGTGGGTCAACTATCAGACAAGTGTCTTTGGCATGAATACCCCTTTAAAGCCTCTCTTCGAGTAGGACATTGACTTACATTGTAAGAAGATTATTTTCTTGTGGAGAAATTCAATTTGCATATATTTCCCACTGCCACTTCAGACATGTCTGTTTTAGTAAATAATTGCATGCCCCATGAAATAACGATTCCATTGCCTCTATCCTCATTACTCAGTTCTGTGCCGTTCCTCTGTTATTCCTCCTAGACATTTATAAATAAATTGACAACTGAGTGTTACCAGTTGGGGGCGTGTCCCTACACAGTCTCACACTGTCCAATCAGTGCTGAAAGTGTCATTGTGTAGGGACACGCCCCTTTGACAAGGGAAATGTTAACGCTTAGTTGTCAATTTGCTCATAAGTTTCTTGGAGGAATAACAAAGGAACAACAAGAGGTAGAGTACTAAGAAAAGGTGCTTTAAAATTTTAATTTCATAGTTAGAGAATACAAGAATTTACTAAAATAGACATATTAGGAGAGCTGACATGTCCTCTTTAACTTCTTGATACCTCTCATAGAGCAACATTATTAAGCCCTTCAGTATAATAAATGATTAGAAAACAAGTCATGCCAACTCCTGGTGACATATAAACAAGACTTACAAATTATATGAGGGTCAGACCTAAGGTGAAGACTTACAGTGTGTTAAAGCCTTTGGCCCGGAGCCAAGCAGAGACCTGTGGGGGGCTGGATTCATCAGTCAGTGGAATGGAGGTATCTGACATCTTCTGTATATTTAGGCTCTTCTGAGGCGCTGTCCGGCCATTTGCCAGTCTGAGCAGCAATTCTTCATTCATACTGTTTATTCTGTCAAATTTTTCTGAGGAAACATTCAAGTAGAAAATACAATTGACAACTTATATTATCACTGAAATCAACGTGTGGGTTCCTCAAAGAAACAAGTAGTATCACAGAGTGGGAACTCTTCATAAAACATAACCTTTATTCATTATTCAGATTAAAATACTCTAGGTAATTCTTTTGAATACAAATATCCCTGATACAACCAGGATTGAAGCAATAAGCAATCCACACTTATCACCGGGAGTATCCAGAAAATTACATCTAGGTGGCGTGGTACCATACACCACCTATGGACAAACTCCAGGGTTACAAACATTTCTCTCACACACAATTAGTGTCATTTCTAAGCACCAAATATTGCATAAAATAATCACAACATTAACGCTTCATAACCGTCCCAACGCGTTTCCCCAACCTAGTTGGTTCATCAGGGGACAGTACTGGACAATGTGTGTAATTGGAGACCTATAAAGGTATATATACATATATAATAAATATTTGCTTGTATCGGCACATTTGTGCCAGATTACAACTGACGAATCCTGGGAGTAAAGATGACAATTGGTTCAGGAAGGAACAGGTGGATGAAGATGATCCATTTTACATAACATGCTGGTATGTAGAAGCTGTAGATGGAGGCTTGGCATTCCACATAGTCTGTCATGACTTCCTGGCCTCATCTTTACTCCCAGGAGTCGTTAGTTGTAATCTGGTACAAATGTACCGATACAAGCAACTATTTATTATATATGTATATATACCTTTTAAAGATTTCCAATTACACACATTGTCCAGTATTGTCCCCTGATCAACTAACTAGGTTGGGGAAACGTGTTGGGACAGTTATGAAGTGTCAGTGTTGTGGTCATGGTATGCAGTATTTGGTGCTTAGAAATTTCACTAATTGTGTGATAACATATTTGTATCCCTGGAGTTTATCCATAGGAAGTGCGCGCCATCTAGATGTAATTTTCTGGATACTCCCGGTGATAATTGTGGATTGCTTATTTAATTCAATCCTGGTTGTGTCAGGGGTATTTGTATTTAAAAGAATTACCTAGAGTATTTTAATCGAAATAATTTACATAGTTACATAGTTTGTACAGATGAAAAAAGACACATGTCCATCAAGTTCAACCAAGGGACGGGAAAGGGGAGGTAAAAAATTTCTACACATTGGAGCTAAGATTTTTTTGTTCTAGGAAATGATCTAAGCCTTTTTTAAAGCCATCTACTGTCCCTTCTGTGATGGCTCCTGCGGTAGGCTATTCCATAGATTCACTGTTCTCACAGTAAAGAAGGCTTGTCGCCTCTGCAGGTTGAACCTTTATTTTTCCCGATAAAATTTTGGTCATCTACATAAAAAGTCGCTGAATGTAAAGTTTCAATTCCCACCTTGTCGGCCAATAGTCTGTTCTGGATGTTGGTTGTCTACTGTATCCCACTGCCCTGGGTGGTTAAGACTTGATTTTGATGGCTTTTTGGGAGGTGTTGGTGGTTGTGACTTCTGGAAGAAAGAGTAAAAATTTGTTCATTTCATGTGTTAAAACATTTTCGGAATGAATAGAACAGGTCTGCAATTGAATGTTATCGTAGTATCACAATGAGATTATGACTTAAAAAGGATCTGTCACTAGTTTATTAATTCCCTTTCTCCTATGCTGCTGGTAACTACAGTCTAATTTTTTTTCAAAAACTTTTATTATTTGCAAAGTTATGAGCATATTTCTAAATATGCTAATTTGGCTATAATAGCCAAATGGGAGGTGAGTTTTTCTTTTCACTCTGGGCGGTGTAATGTTTTCTGTATGACGCTGTCCAAGCAGCGTCATACAGTTCTCTTCCTCCCAGCCTAGAAACACAGTGTGATCGTATAGTATATAGTATACAGCTTCCATTCTCCAACTGTGTTTTAAACTGGTGATGTCTCCGGTTTTTTTACAGCTAGAACTGTGATCCTAGTGCCATATGAAAGTTTTGAATCTCATCTTTCATATGCCATTAGAACCACAGCCTGAGATATGGCTATTTGAAGCGATCCCCCGTTCCTCCAGTCTCAGTCTCTCACACTGTGTGAAGCAGCTTCATGCTGATAGGACAGCATCAGAGGCTGTGAGGAGACTCCACCACAGGAGAATTGCTGCTGTTGACACCCACTTGTCTAGTATAGCCTTATTTGCATATTTAGAAAAAAAGTTCATAACTTTTAAAATAATAAACTTTTTGGGACACAATTTTCACTAGCATTATCGGTGTGACAGCGCCTATTAGATGAGGTAAGAGATAGGGCATTACTAAACTAGTGACAGAGCTTTTTTTAAATGGACACCTAATAGGGACACAGTTGTAAACAGCCATTAAGATCAGGAGCAGCTGCCTCTATTGTCACTCAACGGGAAATTCAGAAAATTCACAAATTCAGAAAATTCAGCATACCTTTACTGGACTCCCGGGTGGGACACCATTTTCTTTTGCTTTGTTGAGTTCTGCTGCAGTGATTGGAAGCAGTATATTGTAAGGTACGTAACCAACCTGTCCAAAGCGATTCTGCACCTTCCACCACTTCTTAGAATCATCCAAAACCTAAAAGGAGTGGAAAAATTAGACATACTTAGGTTGTTTAGAAGATTTATACAATGCTGTGATATTTATAGTGAATGAACATTAAAGTGAACGTCAAGCTTTTAACATCATGTCGCTTTTTATGTCTAACATACTGTGCTGTCTAGTTTCTTAATATACTTTTTACAGTGGAGTAAGCTTTGCTTTTCTTATATAGTGCTCCAATTCCCCTGCACAGGCAGAGATTTTAAAGATAGCATGCTGACTGCCTGCAGCTGTCACTAGAGGGAGCTGAAGAGCTTACTGCATACAGTGTTGTTATTATTGAGTCCAATGTATAAACAGTAAGCAGCAAGCTCAAAAGCTCCCCCTAATGGCGGCTGCAGGCAGACAGAATTTTTATAATTTAACTGTTAACGTCTATGAAAGGGATTTGGAACTTTGTATCAGAAAGGCAAAGCTCAGATTGCTATATAGAAATATGAAGAAATTAATCAATACAGAATTTTGGACTTATAGATTAATAAAAATAAAATGTTGTTTAAGGGTGGACATTCACTCCATAACACACTACTTCTGGGCAACCGAGTGATAGAGATCTCGCAAAATCCCATATTTAGGCCTCATGCACACGACCGTGGCCGTGTGCACGGCCGTGATTTCCGGGTCGGCCGGCTGCGGACTGTCAGCCGCGGGCCGCCCGCAAATCGTACGACATGCACATGGCCGCCGTCATTGTTTTCAATGAGCCCGGACTGCAGAAGATGTCCGTAATAGGACATGCCCGTTCTTTCTGCGGTGCGGGTTCCCGGGCCATGCACGGACCGTAAAAACTACGGTCGTGTGCATGGCCCCATAGAAAAGAATGGGGCCGCAATTCTCCCGTGCATTTTCGGGGGAATTGCGGCCGCAAAAACACGTTCGTGTGCATGGGGCCTTAGAATAAACTTTCACAATACCCCATTGTATCCTGAGAATATGCGCCTAATAATGGACTGCCTGCCTAGAAATAATACATACCTCCAATACTTCTCCTTGTAACACTGACAACTCAGTGCTGTTTCTGGCAACAAAATCGTAAGCGCAGCTCGCACATTTGCTGTCTGTCTCTTGATGGCTGCAAAATAAAACAGTAAAAATTTATAATGTGTGTCATGCAGCTCTTTTCGTGTGCACTGCACCAATCCTTGGGTAAACAGGGTCTTCGATCTCTTTATATATAAAAAAAAATAATAATAATAAGCATCTGACATGCTTGTCCTTTATAATAGTCAAAATTCAATGTGCTTTATTTATAAAATTCTGGAAAACCCTTTTACATTTTAAAAAAATATCCCTCTCTCTGAGGCTAAAGTAGAAATTAATATTTCCTGTACAACTCTGTAGAATATGTTGGCAATATGCAGAATTTAGTGCATGTTATACAATAAATATCATGTACTCTGCATGGAGCCTGCACGGCGGGAAAAAGAGTTGCTACAGCTCCGGATTACAAAGTCGTAGGCACTCCATGTGCCGCCGTATGGTGCCTCTATACTCCTTCAGGTGGAAGACACCTAGATTTTATTTCCACAGATTCTGTATGAATCTGCAACAAGAAACCTCTCTGTGCCTCTGTATAAAATCAGAGGCAAACAAAGGTACAGTATGGCCTGCAAGATTTCTATGGGCACCGAATTATGGATCCATACAACACCGGTGCAGGAACATCATTCAGTCATATACATGTGGTATCAGACAAAGCTCTACGGAATTCCACTCTGTACTGTGTAGTGGAGCTGTGGCCATCTGCGGCATGGTACCTATTATGACTTCTCTCAATGGCTTCATTACACACTCCCAAGGAGCAAGGACACTTCATGAAGCTAGAGGCCCTGTTACACTGGCTGATTTTGGCCGGTGCAGCGAGCGCCGATCAACGAAACAGCTCGTTGATCGGTGTTCATTTGCTCCTGTCAAAAGGAGCTAGTATGGGGATGAGTGCTCATTACTATGATCGCTCGTCCCCATACATTATTATCGTGTCGGCAGCGCGTCTCCCTGTATACACAGGGAGATGTGCTGCCGACAACGATAATATTTTAGTTTTTAAAATGATACGATCAGCAGATGATCAAGCGTTCTATTAACGATCGTTTGCCCAATAATTGCCCAGTGTAAAACCCTCATTACTGTTCAGTCAAAGATGTTAGACAATATGACAAGATGAACTGAGCAGATTAAAGGACTCTAGGGAGGAGAATCAGACAATGGCCACTGCTGCATGATTAGTATATTTGTCCATTGTAGGTTTGTCACCGCATTGTATTTATTTTGGTCGCCTATCGCTATAGAATCCTTCTGCTGTATTTGTTTCCTCTAAAATCAATATTAAGAAAAGCTAATAAGCATGAAGTGAAAAAATACCAGCACTCGTGAAATGACATACCCATTCAGAGCTGGAGGAGGTGGCGGCTGATGAACTTGAGGAGAAGATTGCTAAAAAAAAAAAAGCATAAAGGAAAAATAATTAAAATGAACAAGTAAACAGAGTAAATGGAAAAGTAGCAACAGAAAAACTGGTGAAAAGTGAAAAGTCAGTTCAGGTGTTATACAAATAAGGCTTAGTTAGAATAAAAAGTTACTCAACTTTCTAATATCATTTTTTTTTTCAATTCCGCTCCATTTTTAACACATCTGCTTTTTGTCAGTGAGTGAAAAACTTCTTGTTTACATATAGAAGCTGAAAGCCTGTCCTGACCTAGTCCTACCCACATCTGAGCGCTGGATACAATTACATCCAGTCTAGGCAAGTCTTAAATCTCTCAGGTTTAGTTAGGCTAAGTTTAGACTTGCGTTGAAGAATCTGTTACTCCGATCCAATTTTAGATCAGAATAAGGATAAAAAAACGGGTCAGTTAAAAATACCATTGAAATAAAAATAACGGATGAAGGGAGTAAAAGTCCCATACTCTGCACTTTTATCTCTGTAAAAAAAAACAGACGACTGACATAACAGACGCAAACGGATGCTAACGGATGCAATTACAAATACCATTAATTACAATGGGATTTTTAACTAATCCGTTTTTATCCTTACTCTGATCTAAAAACAGGTTGTACAACGCAAGTGTGAACTTAGCCTTACAAAGGGTGGTATTTGCTGGTGGTATTGTAATCATATAGTCCACCCTTTGTTGGCCGTAAGTGCACATATAATTAAAGGGAGTCTGTTACTATAATGTCCAAGTTAAACTAGTAGCAGGGTATTGTAGAGGAGGCTAACCTGTTTCTAGCGTTTATTTGCATTTTCTGCTTACTGCCTCTTTTGTAGAGAAATAAGTTTTATTAAGTTTATGCTAATGAGCATTTAGGTGCAATGAGGACATTACCATTGCACCTAAATGCTCTTTCTTCCCTCCCCAGTTCAACCCCCCTCCCTCTCTTCTTACATTGATTGACAGGGGCCAGGCAGGGTAATCAGCGTGTTCATGCCTGGCCCCGTACTATCTGTAACGCGAACACGTCAAGCTCTTTACTCGGCGCATGCGCAGTACGATCTTTTGTAGTGTGTGCCTATTAAAGACTGTGCCTGGGCTACGGTGCATGGAGTTGAGAACGCCATGTGATTACCAAAAAGACTCATAATTAGATTCCCTAAATCAACTTTTTATTGTATACAGGACATTATACAAAAAGTATTCTCTCTTGAGGAACAACATTTTCTCTCTCCTGGGCGGGGAACTGATTCTTCTGCAGAGACATAGAGAAGTAGCCGCCTGTGATCATACGGGACTGACAGGTGTTTATTAGAAACTGGACCTTCTGGTTTGTGGTTAAAGGGGATGACCAGTTTCAGCAAATTAAACTTATTTTCTGTATAATTAAAAGTTATATAATTTTCCAATATACTTTTTGTATTAATTTGTTATGGTTTTCAAAATCTCTGCTTGCTGTTAATCATTAGGAACACTCATTGTTTACTTACAGTGGATAGCATTTTGTTCATGGTCATGTGATGGACACACAGGTGCTGGGATCGTTACAGTTACAGTATGTGTATCAGAGCTGTGTCTTCTGACGATCCCAGCACCTGTGTGTCCATCACATGACTATGGACAGAACTTTATCCACTGGAAGCAAACAATGAATGTTCCTACGGAATAACAACAAGCAGAGGTCTTGAAAACCGTGAGGAATTAATACAGAAAGTATATTAGAAAATTGTATAATTTTTAATTATACAAAAATAGCATTCATTTGCTGAAACTGGACAACCCCTTCAAGCATCGTATAAATCCTGTCCTGGTTGTACACATGGCATAATGCAAATAAAATAGAGTAGGCACCAGCTGGCATTGATTTGCAATTGTTTGCACAGGACCAAAGCAACAAATCACACACCTGATTTCATCAAATACTTCACGTATACTTGAATGAGGCTGAGCTGCAATGCCAAACACAGCCCAGTGGGGCGCTATTTCTGGAAAAAAGAAAACCTTTTTTCTAATATTAGGCTCTGTTTACATTGCCATTATAATGGAAACAATGAAAATAGGGCCAGATCCGTCACGAGACACTAACTGCGCCCGACAAACCCCATTGACTATAATGGGGTCCTTTGGGGTTTTGTCGTGGCATCTATTGTTTGGACGGGATTAAAAGCGCTGCATGTTGTGCTATAATCCCGCCAAATATCACAGAACTGCCGATGGAGGCTCGAAACCGAGTGTGAATCAGCCTTACGACCTGTACACATCAGAATTGGGCTTCCAATCATCGTTTCCGTCGACCTTTCCTTCGGAGGAACCGATGAACGGAAAGCCAAAGGGAAACCATAGCTTCCATTTGCATTACCATTAATTTCAATGGTAATGCTTCTGTTGCTGTTGGTTTCCCTTTGTTTCTGTTCTGTAAAGTTTCCATTTGGCTTTCTGTTCATCTGTTCCTCCTACGCAAAGGTCGAACGGAACCGATGAATGAAAGCACGACACTGATGGGAACACACCCTTAGAAAATGCACTCACTTCGAGTAAAAAAAATAAACAAGTGTAATAGAAGCTTTCTAAGCAAGGACTAGGGAAAGAGAATTGGGTCTATAATGTTTTAAATGAAATAATTTTTTAACATACTGTATGTTTCATGTGTAAACCACTTACCTGTGACCTTAATTCTTCATGGCGATGCTGGAGCTCGACAGGATCTTCCCAGGATTTTCCATCATTATTAGTGGGCACCCACCCACTCTTAAATGTGGGAGTGTATGGTTCACTAAAGTCCCGTGGGAATTCCAGTCTATATGGAGAAAGGATATTCACTATAATTTGTAGCAGTTCAACAATATTATATACATTTTTAGAAAAACATTTTATTTACTGAGATTTGTTGCATTATAGTTGCTCCTTAGCATCAGACTATAAACTGTAGTAACATGACGTGATGATAAATTGACAGTTTGTAGTCTAATGCTAAGGAGCATCTGAAGCCGTTTTAAAGGGCATATGGCAAATCTCAGCAAAAGGAAAGTTATCCTTTCAAAACATCTCTAGTTCATTTTTGGTCTGTGTATACCTCTAGTGAAAACCAAAGAGTTGTTCTCTTCTGTCATGTTCCATTCAGGTGTTTCATAGTTTTTATCTGTTGCTAGGAAAGTTGGGGGTCAAACAGTATGGCAACAATTATAGCTCGCACTTGGGTTGTTGCCCTGCTTGACTCCTGATTGATACATCCTCTAGCGTTGTAATATCACAAGGCACCTTTGCCATTTATTCAGGGGCATGGCTTTTAGGGATGCAGAGGTAGCAGTTGCGCCTGGGCCCTGGAACTGAGGAGGCCAAAGTCCCCTCTGCCACATATGAGGAGACCAGTATTATAAATAATGCATCATAGTTGTGTGCCCTGTTAGAAATAACTTTGAAATAGGGCCCAGGTTATGCCTCTGCTGATTTAGGACTCTATGAAAGGTGGGTGACAATCCCCCGAGGAATCTGTAACTGTATATTCACACGCAGCAGGTATATTGCAGAAATTTCTGTGACTGTCCCATTCATCTAAATGGGGTTTGCAGAAAATAATGTGCATGCTGAAGAAACAACTCATTCAGATGTATGCAACTGATTTTCAGTTACAAACATTTCTGCAACAAATCTGCAGCGTATGAATATACACTAATAATGCCATACTAGTCATCACACAGCCTTACCAAAAACAGATAGAGCTAAGAAAGAGCTGAATGGAGTTTTTAACAAACTAATAAGAATTTATATTTACAGTTTTTTATTTTTAATTGATAGCAAAATGTTTTGTAATAATATGGGGAAAAAATGCATTAAGTTTAACCCCTCAAACATTTTGTCCAACTATCCCATCTTCTCCCATGGATCCCCTTGATAAATAACAGGATAGAGTTATATTGACTATTGCAGGAAGTGTAATCCCTTCATACCTTGGTTTGTTCCAGTTTGGTCCCAAAGAATTCCACAATTCTAGTTCTTTATCATCTAAACAATCGTTCAGCAGACTAACAGCTTCTCCGGTTAGCATTGGACTTCTGATATCAGCTGCCATTTCCGGACCTCCGGAACTGTCCACCAGCTGATTTCAAGAAATGACAATCTTACATTTTCGTCTCATATAGCAGGGAGCATCTTAGAGGCAATAGATCACTAAACTTCTTCTGCTACTCCTACAGGCCAAATACTGTTATTTATTATGTTTCCCTTCATATCCACCTATCAGCAACTTCTTTCAAACGACAACCACAATTTTGTGTGCCCTGCAGATTACAAGCTTCTTAGAAAGATACTTAAAGAGGTTTTCCCACAACGGACATTTATGACATATCCACAGGACATGTCATAAATGTAAGATAAATGCGGGTCCCAGCTATGGAACCCACACTTATCTCTAGAACGGGATCCCCTAAACCCCGTTATAGCTTTTTGCGCTCACGCTGCCTCCTGGCCACTTACTGATTACATGGTCGGGAGTTACAGAAATTACGCTGTTTCCGTATTTCCCATAGTAGTAAATGGCAGTTACGGAAACAGCGTAGCATGCGAGCTACGCTGTTTCCGTAAGTACCATTCAGTTCTAGGGGGCTTACGGAAATAGCATACCTAAGCGAACTACGCTGTTTTCTCCTTCATGGTCGGAAATCAGCCGAAACACAAAGAGGTAGAACGGGGCTTAGGGGGTCCCGTTCTAGAGATAGGTGCAGGTCCCAGAGGTGGATATGTCATATATGTCACTCAAGGGAAAACCCCCTTAACTAAGATAAATATTAGGCACATTGTGTTATTTTACATTGACTTGTCTTTGTTTTCTGGAGCTGATCATAGTCATAGCAATTTGTTTAACAAGAAAAAAAATTTGGGGATCAAGTTAGGATTGTTTTAAAGTAACGAGCTGCCCCACACGAATAATTGTAACAATGATAACAATTTATTACACTTCATCATTAAAGAGAGACTTTTTTTTGTTACACATTTGAGCATTAAAAATATCAATTGGATTGCTCAAGCTCTTGGACAACCAGTGTCAGGCTGCTGCTGCCAAGGCAAATGGAATGCTTCAAAAACGGTTATTTAGTTTGGAGAAAAAGATGGTTTGGGTTTGAATTAATTACTTTCTATAAATACAGAGTTCTTTCTAATAATCTTTTTATAGCTAGGCCTATAACAATAATATGAGGGCATCCAATACGTCTTTTTTTTTTAACTACTCTGGCTTTGCTACTATGTTACTATGATCATGTCATACTACAGGTCCTTTACAAACAAGCTGATCTCTGGGGTGTCACTGTTTGGAAACGTCATGTTCAGCTACTACTGGGGGGATTCTTCCACTAAAATCAGTGGGTATCCTTTGTTTCGAATGAATGCTGGAGGTCCTCCAGACCTAAATTTAACATGACTTTTAATTTTGAATATTAGAAGTGGGTCCTAAACAGGAGACCCTTTCTATCAGATCAGCGAAAGGGTTGTCACAATAATATGATCATTTAACTTATGAACATAATGTATGATATATGTCTATGGACATATTAGGTCTCAGTAAGCTTGGGGTTCCATGGTGACTTTTGGTCGCCCATGAGTTGTGGTAAAATTGAGGCCTTATCTTGACTCAAGTGCAACCAAAATTTACCATGGAGTCCTGGCGTAAAGTCCATCAATCAATCTGCAGTATAGAAAAGTTACTCATTATTTTTATAGAAAGCGTGCTCCAGCATAAACTTTTTTAATAAAGAAAAAAAATGCTAAGAAAACTTACGGTTTGAAGTGGTCCAAATAAGAAGTGAACAAGCTCAACTGAACTGGGATTCATAATGTTATTTCTTAGTCTTGCCTATGTAGAGACACAGAGGGAAACAAATTAGTGAAACCTGCAGTATTTTTGCTTTACTTTTTATTTCACATTTTGTGTTTATTACATACCAGTAGACAGAAGCAGTATTTGAATTTTTGTGCAGCTTCTTCATAATCCTCTAATTTTGGGGGTTTGGCTCGGAGAGTCAGCAATCCCTCTGTGCAAAAATTTTTATAAATTGTTGATGTAAGAGTATTGCTTTCCAGGCGAATACAGTACATATGAAAGATAGAGATTCTAAAACTGTTACAATGCTTAATCATTCATGCCTGTAAAGTGGACCATCATAATACAAAAGCTTACATGACTCTGTTCTGCTTTTTCTACTTCCTCACTTTAAAGAATTTGTTCCATTTGGACAATGTTTTTATTTGTAGAAAGTAACCCAGGCTAAAAAACTGATCACATGCCATACTGTATGTAATGGCCGCGGTCGCGGACCACCAGCATCACTTACCCTCTGGTCGCGGACCGCAGACCAATGTACTCAGCCGGCGTCTCCCTCCCCGGAGACGCCAGCACATGCGCCCGATCTGCTGCACTGTCAATCCTAGGATGCTCCCTATCCAATCCCAATGCACCCTAGACTATAAAATGGACTCTGCCCTCTTCCTCCTTGCCTGAGCATTGTTGTGTCTGCCCATGTTCATTATTGCAAATGGTCCCTTAGTTGTATCCTGTATCCTGTGTTCCCGCATCCTGTATTCCGTATCCAGTAATTGTGTTTGTTCCATTGTGTGAAGTCTAGTACTGGAGTAGAGTTCATCATCTGGACCAAGTGTCATCTGTGCCAAGTATCTGCTATGCCAAGTATCTGCTATGCCAAGCATCTGCTATGCCAAGCATCTGCTACGCCGAGTGTCTGCCACGCCAAGTGTCTGCCATACCAAGTGTCTGCCAAATCTTCTATCCAGGTACTCTTGTGCTAAAGACTATCATCGACTGTTGTTTGGCCAGCTGTTACTTCGGTATGGCGGAGCGGCCTAGTGGGTCCACATACCTCCTAGTTGTGACTCTGTAGCTGAGATCCCTTGTGATCAGCTGTAGTCTGTGGTGGAAACTGGCAGCAAGAGTTTAATTCCTCTGCAGCACCACCACAGGTAAAATGGAGCATTACATGATACCCATTTAAGATATTGGGCTGTGTGTGTAATGCTTGGATGTGCTGGGTCCCCCACAGTGAGAGATTCTTTGTAGCTGCTCCCCTCTAATAACTCAGGATTCCCTAATATGTATTTGAAAATGGATTTTCTAAACCATACAACCCCTTTAAAGCAGACAACCCCATAAAGGAAAAAGTTTTGGATTTGACTGTACTCCTGCAGCTTTCATTGTCAACTTGCTTGTCTATTTTAAAGAGTCCATCTCCATAACCCTTTTTTCAACTGTAAAAAAGCTGGAGTACCTCCTTAATACCACAGCTAATTATTTTATTTAATCACAACACTGGAAGGTATTCTAGCAGCCACATATGCCACTACTTATTTCTTCTGTGTTCAGTTTTACCTCCAGCTGCTGGTTTCTTGTTCCTTCTTGACTTTTTTCTTTGATTTAGGACTTTGAATGCTTCAGCTGACTTCTGAAGGTTTCCCATAAAGAACTCAATGTCATCAAAACAGTGATTTAGTAGATCCTGTGCAACACAAAACAAACTATTGTTAAATATGATAAAGTCATAATATAACATATACTATAAATATTAATATATAAATCATTAATAAAATCACAAACAATTAATAGTTTCTATTCATTACATTAAAAACGTTAGCATGCTGTATAAATACAGCAATATGGAAAAGAAAAATGTAAAAACATTCTCCAAAATGCACAATTTTTAATGTACATATTATGTGTCCCAATCCAAGACCATGATTTCATTCTGCAAATCAGTGAATCTGAATATTTTCTAGATGCACTGGACTTTTTCTTTTGTCAAATTGTTTGGACTCAGGCATTTGGGAATCCTATAACTAGATGAGCAAATAGATTCTACACAAATTGAATTCAGACTGAATTTCCGAAAGAGTTTCGGATTCACCGAATTCCAAAACTTTTGGAGTTCGCAGCACTTGAATCGCAGCAAAATGGCGGCCGTTAGCGAGTGCCAGCCACAATTTTACAGATTAGAAAATGGATCACGTGACCTTGTGCCAACTTCCCAATTATGCCTTGTAGGCAACCTTCCTAAATTGCACTACGGTTATCCCTCCTATCCATATATGTTGCTGTCACTTTGTCATTACTAATGCTGGCTTGAAATTAAGATACTGCAAAATTAAAGAAATTCTCCACCTAAATCTTTGGTTAATGCAGCAGTAAGAGATGTATAAAGGAATGGATTAAAGAGGCTCTGTCACCAGATTTTGCAACCCCTATCTGCTATTGCAGCAGATAGGCGCTGCAATGTAGATTACAGTAACGTTTTTATTTTAAAAGTCGATCTTACCTGCAAACGCTGATGCTGCTGCAGAATCAGCTGTAGCCTCTGGTGCCGATGTGGCCGTCACGATGCAGGACCTGTGAGTGACGTCACAGGTCTGCACTGTCAGAAGCTGGGCGTTCTGAAGAGAAGAGGATGTTACTTCTCTTCACAGCGCCCAGCTAGTACAAGTATTAAAAACGCCCCGATGTACGCACCTATAACACGCCCACTTGGACTTGTACTTTTAAACACACCCACTTGGACTTTTGCAAGCCTCATTTGCATAACTACAAAAATGGTCATAACTTGGCCAAAAATGCTCGTTTTTTAAAAATAAAAACGTTACTGTAATCTACATTGCAGCGCCTATCTGCTGCAATAGCAGATAGGGGTTGCAAAATCTGGTGACAGAGCCTCTTTAAGTCCTTATTACTAATTATAAATGATAAGACTGGTTGGCTTCATTAAAGTACTTTATATCTTACCAATAAAACAACAGTAAGAATCTTAGTAAAAAAATCAGCATATCAGGCACAGACATGCGTACGGAGATCTAGTTTAGGACAGTATACTCCAGATTGGGCCTAGTGGTGACTTGTATCTCAGTCTTGGCGTCTATTATGTTATGTTTAGAGTGGAGACAATATCAAGGACATTACGTACCAAAGGGTCAAAAATAGGTCTGTCCTTTATTAATAGTATCAATACCAGTATAAAGCAGAACTACGAGGTACCAGGAGACAAGAGACAATTGAAAAATATCATATATGGACATTAAGGAATGACAGACCTAGAAATGAATGAGGAAAGTCTATAAGATATTCTCAATCTACTGGAAAAAGTCTTGCAGACATGTGGCAGAGTAAATAGGGCCCATTTCCTACTGATGTTAATACTTTTAATTTGTGTTAGCTTAAAGGGAAGGTGTCATGATTTATTTATTTTTTTAATTATATTGCTTTTAATATAATGTAAGCAAAAATTTTATTTATTTGTGTTGTCACTTTCTACTCTTTAATCTATTCATACTTTTACTTCTCTATGGGGGCTGGCATTTTTTTTTTCATCTCTGTATGTGTCGATTAACAACACATACACAGATGGAAATACGGCAGCTACAGGGCATAGGGCACAATGAACGGCAGCCGTTCATTGCTTCTGCTATCTGGCTCTGTACTGCGCAGACGCAGGTCAGAGTCACACAGCAGAGAAGCTGTTTGTAGGGAGATAGCAGGCACCATTATGAAGACCAGCTGCACTGCAGGTAAGGTGTGTGTCTCTGTCTGTCCCTCTCTCTCTCTCTCACAGACCCCCGCTCTCGTGACCTCCGACGGGCCCCCCACCCCGGCAGGCCGCCCCCCTGTCGCTAGATGTATTTTCAGTGTGGACGGTGTGCGGAGCTAAGCTTGTCAGATGTAGTAGAGCTGAGTGTGTCTGTGTAGTAAAGCTGAGTGTGTGTATGTAGCAGTTCTGATTGTGTGTCAGATGTAGTAGAGCTGACTGTGTGTGTGTCTGTGTAGTAGAGCTCAGTGTGTGTATGTAGCAGTGCTGATGTAGCAGTGCTGACTGTGTATATATGTAGTAGTCCTGACTGTGTGTCAGATGTAGTAGAGTTGAGTGTGTGTGTCTGTGTAGTAGAGCGGAGTGTGTATGTAGCAGTGCTAACTGTGTATGTATGTAGCAGTGCTGACTGTGTGTGTGTGTGTCAGATGTAGTAGAGCTGAGTGTGCGTGTGTCTGTGTAGTAGAGCTGTGTGTGTATGTAGCAGTGCTGACTGTGTATGTATGTAAGCAGTGCTGACTGTGTGTCAGATATAGTAGAGCTGAGTGTGTGTGTCTGTGTAGTAGATCTGAGTGTGTGTATGTAGCAGTGCTGACTGTGTATGTATGTATGTAGCAGTGCTAACTGTGTGTGTCAGATGTAGTAGAGCTGAGTGTGTGTGTGTGTCTGTGTAGTAGAGCTGAGTGTGTGTATGTAGCAGTGCTGACTGTGTGTCAGATGTAGTAGAGCTGAGTGTGTGTGTGTGTCAGTGTAGCAGAGCTGAGTGTGTGTGTATGTAGCAGTGCTGACTGTGTGTGTATGTATGTAGCAGTGCTGACTGTGTGTCAGATGTAGTAGAGCTGAGTGTGTGTGTCTGTGTAGTAAAGCTGAGTGTGTGTCTGTGTAGTTCACTTCACTTTCATCATTCTAAGGCTATGTTCACATGCAGTGTTTTCAGCCATTTTTCGGGCCGTAAATGTCCCAAAAAACGGCTGAAAAATCTGAAGCAGAATGCCTACAAACATCTGAACGCCTACAAACATCCCATTTCAATGGGAAATATGGCGTTCTGTTCCGACAGGGTGTTTTTTACGCGGCCGTTTCCAAAAACGGCACGCAAAAACACGCCCGCCAAAAAGAAGTGCATATCACTTCTTGGAGCCGTTTTTCATTGACTCTATAGGAAAACAGCTCCAAAAACGGCCGTAAAAAATTACGTTAAAAACGCGAGTTTGATTAAAAAATGGTTGAAAATCAGGAGCTGTTTTCCCTTTGTTTAGTAAGCGTGTGAACAGAGCCTTAGCCTTTTGGTGTGTCCTATAGCTTCTGCAAGCTGCAGAATCACACCCAAAATGGCAGCCGGAGACTGCTTAGCAATTTGAATACTCCTTTTCCTTGCTTGTAAGGGGGGGGGGTGTGAAATTCCCTCCCACATTTATGGAAGCTGTGAGTCAGGTTGCTTTATTCACCTTGCTGTAATTCTGGGAAGTGCTCCCTCTGGTGACCAACATAGGAAAACATGTCAAACTATTATTTAATTTTTAATACTTTCCACCATGTGGAAAAAAAAAAAATACAGCAAAAAACGTAAAAATATAATAGAAATAAGTAACTTACTTAAAAAAAAAAAAAAAGTTTAATTCGCGACAAATTCCCTTTAAAGGTTAACTAAACTTTCCACCACCGGTCACTAAAACGAAGTGGAAGAAGCACTTGGGTGAGCGCTGAGACGCTTTGTTTCTGATCGGCTTTTCTCAGAAAGCAGATGTAACGGTGTACAGACTCAATAGAAAGTCTATGGGCCCATACAGCCTATCAGAAACTAAGTGGGCGCTTCACCTTAGCGCTTCTGCCTCTTCATTTTAGCGATCAGTGGGGGTCTCAGTGCTCAGACCCCCACCGATCAAAACTTCTGACATGTCACTATGACATGTCAGAAGTTTGTTGAAAGTTTAGTTACCCTTTAATATTCAGATTTCGCGTTACAAAGAGATACAAAATACATTTTTTGTAAACCAAAACTATAATAGCGGATTAACATTCAACCCAAATTTTCCTAAAAGTAAATTCTGTGTCGCAAAATGATATTATAGGCCACAAAAATCTAAGTTTTTCACAAAAAAAGAAATGCAATTTGTATTTTATGTTACAAAATGGTTTGTTACAAAATTGTACCGTTTTTTTCTTGTTTTTTTTTAGACGGTAGCACTGCAAGAATGTAACACTATTTTAGCAATCATCATACTAGCTGAATCTTTGAAAAATCTTAACAAACCTAAGAAACAAAGCACTCATGGCATATTCCTTCATGGAAAGCAGGAACTATACATTTCTATAAATCCTGGGTGGGTCTGTGACTACAATATAGCTCCATAGTTGCAAAAATGGCTGCTAACTTATCTACCTACTTTCTTTGGACAACTACAATGGTCTATGTTACTATGGTTAATTACACTTTTGATACTCACCACTTCCCGTCCAGCTCTCATGGTCATTGGGTCTTGGGTGTCCCCATCAACTGTAAGAACAATAATTATGGCAATTGGTTTTGTACATGTGACTCATTTGATTTACACTCGTTACTTTCTGCAATATGTATGTTTTTACTTTATATTAGTTCACACAGAACATCAGGATTTCCCGGGGGCCTTCACGTCTCCCTGCTGAGGTTTGCTTTTAACATCAGTTTACTAAAGGTTTAGAACCTGAAGAATTGATACTATGTTGTATGTGTTTTAGTGTCTATTCATCCTGCTAATACTTGTGATAACTTACCAACTGTCTGTCCACTTGAGCTACTTTTCTGTTGCATTTGTGGACTCTGTGGGATTTGTAAATTCTTCTCAGTTCGTTTCACTTGGCTGTAGATTGCATCCTATGCACACAATATAAAAAGAAAGTATGGGTATGGTCTCACATAGCAGAGTCTCCATGTGGCCGACACTACACGCACAAGCATGGCTGCACAATTTTGCCGGTAATACTCGTCAAAGTCGTGCAGCCATTGGCCACCACACGTGAGTGGGGTTTTGGCTGCACGTGGACGCTATGAGCAATGCAAGCAAATTTGGGAACATTTGCTTCACCAGTGTTTCACTGATGGGTCAATTTCTTTATAAGAAGCCATATTTCCTTTGTATAGGAGAATGGAGGCTAAAATATGGATCTATTTTAAGGTATTTCACCCTCTATTTTCGATAGAGAAGTCTATGGGAAAAAGCGCCACAAAAAACGCCATACCTAGAGCATGCTGCATTTTGAAAAAAGCACCACTGACACCCAAAACACCACCAAAACGCCACAAACCAAAAACACTGTGTAGGTAGGCTTTCTATACATATCTGGCCACAGCATTTTGGGCAAAGAAAAAAAAAGGCGCAACAAGACTGTTTACTTTCATTGACAGCAAACAGAAATCTTGAAAATGGTAAGAAAATAAAATACAAAATGATTTACATAACATGACATTTCCTGTAAATATAAATCCAATTACCTGTGAGGAACTACTTGACTGCTGCATCTGTGGAATTGGAATGATATGGACTTGTGGGTTCAGGGATGGGTTTGCAGATTTTATAGGTCTGCGCTGTGATTCCCGCTCCAGGATCTCTGCTGGGGTTACATACTGCGTCTGGGGCTGTTTCCATTGTCTCTGAGGCGTGAAGGAATTGGAGCTACTTGTGCTCTGCTGACTTATCTTCTCCTGGTTGTTCCTGAAAACATGGAAGATGCATATAAGATGTTATAACTTTCTACTAAATAATTCATTGAGAACATTTCCTTGTAAAATAAAATTCACCAGTAAATATGCCCGTATATTGTCCTCTTCTGTCAAGGGTCTTAGTTAAATGTGTTTCTGGATGTGTGACAATATGACCGCCATTGCAGTCCCAACAGTGGTTGTCAGTCAGCTTTCCCTGATCCCTGAATAGTAAATCTGCTTAGTTTTGTATTAAAACATCCCTCACTCTTGTACCACTACATAACTTGGCAGATTCTCATTCAGAGTCTAGGTCGTAGGTGGTAATCCCTGTGGGAGCTCTAAAGGCAGCCATATTGGTTGTCTCCCATCTTTTAGATACAACGAACGTCAAAGAACTTGACAGAAGAGGAGAACTCAATGGCTGAATATTTACTGTTTTTCTTTTTAGAGGGCAATGGTCCTTACTGGATCGCATGACTGTGAAGACCTTCTCCAAGTTACATTACTATATTATCCTATCGTTTCATTTCATAGTAACAAGTTATGGACTTTTTAAGTTGACAAATGTAATTCCATGCATTAACATCTAGCTAGAAACTTTTTTTTATATATTTTTTCCTTTAAGCGTAGTGATGCCTTTGCTGTATAAAGGGGTTGTACAGAATTAGAAAAACATGTCTGCTTTGTTGCAAAAACAGTGCCACACCTGTCCACAAAGGATCTGAACTTCATTCCCAGACGCAACCATTGGATAGTTATGGTACTGTTTCAGGGATAAAGCAGCCATGCTTTTCTAATCCTTCATGACCCCTCTAATAGTACATATGCAGTGATGTGTGTCTGCCATAGAAAAAAGTATCGCAACGTTAGATAGCAGAGATAGAGAGAGGCCATGCCTCTCCTATGGAGCCCAAAAGGTAGGTGCCGCTTCACTCCTCCCCAAGAGCTGACTATAAAATTGTAAATTGGTGCTCGGGGAGGTGCACTTTAGTGGTGTCTCCTCCGCACCTTCCCCTTTCACTGGAAATAGAGTACTGGCAGAACATTATCATGCACTCTAAAGCTGCTTACTCTTTTACAAGGGGTTGATGGACCCCTTGTGGGGGTTTGGGATGGTTGTAGGTTGGTCATGAGGTAGTTATAAAGGTTTCTGACCAAGTGCCTCCATCTGTTTGCTTGTTCCTAAAACATTAGTAACTATTTAGTGTGACAACAGTATAGAACTATGACTAGTAAAGGATGAATACATTACATACATTATTATATGACTCATAAACAGTTAAGAAAAGGAGCAAGAAACAACCTAAGGTCATGTAGATTAGATATAATGCATTGCTATAATACCGTAGGGCTGCAGGTCTCTTTGCGTTATCACCGGTTTTGGAATCAGATACAGCACTATTAATATCTTCACAAATCAACTCCGCCTAGAAAATGTAAAAATAAATAATTGAGAAACCGCCTACCACAGTGTATCCAGTTCCTTTCTCACAGTCCTGAATTCAAATCTCTTACCCCGATATCATCACACTGAAAGAAGTGAACATCAGGTTTGGGTTGGTATCTTTCCTGGCATACTAACACCAGAAGAGATCGTTTTCTATTTTCCGGGAGAAAAGTATCGCAACGTTGGATAGCAGAGATAGGAAATGCTTCCAGTTCCTCCTGTACATACAGAACAAAAACACAAATGACTTACAATGATTCATATTAATGTATGGTCATAAAAAAATACTCAATAAGAAATTGCACAAGTAGAAGGGGTGGTTCCTAAAAGTAGAGGTCTACCTTTGAAACCACTTTAAAGGAGGCCTACCAGAGGAGATGTATGAAAAGCCCTTTAGTGCATATTTGAACTGTAAAATATTTTTTTAATATCTTACTTCTACAAGGTGATATGATTGCATGAATTTAAAGTAAGAGAATTCAAGCAAGGGAAGTAGATATTAATGTGGATGGTGATTTGAATCTACATAAGGTGTCCAAAACCAACATTGCACATAAGGGAAATCAGAAGGGGACAAGCTCAGAGGGAAGGGGTAAAGGGAACTAAGGATAACATAAAAGTAAAATGGGAAACTAGAAAAAGGATTGACTCATCTGACACAATTAAGAATTAAACACACAATCGAGCACAGAAGAATTCACCTTGGACTCCACATCTAGAAGTTTAGCACCGGAACTGTTCACTTGCAGCACCATCTCCTGGATCCAGATTCTGCCTTTGGCATCCATTAGATTGAGTTTGCGAATCGCATCTTCTACTGTGTGGACGTCATCTTCTTCATCGATTGTGAATGTCACCAAATGCTGCAAAGAAAAATATATATTTAATACAATGAAACATAGTGTGCTTCTAAAGCATTTTTCTATAGTATAAAACTTTTGAACTACCAAACAATATATATTTTTTTATGATAAATTATTTTCACAGACCCTTTTTATTTACATGAAACACATAATTCATTGGGGATTGCTTTTATAAATGAGGGGAGTACATCAAAGGCACCAGGCTGGTATAAAAGCAGTAAAATCAGCTGTATGTGTATGAGATTGTGCTGAGACTTCCTGCTTGGAGAGGTGGAGAGGGTATATCCTAATTAACAGTCTTGACACAGATTGTTTATATGGCTACTCAGAAGGGAAAATACAATAAAATACGGGTAAACCAACAAGAAAACTATGCACAGGGCTGAAAGTAGTTTCCATACATATTACACACATGGGGTTTTATGTTGACAAGCCAGTTAACATTAGTTTTGATATTGGGGAACAATGTCTACATTAATGAGTAATTCTATGGTAATATTGTATACAAGAATTAGAAGGTACAAAATGTGTTGAATTTGATCCAAATATCTGGAATATCCTTCAAAAAGTTAGTGGCCTAGAGACAATCTCAATAAACCCGACATTGGAAGATGGATTCCTGCTGTGGCAGCTTTGTGGGGCTCAATCAGATGGTTATATAGTGAATCTGAACTAATCACCAATTCATTTTGTAGTTTTATGCTAAAATGACAAGTCAGATGTAATATGTATTGTCCACATTTTCTTAACAGGTGCAGCACAGTTTATCCTGACTTTTAGCTATAACTAGATCAGAATAATGAGTGCACAATGTATGGTCAGGGATTAGCGCATAAGCTATGATGAAGCTATTAACGGGTGTGCCGGGCATTACACATTCACAGATACTCAAATATCTGTACTGCTGCTGTTTCTGTGCTACCTTACATTACTCATTTTATATTTGCATTTCTGATTCAAAGAAAATATTAATTGGGTGGGGCAAAAAAAAAAGTTTTCTGTTACATAGAGACCCGGCCTAAAGGCAATTGTTGTCCCTAACGTCATGCACATCTAGCAGATATAAATAAACCTCACGCCTGAGACACATGGAGATGTGTTTATGTAATGTTCTAAATGGTGAAAGTTCAGAGCGTAGACTCACCTCCACCTAAAAAGAAAATATTTTGCAGACAAAACCAATGGGGTGGACCACAATGCCATGGCCGCAATGTTTGCATATGGTTGCAGAACCAGCCAGGGGGGTGGCCAGATTTAATAAAAATTACGAAATGTGTTTAATAAAAAGAAATTCTAAAGTTATTGCCCCACATTTACAGTTTCGTGGAAAAATGTGCAACTTTTCTGCCATGGTCCCTAAGGAGATGTAGTTTAGGCCACATTTATTAAAAAGAATAGATGGAAATGACTGCGCCTTTTGGCGCAAATCACTCCTACTTCCCTTAATCTGGCATAAAAAAGCCAGTCTTAGTAAAGAAGGACCAACGTTGTAGTTCTCTATTCCTCCGGTATGTCATTCGGGGTACAAGCAGAATTTTGAACTTTTATGACTTCAATGCTACTTGTAGGTAATTTTTTTTAACCTTTTCTTTTTTGTTGCTCATATTTCTTTGGTTTTCCAAGATACTCCTCCTTCTTCAGTCTGTACTATCACCACAATATTTATACACCTTTCAACCATAACATTAACACCACCTGCCAAATATTGTATAGGTCCCCCTCATGCTGCAAAAACAGCTCTGACCTATCCCGGCATGGACATCACAAGATCTCTGAAGGTGTTCTGTGATATTTTGCAGCAGCAGATCCTTTACGATCCTGTAAGTTGTGGGGTGGTGTCTCCATGGATCAGACTTATTTTTCCAGCACATCCCATAGATTCTCCATTGGATTGAGATATGGTATATTTGGGGGCCAAGTAAACACCTTGAAGTTTTTTTCATATTCCTTAAACCATTCCTGAACAATTTTTGCAGTGTGACAAGGCGCATTATCCTGCTAAAAAAGGCCAGTGCCATTAGGGAATACTGTTACCATGAGGGAATGTACTTGGTCTGCAACAATGTTTAGGTAGGTGGTACATGTCAAAATACCATCCACATGAATGCCAGGACCCAAGGTTCCTCAGCAGTACATCACCCTGCTCATCACACTGCCTCCGCCGTTGTGTTTTTGTCCCATAGTGCGTCCTGATGACATCTCTTCCCCAGGTAAGCGATGCATACATACCCGGCCGTCCACATGATGTAAAAGAAAACATAATCAGACCAGGCCACCTTGTTACTTTGCTCTGTGGTCCAGTTCTGATGCTCACGTGCCTACTGTTGGCTCTCCGACCTGTTTGCAGAATATATCTCACCCCTTGACAGGCGCCATTGTAATAAAATAAAATAATCAATGTTATTTTCTTAATCTGTCAGTGGTTTTAATGTTATGGCTGATCGGTGTATATATGCCTCTGATGTCGAGGAGGACATATGACCAGAGGACCTATTTTCTCATACTTTCTCATAAAGCAATAAGTAGAGTGGCGCATTTCACATTTCTATTACTGTAAATCTCATAAAACATTTCAAGCAAAATAACTTTTCATATGCTCATAATGTTGTATTACATTAACAGAAATCTCCAGACAGTGCCAAAGGGGTTTGAGCTGTATATAAAGACCTTTCATTCTCGAAATCCATTGTGGTCTGAGATCACATACTTCACCAAAGTCATCTCACATGTACCTACTGTATGATGCATACGATTATTTTGACTGGATTTCCCTTTTAAAAATAAAACTTTGCAATAGCATCAAGAAATATGGGATTCATGTAACAATACTGTTGCTGATACAAGTAGGTTAAAAATGTTGTCGATGTGATCAATATTTTTCAATTGCAGGCATGGTATAAACTGTGTATCATATGTCATGCCTGTCATTAGGGTGCACCTCTTTTGTACACACCAGTTGTATTGCATGCTACTAAACTAACTTAACCCCATATGTAATGGTGCCTAGAGATGCTCTATAAATAAATGTTTTCCTAAATCTGGTACACTTCTACAGTTCCTATTTTGCAGAATTATTAACAACTATTAATGCTGTTGTATGGAGTGTAATAAAGTACATGTGAACCAATGTGTCCAGACAAATGTACAGCCACTGTATAGGTCATCAGTATATGATCGGCGCGTGTCCGTCACCCGGACCCCAAACCGATCAGCTGCTCCGGTTGCCTGTGGGCACCGGATGTCATTGCACACTATGCAGTGTACGGAGCCGGAAGCAGTCGGCTCCATACATTGCTTAGTGCTCGGCTGCTTTTCTGTGACCGGAGCCATCTGCTTCCCGCATGGACGTCTGGTGCCCAGAGGCAGCCAGAGCAGCTGATCGGTGCGGGGTACAGGTGTCGGATCGCACCGATTATATACTGATGACCTATCCGGTAGATAGATTATCAGTTGTCCGGTAGTTGAAAACCCCTTTAAGTTTAAATTTTCTTGAAGGTGCACATTAGGAAGACTGCGTATTCAGATAATAACTGGTTTCATGTCATATATTTGTCAGTCATGCCAGAAGTAGCATTCAGCTGACTGAACCTTTAATAACAGAGGAATCTGTCGGACATTAGTTTATGACGGCTCATGCCGTGCACTGTGAACAATGAGGTATATGACTGTAATGGCAGGTAACAATACAATACCCTGCAGTATGTGGGAGAATGTCATTGTGCACATACTTCTTATGTGATTTACGAGCACACTTACGTTCACTTGGTATTGAGACACATCAGCCATGATGACATTTGAGTATTTCTTTCTTTGTTCTGTGGACGAAAATAAAAATATATTAAAAAAATATATAAAATGTAACATTCGAAGAGCTTTTCACCTAAAATAAATTAAATCACCTGTACATACTGTATAAAAGTTGTTTCTGTCAAATTGTTAAAGGTCCCAGATGGGTTGTCATGCAGCTTACCCAGACACCGAATGTCAATTCTGCCTAGTTATACAGATATATGGTTGCAGGGGATTTATTTCAACATAACTCACCAGATATCCCGTGTTAAAGGGGACGGGTGCTGCAGACAACACATCATTGACCTATTAGGACTCTCATTAGCTAAAGGTAAGAGCTGCACCCAACATATGCCCATTGGTTTTAACGGGACTCTGTAATGTTTGGTTTTCCCTGTTGTGCTGCTGACACCACTTTTGTCCCAACAATAAGATCTGACTGCTGGAGCTCCTAGTAAGAATCAGCTGCTGGAAAATGCCCGAAAAACAAACACTTCATGAGACAGAACTTATGGAATGGAAAGACAGCATGCATTATGTGCTACACACAACCTATGATTCAAAAACTTGTCTATATTATGCCTAAAAACTGTCATGTTGAAATTCTAAGAAGAGTTCAGAAATACCAAGAGCTGGATTACTGAAAGGGCTAAAGAGGCATCTGCCTGGGGCCTATAGCCCCAGTTTCCTCCAGCACTTTTCACTCTCTCCCTGCAACAAGACATGGTATAGACTATAGTATATTACGGCATCCCCATGTAAATGTACGTGATAGTGGGCTCGCGTGGAAAATAAGCTGTGGCTGGAGAGAGGCCAGTGGCTACTCCCTTCTTCCTCATAATTTCTTGCTGACAGGAGGACCAGTCACCAAGCACTAGTTGTCTGCGATTCTATGTCAACTAAAATTGCTATGTTCTTATTGCATGCAGTTTATGGTGTGATCTGATGCCGGATCGTATAACAAAACAATTGAATGCGATAAGTCGCCACGGAGCCCAAGTTATAAAGGGGTAACTGAAGAACTGCAAGATAACTTGAATTCTCACAAAACCGAAAGTTAATAAAAAGAATGCTTGGCACTTCAGGGGCAATAACTGTAAGGTGTGTAAATCCATAGTTATCAGGACATTCATACATTTACAGTAAAATAGAAGCAGAACCAGTTTTCAGGAATCGGCAGGGTACAGAGAGGAAGAATGAAACTAAACGCTGATGAAGACTGCCAAAAATGCTGCAGGTCGAGAAACAGTCAATACTGGGAAGAAAAGGAATAAAGGCCTAACATTGAAAATGGCAGCACTTTCCGTAAATAGCATTTCACTTTATTTATCTCGTAGTCGATCAGAAGTAAAACCAGATACAGTTTACTGAAGAAAAACTGCAGTCCATATCAAGGTAGGCCAATAAAGGTATTGCTGCCAGTACACACCATCCTTCCAGACAAAAGATGTCTTGTTTTCACCCTGTGGTTTGTCTTAAAGGAATAAATAATTTCTATACACTTTATCTATCGTTAAGATTCTGCTGGTATGGGGCAGTTATAGCGGGTGCAGAGGTTGTGGTTGCAACTGGGCCCTGAAGAAGTCACAAGGTTCCTCTGTCCCATATAACTATAAGAAAACCAATACTATAAATGACGCATGTTGTTTCGGGGGCCCATTTAGAGATTTTGTATTGGGGTCCAGGAGCTTCAAGTTATGACTGTTATGTTACTGGTATAATGTTAAAAAAAAGTTGTAGTAAGTACTATGTGTCCACTGGAAAAAACTAGCAGAACCATGATAACTGCAAGTAGACTGTCAGTCAAGTCTTGATATCCAGACTTTACCATGGGGCATCTGCCTACAAGTGATAATGAGTACCGGCCTTAGGTTGTATGGTGCCCTCTGTATTATGTCCCAATTGTTTAGGGACACTCCAACCCTGCGTTTCTTGTTCGGCTGAAGACGGGCTAATAGATGTTCTATGTGAACGCGTTTTCAACTTGACAAGGAGCGCTGATCACAGTCGATAGTGCACAGCACTCAGATGAGCGTCTCTGCACCTTCGTTGCAGCGACGGTGTGGGTCTTACCAGACAGACCCCCACCGTTCGAAAATTCTGATATGTCTCTATGACATATCAAAAGTTTCTTGGAACTGCAGATACTCTGTAACATTCATTTTCTCAGCCGACTGTAGAACAAGATGCTTTTTGGTTTACATTCTAGATCAGTGGTCACCCACCTGTGGCTCTCCCACTGTTGGAAAACTACAACTCCCAGCCTGACATGACAGCCGCTGAGATAAACATTTGTATTTTTGTGGGTCATAGTAAGGGACTGAGATAACAGTATGGAAAGTGACAGATTCTCATTAGGAAGTATATAAAATGGAAGCATTATCACACACATTTAGCTTGGTTCTATCTGCAGATGGGACAGTTGTACTTTGCACTCAGTATACTCAGCAAGAAACAGAGCATTTTGCCTGCAGTCCAGGATTCCCCACCCGCCGAACTAGAAGTCAATGCTGAAACAATAGGGGAGAGTTTTTGAACAATGTAGTTGGGGAAAGGAATGTAAAATTGAGGCTTCCACCTACAGTGTTCTGTAAACATCTAGCTCATTCCTTCTCAGGAACACACCTAAACCCGCAGCAGGCAAGAATTCAGCTTTAGTAATGTCTCAGAAAAATACATGCTTTTCTTATGGTTCCTATTATGTTTCCATGTATGAGAGTTAGCGTATGTTCACACAGGCTATTTTCAGCCATTTTCCGGGTCATAAACGTCCTAAAAAACGGCTGAAAAATTAGAAGCACGGGGTTCCAACGGGGCATTATTTTACGCCTCATTTTCAAATAGCAGCGCCCCATAAAAAGAAGTGCATGTCACTTCTTGAGCCGTTTTTGGAGCTATTTTTCATTGACTCAATAGAAAAACAGCTCCAAAACTGGCCGCAAAAAACGCTAGTTGCTTAAAAAACGGCTGAAAATTAGGGACTGTTTTCCCTTGACAACAGCTCTCTATTTTCAGCTGTTTTTTGTTTGCCGTGTGAAAATACCCTAAGCGTGACTCATTCATCTAGTATATGTTCACATATACTGGAGAGGAAAGAGCAGCACCTCAACCAACCTGCAAAAATAATATGTAAATACATGCACTTTTTGCTGGGTTTTTGCGTCAATCACAGACGTAGACTTTTTTTTTTAAAGAGACAGTTTTAAAAATGGCCCTAAAACTGCATCTATGGAAAGCCACGTTGTATTATGTCATATTTAATAAGTGAATCATAAAGAACATTGGTTAAACCGCAACCAAACTGCACTGGATAGGGAATGCTGTGGTTTTACAAGGAGCATAAAGTCCCATGCACTATAGCAGCGCTCTACAACTTGTGGCTTTCCAGCTACGGCAATATTACAACTCGGAGCATGCCACTGATAAATGTATTCCATTTGTTATAAATATACAGTTAGATAACAAATTCAGCTCAGCTTTAGGTTAGAGTCACAGGAGTGTGGGGAAACTTGGACATGAAAAACACAAAGACATGAAAATGGAAGATAATAGGAAAGGTTCTATTTTTCAACGGACCCTTCACACGGTTCATTGAAACAACAGCCGTGGAAAAGGCCCCATTAAAAAACATGTGCCGTGTGACGGCCGTTGTTTTAACAGCCATCACACGGACATATTCAACGCTTGTGTAAATCAGGCCTTATCTGTGTATATTTATACTTTTCTCCTGGTCCACATGTTGCCGCACATCTTACACCACAATGACCTACACCAACAAACATGGTCACATCAAGATCTAAGCAGATTTGTGGAAGGTCCGATGGGAGTGATCTACCAGGATAGTTACAGTGTAAATTTCCATTGATGAATAAATAAAAATGGAACTTTTGCAAGAACTCCAATTGCTTTTTTCTGCTATACAGTGCAGCTTCAGACACTGCTTGCTGCATCTTGGGCTTGCACTTATACATGAGTGACATGAGACAGTGATACAATTTGTCATCTCTATGGAAAAATGCTTCTGCTTCTATAGTTAATATTTTGTTGGTTACTGGTTTGCATTGTGACCCTGTGATATTTTTTATCCTTTGCATCACAAACATTCGGCAAATTTCAGACAGTTTTTATTCTGAGCAAAACAACTGGAAAGGCTGCAGCCCCGTGACAACGCCTTCCAGGGATAAGGTGTGCTGCATGTACACAGGTTACCTCGCCGATTGTTTGAGTTTCTATTTGATATCCTGCCAACACCTACAAATACTTCACTTTCAAGTGTGCAAGTGACAAACTCCAATCAGCTGCTGGGACACAACACTAAGTTATATGGCACTTTCTATTATTAGGAATATATATGTTAGAGGAATTGCTCCAAAACATATGATTTGCTAAACATGATGTTAAGGGTATTTAATAAGGCTGGGACATTTGGTCACTTGCAAGTGACAGTAAAAGCAGGAGTGACCTCAATGTTTCGTTCTGAGGGAAAAATTGGTATGACAATCACAGGAATTTTGACAATTGGTCGATATTCTTACAAAATCTCCTGCAACTTGACAGAAACAATGAGGCCGCATCGCATATAAGTCTAAGTGATGCCGTGATTTTATTAAGCCAACAAATGTCACAGGGGAACCCTAGCCAGTACTGGTTACATAATGTACTGTAATGCAGTAGATCTGGGAGACCATGGCTACAGATACGCCTCAGGGCCCAGAACATTCTCCACATAGAAACTGCACCATATATCTTTATAGCAGATCAGCGCTCCATTTTTCTTATATGGTCCTCTAAATCCCATTATTGCCTGGAGGCCTAGACAATTTTTAGTCCGCCTCTGATTACTGGTCCTTTTTCTGTGGATTAACTATTCACCCATGGACGTAATCCATGTAAACAAATACAAGAGCACCTGTAGGCTCAGGTACGCAGATCTGCTTTGGTGACTACTCCACATACACATTACACAGTTTGGCTACATAATGTGCATAGAGGACTTCTAATACTAAAGGAGTACTAGTAAAATTCCTTCAATATAATATCATAAGGCAAAGTAGATGTCATGCAAACCTGGCTCCTGGCTGCGTGGCAGAAATAATCAGGAATATCTGACAGGATTATGTCCTACTTTTGTAGCTGCATAGAAACAACACCTCTTTACTATCTATGTATGTACGGATATACCTGTATAGGACATACCCCTGGGAGACCCGCTCAGGAATTCCTGCAGAAAAACAGGATGCCAAGTAAGTAGAATAACATCAAATATTAAAAATGTACAGGGTGGAGGCTGGAAATACAAACTCAGATGAAAATCCATTTCTAAATAACGTATTTTCATTTCAGCCGTTTCCTAACAGACCTTACTGAATATATGACTAAATCTATACATGTATAAAAAGCCCAAAAAATGGAATTGGGTATTACCTGGAGCAGGTTGAGTATAATGCGGAGACGGACTCCTCTTTACTGCTTGTTTAGGAGTCTTCAGCCTTGTCTAGCGGCTGTATAAGGAAGATCTGGCTGTTGTGTGGCAGAACCAGTTTGTCCTGTGACAGGAGTAGAGACTCAGGATTTGGCATCCCTCTGATGCATGATTACTCAAGCTACAAATAAGTGCACTTCATAAAGGATGTTTGCAAAAATGTTTATTAGTCTAGAGAGAAGATCTAAGCCCACAGTTCATTACACGGCATGTGTTGTTGTAAGCGATAGTTTACTTATTTTACAGATCAGTGGTAGTCCAGGCGAGCAGAACCCCACCGTTCACACTTTTATTGTCTATTTATGTCTGATTGACGTCAGATAAAATAGTACATTTATTTTTTTCAATGCCACTTTCAGGAGCTATGCCCCATAGTGTAAATGGCAGCCATATATACTACATTGTTTACTGAACATAATTTAAAAAATAATATTTGGGGAATTCAATTTAAACGGGTCTAGGATTTTAAAATTGGATAGGCCATCAATATTAGATTGGTAAGGTTCCAACTCCACCAGTCAGCTGTTTGAAGGGGTTGCGGTGCTCGTATAAGTGCTGAAGCCTCTTCACTGTTTACATAGGTACATTCCTTTTCGTACTTACACACCCTGTTACTTTTGTAGCGGCTGCGCGAGGTATTGCAGCACTGTTCTATTCATTTCAACTAGTTAAACCAGGCTGCAGCGCTTCATACAGCTGATCGGTAGAGGTGCCGACAGTCGGACCCCTACAGATCATATATTGATGGGCTTTCCTCAGCATAAGCCAACAATTTTAAAATTTGGGATAACCCCTTGAATTTGTCCTCCAGGAATACCCTGCAGTACAGCACAGTATCAAGCATTCATTCATCAGGGCAGGATCTTTATCATTCAGAGGCATAACTTGAAGTTCAGTGGCCCAATTTCAAAATCTGTAACAGGGCCCCCAACTACTATGAGCCATTTACAACACCGGGATATTCTGATGTGGTAGAAGGGTCTTTCACTACCTCTGCACCATGCACTATAATGAACATGGATATTTACACAGGAAGAGCAGTAGTAGTGTGGATGATGGAGGGGAGGGGGGTTCTCAGTGCAAAATAATATTTCTGAAGCAATAGATATTATTCAGGGTGATTATAAAGTTGGGTGACAACATCACCTGTTGCCCCCGTTTTATTTATTAATGAATTAAATACACTGGTGGAAACTCCAGTGTGACCGTAGCTTTATGTCTATGGCGGGTGGAGGGAGTCCTTTAGATATTTTTTTGGCTACAGGTTCACTAAGCAGGCACCGAATATGTAAGAGTGGCAGTGGACAGTGCTTCATGCTCTTGTAGATATCCAACTGTGTCACTGTCATTGTGGAAATGTGAGGGTAGCACATCACATTCACTACTCATCCTAGCTGCCAAGGAGAGGAAGACTAACCCCAGCACTGGACTGTAGAAAACAATCAAGTCCTCCTGTGATAAGGGGTGTGGTGGCATCAACCAGGACAAGAAGAGGGCACAATTCTAATCTTTGCTAATCTCACCTCTATGTATACCCCTGGTAATCCTCTCTGCATAGAAGTAGTGGAAGTTCTGATATATAAACAACCGTCTTAGAATGCCTGGAGTAAAAAGTCTGCAGAAAACATGCAAATATGTCCAATATTTATATATAGAATGTACCCCCATAACAGAACTGGCCTATACTTTCCCTGTCATGGAGTACCAGAAGCATCGGCTTGGCATCTTACCTGTTTTGTGGGAGTTTTGTCGTGGTCTGTCAATAATCCACCCTCCACCCTGCTTCATGAAGCAACGCCAGCAAGCATGAAAGTCATAAATGAACATTCCCCGCGCTATAATTATGGTGATCAGTACAGATCATATGTGAAGGTAAATAGGTTTGATGGAGAAGTTATAAAATGTTCTTTTATGTCTTCCATATAGTAGAGTCTTTATTCCACTGCTAGGGATGGAATACAAATCTAGTGCCCAAAAAAACCCATGATGATCTATGATGGGAAATTTGTTCAGGTCACAAAGGCAACATCATATTTCAAAGATTGTTAAACAATTCAGAGCGATATTTTTCAATGACGTTTGCAAACATATCAAGTATCTAAGCAAGTACAGTCTGCACTACATCCACGACTAGCTGCCAGATCAGTCATTTCAAAATGAATATAAGGAAGCATAAGCGGTCTAGGAACATAAAGGCTGAGGAGATCATCAGAGCTATGTAATGACTTGTTCTTCCTGCAGAGGCGCTGCAGGAAACATGAGAAATAACATAGTTCATTGCAGGGGTTCCAAGCAGCCACCAACATGAGTTTTGCTCACAATGCGAATAGAGGTTGTTCACAATAGAAATATATATATATATATATATATATATATATATATAAAAAAAAAAAAAGAATGTCCATTTATGCTTCCCTGATATCACAGGTACTCTTTAAAGGTGTTGTCTCACCACTACAACTCTTTTCCATATTTCAGGGCATATGAATGTAACAGACGGGGTCTCCTGCTACGTAGGTATCCCACTCTATAAGCATCTCATGGCTAGCAGACCTATCCTGTCCATGTATGACTTGAATGGACAACATGTAATGCTTAATTTCCCCTGCAGCAGTCGCTGCAAGGGAAATATATAGCCCCCTGCAACCTCCCTTGGCGATATTAGGCTCTGTTCTCACTGGCGTCATGCCTTCCATTTATTTAATTTTTTGATAATATAATTTTTTATTGTTGTTGATTTATATAATAAAATATTCCATACAACATACGAAAAAAAAAACTAAGAAAATATTCAGAGTTAACATTATATTAAACAAAATATTATGTAGTACAGACACTATCCCGAAAGTCAATGCTGGAAAATCAACAGTCACACCCTAAAATTTATAATAGTAGCCATGTCGCGGTGCAGCATCTGTCATACGTTATTTTGACTGCAAGAAAAAGACTGCACGCTGCATGTTTTTCTTATCTCGATGGAAAGCCTCGAGTGAACAGAGTGTGAACAGAAAATACGACACCGTACAGAGCACAATATGAGTGCATACTAAGTGCTACAAAATGACATGGCAAAAATCACAGCAAAACTGTTATGTGTGAACACAGCCTCAGCTACGTCATATTGCGGGTAAGGTTCTATTTAAACCATAGTTACATTCAACAGGGCTGGCGGTAATCATGCCTTGTCAGGGTGCGTCTAGTCTGTTTCAACTCAATGATCAATTAAATTTGGATTATTACATAGTCACATAGTTGATAAGGTTGAAAAACGACACAGGTCCATAAAGTCCAACCTATATTATTGGTTGACTAAGTAACTAATGAAGCAATTCATTTTTCACAGAGGTCCAGTTGGCGTCAGATTTTTTTACGCAGTTTGAATACGGAGTTTGAACTGCCAGCGTTGTTTTAAAGCTTTTTTTTCCCCGCATTCTTCCCTGTGTTTTTTGCCCGTGGCCAATGAAGTTAAAAAAAAGGCTGCAAAAAAATGCTCAGAAGCGAGCACCGCATTTTTTTTCTGCCTCCCAATTATTTTAATAGGAGGTCGGAGGCGGAAACTGCGACTAGTTGACCTGGAAAAAAAAACCTCCTCTGCCTCCCCTTGAAATCAATGGAGACGATTTTCCCCATTTTCTGGCGTGATTCCGACGTCAAAATCAGCGGCAAATAAATTTTTGAACTGACCCTAATATCATTTTAAAGCTGTATTTTGTACTTACTTTTGCTGCATGACCAGACAGATTCTGGAAACAACCCCTGTGGCTGTGAGCTGTAATTGCAGCCATACTGGTTGTCACCCAGCTTTTCCAGAAATAGGTATAAAGATTAAACTACCATAGTGGAATTAATGTTGGTGGAAGCCCCTGTGCAAGAAAAAATGGGGGGAGCCCTCTCGACAGTATCAAATAATGTGTTGGTAACTTTTGCTATCCATAAACATTAGGCTCTATTCACACTAGCGTAATGGCTTCCATTTATAAAGGAGCTACGAATGCCGTGACGACTGATCCTTTTTTGCTATGGATCCTTTTTCGTTGGGGTTCTGTCAATTTTGATAGCAATAACACAGCTGCCGACTGCGCAATTCTTACTGTAAAGAACTCCCGAATGGCCAACAGAAGCTCTCAAAGTGAGTGTGAACAAAGCCTTAGATAATTGTTGGAAGATCCCTCTCATGTCAACAGGATCTGAAGACAATCTCATGCCTTTCTGCTGGGAAGGGTTGGAAAGACTGGAAAGAACTGGATGGTGGGGGTCTCTAGGTGATAGAGGCCCCTGGTATATTACCCTCACTATAATCCGGCCCTGGAAAGTACACAATAGAATTTTCAAGAACTTGACTGAAGAGGACAACTCAAAGACGTCTATTTACGGCAGATTTTTTGGTTGAAGGGTAAATGATATGTAATGAGTGACTTAAAGGGACATAATCTGCTGCACTTTCTACAATCATGTCTGTAACTATTAGATGGCGAGCTCTTTTAAATATTAATCCACAGCCATTCATGTGTATCACCACAGTGAGCGTGCTGCCCTGACCTCTTCACAAATGATGTCGTGGATTATTTTCACCACTTTGCGCTGTACAATGACCTGCTCACATCTTTCCACCGTTACTATGGAAATCCACACGTAAGGTTTTATCTATCCCTGTGGTTGGCAAGACGCCTTTATTTATAGAACTTCTTAATTTGTTACTGAAACAATTTCCAAGCAGGAGAAAACAGGAGACACAAGATATTTATTCTCCAATGTTTGCACATAGACAAAGCACATACCACATTAGCCAAAGAGGAAGTAACAGTCCTTGTACGTCCATGTAATACCGCCTTATAATACCAAACCACAGCCATTCCACATGGTCACATATCAGATGCTGATTCCATGGGCGCTGCCAGCTTACTGTTCTATCTAATACAGGTGGCACCGAACTATTTATATTAGAAAAAGGTGTGATCATTGGGTGAGAGTTCTGAAACATAATGCACGAAAATCCTGCCGGAAATTGTGCATACAAATAGTGTAGTATATGGCGTGGATGTTTTCAACACGTTTTACTCCTACATCAAAGACTTCACCTACCTAGTTTTGAAAAGTGTCTGAAAAAAGAGACTTGGCAAAGAGAAGTTGTAAAATGTGCCAAATTTCTTTAATAAAATTAACTGATTTGCAATGAAGTAAAAAAATTCCCTTATTTCCGGCTAGCTAATATGATGTAAAGTAAAATATAACTTTTATTTGAATATAATTAAATAGACCAAAACAAAAAAATCACACTTATTAAAAGTTAACCAATGCTCACTGGCAATGAGAGATTTGCGTGGCAAATTGGCAAGAATGCATTCAGTCAGTGCGGTGCGATATACATGTATTAGGACAGCGCCTGCAATGCGCTGTGATTCTTAAGTTAGAAAGGTAGCCTTAACTAACTGTCAGTAGAGCATTGAAGTTTAAAACAAGGAAAGGAGCCCCCCCGACATGTTTCGCTACGAACGTAGCGTCCTCAGGGGTTCAAATGGGGCTACTGCCGGTACGTCATGGATGTCTGCTCCATACACTGCAGGTGTCAGCTGTGTATGACACACTGCTCTAATGGCCAGGAACATCGAAGCACAATGTAAAAAATAAAAAAAAACTAACAAAATTGGTATCGCCACATCCGTAAAAGTCCGAACTATTACAATATAACATTAGTTAACTCGCATGGTGAACGACGTAAATTTTTTTTTTGTAAAACACCAGAATCGTTGTATTTTGGTCACCTTAGCACTAAAAAAAAAATGTCATCAAAAAATCGTATGTACCAAAAAAAACTACAGCTCGTCCTGCAAAAAATAAGCTCTTGCTCAATCGACAGAAAAATAAAAAGTTATGGCTCTCAGAATGTGATCTAAAACAAATAGTTTTGTTTTAGATCACGTCAGAAGTTTTAATTGGTGGGTTTCTGAGCACTGAGACCCCCACCGATCGCTAAAACTGCTCGGCCTTTTCCGGAAATCAATGTATTGGAGTATGGGCTCAATAGAATGTCTATGAGCCTGTAATCCGATACATTTTCAAGACGTGGAATGAAAATCTAAAAACTTGAAAACGAAAAATATCTAGGGTTAAAAAACAAATAAAAAAACACAGGTTAGACATAGAATAGATAGATAGATAGATAGATAGATAGATAGATAGATAGATAGATAGATAGATAGATAGATAGATAGATAGATAGATAGATAGATAGATAGATAGATAGATAGATATGAGATAGATAGATAGATAGATAGATAGATAGATAGATAGATAGATAGATGATGATAGATAGATAGATAGATAGATAGATAGATAGATAGATAGATAGATAGATAGATAGATAGATAGATAGATAGATAGATAGATATGAGATAGATAGATAGATAGATAGATAGATAGATAGATAGATAGATAGATAGATAGATAGATAGATAGATAGACAGATAGATAGATGATAGATAATAGATAGATAGATAGATAGATAGATAGATAGATAGATAGATAGATAGATAGATAGATAGATAGATAGATAGATAGATAGATAGATAGATAGATAGATAGATAGACAGATAGACAGATAGATAGATGATAGATAGATAGATAGATAGATAGATAGATAGATAGATAGATAGATAGATAGATAGATAGATAGATAGATAGATAGATAGATAGATAGATAGATAGATAGACAGATAGATAGATGATAGATAGTGTTGTAAAACTCATGGTTTATTTTGTCACTTATGTCATGTTAAAATCAGAGCAGGAAAATTTAGTAAGCAAATCTAACTTAAATGAGAACTGGCTCCGGGTAACCTGTTTACATGGTGTAAATTACGTAAGTGACTATTTAAAGAATGAATGTTGTATTGCGGATGATGTCACTGTATAGAGCAGAGCTGCTAGTGATGACAACCTTAGCTAATATTTGAGAAACACATGACGATCTACTGTGTATTATTTTCTATGTATCTACAAACTGAAATGGCATGGATGGTAAACAATACTTAAAAGGGTTGTCTGAGACTATACGAAATTAATCTGGTTGCAGGATATGTTATAAAATAAAAAAACAGACTACACTCACCTGTTAAATCCTCCGTCTCCCCAGCGCAGCCCAGCCCAGTCTCACCGGAGCGGTGGTCCAGTTAGTCTTTGTTTATTTTTCTGCAGTGATGGTGCGCCGTACAGCCACGTAAGCACAGCCTCAGCACTGACGTGCCGTACATTCCCGTTAGCACTGCCTCAGCGGTGACATGCCATACATGCTAACATCACCGCTGAGGTCAGTGAGTGACTGCAGTAATCACGTGGATGTACGGCACATCATCGATGCAGGAAATAAAATAACGACCAGCGGACAGCGGAGACCACAGGAGCATCAGCGCTGGAGTGGTGGGGGACTTAACAGGTGAGTATAATCAGTTTTTTATTTTATTAACGTCCTGCAGTCAGATTAATTTCTTAATGTCTCGGACAACCCCTTTGATATTGATTAATACAAAAATCTAGTATTAATGCAGAATGAGGTGGGGGGAAAAATGGTTTGACTGCTGCCACACTGCTTTCCCCTTTTCTGCTTTTCAACACAGCGTCAATCCAGCTTTTAAATAAACATCAATGTCACTAGTTGTCAGACAATGTGTTCCTAGCAACCAGGATGTGTGCAGTGTTCCCCTTTGATAAAATTCTGGCTACCCTCAGCCATCAGTAGGTGGATCTCGCTGCATATGGGTTTATGTATACAGCTCTTATTGAACACTGTGGGGCGAATTTATTAAACAATCTATGAAAACTAGTCAAATTTTGCACAAAAATGTTGCTACTTTTTCATTTTTTACGCAGCTCATGCCACTTATGCCTCGTAAAACATGACATCATTCACATGAAGATGACTATATTAATAAATAGTGAGGGAACATCTCAAGATAAGAAAAGAACAAACTTCTTAAAAGAAAATGAAGAAATATGAAAGGAATGGAACAAAACAGGGCGCGGTACAGACTTTATAAAAGTATATCCTTTTCTACTTAGGGATGGGCAAACGTTTACGATATTGTGTATTAATGCACAGGCTTTAAAGTATGCAGGAAAATAACAGAACATTACAGAGGAGACAATATAGCCAGCAGGATTTCATGATCTGGTTAGGTAGATAGCATTGTATACAGTGAATGACCACCATTAAACACAATTTTCTGTTTTACTCTAATTTGGATCAGATTCATTTCTTCAAATATTTTTATAGTGCTTGGAGCTCCTTTTATCTGATATAAAGCTCCAAATCCCTTGTATAGCCATAGATTTAAATGATAAAATTCTTTCTACCTGCAGCTACCACTAGGGGGAGCTTAGGAGTATACAGTATGCTGTAAACGCTAAAAGCTCCCCCTAGTGGCGGCTTCAGGCAGACAGAATTGTATTATTCAAACCACTATCAAGATATATTAAGAAAGAATGTAAGATCTAAAACAGTGGACATAATGTTAAAAGGTGGTTTTTTTTTGTCAAGCAATTATCTTTTTCTGGAAAAACTGGATGACAATATGGTTCCCGTTTCAAGTTCTACAGGGGTTGTTCAGGTTTCACAGACTCTTGACGACAATTTGAGCCTTTTTTTTTTCTCAGACGTATGAAGTGGTACAGAAGCCAGGGTTGTATCACTACATAACTAGGCAGATTTGGTAAAGCTGGCATCATGGCTTCCATTTTTTTTTTTAAGAAGGCCATTACGCTGTGCAAGATTTGTTATACAATAGATTCAAATGGCTCCTGACAGACCCCACTGACTTATGACTTTTGACTGCAAGAATATCGTGGCATCTTGTGCTATTTTTTCTGACAAAAGTGGCACAAAACCTGATGGAAGCTCACAGCGGCTGTGTGAACAGAACCTAATAGTGGCAATATTGGTTATCACTAGAATTTGTGTAAACTTGACAGAACAGGGCAACTGAAGGTGATAGTTACTGGTGATTTTGTGAACCTTAAAGTACCAGGGGTAATCAACTATTTTTGGTGAAGGTCCATTTACCTGGGTCTGCCGTCAGGTAAAGGTCTGCTAAGCACTAATAGTAAGGCTATATTCATATGGGTCACAGTACCGTCACAATATCCCCTGTAGATATTGCCACACCCATAGATGGTGCCACGCAGCCCCTGTTGGTAGTGCCACAGCCCCCTTGTAGATAGAGCCAACCTCCCTGCAGATAGTGCCACATCCCCCTGTAGGTAGTGCCACACCCCCCGTAGATAGTGCCACACCCCCATAGATAGTGCAACAATGCCCCCTTCTAGATAGTGCCATAGTGCCCCCCAAAGAAATAAAACAGACTTGTACATGCCTAGCCCCGTTCCCGCAAGGAACGGGGCTGCTGTGCAGTCCTCCTCAGCCATGTTAGGCCTGCAGCCTATGAGACGCCGAGGCGGGACCCTTGCATAGACCGGCGCGATGCAGTGACTTCACCACACCAGCCTGCGCAGGGATCCTGTCCCAGTGTCTCATAGGCTGCAGGTATAACATTACCTGAAGCCTGGTGAATGGTGGGTAAGGGAGCTGATAGCTCCCTGCTCTGCCATAGTATTCAATTGTATCTGCATCCTGTGGACGCAGATACAATTCAATGTTGCATTCTTCTGTGGATCCGATCACCAGGCCAAAAATATGGGCTTCTGCCCCGGTTGCCCGGTGCTAACAACGCCACTGGTCTGGACAGCTGTGACCCGCGGTCCGGTTTGGACCGCGGTCAGCCAGTTGGGGACCCCTGCATAAGACAATAATTGAATTAGAAACATTAGCGCAAAATAGCATTTTGATTCGTGGCTTGGAATGCCATCTCCCTGCTATGCTATGTGAAATACTTCCTACCAACTGTTGATAGTCTCCTTATAGATGCATATTTCACTAATACGGACAGGTAAACACTGCTGCACCCTTTAGGGATGTAACATTTTGTATTTTAACGCCTTAAAGGGGTTTTCCCATGAGAGACATTTATGATATATCCACAGGATATGTTATGAATGTCAGATAGATGCGGGTCCCACCTCTGGAACCGGCACCTATCTCTAGAACGGAGCCCCCTAAAACCCGTTCCAGCTTTGTCTGATCTCGCTTACTCCCGGCCACTTCCTGGTTGTATGGTGGGGAGTTACGTAAATAGCGTAACTCGCTGAGCTGCGCTGTTTCCGTAACTCTCATAGTAGGGAATGGCAGTTACGAAAACAGTGTAGCATGCGAGCTACACTGTTTCCGTAACTACCATTCAGTTTTATGGGACTTACAGAAACAGCGTAGCTCAGCGAGCTACGCTGTTTACGTAACTCACGACCATACAACCTTTTTCATGGTCGGAATTCACCTCATTCAGCCGCAACACCGAGCGGCTGAACCGGATTTAGGGGGGCCGTTCTGGAGATAGGTGAGGGTCCCAGAGGTGGGACCCGCATCTATCTGACATTTATGAAATATCCTGTGGATATGTTATAAATGTCTCACGTGGGAAAACCCCTTTAAGGACAAGGTTAATTTTCGTTTTCATTTTTTCCTTCTCACATTCCAAGAGCAATAACTTTTCTATTTTTCTGCGAAGTAGCTGTATGAGGGCTTGTTTTTTGGGGAGCGAGTTATATTTTTTTTAATGGTGCCATTTAATGTACTGAGAAACTTCTAAAAATTATTTTGTGGGGAAGAATTGGAGAAAACAATTTCGCCATAGTTTTTAACGTTTTGTTTTTACCGCGTTCACTGTGCGGTAAAGATTACATATTAACTTTATTCTGCTGGTCAGTACGGATACAGCGATACCAAATTTATATCGTTTTATGATGTTTTACTACTTTTACAAAATAAGAACAATTTCTTAAAAAGAAAATTTGTGCCACCATTTTCTGAGACCCATAACATTTATTTTTCCTTTGATGGAGCTGTTTTTTTGCGAGACGAGCTACCATTTTTATTGGTACCATTTTGAGGTTTATATGACTTTTTGATAATTTTATATTCCGTTTTTTTTGGGGAGCGAGTTGGCCAAAAAGCAGCAATTGTGGCACTGTGAATATTCTTTTCCTATGGCTGTTCATCTTGCGGGTTAAATAACATGATATTTTATATCAAACTTTTACAGACGCAGCGATACCAAATAGGTTTATTTCATATTGTTTACATTTTGTAAAGGGTTCTTTTAAACATTTTTTTTAACATTTTATTCAAATTCCCTCCCTCTGCCTAAACGCTCTGATGCCTCTGTCACTATTGACTGTGGCATCTGAGGCATTAAATGGGCGGGATCATACTTATCTCTGATCCCAGTTGCTGCAAGCAGGTGTCAGGTGTATAAAACATATGGCACCCGTTGCGTATGGTGCTGGCTCAGCTCCGCAGCCGCACAATATTGTGATAGTGTACATCTGCCGTACATGTATGGCGAATGTCGCAAAGGGGTTAAAGGAATACTAATATGATAAAAATATAAGTTTATAAAAAGAGCTGCTGATATAATTCAGACATTTGGATGTACATATTCTCTTAAATGGAGATATATGAAATAAAGTAGTGATCATGGGGGCGCATATTTTTCTGAACTTCATCTCAGAAACTCTATTATAGAGGAAACAACTCATTTATCAACATTGTCCAATGGAAAAACTGGTCTTGTTGCCCATAGCAACCAATCAGAGTACAGCTTTTATTTCTTAAACTGCTCTAGAAAAAAGGAAGGTGCACTGTGAGTGGTTGCTATCGAAAACAATGACAGTTTTTTTGTTAGACAATTTTAATAAATGAGGCATTGGAATTAAACTGCAAAGGGAAATAAGGGGAGCATTTTGTAAACTTTATAATAGTAAAATTGTCCTTGTTGCCTATAGCAACCAATCACAGAGCAGCTTTCATTTTTCCAGGGCAGGTTAAGAAAAGAAAGCTGAGGTCTAATTGGTTGCTATAAGCAACTGGAATAGTTTTATTATTAATTTTGATAAATCTGCCCCACTATGTTTAGTTTAATTTTAATTTGAAAATGATTTTATGTGTAAGAAATTTTTTTCACATAATGAAGGCCCCAAACGTTCTGACCACCAGGCCCCACATTTCATGGCCGCAACTGTCTGAATACTACTCTGTGCTCCTTCCAATGCGTATATCAGATTAAGCTGACCATTAACACTACATTATCAACTGCGTCTATTTTTTGTCCCACTGGACACTAATAGTCATCATCATCATCAATGTATGCTTTTTCCTGTATGAACTTTTTACAGTAATAAGTTCATCCAGGAGTATGGAAGGGGCAAAATAAGTAAGAAGGGTGATGATGTACAGTCAATCAACTGTCAACTGAGAGAGATAAGAAAAGGGTCCCCACTAAATACTGGATCTTCAGGCAGGAGACTTGCCAACTCTATCAGGACTTTGAGAGTCTTATTTTACCTTGAAATCCAGTTAACAACTCAACCTCTCCACTAGTATGGTGCCACCTTATGTTCAAAGTGTATAGCAATGTGCACATCCACCTAATGAGCTTAGTGCTGATGGACGGCCATGCTCAGTCACTTTCCCCAAAATCAGGTCTCTGCATTGTGATCTTCTGTTTACTGCAAAGCAGCCAATAGAAATATCTTTCTGCCCTGCTTGTCAGGGAAGGAGCAGAACCTCTGCAGTATCCTGGAAGTATAGCTGAGGAGACTCCTTTTTAGCTTGTTAGGACTGTAAATATCTGTATCCTGACAGCAGATATGAACCCTACACATGCCCACTCAGTCTTGGTTGTTTTATTTTATTATATTTTTATTGGTTTCTAAGGGAGCGAATAATGTGGATATCACACAGTATACACCTTAACTACTCTGGATCCCATGTTACCTATCTGCATGGAAATTAAGAAGGGACTATATTGCCAGCTGCCAGAGGGGGAAGGCTGATTCTGCTCAGAGCTTGCCCTAGCAGCACAGATTAGCAGCAGCACCAAGGGGGACACAGGGAGACAAAACCCAAAAAAATTAGAAAAGTATTTGTACAGTATATTCTAGAAACACTGAAAATTACTTTAGTACAGCTATTGACAGCATTTCTGAACTTTTAGTATGAAAATGATTCATGGGATAAGCTCTTTACATCCTTGGACGATCTGTTGTCCTCCACAGCAAAAGCATGCTAGGCTTCATCAAAACATCACAGACCCCAACATACCCCAAAAATGGCTCACTGCTATATAAGTCTTCAATTATTTTATGCACCAGGCATCAGTATACTGTATGCATCTGTTACTAGAAGTTTCCTAAATTAAAACCTTCTAAGATGGCCTCATTGTACTGATGTGGGAATTTAGAACCAGAACAACTCTTTACAGGGTCACACTGGACTTTATGAAGATTTGATGACTCCTCAAACCCATTAAACTTTAGTTTCCCCCTTCTGCTAAGTAGGCAGTGTGTGAAAAAGAGTAGTTGGATATGTGCATCGTACCACTGTTGCTACAGTAATTATAGCCATTAGAACCGTACCTAGGACAAGTGTGACCATCTTGTTCTCCCAGTTTTAATTATTTCCCAGAGATTGTCATGATAAACCTTTTTTCCTTAATTACATTCTAGATAGTCTTGATTTTCTAGTAACTGACCTCTTAGACGCGAGGTTACTTTTACTTATGGACATGGGCAAATCTCAATGCTCCATCATCAATGTAAGGCTAAAGTCAATGGGTATCTCATTTATCTGTCTGGGCAGAAACTGCAATAACTATGATGATACTTTTTGGTCCCACAATAAAGAAATGATATATCCTTCAGCACTCCCTCCTAGTAGAACAAGTAGCAAAACATGGGTTACAACCATATGCCCCCTATATGCATTAAATTGCTTTCAATGGACCCAGTGTTGGTCAACTAGTGTGTATCAAGTCTGCCAACAGATCTGGGCAACAAATTTCAGAGGAAAATAGATTTATGTTAAATTCCCCTACAGGCTCCCTTCTCTATTATCTGCCTATTTTATATATTAAATAAGCAATTCTGATTACAGATCTTAAAGAGGGAGTAGCTAAACTTTAATTTAAAAAAGGGAATAACCATTGCAAACAAGTTCCTGTGTGACAATATATTGGACTTACCATATATAGATTTGGCATTGGGTTTTGACACCCCGTTTAGTCTAAAACAAAACAGAAAAAAAGATGTTAGAATGCATTGATCAGACTAATAGTATAGATAATAATGATATTCTATAGTGGATACTAGCACCTATGTCAATATATTATAGAGCATTTATCCTTAAAATAAAAATTTAAATGGGAAAAAATAAGGTCCTGAGTAATTTTTTGTTGCTATTCAGGTCCTACATAGGTGGTCATCAATGTCTACTTATACAGCGATACAGGAGCAGAGAATGTATTACTTCATAGGGGCTCATGTATATGCCAATGCCACGTACATGTATACTGTATGGTGGAACATATTACGGATCCTTGGGCACACCATGTATTCTGCCATAGAAGCAATACTTCTACAGGAGAATGCCTCCGCATTGCAGCATGCCACAATTTTTTTTCATGGATTCCGATGGAGTTCATGACAAAAAAAAAAACAATGTGTGCCTCCATACATAATCGGAGGAACACAAATACACTACGGGTTCATAGCAGGTCACCATATTACATAGACAAATGTCTGAAATTATGTTTTGACAATCTGACATCTCACAGCCATTTGGTTTTTTTTGGTGTGCAGGACATGCACCAGACTGGAGAATTCATATTGTTTTTCTATGAAAGCCTGATATAATCCTCGGTAAATGTGAAAGAGAATTCACTAGGTTATTCAATAGATCGGAAGTGTTGTTTTAAGTAAACCCAAAACAATCCAGCGGAGTGGTTTGGCCTGGGTGCAGGTCCCATTCCCCACTTTGTATTCACATTTCTGTATTTTCCTCATTACACCTGCCATACAGCTGAAGGGGAAGATAACCGCCGGGCAGATTGTTATCATAGCTGCCAAATATTCTATGATTGTATCACATTAACTTCACGAAACAACAAAGAAAAATGGAATAAAGAGTAAAGGGTGATAGTCAAAACAAACAGTAATGTCAACTGGCAGGAATCTATCAAGATCATATGTGGTTAGAGGTTATGCCATATGAACGAGCTTATGGGAAGGTGTGATAAGGAAATGGAAATGAAAGGTCCAACTGGTAAATTATCGGTGGTTGCTAAATACAAATAAATCTTGATGGCATTATAACAGCTGACTGTTTCACGTACCCACAGAGGGATTGAGCTGACGGCATTACTAATGAATACAGTATTTGTAGCATCAGAGGTATTGATGTTATCTATATTATGTATGGTACTGAAGCGAAATATGAAAATCAACTACTTTAAGTTCTTGAAGTTGTTGCACCAAATTATTTGCATTCAACTGAGTTGTAGGAATATTTGCCCAGTATTTATTCCCTTGTGAATAAGTAATTGGCCTTAGTTCAATTACCAAGGTCCCACAGACTTGCCGTATTTTGGCAGTATGCTCCCCCTATAAGCATTGTTTCTAGAAGAGAATATGGTGCTGTATGGAAGCACCATATGGCGGCACACAGAGTACCCTCCAAATACTACAGTACAAGTGCCGTGCACAAGGCATAAAAGTGGGCATGGGCTATAAAGACACTTGAAAAGAAGCCACTCAGGGATGTGGTAAAATGTCTTTAAGATTTCTAAGAAAGTCTAGTTGATCTAGACATTTCCAAACTAGTTGTATTTATGAAGTTATTTAGTAACAAATGCAGATATTTCACATACCGAGGTGAGGCACTCATTTTGATTTTCCGATAAAGTGATCTTCTTCCTTATTGTGGAGAAAATAGATTGTCAGTATATTCATGTATATCATTTCTTGTTATATAATATCATAAAAGAAAGACTATAGGTAAACTGTAAAATTTTCTGAGAATACAGGCATAGATTGATTCGTCATACAATATAGATTATGAAAATATAAAAATGTTCATGATATTTCTTTATAACCTTAGGACTGAACTAAGAACATTTTATACAATGTGTCTACTAGCTACGTTATTCGATGTTTATAGACTAGTTCACAGGATCAGGCACTTGCTCTAGTTTTTATAATGCTCAGAATTTCTGGTCTATATTGCATGCGGTATCTTTGCTTATGAATTGTAAAATACCAGTTTTGTTCTCTTGGCTTATGATTCTACACACAGATATGGTGAACTAAAACTCCTATTCAAAGATATACCCATAGCCATGAAGTGTTACCCGATGGGTGCTAATGGGCATGGGGGGGGGGGGGTAATGCTCTACTTTTAACCCAACTCTACTTTTCCTCATGAGAACAGGGCATTTTCATTACTTCGCCAAAAACATAAATTTCTTTGTCCCCATTTTTCTCCAATAATACAGCAAGTAAGCATATATATATATATATATCTTACATCCAAAAGTTTGTAGAACATCAAACCTATATTTTTTTGTGAGCATCTCATTCCAAAACCAACCTTCACTTCTCTGGGTAGAGTTTCTACTTGCTTACAATATGACTGTAGGAATTTGCATCTATTTAACCATAAAGTCACTAGCGTGGTCTGTCAATGGTTCACAGACAGCTTTCCAGCTCATTCCATAGGTGCTTAATGGGGTCAACGTTTGGACTCTGTCAGGGATAGTCAAGATAGTCTTCGAAAACCAAACTCAGCAAACCATATTGTATAGTAATTGCTTTTGTATATTGGGCACTGCCATGCTAAAATATTACCACAAAGTCGGAAGTCAATAATCACTGCATGCTTTATTGTTGAGGTTTCCTTTCACAATCTTTACATAGTTGGCACTATGCATTGGAGAAGAAAACGTTCACCTGATATTCACTAAACCAAGTTTGTCCGTCAGACTGGCAGATGGGAAAACTTAATTCATCGCTCCAGAGAAAATGTCTCTACTACTCCAGGTTGTGCTTCAGTATGTTGGAATGAGCAGCTCACCTGGGCATTAAATAGCTCCTTCATTGTACTAGTACTGCCAGACTCCCAATATTGCGCAATTACCACAAAATTACCACTAAATTGTGTATCTTTGATCGGTCACATGTCTGTGATGTTAAATTCTCTGTTCCATTGTATCAATTTGGTCAAGCTTCACTTTCTTGTTCTCCAATTACATTTGTGGTCTATATGTACTGTAGTTGGCAAATATACCACAGTGATTTATTGTGCTTGTCTTGCATGCTGGCTGGTGTATACTATTTCCTAAAGCAATAAAAACTGATTTAGGAGATTTCCTTTACACCACTCCAGCTGGCTCGGCATAGTACATGGTAATCCAAGGCTTATGTACTGTGGTTAATCATGGAAACCCACTCCATGGCTTGTGTGTAGGTTCCGTACGCAGGTTGGGACTAAGGCCAGGGATAATACTTGTTTCAGCACTTGCTGGTCCCATTCTGTGAAATTTTGGTTGTTTTAATTTTCTCAGACAATCCCTTAAAAGTTGACTTGAGCATCTCTAGCGGAGCAGTAGTTCGTCAAACTATCTTATTAGAAAGGTGTCGTCACTGTCACTTTGGAAGTCACTGGGCTCTTCATAATGACCCATTCTACTGTTAACCTATTGAGCTTTCATGATTGTAAGCTTGATTTTATGTGACTTTAAGCAACGACCTACATAGTTAAACCCAACAATTAGAAGTGGTGTCCACACTGAGATCTAGTGTTAGGCACTGTTAACATCAGCATCTTCGTTTCTATTTATAATGAAATCCACAATGCAGTGCCGGATCCTTCGTATGATGGATACCACCGGCACCCAACAGATCTTATTGACTTATAATGGGGTTTGTCGGGTTCCGTCGTCATATCCATTGTTTTGATGAAAGAATAGTTCTGCATGCGAAACTGCCGTTGGAGGTCCAGAACAATGGAGATGTGAACAAAGCCCTAGTCAATAGTTAAGACAATAAATACTTTTAATTTACTGAATGTTTTCTCAGATGCAAAGACAAGCAGACAAATATAACTAAAATATAAAACAACTGTATATAATTATGTTAAACCATGGAGCCAGACAGGTATATCGGAGAGCCAAAATAAATACATACTGAATTAAGAGATCCTCTGAGAAACATCCTATACGACACATCACAGATGAAGCTGCTTTGTTCTGACACTGATTCCTGTCCAGTCTTGACATATAGTTACAGCAGAGATGCATTTTTCATTGTAACAACATTGCTTGTAAATCTTGATAACTATTTTGTCTCTATGTGGACGGTCTTAGAGAAGAATTAGCTATGTTGCCCATAGCTAAATAGTCTAAGTTTTTTAATGGTTTTTTTTAACTGTTGTTGCTTTTAGCCACAACGCCACATTTCTTTTGGACAGTTTCGTTACTTGAGGCCCTTTAGATAATACAGTAGGTTTACTTGATGCCCTATGCAAAACCTTATGTAACACATTATGGTGTTATAAGTTGTGTCAAATGACGAACTCTGTTCGGTTACATCTGTAAACCTTTACTTTTAGTCTATATCTCAAGAAGATTTAATATCTGGCAACATTTTTCTAAGTTAACCTGATCTCGGAACCATTTGATTTTCTATATACAGAGGAGAAACTTGAAGCTACTTGTGCTTCAATGCTAAAGGCAAACTACTGCAACACCAACGACATCACTGCATAAGGAATAGTAACATCACAATGTATAGGATCCATATACACGGTGATAATTAAATGTGTTTTTCCTTCAGAAATATTACCTGAAAACATCTGTGAGTATATTCATTATGTACTTTACAAAGCTTGATGTGAATGTCCACCTTTGAACACAATTTTGGTTTTTAGTCAAAATAGATACAAACTTCTGTACACATAAATTTCTATATATATATATCTTTAGCAGTTACACCTAATTTTTCTGATACAGAGCTCCAAATACCCAGCATAGTCATAGCGTTAAATGATAAAATGATGTCTATCTTTAGCCACTAGGGGCAGCTTAGAAGGTTACTGCATGTATTTGTTTATTTAAAAGCTCCCCCTAGTGGTGACTACAGGCAGCCCTAATTTTATCATTTAATCCTATTTCTATGTAGGGGATTTGAAGCTCTGTATCAGAAAAGCAGAGCTTTTACAAAAATATATTCCGAAATTCATCAGTTCAGAATTTTGGACCTAAAAACAACAGGGTGCTAAGTTTAGGAACACCTTTGTTTGTTTAAAGGGGTTGTCCCACAAAACACATGTATCCCCTATACACAGGGGAACAGAAGACCGAAAGTCCCCCAAAGTGCTCCATGAGAATGGAGCGCTTGTGCGTATGCCTGACCAGCGCTCCATTAATTTCTATGGACCTGTCAGAGACAGTGGTCCCGAATGTCCCATAGAAATTAATGAAGTGCTGGTCAGGTATGCGCACAAGCGTTCCATTCTCATGGGGCACTTCGGGGGACTTCGATCCCCTGTTTTCCTTATCGCTGGGGGTACCAGTGGTCGGACTTTCAGCGATCACACATGTATCCCTTATCTTCTGGATAGGGGATACATGTGTTTTGTTTGACAACTCCTTTAAGCAAAGGTGATGGCTACATTTATATATTAGAGAATTGTTTATAGAGTAATTCACTAATATGCTCATATTGAACAACAGAGGTACGCATCATGTATACAAGCACCCCATTCAACTTCTGAGTTGTACCGAGCCATAAAAAGGACTACGTGTTTTTTACGGCTCTGCCGTGTGCATGAGGCCTGAGTCAAAGTATATAATTCACTTTTTGTTCTCACTTCTCCGTTTTACAGAGTTAAGGGCACTTATACAGCATTGGAAAAAGTTCTGCACTTACTGTCATCCAAAACAATGTATAAACTCTTCTTAAGAGCCAGACAGTGTTTTCAATTTCATCATGAACACATTAATTGTTTTAGCCTCTATACTAATTGTTTATAGCCTTGGAAGCAAGCCGTGGACAGGAGAGTAAACACATATTTTGCAATTTGGGGGTTACAACCCCGAAGAGCGGTCCAGATGGGCCCAGTAGTTTGCGGTTACATCATTTTGCCCATATGGGCATGGTAATGATTTCGTACGTACCAGCTATACAGATAATTGAAATAGTATATTCAAAATAATTGATGGAATTAAATTTTCATGTGGAGAGGGAGTAGATGTGCTATTTGCATTATCTATCTATGTATATAAATATATATATTTATATATCTTGTTTTTGTTGATTCACACCTTCAAATCTATATAATTAATAGATAATTTTAACGTGACTGTAAAATTAGCAGAAGGCGGTTCCAGGGTGTAGTACGGAATAATCAATCAACCGAGACTCTAGTCATGAACTGTGCCTGTTAGGGATCTGCCAGGTACTTCATCTAGCTACACTCCTGGGATTAATCAATCCACACCTGAGGCCAGACCTGTTCGACTGACACCTTCTCCCACCAACCAGGGTGGCAGGCTCAGGAGTGGGAGAGCCTATCGCGGCCTGGTCTCTCGGAGTTAGCTCCGCCCCCTGCCCTTTATTACCTGCCCTGTGCTCTCCCTCAGTGCTTGTAATTCTTTTGGATTCCTGGCCCCACTGCTGCTTGCTCCAGCCTGCTTCTGCCGTGCTTCTGCCTTGCTGCAGTTCTGCTTGACCTGCTTGGCTTGCTTCTGTCTCCGTGTCCGCTCGGGTGTACTCACTTCGTCCTGGTCCTGACTGTTCGTTCGCCGCCCCGTTTCCTCGTGGCGTTCCGTGGCTACTGCCCCTTCCCTTGCGTGTTCCCTGTTTGTCTTCCTGTGCACTTAGCCAGCGTAGGGACCGCCGCCCAGTTGTACCTCGTCGCCTAGGGCGGGTCGTTGCAAGTAGGCAGGGACAGGGCGGTGGGTAGATTAGGGCTCACTTTCCCTTCACCTCCTTCCTGCCATTACATAATTACAAGCCCTTACCTAGTCTACCATTTCTCCTACGCTGACGCTATCATGGACCCCCTTGAGACCCTGACCCAGCAGATGCAGGGCCTCTCCCTACAGGTCCAGGCCCTGGCCCAAAGGGTCAATCAGGGTGACGCTGCTTTAGTAGTACCCCTCACCTCACCTCTAGAACCCGACCTCAAGTTACCTGACCGGTTTTCAGGGGACCGTAAGACGTTTCTCTCCTTCCGGGAGAGTTGCAGACTGTATTTCCGCCTAAAGCCCCACTCCTCAGGTTCCGAGAACCAGCGGGTGGGTATCATCATATCCCGACTCCAGGAAGGGCCCCAAGAGTGGGCCTTCTCCTTGGCTCCTGACGCCCCTGAACTTTCCTCTGTTGATCGTTTTTTCTCTGCCCTCGGACTCATTTACGACGAGACTGACAGGACTGCTTTAGCCGAGAGTCAGCTGGTGACCTTACGTCAGGGTAGAAGACCGGTTGAGGAATACTGTTCTGATTTTAGGAAGTGGTGCGTAGCTTCTCAGTGGAACGATCCGGCCCTAAGGTGCCAGTTTAGGTTAGGATTATCTGACGCCCTGAAGGATCTGCTGGTTAGCTACCCCTCGCCTGACTCCCTTGACCAGGTTATGGCCCTAGCAGTACGACTTGACCGACGTCTCAGGGAACGTCAGCTAGAACGCTTCAGTGTGCTCCCCTCTGACTTTTCTGCGATTCCCCCCGAGGTCCCGTCTCCTCGCCCCTCCACGGAGGACTCGGAGGTACCTATGCAACTCGGGGCCTCCATGTCCCCTCGACAACGTAGGGAGTTTCGCAGAATGAATGGTCTCTGCTTCTACTGTGGGGACGACAAGCATCTACTGAACACCTGTCCAAGGCGCAAGAATAAGAAGCCGGAAAACTTCCGCGCCTAAGTGATCATCGGGGAGGTCACTTGGGCGCACAGGTATTTCCCGTTAATGTGAAACGCAATAAAATTTTGCTTCCCTTTCAGGTCTCGTTTGCTGGCCGGTCTGCCACGGGCAGTGCTTTCGTGGATTCTGGCTCATCTGCTAATATCATGTCTGTGGAATTTGCTATGTCTCTAAAGATGCCTTGTATTGATTTACCTTATCCTATCCCTGTAGTAGGAATCGACTCAACACCCCTTGCTAATGGTTATTTTACTCAGCATACTCCTGTTTTTGAACTCCTGGTTGGCTCCATGCATTTGGAGCAGTGCTCTGTACTGGTGATGCAGGGATTATCGTCTGATCTGGTTTTAGGCCTTCCCTGGTTGCAGTTGCATAATCCCACATTTGATTGGAATACTGGGGATCTCACCAAATGGGGTAATGAATGTCTGATGTCATGTCTTTCTGTTAACTCTATTTCTCCCCGGGAGGAGGTAAACACACTTCCTGAGTTTGTTCAGGACTTCGCCGATGTGTTTTCTAAGGAGGCCTCCGAGGTGTTGCCCCCCCATAGAGATTACGATTGCGCCATCGATTTGGTGCCTGGTGCCAAGCTTCCTAAGGGTAGGATATTTAATCTTTCATGTCCTGAACGTGAAGCGATGAGGGTGTATATCCAAGAATGCCTAGCCAAGGGTTTCATTCGCCCCTCGACTTCTCCTGTAGGTGCTGGCTTCTTCTTCGTGGGGAAGAAGGATGGTGGTCTTAGGCCGTGCATTGATTATCGTAACCTGAATAAGGTCACCGTAAGGAACCAGTACCCACTTCCTTTGATTCCGGATCTTTTTAATCAGGTTCAGGGAGCCCAATGGTTTTCTAAGTTCGATCTACGGGGGGCATATAACCTTATCCGCATCAAAGAGGGGGATGAGTGGAAAACTGCGTTCAACACACCCGAGGGTCATTTCGAATACCTGGTCATGCCCTTTGGGTTGTGTAATGCCCCTGCTGTCTTCCAGAATTTTATTAATGAAATCCTGAGAGAGTACCTGGGTAATTTTCTTGTTGTGTACCTTGATGACATACTGGTGTTTTCCAAGGACTGGTCCTCCCACGTGGAGCATGTCAGGAAGGTGCTCCAGGTCCTTCAGGAGAATAATCTGTTTGCTAAGACTGAAAAATGTGTCTTTGGGGTACAGGAGATACCATTTTTAGGGCAAATCCTCACTCCTCATGAATTCCGCATGGACCCTGCCAAGGTTCAAGCTGTGGCGGAATGGGTCCAACCTGCCTCCCTTAAGGCGTTACAGTGTTTTTTAGGGTTCGCCAACTATTACAGGAGATTTATTGCCAACTTCTCGGTCGTCGCTAAGCCTCTTACGGACCTTACCCGCAAGGGTGCCGATGTCCTCCATTGGCCCCCTGAGGCCGTCCAGGCCTTTGAGACTCTCAAGAAGTGCTTTATCTCGGCCCCCGTGCTGATTCAGCCCAACCAAGAGGAGCCATTTATTGTGGAGGTTGACGCTTCCGAGGTGGGAGTGGGGGCCGTCCTGTCCCAGGGTACCAGCTCCCTCACCCATCTCCGCCCCTGTGCTTACTTCTCTAGGAAGTTTTCGCCCACGGAGAGTAACTATGATATTGGCAACCGCGAACTTCTAGCCATTAAATGGGCTTTTGAGGAGTGGCGGCACTTCCTGGAGGGGGCCAGACACCAGGTAACGGTCCTTACGGATCACAAGAATCTGGTTTTCCTAGAATCGGCCCGGAGGCTTAATCCTAGACAAGCTCGGTGGGCACTATTCTTTACCAGATTTAATTTCTTGGTTACCTATAGGGCTGGGTCCAAGAATATTAAGGCTGACGCTCTGTCACGTAGTTTCATGGCCAATCCTCCTTCCGAGAAGGATCCCGCTTGTATTTTACCCCCTGGTATAATCGTCTCTGCCACGGATTCTGATTTAGCTTCTGATATCGCGGCTGATCAGGGTGCAGCTCCCGGGAACGTCCCTGGGGACAAACTGTTTGTTCCCCTGCAATACCGGCTGAGGGTACTCAGGGAAAACCATGACTCCGCTCTATCCGGTCATCCTGGCATCCTGGGCACCAAACACCTCATTACCAGAAACTATTGGTGGCCTGGGTTGCCTAAAGATGTTAGGGCTTACGTCGCCGCTTGTGAGGTTTGCGCTAGGTCCAAAACCCCTAGGTCCCGACCTGCGGGCCTACTACGTTCCTTGCCCATTCCCCAGAGACCTTGGACCCATATCTCCATGGATTTTATCACCGATTTGCCTCCATCTCAGGGCAAGTCGGTGGTGTGGGTGGTAGTCGACCGCTTCAGCAAGATGTGCCACTTTGTGCCCCTTAAGAAGCTACCTAACGCCAAGACGTTAGCTTCTTTGTTTGTGAAACACATCCTGCGTCTCCATGGGGCCCCAGTCAATATCGTTTCTGACAGAGGGGTACAATTTGTTTCCTTATTTTGGAGAGCTTTTTGTAAAAAGTTGGAGATTGATCTGTCCTTCTCCTCCGCCTTCCATCCCGAAACCAATGGCCAAACGGAAAGGACCAACCAATCCCTGGAACAATATTTAAGGTGTTTCATCTCTGACTGTCAATTCGATTGGATCTCATTCCTTCCCCTTGCTGAATTTTCCCTGAATAACCGGGTCAGTAACTCGTCAGGGGTCTCCCCGTTTTTCTGTAATTTCGGGTTTAACCCTAGGTTCTCCTCCGTCTCCCCTGGTTGTTCCAATAATCCTGAGGTAGAGGAGGTTCATCGGGAACTGTGCACTGTCTGGGCCCAGGTTCAGAAGAACCTAGAGGCGTCCCAGAGCGCACAAAAGATTCAGGCGGATAGTAGACGTTCTGCTAACCCCCGGTTTGTCGTCGGGGATTTGGTCTGGTTGTCGTCCAGGAACTTGCGCCTTAAGGTCCCGTCCAGGAAGTTTGCTCCCCGATTTATTGGACCTTATAAGATCATTGAAGTCCTCAACCCTGTATCCTTCCGTCTGGAGCTCCCCCCATCCTTTCGCATACATGACGTCTTCCATGCCTCCCTCCTTAAACGCTGCTCCCCGTCCTGGTCCCCCTCGAGGATACCTCCTGTTCCCGTTCTCACCCCTGAGGGGGTGGAATTCGAGGTGGCCAAGATTATGGACAGTAGGATGGTCCAGGGCTCCCTCCAGTACCTGGTCCATTGGAGAGGATACGGGCCGGAGGAGAGGACTTGGGTACCTGCCCGTGATGTTCACGCTGGGGTATTGATCAGGAGGTTCCACCTCCTCTTCCCCACTAAACCGGGTCCCCTTAGTAAGGGTCCGGTGGCCCCTCATAAAAGGGGGAGTACTGTTAGGGATCTGCCAGGTACTTCATCTAGCTACACTCCTGGGATTAATCAATCCACACCTGAGGCCAGACCTGTTCGACTGACACCTTCTCCCACCAACCAGGGTGGCAGGCTCAGGAGTGGGAGAGCCTATCGCGGCCTGGTCTCTCGGAGTTAGCTCCGCCCCCTGCCCTTTATTACCTGCCCTGTGCTCTCCCTCAGTGCTTGTAATTCTTTTGGATTCCTGGCCCCACTGCTGCTTGCTCCAGCCTGCTTCTGCCGTGCTTCTGCCTTGCTGCAGTTCTGCTTGACCTGCTTGGCTTGCTTCTGTCTCCGTGTCCGCTCGGGTGTACTCACTTCGTCCTGGTCCTGACTGTTCGTTCGCCGCCCCGTTTCCTCGTGGCGTTCCGTGGCTACTGCCCCTTCCCTTGCGTGTTCCCTGTTTGTCTTCCTGTGCACTTAGCCAGCGTAGGGACCGCCGCCCAGTTGTACCTCGTCGCCTAGGGCGGGTCGTTGCAAGTAGGCAGGGACAGGGCGGTGGGTAGATTAGGGCTCACTTTCCCTTCACCTCCTTCCTGCCATTACAGTGCCAGCATATTAACTGTTCTTTATCCAACTCACTATTATAACAATGATACAATACTTAAGACAAGACCAAGTCCTTTTCACTTCATTCATTTTACACATATGCAGTATATTCTATATCCAAGTCTATTATATATTAAATAATATCGTTATGCTACGGCCTTCCACTCTAGATCTTCAAGATATGTGTTTTCTTTTACACTTTTCCGTTTGATATGTTCATAAACCTTTGACCGCAATGCATGCCTATTATACAGCCTCTAAAATTGGGGTAGGGTCAGGCAGCAACTCAAAAAGGGGGTGCTATGTGGTGGGATCCCATCTTAGTCAACAATGCCAAAAGGGCTGATATGAACAGTGATTGACCATGAGCAGAGAGTCCCCATATAGAATGCCTACTTGACTACATGATTAAGTGAGTGGACAGAGGCCGTGTGCTACCTCACATTCATAAATGGGTACGCAAGTTATCAATTAGTGCAATTCATTAATGTATAAATATAGATTATAGGGCATTTTACAAATATAACATAAAATGGTGTTGAAATTCTGGACCATGGTGGTTGTGTCACAGTCAAACTTCTCTTAGTCTCAAAGTGGCTATAAACATTAGATACATGTCAGGTGAACCTGCCGATTTCGTCAGGACCGGACAACTATCTAATGTGTATTAAAGAGGCTCTGTCACCACACTATAAGTGCCCTATCTCCTATATAAGGAGATGGGCGCTGTAATGTAGGTGACAGTAATGCTTTTTATTTAAAAAAAGGATCTTTTTTCACAACGTTAGGAGCGATTTTGGTTTATGCTAATGAGCTTTCTTAATGCCCAAGTGGGCGTACTTTTACTTTCGACCAAGTGGGCGTACTTTTACTTTCGACCAAGTGGGCGTTGTACAGAGGAGTGCATGACGCTGACCAATCGGCATCATGCACTCCTCTCCATTCATTTACACTGCACTAGCGATATAGATATATCACTATGTGCAGCCTCATACACAAGCCCTAACATTACTACAGTGTCCTGATAATGAATACACATGAAATCCAGCCTGGACGTCATGTGTACTCAGAATCCTGACACTTCTGACTCTTTTTTTGTGAGATTCCGGCAAGTGAAACCAAATCTCGTTTAGCTCCGTGATCTCGTATCCGTTGCTGGAATCTCATAGAAAAGATTCAGAAGGGTCAGGATTCTGAGTACACATGACGTCCAGGCTGGATTTCATGTGTATTCATTATCAGGACACTGTAGTAATGTTAGGGTTTGTGTATGAGGCTGCACATAGTGATATAACTATATCGCTAGTGCAGTGTAAATGAATGGAGAGGAGTGCATGATGCCGATTGGTCAGCGTCATGCACTCCTCTGTACAACGCCCACTTGGTCGAAAGTAAAAGTACGCCCACTTGGGCATTAAGAAAGCTCATTAGCATAAACCAAAATCGCTCCTAACGTTGTGAAAAAAGATCGTTTTTTTAAATAAAAAGCATTACTGTCACCTACATTATAGCGCCGATCTCCTTATGTAGGAGATAGGGCACTTATAATGTGGTGACAGAGTCTCTTTAAATGTTCGGCCGACGTTTGTTCGGCAGAAGTCAGGGAAAAAAGATTGGGGATGTTAAATTTCAACATGGCCGATCCTTTATACTTAAGGTAGATAAGCCACTGCCAGAGGTAACTGGCCTATTTCCCTTTCTCCATTGAGAACACATGCACGCTTGGCCAGACTAAGTGTTCATGTGTATGGGGGTGTCGAGAGGAATAGCTATCACCCGACCTCTATTGAAGGTGTATGGTCACCTTCAGTGGGAATTACATCCAATATAGGAGAATTCCATTACATCTCACACTGGTGTTCTTAGCTATTATCAGATAAGAGACACTGAGCTGCGGTCATTTACTTAATAGTTTATTTAGGGTCGGACAGGCCCATTTGAACTCAGACTTAAGGGCCTTTTACACCGATAGGCAGCGAGCGCCACGCAACGAGACATTGTTGATCTGAGCTCGTTTGCTCCTGTCACACGGAGCTGTTACTCTGATCGCTCGTCCCCATACATTATTATCATGTTGGCAGAGAGCCTTCTTGTTTACACAGGGAGATGTGCTGCCGACAACGATAATATGTAACTTTTTTTAAACTATACCATCAGCAGATGAACGAGCGTTTGCGCTGCCCAGTTTACAGATTTAGGCCTAATTCATACGAACGTCGTATACATCCGTGTGACAGCTGTTAAAACAACCGACGTTAAAACAATGGACCGTGTGAAGAGTCAGTGAGAAAATAGGACATATCCTATTTTTTCACACCTCACGCATCCCTCCATAGACTCTAGTCTATGGGGGATGCGTGATAACGCGTCCCACAGCGCAGATCACGGATGCACCTCAGACGTGAAAAACTTTCAGGTCCGAGATTCGCAACACTCGTGTGAATCCGGCCTTATGCCCGTAAAAAATATGCGTAAATCTGTACGTGTGCGAAGCGTTTTGCATCAGCGTGTGGCATGCGTTTTTACTGTACTTGCGAGCACTTCTTTTATTTTGAATGTAATTGATACGTAAAAAACGGACAGCACACGGATGTGCGTCCGTGTGGTGTCCGTGGTTTTCACGCACCCATTGACTTCAATTGGCTACTAGGTGTGTGAAAACGCACCAATATAGGACATGCAGTGAGTTTCACGCAGCGGACACTCGCTGCGTGAAAACTCACGCATGTCTGAATAGCCCCATTGACAACAATGGGGCAGTGGGCTGTGTGCTATTTCAACGCACAGCGCGCGGATGGAAATCACACTAATCTGAATGAGACCTTACACAAATTTTAACCACTGCAACAATATCGCTACTTGACAATCGCTTGTAAAGCTGAAGAGTTTTGCTAATATGTAAAGTATGCAAGATCTTTATTAGTTACCGTATAGTAGTAGCCTAAAATGTGCTGTAGTCATTTCATGCATCATAAAATGGTTTAGACAATGAGAAACATTTGCATCATGCATTACATGTGCAGGGCATAACATTGTTTTCACCCTAGCCAGAAAGGATCCACTCATGATTCCTTTGCACTGGACTCGCCAATGTGTTAAAACTGCCCTGTAATAAACAATAACTAAAATTCTTTAGTAACAGCACATACCAAAAATTGCTCAATTGTGTCCAGTTATACCTGATTATCAACTGGTTTTTGAACTGTCATATAAAAATTCATATATAAATCAGTAGAAAAACAATGATGATCACATAAAGAAAGACTTTGATTAAAGGTAGATCCGTGATGCTCTTTGAAGATTTATGCCTCATGAATGCAGCGCTTTAAATTCCAGCCCAATGCTGAAGCTATTTTGGCATCTAGAGACAGCGAAAAATTTGAGCCGAGCTCTGACGCAGAGTAGGAGGGACTGACAGAGATATACACACAGATCTTTTCATAGGTAACATTCCTTAACATGGAAACATTTCTATCAGAGTGACTGAATACTTAGGAAGGACCGTGCCAGACTACGGGTAAGGTTTGGTCATGACTGACTCTCAGTATGGGATAAGCTGGTTATACATGATACAGTGACCGGCATAGAAATTAGCCCATAGCTTCTTGTCTTATCTTCAAGTCTTTCAAAGTCCCATACGAAAGAAAAGAAACATTGCTCCCCAGTGCTGGTTCATGCCAACCTAGGCTTCTTCACCCATCCTTGCCATCCTTTGTGTGAGAAAAATGGTGGTCTCCCATTTAATTGCTATCATCATAACACCCAAAAAGTCCTCCAAAAGGTTCTCACAACTTACAGAGAAGGCAACGTGGCTAAACATAGAAGACTCTATTGGTCCCCTTGACCTGAAGAAATGGAAAAGGGTATGGATGACAGTGTTACTGCAGTGGTATGATGGTTAGTGTGGTGAACTTTAAGTCATTGCAAAGCCTGCTCCTAGCACAATTATGGCAAGAAAAACATATTTTGGCATATTGGTGTATTTGTATTTGTATTTGTGTATTGGTGTATGGTTCTTGAAACCATATATGTAAACCTTGAAACACCATGACTTCATGAGGTGCAGTGTTTACTAAATTTCTGGCATCATTAGCGCCGTTTGAGTCAGTGGGGACTGAATCCCTAACTAATGCCCAGAATAAAGAGTTCCCTTTTGTTTTGACTGCAAGGTTTCTATAGATCCTACTGGTTTCAATACAGTCAAGGTCATGAAGGGATTTTCATGTTCCCTTTAATCATGTCGCCGGTAGTAGTTTGGGCACATGGACCCTCACTGATCTAACCTTATGACATTTCCAAATTTCATGTCAGATATTAAAAAAAACGGCAAACCCTTTTAACGTTTGTTAACACATATAAATTACTATTAGGGGGGATTCACACGAGCGTGTATTCGGTCCGTGCGGGCCGCGTGGTTTTCACGCGGCACGCATGGACCAATACAAGTCTATGGGGCAGTACAGACAGTCCGTGCTTTTTGCGCAGCGTTTGTCTGCTGCGCAAAAAGCGCGACAGGTTCAATAACTCTGCGTATTTCGCGCATCACGCACCCATTGAAGTCAATGGGTGCGTGAAAACCACGCAGGTTGCACGGAAGCACTTCCGTGCGAACTGACTGGAACCGCGCACCAGCTGTCAAAAGGATGAATGTAAACAGAAAAGCACCACGTGCTTTTCTGTTTCCGAACATCCAAACGGAGTGTCTTTGCGATGAGCGAAGCCGGACAAGCGAACCGAACTTCACCGGGTTCGGCCAAACTCGTTTTGGCCGAACCCGGCAAAAAAATTATCGGTACGCGACGTCAGGAGATAGTCACTGTCCATGGTGCTGAAAGAGTTAAACTGTTTCAGCACCATGGACAGTGACTTCCGATCCCAATATACATGAACCTGTAGAAAAAAATACGAAGTTCTGACTTACCGATAACTCCCGGCGTCTTCCTCCAGTCTAACCTCCCGGGATGACAATTCAGTCCAAGTGACAGCTCCAGAGAATCACAGGCCAAGCACAGGTTGCAGCGGTCACATGGACTGGCGCGTCATCCAGGGAGGTGGGGCCCGATGTCGAGAGGCGCGTCACCAAGGACGCGTCACCAAGGACGCGTCACCAAGGCAACGGCCGGGAAGTTCTCGGTAAGTACGAACTTTTTCTTTTTTTTCAACAGGTTTTTCGATATTGTGTTCGGCATTCACTGTCGAGGGTGCTGAAAGAGGTACTGCCGATCAGTTAGCTCTTTCAGCACCTTGGACAGTGACGGGCGTCGACTAGCCTCATCTCTATGATGGCGGCTGCGCGAAAATCACGCAGCCGCGCATCAGACACGGATGACACACGCAGCTGTCAAATGTTTTTTGCGCGCGCAAAACGCAGCGTTGTTTGCGTGCGCAAAAACGCAACGTTCGTGTGTATCTGCCCTTAGCTTGATGAAACTAGTCACCATTCATTCAGTTATACTTTATGCAACGTACAGCCCCTGCACACTGGGGAGGCAGATAATGAGGATCATATGACATGCATCATGGACACAACAACTGTCGGCTTGAATTGTTACATTTGTTAATAATAGTAAAGTGATAGAAGTAGGAAAACATTAGCAGTCTAGCCAGTATAATTACAGAAAACTCATAGGGTTGCATGTAATTCAGTGGAGTCAATGGAGTCAATATGCCAGACACAAATTACAAAACAGTTTATACCCACACAGCGGTACCACATAGCAAGTGTACCCATACAGAACATAGTATCCGATTATTCTAGGCCCATCTCTTCGGAGAACTGTCTAAGTTGTATTTCTATATACTATATTCAAATCCGAAGTAAAGAAAGTATTGAGTCATATAAGCTATCAACAGTATCTGGGAAACTCAACAACATCTGGGTGTACTTGGTCGAAGAGGGGATTACCACATCATGTGTCACTAGCAGCAGTCGTATTCCATTTCGTATTCCATTTCCATAGATTGAGTTACATCTGTACTTGTTTTTAGGTCATAAGTGACTTAATATGTTCCCCTTTGGCCATATGATATGTGATAATGTATCAAAAAGTGGGACATTTATTTTTTCTAAAAAAAAATTCAGGTGCCATTATTAATAACCATATGGGAACTAAATTATAAAGATGAAGAAATAACACAACAACAATCAACATAAATATAATTACATAACTGGCATTGAACCCAGACAGTAACCTTCGAGAAATTATGAATTAGATGTATTAAACTGACTTTATATGCAAAATTATCATCCTAAATGAGGTAGTGCCCTTTAATTAATGTCTATAAATAATATGTAAGTAATTAAGAATTCTTCTGTTTAAATCCTCACACTAAGGCCTCACGCACACGAACGTATTTTTGTCCTCCCGTAAATACTGGCTTAAATACGGGTCCTTGGTCACATGTATTCGACCCGTATTGCACCAGTATATACGGACCCGTACCCGTAAATACGGGTCCGGTGTCACCAGTATTCCACCCGTATTTACTGGCACGTTTTCGCTGCAAAATTACACTGCAGTAATCAGCAGCCCTTCTCTCTATCAGTGCAGGATAGAGAGAAGGGACAGCCCTTTCTGCAGAAAAAGTAAAAGAAATTCATACTTACCCGGCCGTTGCCTTGGTGACGCGTCCCTCTCTTGACATCCAGTCCGACCTCCCTGGATGACGCGGCAGTCCATGTGACCGCTGCAGCCTGTGATTGACCTGTGATTGGCTGCAGCGGTCACATGGGCTGAAACGTCATCCCAGGAGGCCAGACTGGAGGAAGAAGCAGGGAGTTCTCGTTAAGTATAAACTTCTATTTTTTTTACAGGTTGATCTATATTGTGATCGGAAGTCACTGTCCTGGGTGCTGAAACAGTTACTGCCGATCGTTTAACTCTTTCAGCACCCTGGACAGTGACTATTTACTGACGTCGCCTAGCAACGCTCCCGTAATTACGGGTGCACACACGTAGTCACCCGTAATTACGGGAGCCCCATAGACTTCTATGGGCCTGCCCGTGCCGTAATTACGGCCTGAAATAGGACATGTTCTATATTTTTCAACGGCACGGGCACCTTCCCGTAAGCATACGGGGAGGTACCCGTGGCCAATAGAAGTCCATGGGCCCGTAAAAACGTGCCGTAATTACAGCCCGTAATTACGGGCGTTTTTACGTTTGTGTGCATGGGGCCTTACATAGTACGGTTCAGAAAATACCTATGTCCATCAAGTTCAACTAAGGATGGGAGAAAGTGAAGGGATATGAGTAAACTATAGAACTGTTTTACTCATATTGATTGAGAGGAAGGTTAAAAAAAAGAAATAAATAAAAAATACCCATAAGGCATTAATCAAACTCCCCTAAAAAGGAAACTTTTTCCTCCTGATCCCATATAGCGATCAGACTGGTTTAAAGAGGCTCTGTCACCAGATTATCAGTGGCCTTTCTCCTACATAATCTGATCGGCGCTGTAACGTAGATAACAGTGGTTTTTATTTTGAAAAACGATAATTTTTGTGCAAGTTATAAACAATTTTAGATTTATGCTAATTAGTTTCTTAATAGGCAACTGGGCGTGTTTTTACTTTTTACCAACTGGGCGTCATATACTTCTCTTCACAACGCCGGGTTAAGAAACTAATTACCATAAATTGAAAATTGCTCATAACTTGCTAAAAAATTATCGTTTTTCAAAATAAAAACCACTGTTGTTATCTACATTACAGCGCCGATCAGATTGTGTAGGAGATAGGGCATTTATAATCTGGTGACATTGCCTCTTTAACATTCAAACAAGAATTATACACATTGACATCCCCTTAAGTCATCTCTTTTCAAGGCTAAATAAATTGAATAATTTTAATCTTTCATCCATGCCTCTTATGGGCCAGTTCACACAGTGTTTTTTAACACTCATTTTGACACAAAAATTGCGTCGGAATAAGTGCCAAAAAATGAACGAAATCGCCCTCCATTGATTTCAATGGGAGGCATAGGTTGAAAAAAAAAAAGCGTTATGTCCTTTCTTGCCATGGTTTCCGCCTCTGACCTCTCATTAAAATTAATGGGAGGCAGAAAAAACCTGCGACACTCGTTTTTGAGAGGTTTTTACCTCATTAGCTTCAATGGACGCGGGCCAAAAATGCAATGAAAAATGTGTAAAAAAACAAAACACAGGCAGTTCAAAATCTGAACAGGGCCTATTAGTTTAGTTGTTGTTTTTGGTATTTTTTCCAACTCCAGGGATCCCAGAACTGAACTGCATATTCTAGAGGAGGCCTCACTAATGCTTTGTAAAGTGGTAATATTACATCCCTGTCCCGCGAGTCCATGCCTCTTTTAATACACGACAATATCTTGCTGGCCTTTGAAGCAGCTGATGGACACTGCATGCTGTTGTTTAGTTTATGATTTACAAGTACACCCAGATCCTTCTCAACAAGTGACTCCCCCAGTGTAGCTCCCCCTAGGACATATGATGCAGGCAGGTTGTTCGAACCCAGATGCATAACTTTACATTTATCTACATTAAACTTCATTTGCTAAGTGGACGCCCAAACACTTAGTGTGTCCAAAACGGCTTGTAATTTCTGAACATCTTCCATAGACTGATCATTATTACATAGCTTGGTGTCATCTACAAAAATAGAAATAGTACTATTAACCCCGTAACGACCGGCGTATAGTGTTTTTACGTCGGCCGTTCAGGGTAGTTCTTCTGAAGCGCCGCCTTTTCACGTCGACACTTCTGAAGAACTTTCCCCGCATCGTGCGGGGTGCTGCTGAAGCCCAGGCTGTTAGTGACAGCCTCGGGCTTCAGGTCAACTATCGGAGACCACTAGCAGCATTCTCCGATCATATTTAACCCCTCAGATGCAGAGCTGAATAGCAGGCGCCGCATCTGAGTGATTTTAGAGGGAGGGGGCTCCCACTCTCATCCTACTGGCATCCCCGCGTGCATCGCGGGGTGCCGATGGGTTCTATGGCAGCCTGGGGACCTAACAAAGGCCCCCAGGTCTGCCTTTAGTAATTGCCTGTTAGACCATGCCAAAGGCATGACCTAACAGGTGCCTGTCAGTTTTACACTGACCGGCAATAATACACTGCAATACCGAAGTATTGCAGTGTATTATAGTAGCGATCAGAAATCTGCACAGTAAAGTCCCCCAGTGGGACTAAAAATAAAGTTAAAAAAAAAGTTAAATAAAGTTTGAAATAAATAAATAAATGTCCCAAGTAAAAAAATATAAAAAAAAAAACACTTTTTCCCCTTACAAAATACTAGTAAAAAGTTACTCATATTTGGTATCGCCACGTCCGTAAGGAACCCAACTATAAAATTATTACATTATTTAACCCGAACAGTGAACGCCGTAAAAAATATAATAAAAAACAACGACAGAATTGCTGTTTTCTGTTCATCCTGCATTCAAAAGAATTTGATAAAAAGTGATCAAACCGTCGCATCTACTCCAAAATTGTACTAATACAAACTACAAGTCGTCCCGCAAAAAAAAAGCCCTCATACAGCTGCATCGGTCAAAAAATAAAAAAGTTACGGCTTTTAAAATATGGCTACACAAAAGCAAATCATTTTGAATAAAATTAGTTTTTACTGTGTAAAAGTAGGTAAACATATAAATTTGGTATCGCCGCAATCGTAACGACCCGCTGAATAAAGTTATTATGTTACTTATACCACACGGTAAACGGCGTAAAATTAAGACGCAAAACAAATGGCAAAATTTCTGTTTTTTTTCCAGTACCCCACTAAAAAAAGTTATTAAAAAGTTAATCAATAAATTATATGTACCCCAAAATGGTGCTATTATAAAAAAAAAGTCCTTATACAGCTATGTCGATGCAAAAATAAAAAAGTTATAGCTCTTTGAATGCGACGATAGCTGGGACAGCACCCTGATAAGGACAAAAATGACCGAAGTCCCAGAAAGATTTTTCTGTGTTTTTTGCTTCTGATCAAGAAAGCGTTAATAAACTAAAACGTGTACGGTCAGATGTCTCACTGACATGCCAGTCAGTGCCTCACATGGTGACCTGCAGTGCCTGGCAGAGAGTGAGAGGTAAAATCGATCCATTTTCTAAATGACAAAGGAAAAGGCCCTTGTGCAGAGATCTTTATGTTGGAAAATCTTTATGTGTGATATTAAGTGATTACGATGATTGTCGCTCAATATTATTGACTATAACTATATGATTGAAATAATTGTAAGAATTTCTAAATTCATGTACTCCAGATCATCTACTGAAAATATACAACCCCTGTGTTAAAGGGTCTAACAGCAAATTATCAGGAGTAGACTGAATGGTTAGTCATATAGTGCTTGATGGCTCTACATGGGAGCCAAATTTCTCCCTTCCATTCCGCATGCCCCCTTTCAAACCCACATGCCCCCAATCCAGCCCGGATATTTGATAGAGTACCCTTCACAGGAACTTTTCAGTAGAAAGAATTACGTTCTACTCCACTAAAAGTTTTTGACACCTAGCCAATCTATAGGGCACCAATTCTGACCCGGGGCCATACATGCTAATAATACAAGGCTGTGTTTTGCCAGTAAGGAAACATATACAAAAATATATTTTCTCAATGCAGTCTACGTTAAATAAAGCAGTGGGCTAGTATTTTTGCAATGTCATACTCCATTATACTACAACAGGTCTACAATTGGAGGCATCAAAATAACAAGAATGACAACACTGTGTGTTAATGGGTTCAGGGTACATGAAGATTTTGGAGGTATGGGGGAAAAGGGGGGTTTAAGCTGTTTTGAGAAGTGGGCAAGGAAGAGGTCTAAAAAGTGGGGATTTAGTTCTTTACCATCCCTCCCCGTTAGTATACTTTCTGTCTAAATCTCTATGCTATTCTGTTTTTTCTTAAAGTCAAAGTAGACAAAGATTAAACCCATTGCCAAGACTGCAAAAATGTATTGTAATGGTGGCCCGTGCGAAATCCTATTTTTTTGTAAATAAAATTATATTACAGGTTTAAGATGATCTAACAAGAATATGTTAATATTAACCCCTCCGGCAGGGCTTAATAGATGCCTGTCAGAATCACGATATACTGCAATACATTAGTATTGCAGTATATTGTGCAAGCGATCTGACGATCGCTGGTTGAAGTCCCCTAGGGGGACTAATAAAAAAAGTAAAAATGAGTTAAACAAAGTGTTTTTTTTGTGTAAAAAAATAAATAAATATTAAAAGTTCAAAAAAGAAAACCTTTTCCCCCTAGAGCATAGTAAAAAAATAAATAAATAAACATAATTGGTATCGCCGCGTCCGTAAAAGTCTGAACTATTACAATATATGATTTATTTAACCCGCACGGTGAACGCCGTAAAAAATATAAAATTGTAAACGTCAGAATCTCTATTTTAAAAAATGAAATAAAAAGTGATCAAACCGTCGCATTTACACCAAAATTGTATTATTAAAAACGACAGCTTATCCCGCAAAAAACAAGCCCTCATACCACTTAATCGACGGAAAAATAAAAAAGTTGTGGCTCTCGGAATTTGGTGCCACAAAATAAATTTTCTTTTTTAGACTTAGATTTTTACTTGTAAAAGTAGTAAAATATAGAAAAAACTATATATACATTTGGTATCGCCGTAGTCGTATTGACCCAGAGAATAAAGTTAACATGTTGTTTTAATTGCACAGTGAATTCTGTAAAAACGGTGCGAAAAAAACCATGGAGGAATTGCTGTTTTTTTCATTTTCTACCCCACAAATAATTTTTTTTCCGTTTCTTAGTACATTATATGGCAAAATAAATGGTGCTTCAAAAAACTACAACTCGTCCTGAAAAATCAAGCCCTCATAGTACTATATCGACTGAAAAATAAAGACCTTATTGCTTTTGGAAGGTGGGGAGGAAAAAAACGAAAATGAAAATCTGAAAAAGGGTTGCGGCGGAAAGGGGTTAGGGATTCCGTTTGATAGTGACAGTACAGTATGTCCTGCTCCAGAATTGTTATTTCATGGGGAATGCAAGTATTCACTAAAACAGAGATGTCTGCAGAGCTACAGCTCCTCAGTAATTGCTACCAACACGTGTTTCGCCTTCTCTACTGTCAGCACATTTGAGACAGTCTGGTTGCTATGGATGCAGTACCTAGTTCCTAGCAACCATTCTCAGATTGTCAGATTACTCAGGTCAGCACAAAACAAGCAGTGAAATAAATAAATAAAAATACATTTAGATAGACAACCTCTTTATTATTGCCCCACTTCTAGAAGTTGGCATGTGGCATTAAGAACACGGCATAAAAGCTAAATATCTAACAACATGGCATAATTTCATTATTAAATTGTATTTACTTTCTGTCACCTTTTACATTTATACAGTTTCGATCTGCATCAAATAAAAGTCATCGGACTCTTGTGAAAAGTAAACATCACAAGACTATTTAAAAAACATGAGGTCATTTAAGCGAGTAAACGCTCTTTTAGTTTCTACCATTCCAGACTACAAATCCTTTACATAAGTGGGGGGGGGGGGCAGCCATTTTGAGGGCATATTGCCCAAGGAACCAGTCTTAGAGACACAAGACATTTGCCTGTAGATGTACAACTAGAAGATCTAAAATTTTGCACAACTTCTAGACTAGCAGAAACCTGGAAATAAATATCACATTTGCTCTCTAAAATATAGTTGAGCTTATAGTTTAGGTTCTTTTCTACCCATGTCAATGTACAATGTTCTTGGTAAGATCATATCAGAGACTGTATGGGCTGGTCAATATGGCAACTGTGGCACAGGCCAGAATAGCTTCTATGCCAGGGTATATCTGTAGGACATGATGTCAGGAATGGAGTGACCCACCAGAGAAACAGAAGAGGCCGTGTTGGGCACAAACTCTGATAAAATAATACTGCCATAGGAGGCCCATGAGTTTCAGTAGTAAAGAGAAGCCCTTCTTAAAGGGGTTGTCTGGTCATTAGGCGGATTTTCATTCCACATAATAGGTCATCAGTATATGACACCCGGACCCCGCACCAATCAGCTATCACCGTAAGTTATGCAGTGGTCAGGGCCAGAAGCAGATGGCTCCTATCACGTATAGCGTCCGTGCTGGGTTACTGCAGCTCTTCTCTTATTGAAGTGAATAGGAGCAGAACTGCCGTACTGCAGCACGGCCGCCGGCCGCTATACAGTGGTCAGAGCCATCTGTTTCCGGCACTGACCACTGCATAACTTACGGTGCCGGAGGCAGCCGAAACAGCTGATTGGTGCGGGTTCCAGGAGTTGGACCCCACTGATCATATACTGATGACCTATCCATATGACCAGGCAACCCCTTTAAGATGATAATCATGCAGGTCATTTAAGCCAGCCATATATATTAGATAGCTGTCAGCTAATAGCATATTCAGCCACAGCTTTCTCTCCCAACACCTCTGTCAGAAACTTTCTCAACAAAGAATCGGGCATGTGGAAATCATGACTCCGGGGGCACTGTCGGGCTGCCCCATACACAAATTGTTGGAAAATCTCGCAAGCAGGTTCAGTGAAGTGTTTTGTGTAGGGTTTTACTGCTGGAGTTAATTACTTTTTTTAGATGTTTTTCAAATAACCCATTATTGATTTTATGACCCGTATGTGTAAAAATAGCAGATTTTACAATAAAATGAAAAGGGGACGTACACTTATTCTGTAACGAGTAGCTACTGCCTCGGTTCAACAATACATATTGTTCTACTAAACTGCTATAAAAATCGGCTGTATATAAGCAAGTGTTATGTGGAATAGAGAATTGCACATTCTTGGAGAACCCTGTTTCTTAAGGGACCATTATTATTTAGACTTTCTATACAGAACAGCTACATGGGTGGGGTTAGGATAGCTAATCCACTGGGCACATTACCAAACTCCCACAGAAGATAAACAAGCCCGGAGATATCTATTGTCAGCGTTTTACCAGGGTACATAAGGAAGGAGAGAGCAATGGAAGATTAGTTATAGAGTAAATACAATGTCATCAAACTTTTGATATGTCATAGAGACATATCAAAAGCTTGGATCAGTGGGGGTCCAGGTGGGGGTCTCAGCATTGCTGCATCGAAGGTGCAAAAGCTCTCAGCTGAGCGAGCTGCACCTTCGGCTGTGATCAGCATTCTTTGTCAGGCTGAAGGCAGCTCACAAAGAATGTCTATAAGAGCGGTCTTCAGCCTGACGATGAGTGCTGATCACAGCCCAAGGTGCAGGTTGCGCAACTTAGCGCTTCTGTACCTACGTTGGGGGTCAGCACCTGAACTCCCATGATCCAAACATTTGTTATGTCTCTATGACATGTCAATAGTTTGATGAAAATGTAGTTACTCTTTAAATATAGATAACCATAATTCTACAGTGGAATTTACACAACAGCCGTTTCACACGTCCCTCTACAAAACATCACTGACATCATAAACTTTACAGGATACAGTTTGTTTTATGGATTGTAAAAGTCATGTAAAAGTCATGGACAATGCCGATCTTCAAATCGATGGTTCAAATGTTTAAATCGAAACAACCCAAAATGTCCAAGATGCTTCTTGTTATAGGGGTATACACTCATCATTTTGTTATCTGTGTTATTCTCAGAGGTGTAACTGGAAGCTCCTGGGCCCCAGTGCAAAATCTGTAACAGGGCCTCTGTCCTACTATGTGCCTGTAATGTCGGGGTAGGGAAACAGACAAGTGAGCCCTAATCTACCCACCACTCAGTCCCTGCCTACTTGCAACGACCCGCCCTAGGCGACGGGGTACAACTGGGTGACGGTCCCTACACTCAATAGGTGCACGACAGACAAACAGACAAGGGTACAAAGAAGCCAGGGAAATGGGGAAGTTGCCCACGGGAACACCGTGAGCAACAAGCGAGGTGAACGAGCCGAGTCAAACCAGGAGATGAGCGAGGTACAAAAACGCAGAGCAGAAGAGTGGTCAGAAAAGCCAAGGTCAATCACAAGCAGAGGATCAGTAGTTCAGGAAGCTGCAGCAGGGCCAGGAAACAAACAGAGAAGAATCACAAGCAAAGGAGGAACAGGAAAGGCAGGTATAAATAGACAGAGGGCGGGAGCTAGCTCCGTCTGGCAAGGCTGTGATAGGCTCTCCCACTCCTAAGCCTGCCATCCTGGGTGGTGGAAGATGGAGTCAGTCTCACAGACATAGAAGCAGGTGCAGACTGATTACCTATGGGCGTCGACACAGAAGTTGTGTCTGGCAGATCCTTTACAGTGCCATTAATTAACACTGGTGGCTTCTTACTACGGCTTGGGCAGTAGTGGATGCCAGGGTTTTTCTGGACTTCTTGTGAGTAATCTCATTGAAGAATAGTCATTCTTTTCCCAGCCCCCCAAAACTTTGTGCTATTTACTGTATAATAGTTAAACAAATATTGATAATGATATATGATAAAATAACTGCAATACTAAAGCGCCGATCAACGAGACATCGTTTGCTCCTGTCACAAGGAGCTATGGATGGGGACAAGTGGTCGTTACTCCGATCGCTCGTCCCCATATATTATTATCATGTCGGCAGCACGTCTCCCTGTTTACACAGGGAGACGTGCTGCCGACAACAATAATATTTCACTTTTTTTAAAACGATACGATCAGCAGATGATCGAGCGTTTGTTCATCTGCTGATCGCTCTCTTGTTTACACAGGGCAATTATCGCAACGAGCGTTCTATGAACCCTTATCTGCCCAATAATCGCCCAGTGTAAAAGGGCCTCAACATACAATACTTGTTTGCTAATGCAGTTACATATATCATTCTGCAGATCTAAATCGCCCAGGAGGGGCAGATAAGATTTGTGCAAACAGACACACCTTATAGACAAAAACCTGGCAACCTCTCAAATACCAATAGGACAGGAATACATATCTTGAAAGAAATTATTTGAAGGCTCTAAAGACATCTTAACTTTTCATAAGGACTACAGAGTAAAGATACTCCTTAATAGGTCCACTTCAAGGTTTTATTTTTACCAGGCTCTCTTTAAAGATATTGTGAAAATTGGACAAATTCTATAGGCTATGCTCACACAAGATAATGTGCACTGCGGTGATGTTGACTGCGGTGGTCTCCTCTCCTGAAGCGGCTACAGCTGTCGCCCATCAACCACCTGATAATATGACGCCATACTATCCTATTGGATTATCCTCATGTATTTGTCATATTTAAATCTCTCCTCTTTCCTCCTTCTCTCAACTCCCGGAAGAAGCACGCAGCGAAACGTGCATTGGAGTGTGAGGAGGTGGACACCCAGATTCACAGACCTTTAATATGTCTGTCCCGGGTCAGTATATGGTTTATATTTTATCCGGCTAATCATGTAGTCCCTATGGTAAATGATTGGGTTGCACACACACACACATATATATATATATATATATATATATATATATATATTCATCAGTTTATATTGGCTCGTGTGCATCTTTTGGTCTCGCTTTTTGGATGTATTATATATCCACATATTCTTGTGTATGTATCTAGATGTTGTCCCCCTCCTTTGCTTGTTTTGGCCTTTTTTTAGCTTAAGATTTTAGGATTTGTGCTTGGCATGTTTGTCAACAAAAATTATTGGGATGTAAATTCATATAGTCTTTTGAATTATTTGGGGTCTAATTGGTATATGTTTACACAAAGTTTGTGTCACGTAGGTTTCAAATCCACGTTAAATCCGCTCACAAACTGCATTTCCTTTGATTTGAGTTCAAACAATGTTGAATTCTGCCGGCGCGAATTTGAAATCTGCATCACTAAGTGACATGTCACTTATTGATACGGATTCCACGAGGATAAGCAGACGGATTTCTACATATAGATTAGCTCCGTTGAATGGCTAATCCGCGTGAAGATCCACAGGGAAAATCAGCGCGTTTCTGACATGGATTTCCCTTAGATTGCAGGTCCCCAGTAAATATGCTTATTGTAGGGAGTCTTATTGCTTGGATTCCTGTGATCAGCTGGTTTTGCTGGGGGCACCTCTGGACAAGTGCTGCTAGGAAACAGAAGTATTGCACATCCCCCATTGGGCGTCTATTAATTTCTGTGGGTGCCGGTGTTCCTTCAGAGTGAAAATGTAATGACGGGGTAGGGAGACAGACAGGTGAGCCCTAATCCACCCACCACTCAGTCCCTGCCTACTTGCAACGACCCGTCCTAGGCGACGGGGTACAACTGGGCGACGGTCCCTACGCTCAGTAAGTGCACGACAGACAAACAGACAAGGGTACACAGAAGCTAGGGAAACGGGGCAGCTGCCCACGGAGACACCGTGAGCAACGAGAGTAGTGAACGAGTCTAATCAAACCAGGAGTGCACCAGGTACAAAACGCTGAGCAGGAGAGTGGTCAGTAAGCCAAGGTCAATAACAAGCAGAGGATCAGTAGTTCAAGCAGCAGCAGCAGAGCCAGGAAACAAGCAGAGCAGAATCACAGGCAAAGGAGGAACAGGAAAGGCAGGTATAAATAGATAGTGGGCGGGAGCTAGCTCCGTCTGGCCAGGCTGTGATAGGCTCTCCCACTCCTAAGCCTGCCATCCTGAGTGGTGGAAGATGGAGTCAGTCTCACAGACCTAGGAGCAGGTGCAGACTGATTACCCACGGGCGTCGACACAGAAGCTGTGTCTGGCAGATCCTTTACAGAAAAGTAATATTTGACTACGCTCTGTCAATGAAGGAAACCCTACTCTATGAGCTCAGTTAGCCTGATAGAGTTAAACGAAAAGGGGATGCCTATAAAAGTTTTCCATCTTCCCTCAGATCCACTCCTTCCTTTTCTAACACATGGAGGCCACAAAGACAATAAATACAATGAAATCAATCCGTATATAAAATCTTCTTAAAGTGAATTGTAAACATCTACATAAGCTCTCAGTAAGTGTTTAATTCTTAATGAATTTCACAAACCGCTTCAAAACATATCGCTGAGAGTCGCTTGTAAATGCCTCTTAAACTTGGTAAGTATGAACTGCGTTCCATACCCACAGGAATATGACATACTTATCTTTTTGCATCAATTACTACTTTCCACACATTACTGGAAAGTTTTAAAGTTTTATTAGGGTACCGTTTACTTTCTCCATCTGTGTAAGGCCCCATGAACACAACTGTAGAATTCGTCATTACGCGTAATTACGGACCCATTCACTCCTATTGCCCATTGACACCTTCCTGTATGTTTACGGGAAGGTGTCCGGGCCGTAAAAAGACTCTGCAAAAGATAGGGTATGTTCTATCTTTTGCTTTTTTACGGACCAGGCTCCCCTACTTTATATGATCTTTATATTCTCTTTTACGGACCATGCTCCCATCCATTACTGCTCTTTGCAGCTGGCAATCGTCTATAAGAATTCTCCAATAGGATATTTGAAAATGGGTTTCCTAAACCAGACAACGCATTTAATGTTATTTTGCTAGATCCCCCATTTGTCAGTTTTATTTTCTTCCTAAAATATTAAGACCATTAATAACGTAGAGTGACTTTACAACTAGAAAGAGTGAACGCCCCTTCATTAATATAATTAAATGTAGATCCTGTCAGTCACTGTCAAAAATAAACATTAATAGGGTGCTGAATTGTTAAATAGTATACTAATCGCTGTTCTGTGTCTATCCCAATACAGACTGGTTAAATATTAATAAAGATTCAGAATATATCAGGTAACGGGGAAGGGGGGTGGGTCCAGGATCAGGAAATATGGTGAGCTTTTTCTTCCTGAAACAGCGCCACTCTTATCCATGGGCCATGTCTGGTATTGCACATTATCCCTATTCAAGTGAATTGGACTAGGCTTCAATACCAGACACAGTTCATGGACAAGAATGGCACTGTTTCAGATCGTTTTTTCTAAATCTGCATATGACTGGGTTTTATAAAGCACCAACATACCACAATAATGCAATGTAGGCTACATCCCGGATGGCCCAGACCATGAAAATGTTGGATACAGCAAATATTTTTAAATCTGTATATGTCCTTTCTAGTCTAAAACCACAAGAAATCACTTGTTTCCCCAGTTATGGGAGGGTCAATATAAAGTGTGTACATATCCATTATGAACATTTAGAACCTCCTACGCATGTGGGAAAATGAAAGCTCTTGACATCACTGTGGCTCTTAGAAAAGAAAAAGTAAAATTTTCCACTGGTATCATCAATAATATGGAACATAAATGTCAAAGTGCAAAAAAAAAAAATGATTAAACTTTTCTGCTAACCAACCTCACCAGAGGGTTATGTGAAGCTCCAGGGTCCAATGCAAAATTTGTCACAGTGTCCCCAGCTATGAAGTGTCATTTATATCACTGTTCTTCTCATATGGGAAAGAAGGATCTTACGGCCCTAAAGCTCACTTTAAGGTGTCCCCTTCCCCATTCTCTTTTTGTTTTTGGCCTGCAAGGCCCCACAAGTAGCAGATTTGTTACGGATTTTCGGTCTGGATTTGTGGGATTAAAATCCGCACAGGAAGACTGTTTCCGGCAAATAGATGATATTAAAAAACATCCCATCCACATGCTGCCGAACAGTTTTTGCACGGAAATCAGATTTTCAAATCCACAGCGTGCTTATTCTGTTCTGGATGTTTATTGTGGATTTCACTCTTTTCAATGAAGAAGTGGTTAAATCCGCAGTAAATTCTGGAAAAAATCTGCTACGTGTGGGTATCAGAAAAGAAGAAAACTTAGCACTGTACAAACATTTCCTAGACAGAGTGGTCTAACTAATAATCATTGACTCCAAAGCAAAACTTGATATGGTCCCCACATAAAAGAAGCAGGAGACAGGCCACAGACAAGGGCTCATGTACCACAGAGGCAGCCCATGCAGCTGCAATGGGGCCTTAGGAGAGAAAGCGACCTGTCCTGGTTGGTCTCATCGACTTTTCCACAAGGTGGCAAAATCCTTGCAGAATTCCCCTCTCCACGGGAACAGTGCTATTAGTAAGCAAGGGACTTAGAGTAATGGAAAGGGTAAGGAGAAGGAAACAAACACGAGGCCCTTCAGTCCCGGACGACAAAACAGGCACCATTATGGGAGGCCCATTTTGATATTTGCTAAGGAGCCAACTCACTTCTATGTACACCTCTGCCCACAGATTCCAAAATTATAAAGATGGAGTGCAATACAAATGTTGGCAGTCAAAATACTAATGGAAATGATGATAATGATTTCAGATATGAAAGATGTTGCGGTGTTGGACTGGAGTTCATTTGGCCCACCAGCGAAAAATTATTCTGAGGGCTAACCTTTTATACAGAACATGTACATGACCGCTTCTAATTTCATTGTAATATTTGTTATCGCTGGACACATTGGACATCAATAAGGTCTAACAGGTTATATGACCGAAAGAAGAAAAGATGCAAGACAAGAACATATGAGAAAATAGAAAAGTACTTTAATGAAAATTACACATAAATACACAATAATAAAAAGAATCCATCAACCAACAGGTTAAAAAAGACATGCACGCCATGCACTATACAAGGTAAGTAACGTCTAAGATAGACAAAAAGTATAATCTGGTAATGAGGGTACGTCAGTACATAAATATAAATAAATGCAAAATGACTACAAATGTATGCCAAATGTAATAGTCAAAAGAGAAGTACTCAAAGGTATGAAAGTAATACCATGAATGAATGACATCAATATATGGACAAGTATGAACAACATATAATGATGATGAATCACGTACCCATTGAACATCCAGGTGAGTGCACGGCAATGTGTCTGCCCCAACGCGCGTTTCGGCGCAACTGCCTTCGTCTGGATACATTTGTAGTCATTTTGCATTTATTTATATTTATGTACTGACGTACCCTCATTACCAGATTATACTTTTTGTCTATCTTAGACGTTACTTACCTTGTATAGTGCATGGCGTGCATGTCTTTTTTAACCTGTTGGTTGATGGATTCTTTTTATTATTGTGTATTTATGTGTAATTTTCATTAAAGTACTTTTCTATTTTCTCATATGTTCTTGTCTTGCATCTTTTCTTCTTTCGGTCATATGCAATGCTTTAGGATGCTTTATGGGTATACACCCCAGGATCTGGTTCATAATTGAATACATGCTTGCTGACGGCTGCATCTTTACTCTATCTGAACCATTTTAGATCCATGCTGTGTTTTTCGGTTATATTATAAGGTCTAACAGGTTATTTGTGAATCCTCCCATAATAAACATATCCTAGGGGCTCCAAAGTCAACTCCAAATGGGGTTGTCTTCTGCTGAACCATTATTTTGACAGTGCCGGGACCCACTGGAGAATCCTCTGCTACTTATGTGAGTGAATCTGTCTCTGGGTGTACTTACAAGAACAAGGTTTCCAAACTGATTTCCATTGACTCTGTATGTACTTGGTGATTGGGAACCATGACAGTAAAGTTTAAGCAGTTCCCCAGTTCCCACCAACAAACATAATACAGACCAGAATTAAAAATATTTTTTATGAAAGGACACCAAGAATTGAATCCAAACGAATAAATAAGCCTTTAACTTTAATGAGACAGTTCCAGAGTTATTGATTTTTCGATAGAAGTCATCTAAAGACACAGGCAGTACATTCTGTGAAATGAGTCTTTCCGAATATAGCCATCATTATGTGTTGTTTTCAATAACTGCCAAACTAGTAGAACCCCTCAGGGCAGGTAAGGGATTAACATTATGAGCTTGACGGCTGACCAAAGTCTCAAATCAGGTAAATACTAAAGCTTGTTGTAAATGTACAACTGGATAGGCGATTTTGTGATTATTGTACCATGACTGTGGACCGAAAAGCAAACACATTTCTTCCAAGGAAAACTTTGCAGGGACACTTAACATGAAGTCTATTGTATGTACATTTGCTGTGCAGTTGAATGCAATCTACCAGTCTCTGTAAACAACCACAAGGCCAAGGAGAGATTGACTTGAGGTCGGTAACTGGGGCTGTCCCTTTATATAACATATATTTGTCGTAATTACCGCCACACCTAACCAGCCTGACATTGAAGATGTTTATGTTTTTTTATTATTGTCATATGGTAAAGGCCCTTTTACAATGGGCAATTATCCGGCAAACAAACATTCACAGAACGCTCTTTCCAAATAATTGCCCTGTGTAAACACGGCAGAGATCATCAGAGGAACGAGCAAATGCCCGATCATCTTCTGGTCGTATCTTTAAAAAAAACCTGAAATATAATCATTGTCGGCAACACATCTCTCTGTGTAAACAGGGAGACGCGCTGCCGACATGATAATAATGTATGGGGACAAACGATCAGAGTAATGATTGCTCATCCCCATGCACAGCTACTTGTGACAGGAGCAAACGAGCACCAATCAACAAGCTGTCTCGTTGATCGGCGCTCGTTGCATTACCCGAAATTGGCTGGTGTAATAGTGACATTACACTTTGAAAGCTATAAAAATTTGGTCTAGACCACAAGTGGTCTTCTGGAGAGATTTCAGTATATCATATTTCATTATAATGTTGTCCCGACCACTGATGGGATTAGTCTTACAGAGATTGTCTATATAGGGATTGAATACATACATATACCCCAATGGAGATACCTCATGTCTCAGAATGAATGTATGTAACCCTCCAAAACCTAAAGCTGCAATCGACAAAATTAGGGGAACAAAATTTAGGTAGGTGTATATTTTATGGAGTCTGAGCATAGCTATAGAATCCCCTTTAAACACATTCAGACTTTTCCTTTAGCTGCCTAAAAAATAGTCAGAATTAAAGGGGGTGTCAGGCTTGGTTCACTGATAATAACACGGCTGTCATTGATTTCAATGGATATCCTCTCAGTCAGGAGACCCGGGGGACTCATCTCAGCCTAATGTGCCCTGGTCAGACATAGAAAGTCACTGTTATGTCTATCCGACAGATCTTTGATGAAGACTGTTGGGGACAGTTAGACCATTCCCAAAGTCAATGTGGCTAGAAATGAGGTCTTACATAAACATCATTAGAAAATAACTTTAAAAAGTTGTCCAGCCCTGCCTTATGTCTATAGTTGGTTTTACGGGTTGCATAGAGTATGTGTTCTATATATAATTACATCACAAGATATGGTAACACAAGCAATATACGGAAGCTTTATGAGCGTCATAAAACTCAGACGTGACTTCTGACATTCTTGCATATATTACAGGAATAATGAAGCACAGTATATACTCGTAATGACGGCATTAATATTGTTAGCTAAAACCCTCCAAGTGTCTAAATATAGAGCCAGTGTTATTTGTGATTGCTCTATGATTCAGCTGAAAAGTGCTACTCCCATGTGATGACACAAAAAGGATCTAGGTGTACGCACTAGGACCATAGTACATGACTGAGTCAGGACTGATCTCTCACGATCATAGCTATAGTAAATAAAAGGCCATAGTGTAATAATAAATATCACTATGTAAATTGCTGGAAACAGACAAATGAACACAATCAGATCTGAGTCTTTATGAGCAATAAAAAATTCAGCTTTTCAAAAACCATGAAATTAGTTATGAAGTTTTATCGACCTGTTCCACTTCTATGGATGGGCGTATGTAAATAAACACTGCCCTACCCTGACTCTCTAGGTACTCAAGATCAGAACACAAGACTTGAATCTTAACCCAGTGGGGAGAAGTGTCCATTATGTTGGAACATTAAAAAAATAAGCGATATATAATAATGTGTTGCGTGCCGTCCAAAAAAAAATCGTATATGTTTGATTAACCTTAAAAGTTTAAAAAAGGTACTATTATGCCATACTTCAGGCCCATAGATGCTATGGATCTGTTTGTGAACGTACACCATGTTGGTTTGGACAGAGCCTTATGCCAGTTTTAAAGCTACAACGTGTTAATATGTCTGCACTTGCAACATAATGCATCTATGCAATCTATAGAATTGTCATGTAAAGAGATGATAGATAGACGATAGATAGATAGATAGATAGATAGATAGATAGATAGATAGATAGATAGATAGATAGATAGATAGATAGATAGATAGATAGATAGATAGATAGATAGATAGATAGATATGAGATAGATGATAGATAGATAGATAGATAGATAGATAGATAGATAGATAGATAGATAGATAGATAGATAGATAGATAGATAGATAGATAGATAGATAGATAGATAGATAGATATGAGATAGATAGATAGATAGATAGATAGATAGATAGATAGATAGATAGATAGATAGATAGATAGATAGATAGATATGAGATAGATAGATAGATAGATAGATAGATAGATAGATAGATAGATAGATAGATAGATAGATGATAGATAGATAGATATGAGATAGATGATAGATAGATAGATAGATAGATAGATAGATAGATAGATAGATAGATAGATAGATAGATAGATGATAGATATCATACCTGTTTTATAGGGATCTAGAGAATTTTATATAGAGATTTTGTTCTGTAAAACGACATGTTCCAATATATTTTGAGATCATTCTAATTTAAAAGTTCTGGAAGTTCATCCAACCAGACAATGAAAAATCGGTGAAACCGGTATAAAAACGTCCTCGGAGATCCTGACAGAATAGCTCTAAGTTGCCCAGTTCTTAATATTGACACAACAGCAGTATAAACCTGCTCATGGTAATATGAACTCTACAGATAGAACTGAAGGTGACGGCTCACCTTAGAACAGGAGCAGTCAGGCAAATCCAAGCTGGTTAATCCACAATCCCAGAGCGATAAATACACATTCCGTCTATAAAGGGCCCAAGGACAGCTCCCTGTGTGTGCGCCTTCTCCAGGTCCCCAGCTACTAGTGTGACAGGTGCAGGTCCTTCTCCAGTATTTCTCACATGGGGCACACCCACATTCCATAACACTTGGAAACTAGGTGTAGTTTGGCAACCTACTCAAACACAGCACACAGACATCTTATAGAAGGAGTCCAAAGTGGCCCTTAAGTGGCCTAAGGGTGCACTAGAGTCACTTAATGTTAAAAATAGACTTTTTGTTTCTTGATTAGAAGAGAGAGATGCTATTCACTGTATACCTTCCAGCAGCCATACATTCATGTATTTGAAAGGAATGGTCCAATTCGGAAAAATTCCTTCTTAGGCTGGATTCACACGAGCATGTTCCGTCCGTAAAGGACGGAACGTATTTCGGCCGCAAGTTCCGGACCGAAAACACTGCAGGGAGCCGGGCTCCTAGCATCATAGTTATGTACGACGCTAGGAGTCCCTGCATCTCCGTGGAGCTACTGTCCCGTACTGAAAACATTATTACAGTACAGAACAGTTGTCCCGCAGCGAGGAAGGGACTCAGCGTCGTACATAACTATGATGTTAGGAGCCCGGCTCCCTTCAGTGTGTTCGGTCCGGTACTTGCGGCCGAAATACCTTCCGTCCTTTACGGACCGAACATGCTCATGTGAATCCAGCCTTACTTTGAAAATCATTATAAGACCAACTTTTGCATTCAGCTATTATGGTAGACGAGCCAGGGTGTAAATGATTGTTCTCCATGCCGTGCCACTAGGTCACTGGCATCAGTTGAACTCTATGAATGCCTACAGTCATCCAGAGCTAAGAGCAGTGCTGAAAATGGCTCTAGTTAGTAAAGGGGTTGCCACTTGTAGATGTTCATTTATTAGATTAGGAGTAAAAGGGGTGGCATTGCTCATATATTATAATTCTCTGAGCAAAGATAATGCAGTAGGTTTACATGCTCACATGAATTTGCGAATGTCTGACTATTCTCGACCCTTTATCAATATTAATCAAAATTCCCCATTAACTACCCAACTTTCCCACATAAAGCCAAATGTCACGTGACTTGGATGAAATGGCCACAGCAGCCTCTTTATTAACAAGATATAACTATATGAATATATATACTGTATATATATATATATATATATATATATATATATATATAAAAATATATATATATACATATATATATACTAGTCCTCAATGAACTAGAATATCATCAAAAAGTGAACTTATTTCTGTGATTCAATTCAAAAAGTGAAACGCGTATTATTTAGATTCATTACACACAGAGTGATCTATTTGCAGCATTTTTTTCTTTTAATGTTGATGATTATGGTAACAGTTAATGAAAACCCAAAATTTTGTCTCTCAGAAAATGAGAATATTGGGTAAAAGTTCAAGATTGTAGCCTCATGGTGTCACACTCTAATCAGCTAATCAACACAAAACACCTGCAAAGGTTTCCTCAGCCTTTAAAAGGACTGGTCTGATGCTCAGTGTCCAAAGTCCTGTTTTAAGTAAATTTTGCATTTCATTGGGAAATGGAGAGGCATCAATCCAAGTTGCTTGTGGTCCAGTGTGAAGTTTCCACAGTCAGTGATGGTTTGGAGGGCCATGTCATCTGCTGGTGTTGGTCCACTGTGTTATATCAAGTCCAGAGTCAGCGCAGCCGTTTAGCAGGAAATTTTCGAGCACTTCATGCTTCCCTCTGCTGACCAGCTTTATGGAGATGTTGATTTCATTTTCCAGCAGGACTTGGCACCTGCCCACACTGCCAAAAGTACCAATACCTGGTTTAATGACCACAGTATCACTGCGCTTGATTGGCCTGACCTAAACCCCATAGAGAATCTATAGGGTATTGTCAAGAGGAAGATGAGGGACACCAGACCCAACAATGCAGACAAGCTGAAGGCCACTATCAAAGCAACCTGGGCTTCCATAACACCTCAGCAGTGCCACAGGCTGATCGCCTCCATGCCACGCCGCATTGATGCAGTAATTAATGCAAAAGCCCCGACCAAGTATTGAGGGCATATACTGTACATATATTTCACTAGGACAACATTTCGGTATCAAAAATAATTTTTAAAATTGGGCTTATATAATATCATAATTTTCTGAAACACAAAATTTTTGGTTTTCATTAACTGTTACCATAATCATCAACATTAAAAGAAAAAAATGCTGGAAATAGATCACTCTGTGTGTAATGAATCTATATAATATGAGTTTAACTTTTTGAATTTTATTACAGAAATAAATTAACTTTTTGATGCTATTCTAGCTTATTGAGAAGGACTAGTATATAAATATATATATATATATATATATATATATATATATATATATATATATATATATATATATTTTATTAATAATAGTCTTTGAAGATTCTCCAGAATTTAGCTTGCAATGTCAGCACCTCCTCCGTCCTCAGCCTCACTGTACCGATTCAAGGGCACCTGAATGCTGCCAGATTATTGTCCCTCTGAGACCTCAGACCAGTAGGGACATACTCCCAGTAATTCCTCATAAAATGTACCTCCTTCAACGACCCCGTTCCTGCCTACTGCAGTGACAGCTCTACCCTGTAAAAGAAAAAGGGGGGTAGAAGACAGAGTAAAAACATACAACCAGTGGCGTAACTACCGCCGTAGCAGCAGTAGCGGCTGCTATGGGGCACGCAGCATGGGGGGGCCCGTGTCGCCTGCCGGCACGGGCCCCCACCATGGCCGGAGGCTCCGCTAGCTGCCGCTATGGCTGCTACAGCGGGACGCCACTGAACACTACGGCAGAGCAGAGAGGTATCTCCCCGCTCTGCCATTAAACAAAAGACATGTATCCCCTATCCACAGGACAGGGGATACATGTGTGATCGCTGGCATTGATAGGGAGAACGGGGGACTGAAAGTCCCCTGAAGTTCTCCATCACAAACCTCAGACTTCCGCGGTCTGTGTCGGCAGCTCCGTAGAAATGAATGGAGCGCCGGTTGCGCTTGTGCGCATGCGTGACCAGCACTCCTTTCATTTTTAATGAGCTGCGCAGACGGCAGAAGTCAGAGGTTAGTCATGGAGAACTTCAGGGGACTTTCAGTCCCCCGTTCTCCCTATCAATGCCAGTGATCGCACATGTATCCCCTCTCCTGTGGATAGGGGATACATGTCTTTTGTCGGACACGCTGTAGGTCGCATTTTTTTGGGAGGGGGGACGCTGTATGCGTTCCCTACGGGGGACGACGACGCTGCATGGCGTTCCCTAAAGGGGGGGCGCTGTATGGTGTTCCCTACAGGGGGGGGGCGCTGTATGGCGTTCCCTACAGGCGGGGGCGCTGTATGGCGTTCCCAACAGGGGGGGGCGCTGTATGGCGTTCCCTACAGGGGGGGCTCTGTATGGCGTTCCCTACAGGAGGGCGCTGTATGGCGTTCCATACAGGGGGGGCGCTGTATGGCGTTCCCTACAGGGGGGGGCTCTGTATGGCGTTCTCTACAGGGGGGGCTGTATGGCGTTCCCTACAGTGGGGGCTGTATGGCGTTCCCTACAGGGGGGGCTGTATGGCGTTCCCTACAGGGGGCATACAGCCCCCCCTGTAGGTAACGCCATACAGCCCCCCTGTAGGGAACGCCATACAGCCCCCTCTGTAGATAACGCCATACAGTCCCCCCTGTAGATAACGCCATACAGCCCCCACTGTAGATAACGCCATACAGCCCCCTCTGTAGATAACGCCTTACAGCCCCCCTGTAGATAACGCCATACAGCCCCCACTGTAGATAACGCCATACAGCCCCCACTGTAGATAACGCCATACAGCCCCCTCTGTAGATAACGCCATACAGACCCCCCTGTAGATAACGCCATACAGTCCCCCCTGTAGAGAACGCCATACAGCCCCCCTGTAGAGAACGCCATACAGCCCCCTCTATAGAGAACGCCATACAGCCCCCTGTAGATAACGCCATACAGCCCCCTGTAGATAACGCCATACAGCCCCCTCTGTAGATATCTACAAAGGGGGCTGTATGGCGTTATCTACAGGGGGCTGTATGGCGTTATCTACAGAGGGGACTGTATGGCGTTCTCTACAGGGGGGGATGTACAGCGTTATCTACAGAGGGGGCTGTGTGGCGTTATCTACAGAGGGGGCTGTATGGCGTTATCTACAGGGGGGGCTGTAAAAGGCACTATCTACAAGGGGGGGGGGGGTTGTGTGACACCCAGGGGAAGGGGGGCCCCAGTCAAAAGTTTGCTATGGGGCCCAGTCTTTCCTAGTTACGCCCCTGCATACAACAATAACAACAGCAAGCAAAAACAGAAATTGGGTGGGTGAGACGCTGCTCCATTGACCAACTGCTGCCTAAGGACCCCTCCTTTGTGTACTACCCTCTTTGGTGCCCACCTACCAGCCAATCATGTAAGAGGCTACACATTACTCAATGCTCCTTTTCCCTCTTGGCTTCTAACCCTTGTCCACAACCCACCATTTATTTAAGGTACTTTTACACTGGCCTATTTTGGCTGGTGCAACGAGCGCCGATCAACGAGACAGCTCGTTGATCTGCGCTTGTTTGCTCCTTTCAGAAGGAGCTAGTATGGGGACAAGCAATCATTACTCCGATCGCTCGTCCCCATATATTTCCATCATGTCGGCAGCGCGTCTCCCTGTTTATACAGGGAGATGTGCTGCCCACAACGCTAATATTTTTTCACATTTAAAACTATACGATCAGCTGATGAATGAGCGTTTGCTCGTTCATCGCCTGATCGTTGCCCTGTTCATTGCTGATGATTGCCTGGCAATTGCCTGCATTTTTTGGCTGATCATTGCCCTGGCAATTATCAAGAAAGAGCGTGCTTTGAATGCTCGTTTGCCCGATAATTGGCCAGTGTAAAAGGGCCTTTAGTCTTTAACACTTTCCCAACTCCCTTTAGGCCTCCTTCATACACAGATTTTTTTTCTGGCGTTTTAAACAGCATGAAAAAATGCATGCAAAAAATGTCAGTGTTTTGTAAAATGTAACAGCTTTTTTAATGGTGTTTTTAGTGCTGTTTTTTTAGTTAGTGACATTTTGTACCTGCTTTTTTTTTGTACGTTTTAAAAGTCCTAGCAGAGAAGCCTATGGGAAAAATGCCTGAAAAAATGCCTTACCCAGAGCTTGCAGCATTTGGAGCAAAAATGCCACAAAAAATGCAGTTGTATGTAGTGCATTTTATATTTCGCTACAGACTTTAACCCCTTAACGACATGCCACACACATGTACGTGACAGCCATTGTAATACAGCCGACACCTCACTGCAGTAAAAAGTGATCAAAAAGTCGCATGTACCTCAAAATGGTATCAATAAAAACTACAGCTCGCTCCGCAAAAAAACAGCCTTCACATCGCTCAATAAACGGAAAAACAAAGTTTCAGTCACTCAGAATATGGCTACACAAACCAATTATTTTTATTGGTAAAACATAAAACATAATATATATATATATATATATATATATATATATATATATATATATTTGGTATTGCTGTAATCATATCAACCCGTAGAATAAGGTGAACATGTAGTTTTTACCGCCTGTTGCACGCCGTAAAAATCAAACGTCCCCAAAATATGGCGTAATTGCTGTTTTTTGCCCATTTCACCCCACAAATAATTTCATTTCAGTTTCACAGTACATTGTGCAGTGCAATAAATGGTGCCATGAAAAACTACAACTTGTCCCGCAAAAAACAGGCCCTCACACGGCTATGTCGATGCAGAAGAAATAAAAAAGTTATGACTTTTGGGAGGTGGGGAGGAAAAATGAAAATGAAAAAACTTAGATTGGCAGTAACGGGTTAATGTAACGTCTGTCCGCATGAAAAAAACATCAATAAAGCTGTTAAAAACGGCATTAAAAATGCAGCAAAACACTGTCTGTAAGTCAAGCCTAAATGTCGGTTCACGCAGCGGATTTTGCTTGCCGGGTCCCGCCACAAAATCCGCTGCTGAATTATTCCTGCCGTCAGCAGGAAGATTCCTTCTCCCTTTCACTTCAATGAGTGGTTTGGGTGGAATCTCACCGAAGATCGGACAAGACGCTTCTTTTGTCCGCTAGTTAAACAACAGGATTTCACATAAGTTGTGTCATATGTCAAACTCTGCTCTGATATGATTATGTGTGTGTCTATATGTGTATAAATATATATATGTGTGTGTGTGTATACATATAGACACACACACACACACACACACACACACACACACTATTTACTTTATATTTACTGTTTTTTATATATTATTCATTATAGTGTTGTTTTTTAGATAACTTTTGAACCTTTAAGGGTTTTTGGGGTTTCAGCAAATAAATCTTATTCTTTGTATAATGGAAAGTTATCAACTCCTCACAATCTCTGCTTGCTGTCAATTAATAAGAAGCTTTGGACTCTTTTCACACAGAGTCTTTGCAGGCAGAAAAAATCCGCCTCAGAATTCCTCCATGAATTTCGAGATAAATTTTGACCTGCCTGCACGTATTTTTTAGCATTTTTTCACAGCGTTTTACACCCGGGCCATTGAAGTTAATGCAAGGACTGCAGGCAAAAAACGCAGTGAAAAACGCTCAGGAACAAGCGCCGTGTTTTTTTTCTGCCTCTCATTGATTTCAATGGGACGTCAGAGGTTGAAACCGCTGCAGAAAATTTCATCCACACGCTGAAGAAAAATTCAGTACAGAAATTCACCTGGAGTGCGTAATTTTAGTTCCGCAGCATGTCAATTAGACTGAATTCCTGCGTTTCGTGCATTTTTTACTGCGGAAAATGGTGCACCATTTTCCGCAGTAAAAAATGCACGAACTGGTGCGGATGTTCGGCAGTGGATTGTATGCTAGTTTATGCATAAATGCTGCAGACATTTTCTGCAGCAAATCCGTTATGTGTGAACAAGTCCTAAGTATATAAGTAAGTTGCAGACCTTCTTCTTCACTGTGGAATTTTGAATACCTTAGCCACCCTGTCGCACATCATCATTCTCTTCAATTTCAGGGCCATGAGAAATTTATTTGGTGTGGGGAGGAGTGGTAAGGAATTTTTTTTTTTAAATGTCCCTTAATTCAAAGTTTACACATGGCCACCGACACATGTACAATATATAGTATTATATAGCATCACATGGCGCAGTAAATATTTCACATCGTGGCTCACAATGAATGCTGTCTGAGCTAATGTAACATTTCTACGTAGTTATGATGATTTATCTGATGATGTCATGCTGGAAACAATGAATCCTGGGACATGCAACATACATTTAAGCTCAACACGTCATCCACTATAAATGTAACATAACTATGTCCACCTCACAGGTATGTGTTTTTATTGTTTCATTGCATCTCAAATAAATGCTTCTCCTACTACGTGCTAACATTCATTTGTCAGTTGCGCAAAAAGTAGGGGACAGATCAAACTACTTAGGGTTTGTAGTCTGTTACCATGGAGACACATAGATCTGCATAGAAGCTTTAGATACAAAAATAGAAGAACATTTATAATTAAGATTCTTTGCAAAGTTTATTATTTTTTTTTATATTAGATGATTTAAAGCAATAAAAAAGGGAAGGTATTAAAAGTTGTGAAGGGAAGGTACTAAAACTGCACTGTGATTGGTTGCACAGTTTCGGTATATTAGTCCCAATTTTATTCTCATTAAGCTCCTATTGTGTTTTTTAAATGTTGTCTTACATAACAACTTTGTGAGCGGGGTTCTTTAACCTGTTAAAGCACTTTGGCTTACATGTACATACTGGTGGTCTAGCGGGCACAGTGGTTGTGCCTGCCCGATCACCTGTGAAAAAGTGACTGTGATTGATAATTGGGCTTCCGGCTTTGATGACTAGGATAGCAAAATTCCTGCCAATTATCCCTTAAATCACTGTGACCAATGCTCCCTCCGTTGACTTAGTGTGAACCCCCAGGGCTGCCTTGTAGTAATGGCTGTTAGAACATATGGCTGACAATTTCTCAGTCTTTTTCAAAAAGATTAGATTTGTTGTCACATTTGATGACATAGAGACTTACCGCCTCCTGAATGACTGACGTGCTGGTAAACTGGAGGTGCAATAGACAAATTAGGCTAGAGTTACATGGTGGGACACAGGTCGCACAGCCAAATATCGCTGTATTATCGCAGTAAATGGAAATGAAATGTGGCCGAGTTGTAACCCATAGGTTGCTGCGCCCGTGACTTGACAAACGCAAGAAATTCATAAGTCATCCAATAGATTTACATATTCGTACACACTAATCAGCCTTAACATCAAAATCAGTGACAGATGAAGTGAATAACATTGATTCTCCCGTTACAATGGCTCCTGTCAACGAGTGGGATATATTAAACAGGAAGCGAACAGTCAGTTCTTGAAGTTGAAGTGTTGGGAGTAGGAAAAAAGGCCAAGTTTAAGGATCTGAGCGACTTTGGCAAGGGCCAAATAGTGATGGATGAACGAATGGGTCAGAACATCCCAAAAACGGCTCGTCTTGTGGGGTATTCCCGGGGTACAGTGGTTAGTACCTACGTAAAGTGGTCCAAGGAATCCAAAATAGGATTGTAGTTAAAGTTATGGTCTAAACTACCATTATCAGTTGCAGGATGCAGAAACCTGGTTAAACTGGTTATTCAGCCTAAATGTCTGTACATATTGCAACATATGCCGGTTTTAATCCCACAATCATATTTTTGTTCTCTAAATTCTATGCTTATAACGTTTATTTGGGGCTCTTCTCGATCAAAACTCAAATGAACTACCCTACAGCTCCCCAAAATAGATGGGGGAATGGCGCTCTCAGATCTATACACTTATTACTTGGCAGGCCAGTTGCGTGGTTTGAGAGACTGGTTTCTAGATACGCCTTTGTTAGACTCGACTTACTACCTAGCCTCCTTGGTGGCTGGAAACAGACTGATTAGCTATTTAGAATACCCTCAATTTACAAGGTCAACCACATTGCTTCCCCTGCATAGAGTAGCCTTGGCGGTATGATGCATCTCTAAAGCTATGCTGCATTTTAGGGATACCCTTCCAGATTTGCCTTTGTGGAATAACCCCACTTTGCCATCCCTACAAACCATTCCAGATTCTCAGTTCTGTTGAGACCTGGGAGTAGTGAAGGTTGGGGATGTGTTTGATGAAGGCTCCTTCCTCACATTCATTCAATTACAGCAGACTCATCACCTCCCTCAACTACAATGGTACAGATACCTCTAACTTCGACATGCTATTCAATCCCAATTCCCACCTATTACTCTTACCATATCTGTGTATCCTATTATTGGTATATTGAAATCACAGGGTCCTAAGGGCCTTATATCTGCATTGTACACACATCTACAAATGTGAATACAGCACCAGAACAAAGCTCAGTACATCAATACAACACCAGAACAAAGCTTAATACATATATACAGCACCAGAACAAAGCTCAGTACATAAATATAGTACCCGAACCAAGCTCAGTACAAATGTACAGCACCAGAACAAAGCTCAGTATATAAATGAAACACCAGAACAAATCTCAGTACATAAATGCTACACCAGAATAAAGTTCATAACATAAATACAGCACAAAAACTAAGCTCCTATATATATATATTGCTAATATAGCAATATATACTGATATGCTCTATTAAATTGAAGGATTTGTTTTGCATTGCCATATTAGTCTACAGACTATTTAAGTCTGTTACTAATAACTATCTGTTTTTATCGAGAGATATATATATTCAATATTTAAAGTCATTTCTCTATATGACATTGTTTACACTTTGCGATTTCTACATGTGATATTTTCCATCTACTTCAGACTTACCAGTTTTAGATGAGCCCTGCGTTTCGCGCATGCTAAGACCAACTAGAACGTCACTGTCGGGTCTGCGCATGCGCCGGGGGATACACTCGCCGTTTGCGTTCCACTGGATACATTTCCGGTTTGGACGTCATTCTGGGATGTTTACAGTGCATACACATGGATTCTGACTCCTCGTGGCATTCAACAAAGGTATTTAATTATACAATCCACCACATTGTGTACCATATGTTTTCAATCTATAGATTGGCCTCTGCAGCTGTTTGAAGGCAGTTTAAGTGCTCATTATGTCACTTTATAACATTTTTGTACACTAAATATTTTTATATTTTATAGCCGGTTTATGTAATCAGCTGTATAACAGTGCACGATGCATGAATATTTATTATGTTAGACTGTAATTTAGGTCTATACAGTCTATTTTTACACATTGCATGTTAATTAGATGTATGCTAATTGCTAGCTTCACTTCCTATATGTACTCCACAATGTGTGTAGTGTGTTAAACAGCTTGAGAAAGGTTCTTTTACGGAACAAAACGTCGCTGCTCACTTGAGGTGAATAAATCCACCCTTTTTCATCAATCTTGAAGTCCTGGTGCCGTTACTTCTTCTATGGTTTCTGTATACTTCAAGTTGGGGAAGTGATTCATCCTCTTGGTATCGTGCACATGGCCTAATTTATAGTTGGAGTGCTGTGTTCATCTACAATTGGAGTATATATATATATATATATATATATATATATATATATATATATATATAAATCTTGCAGCACTCCAATGAGGTAGATGAAAAAAGTGTGGTTTAGTCAAGCCAACATATCAAGGTGCAACGTTTCAGTCCAACATTAGGATCTTTTTCAAGCGTGCTTGAAAAAGGTACTAATGTTGGACTGAAACGCTGCACCTTGATATGTTGGCTTGAATAAACCACACTTTTTTCATCTACCTCATTGGAGTGCTGCAAGATTTATTTTTGGATATCGATATAGTCTTTGGATCTGGACTACTTGCTTGGCACCCGTTTACAAGTAAAAGCTTCTCCTTGATTGTGTTTGAGTGCTGCTGTCATCTCTGCTGGTATATATATATATATATATATATATATACATATATATATATATATATATATATATATATATATATATATATATATATATATATATATATGTATATATACAGCACCAGAACCAAGCTCAGTACATAAATACTGCACCAGAACAAAGCTCAGTACATATATATAGCAACAGAAACAAGTCCAGTACATAAATACAGTACCAGAACAAAGCTCAGTACATACAAACAGTTCCAAAACCAAGTTCAGTACATCAATACAACACCAGAACCAAGCTCAGTACATAAATTAAATACTAGGACCAAGCTCAATACATAAATACAAATACAGAACCAAAATAGTACATATATACAGCACCAGAACCAAGCTCAGTGTATACAAACAGCTCCAGAACCAAGTTCAGTACATATATACAGTACCAGAACAAAGCCCAGTACATAAATACAGTACCAGAACAAAGCTCAGTACATATATACAGCAACAGAAACAAGCCCAGTACAGAAATACAGTACCAGAACAAAGCTCAGTATATACAAACAGTTCCAAAACCAAGTTCAGTACATTAATAAAACACCAGAACCAAGCTCAGTACATAAATGAAATACTAGGACCAAGCTCAATACATAAATACAGATACAGAAACAAACTTAGTACATATATACAGCACCAGAACCAAGCTCAGTGTATACAAACCGCTCTAGAACCAAGTTCAGTACATACAGTGAAGGAAATAAGTATTTGATCCCTTGCTGATTTTGTAAGTTTGCCCACTGTCAAAGACATGAACAGTCTAGAATTTTTAGGCTAGGTTAATTTTACCAGTGTGAGATAGATAATATAAAAAAAAAAAAAGAAAATCACATAGTCAAAATTATATATATTTATTTGCATTGTGCACAGAGAAATAAGTATTTGATCCCCTACCAACCATTAAGAATTCAGCCTCCTCCAGACCAGTTACACGCTCCAAATCAACTTGGTGCCTGCATTAAAGACAGCTGTCTTACATGGTCACCTGTATACAGGGGCGTAGCTAGAGGCTCATGGGCCCCGATGCAAAAATTCTTACTGGGCCCCCCCCCCCCCGCAAACTTCTCATGGCCGACGGTCCGCTTTCAGCTGCATCGCTGGGTCTCCTAAGTGACCCAACAATGCAGCACTAGCAGCCGGGGGCGTCACTAAGGCTGGGTTCACACACACTATTTACGGACGTAATTCGGGCGTTTTAGCATTGAATTACGTCCGAAAATGCGGCTCAAAAGCGTCGGCAAACATCTGCCCATTCATTTGAATGAGTCTTACGATGTTCTGTGCCGACGGTCATTTTTTTTTACGCGTCGCTGTCAAAAGGCGGCGCGTAAAAAAGTGCCTGTCACTTCTTCAGACGTAAATGGAGCCGTTTTCCATGGACTCCATGGAAAACCAGCTTCAATTACTTCCGTAATGGACGCAGCAAAAGACGCCTGCACATGCCATTACGGCTGAAATTACGGTGCTGTTTTCTCCTGAAAAGAGCACAGTAATTTCAGCCGTAACAGATGCTGCCGTGTGAACATACCCTCAGGGCTTAAAATGTCCGGGAAATAGCCCCAATACATATGTGTATAGGATACAGCATAGCATATCTATAGCACTACGACCCTATAAACTATGGATAGGATTAGATACAGTGGCTGAGTAGACAGTATCACACATGATAGGATTAGATACAGTGGCTCAGAAGGCAGTATCACACATGATAGGATTAGATACACAGCTCAGCAGACAGTATCACACATGATAGGATTAGATACAGTGGCCCAGAAGACAGTATCACACATGATAGGATTAGATACAGTGGCTCAGCAGACAGTACCACACATGATAGGATTAGATACAGTGGCTCAGCAGACAGTACCACACATGATAGGATTAGATACAGTGGCTAAGCAGACAGTACCACACATGATAGGATTAGATACAGTGGCTCAGCAGACAGTATCACACATGATAGGATTAGATACAGTGGCTCAGCAGACAGTATCACACATGATCGGATTAGATATAGGGCCCAGCAGACAGTATCATACATGATTGGATTAGATACACAGCTCAGCAGACTGTATCATACATGATTGGATTAGATACAGGGCTCAGCTCGCTGACATTGCGTCTCCAGCGCTGGACCCAGGATAGGTAAGAATAATAATTTTGCTTCTTTATGTGTTACTGATTATTTTTGTGTTTGTGTTTTTTTTACAGGTTTGGTTGTTGGACTTCGGATACGAGGACTTCAATGACGGCGTTTTTTTTATTCTCAATAAAATGGTTAATGAGGGTTGTTTTTTTATTTCAATAAAATATTTTTTCTATGTGCTTGTATCTTTTTAAACTTTATTATCACCGCCTTAGTAATGGCCGCTGGCTGATTGACAACCTCTATTACTAAGGCGAGGCTTAATGTTAGCCGGTGCAGAGGCTACAATAACCCCCATTATTACCCCGGTACCCACCGCCACCAGGGGTACTGGGAAGAGCCGGGTATGAACCAGTACCCGACCATCTGTAGTGACGGGCAGGCATCGGGGTGGCCGCAGGCTGGTAGTATTAGGCTGGGGAAGGCCAAAAACAGTGGCCCTTCCCACGCTTGTAATGCTGCCTGCTGCTGCTGTGTTGTATCTGGCTGGTTATGAAAATTGGGGGGGACCCGAAATCGTTCTTTCCAATTATTATTATTTTTTTTTAAATGACGTGGGGTCCCCCCCATTTTCATAACCAGCCAGATACAATAAAGCAGCAGCAGGCAGCATTACCAGGGTAGGAAGGGCCACTGTTTTTGGCCTTTCCCCTCCTGATAATACCAGCCTGCGGCCACCCCAGTGGCCGACCATCACTACAGATGGTCAAGTACTGGATCGTACCCGGCTCTTCCCAGCACCCCTGGTGGCGGTGGGTACCGGGGTAATAAAGGGGGTTAGTGTTAGCCTCTGCATCGGCTAACACTAAGCCCCGCCTTAGCAATGGATGCTGTCAATCAGCCGGCAGCCATTACTAAGGCGGTATTAATATAGTTTAAAAAAAAACCACAAAGACATAGAAAAAATATTTTATTGAAATAAAAAAAACTCCCACACAACCCTCATTAACCATTTTATTAATAAAAAAAAAGCTGTCATCGAAGTAGTCCTGGAATCCGCCGTAGTCCAACGACCGAACCTGTAAGAAAACACACAAAAAATGATTAGTAACACGTGTTAGGGTATGTGCACACACACTAATTACGTCCGTAATTGACGGACGTATTTCGGCCGCAAGTACCGGACCGAACACAGTGCAGGGAGCTGGGCTCCTAGCATCATATTTATGTACGACGCTAGGAGTCCCTGCCTCGCTGCAAGACAACTGTCTCGTACTGAAAACATGTTTACAGTATGGGACAGTTGTCCTGCAGCGAGCCAGGGACTCCTAGCATCGTACATAACTATAATGCTAGGAGTCCGGCTCCCTGCACTGTGTTCGGTCCAGTACTTGCGGCCGAAATACGTCCGTCAATTACGGACGTAATTAGTGTCTGTGCACATACCCTAAGGCTTAGATACAGGGCCCATGTGTGATACTGTCTGTGGGACCCTGTATCTAAGCCTACCACAAGGTAGGCTTAGATACAGGGTCCAGCAGACAGTAATCTTATACAGTATAAGATTACTGTGTGCTGGGGCCCTGTATCTAAACCTACAGTGTGGTAGGCTTAGATACAGGGCCCAGCAGACAGGATCACGCATGGGCCATGTATCTAAGCCTACCATGTGATTGGCTTAGATACAGGGCCCAGCAGACAGGATCACACAATCTGTGATCCTGTCTCATGGGCCCCCTAAGCCTGCTACATCGTAGGCTTAGGGGTTGTGCAGTCCCTAAACATTGATGGCCTATCCTCAGAATAGGCCATCAATAGCTGATGTGTCGCCCGGGACCCGCCAATCAGCTGTTTTGAAGGGGCCGTAGCACTCGTACGAGAGCTGCTTCCCCTTCATTTCACTACTCGCTCACACTGTGAATCGCCGACACGGATTCACAGTGTGACCGGAATGAAGTGACAGGAATGAAGGGGAGCAGCTCTCGTACGAGTGCTGCGGCCCCTTCAAAACAGCTGATTGGCGGGTCCCGGGAGTCGGACCCCGCCAGTCAGGGCAAACCTTACCTTCCTCTTCGGCCGCGGCGGGAGTTCTGTTGTCTCGATGCTGTGCGCGGCGGCATAGCGCTGTGACGTCATGCGCTGCGCACAGCGCTTGACGTCAGGACCTCCGCTGCGATCCGGAACCAGGAAGGTAAGTAAAGTATGTTACTATAGTAACAGGGGCCCGCGGCCCGAGTTACTATAGTAACTTTTTATTGATGTGGTGCGGGGGGCCGTGGGCCCCCCTGGCTTCTGGGCCCGGTCGCAATTGCGACCGCTGCGACCCCTATAGCTACGCCAGTGCCTGTATAAAAGACTCCTGTCCACAGACTCAATTAATCAGTCTGACTCTAACCTCTACAACATGGGCAAGACCAAAGAGCTTTCTAAGGATGTCAGGGACAAGATCATAGACCTGCACAAGGCTGGAATGGGCTACAAAACCATAAGTAAGACGCTGGGTGAGAAGGAGACAACTGTTGGTGCAATAGTAAGAAAATGGAAGACATACAAAATGACTGTCAATCGACATCGATCTGGGGCTCCATGCAAAATCTCACCTCGTGGGGTATCCTTGATCCTGAGGAAGGTGAGAGCTCAGCCGAAAACTACACGGGGGGAACTTGTTAATGATCTCAAGGCAGCTGGAACCACACTCACCAAGAAAACCATTGGTAACACATTACGCCGTAATGGATTAAAATCCTGCAGTGCACGCAAGGTCCCCCTGCTCAAGAAGGCACATGTACAGGCCCGTCTGAAGTTTGCAAATGAACATCTGGATGATACAGAGAGTGATTGGGAGAAGGTGCTGTAGTCAGATGAGACTAAAATTGAGCTCTTTGGCATTAACTCAACTCGCCGTGTTTGGAGGAAGAGAAATGCTGCCTATGACCCAAAGAACACCGTTCCCACTGTCAAGCATGGAGGTGGAAACATTATGTTTTGGGAGTGTTTCTCTGCTAAGGGCACAGGACTACTTCACCGCATCAATGGGAGAATGGATGGAGCCATGTACCGTCAAATCCTGAGTGACAACCTCCTTCCCTCCACCAGGACATTAAAAATGGCTCGTGGCTGGGTCTTCCAGCACGACAATGACCCGAAACATACAGCCAAGGCAACAAAGGAGTGGCTCAAAAAGAAGCACATTAAGGTCATGGAGTGGCCTAGCCAGTCTCCAGACCTTAATCCCATCGAAAACTTATGGAGGGAGCTGAAGATTCGAGTTGCCAAGCGACAACCTCGAAATCTTAATGATTTACAGATGATCTGCAAAGAGGAGTGGGCCAAAATTCCATCTAACATGTGTGCAAACCTCATCATCAACTACAAAAAAACGTCTTGTTTGCCAAAGGGATCAAATACTTATTTCTCTGTGCACAATGCAAATAAATATATATAATTTTGACAATGTGATTTTCTGTTTTGTTTTTTATATAATCTATCTCTCACTCGTAAAATTAACCTAGCCTAAAAATTCTAGACGGTTCATGTTTTTGACAGTGGGAAAACTTACAAAATCAGCAAGGGATCAAATACTTATTTCCTTCACTGTATATACAGTACCAGAACCAAGCTAAGCACATAAATCGAACACCAGAACCAAGCTCAGTACATATATACAGCACCAGAAAAAAACTCAGTACATAAATACAGAAACAGAACCAAGCCAAATACATGAACAAAATACCAGAACAAAGCTTAGTACATTTATACAGAACCAAGCTCAGTACATAAATATAACACCAGAGCCATGCTCAGTACATACATACAACACCAGAACAAAGCTCAGTATATACAAATAGCTCCAGAACCAATTTCAGTACATATATACAATACCAGAACCAAGCTCAGTGCATATATATAACGCCAGAACCAATCTCAGTACCAGAAAGGCACATAAGGCTTTGTCCACATCTGCATGTGAACAAAGCCTTATGTGTCTATTTTAGTGTAATTGGGTCAGGGCTAGTGTTACAACAATGATTGGCAGGGGGGAAAGCTTTTTTTGGGTGGGTATTTTATGTGTATTTATTATTTAGTTTACTTTTACTTTATTTTACACTTTTATTTTTTTTTATTATTGTGATCTGTCCCTCAAAGGTCAGAAAAGACCTTTGGGTGTCTTTATTTTTTCTTCTTTTACACCTTAATTTTCAACTGTTACTGAGACTGCACAGCAGCCCCAGTTACAGGGAAAATCAGCCCTCTTATAGTGACTATTGTCACTAATAGGGCTGTGCTGGGTCTAGTTAGACCCAGCAGCAGCCTCGCATTAATAACATCCCGGCGATCATGTGACCAGTCACATGATCACCTGGACAAATAGAGGCAGCGGCGCTGCCGCTCTCTCTATTCTGTATACAGCACTCAATGGGCACTTTAGCAATGATGCAATCGGCGCAATGACGTCATCACGCCAACTGCGCCGTTATGCTGGTTGACTACTGGTCTCTGACCAGGTCTGCGTCGCTGGAGGACGGCTTGGGAACGGGGACAGGTGAGCATGACATTTTTTTTTTCAGTGTGCAGCATTGTGGGCAATATCTACAGGAGGCACTATCTATAGGGGACCCTTCTGGGATGCACCATCTACAGGGGACCCCCTGGGGGAACTATCTACAGGAGACCCTCTGGGGGGCACTATCTACAGGGGAATCTCTAGGGGCACTATCTACAGGGGACCCAATGTACAGGGGACTCTATACAGGGAACCCTTCTGCAATGCACTATCTACAGGGGACCCCCTGGGGGCACCATCTACAGGAGACCCTCTGGGGGGCACTATCTACAGGGGAAACTCTGGGGAGCACTATCTACGAATGGCCCTATGTACAGGGGACTCTATGGAGCACTATCTACAGGTGACTATATATAGGGCACTATCTACAGGGGGGATTGTGAGTGTCACTAGGGCTCCGTTCTGACGTTCCGTTAGAGCTTTTCGTGTGAACGGAGTGCTGACAGACACAAACGGAAACTATTGATTTCAATGGTGACGGATCGGGTCCCAATGGTTTCCGTTTGTCTCAGTTGTGCAAGGGTTCCGTCGTATTGAAGGACTAAATAGAGTAGTCGACTACCATTGTGAACAAAGCCTAATATGTCCAAATTTACGGTAGACAATGGGATCACAAATAAAAGGTCTATTTTAGGTTCCTTAAAGTCCTATAAGTGGTAAGGTATCCATGGATTGAACTTGCTTTTCCAGTGCATTCCACAGATTCTCAATCAAATTGAGATCTTGAGAATTTCGAAGTCAAATCAACGCCTTGAAATCTTTGTCATGTTCCTCAAACCATTCCTGAACAATTTTTGCAGTGTGGCAGGACACATTATCCTGCTGAGAAAGGCCACTGCCATTAGGTTAAACCGTTGTCACTAAGGCCCTATTCACACGACAGGGTTTCCCGGCCTATTCACACAACCGATTTATTGACGGTCCGGAAAAATATGGGATATTCCCTATTTTCGGCCGTTATCCTGGCCGCCCGGCTCCCATAGAAGTCTATGGGGCCAAGGAATGTGTTCCGAGTGACGGCCGTATCTGCCGTCACTCGCTCTCTCCTCCTCGTTCTCACAGAGAGAAGCCTAAGGCTCTATTCACACGACAGGGTCCAAGTGTCGGCCGATAAAAACTGCCATTTTGCATCCGTTTTGCATCCGTTCTCTTTCAGTTCCGGGCCGTTTTTCTGTTTTAAACGCCCGATTTTGACCCGTTTTTTTTCCTGTCCGTTTTAAAAACGGATGAATTTAATTTGTACATTTTTTGCCACACACTTCCCTCTGTAGATAATGCCACACATTGCCCTCTGTAGATACTGCCACAGCCCCCCTGTAGTTAGTGCCACACAGGCCCTCTTGTAGGTAGTGCCACACAGCCCCCTGTAGGTAATGCCACACAGCCCCCTGTAGGTAATGCCACACAGCCCACCTATAGGTAATGCCACACAGCCCCCCTGTAGGTAAGGCCACACAGCCCCCCTGTAGGTAATTCCACACAGCCCCCATGTAGGTAATGCCACACAGCCCCCCTGTAGGTAATGCTACACAACCCCCTGTAGGTAATCCCACACAGCCCCCTGTAGGTAATGCCACACAGCCCCCTGCAGGTAGTGCCACACAGCCCCCTGCAGGTAGTGCCACACAGCCCCCTGCAGGTAGTGCCACACAGCCCCCTGTAGGTAGTGCCACACAGCCCCCTCTAGGTTATGCCACACAGCCCCCTGTAGGTAGTTCTACACAGGACCCTTTTACATAGCACACACACACACACCCCCCATAGAGGGCACCCCCCTACCTTTCTGAAGATATTGCCACCGTTCCAGGAGAAGTCCCTGACTTCAATGTCCATATATGGACAGTGAAGTCAGGGACTTCTCCTGGAGTGGAAACACCAGCCACAAGGTCGGGGATTCCGCTTCAGAAGTCCCTGACATCACTGTGTCCATATATGGACAGTGAAGTCAGGGACTTCTCCTGGAACGGAATCGCCAATCCCTGGCCACAGCGTTGCCGAAGCTGTGGCCGGGGATTGGGAATTCCGCTCCTACAGGGAGCAAAAAAATACCCCCCTCCTCACATGCACTTCGCACTGTCAGGAGGAGGACAAGGAGAGAGCGAGCGATGAAAGACACGGGCGTCATTCGGAACACATTCCAGTGATAGCCAAATATTACCCGGTCCCATAGACTTCTATGGCAGCCGGGCGGCCGGGAGAACGGCCTAAAATAGGGCATGTCCTACTTTTTGTGGCCCGATTTCCCGGGCCATCAAAAAAATTGCTCGTGTGAATGGCCCCATTTGGGGTCTATTGTTCCTACTGCGGCCGTGTGACGGCCATTCTTTGAACGGCTGTCACACGGCCAGGAAACCCTGTCGTGTGAATAGGGTCTAAGGGTTGCACTTGGTCTGCAACAATGTTTAGGTAGGTGGTATTTGATTCTAGGCTCATTCTAGGCTATTGTATTATGAAAGGATAAACATGGCAAACTTCTTTGAAATGAGAGGATTTTTCACTCATTATAATATTTACAGAAGTTTAAAATAGGCAGAAGTTACAGTGAATGTTCCCTGGTTACTCTTTTAGTACATGGGTGGACTAGCTTGTAAAACAATCTTCACTGTATATTGTCCTCTAAACATTAGTGGATACAATTGTATCCCGTCTAGGCAATGCTCTGTGAGCTAAACACTCTGGACTCCAGACTGACACATTGTAGCAAACTACGAGAGAAATTTGTGTTGCTGCTGATGTATTTTGCTCGTCTAGACTGGATGCAATTGTATCCACTTCTGAGAACAGGACTAGTAATGTACAGGTTTACTGTATCTCAATAATGGTGCTGATTTGGGCCACCAACCACCCATCCTGAGCAAGAGGCACCAGAGCTTGCCGGCTCTTTCCAACCCTTGTAGGAGAGAAAGGTGGTGTAACCCTGAAGGCCGGTACTTCTCATTTTCTTGCCTTTCCAGTAGGTAGGGATAACGCCACACATTAGGAAAGGTACTGAAACCAACTCTAGATTTAGTCCCTTCCTCTCCAAGCTCCATAGCAGTTGCAGGGGGGAAAAAAAATCTACGGTTTATACATGCCGTGGGGCATCTGATAGGGCATGAATACTTTACCTTTATGTGTCTATATATTTATATTAGTTGTCATGGCTTGGGCTATAGAGACCGAAACGTCAACAATGGGGCCATGAAAATGTTTGTTACATATTGTCACTCCATCACGACAAATCCACAAACCTTCCAGGCACAACAGCCAATTATCCGGCAAACTAGCGTTCACAGAACGCTCGTTCCCAGAATGTTCATTCCCGATCATTGCCCTGTGTAAACAAGGCAATGATCAGCCGATAAGTGAGCAAACGCTTGTTCATTGGCTGATCGTATATCTTTTCTGGAGCAGAAAATATTATCATTGTCGGCACACATCTCCCTGTGTAACAGGGAGACACGCTGCCAACATGATAGAAATGTATAGGGACAAGTGGTCGTAGTAACGAGCGCTCGTCTCCATACATTACTGATAATAGCTCTTTGTCAAAAGAGCAAACGAGCACCGATCAACTAGATGTCTCGTTGTTACGGCCAAAATGAGCGGTGTAAAAGGACCCTAAGGGTTTTGGTTATCAGCTGATTCCAGATATGACTAATTGAATTACTGGTTGCAACTCTCATTGATCTAGACAATTCAAGACACATTTATGAAGCAACTAAATTGAATGAATGAGACATATATTTGCATTTTTATAGAACTTCAAAGTAAAGAATACATTGAGGCCAACTTAATATTATAATCGTATTATCTCAATTCTTCTCATCGCAAGCCAGTAATAGGAAACAAACAATGTAGCGTTTTCTATTTCCAAGATGAGTAATCCTGGTGTCCACCATATTTTAGTGATGCTTTGGTAATGGTGCTCATACTTTGACCCTAGAGCACTAGTATGTGTGCATCAACAGCAAGTCTGCTTGCATTAGAGACCTCATTGTGATCTTCAGGAATCCCTGAGAAGAAGGTAAGTACTTATTATGTTTGTGTGTGTGTGTGTGTGTGTGTGTGTGTGTGTGACAGAGGCTCTGTCACCACATTATAAGTGCCCTATCTCCTACATAAGGAGATCGGCGCTATAATGTAGGTGACAGCAGTGCTTTTTATTTAATAAAACTATCTGTTTTCACCACGTTATTAGCAATTTTAGATTTATGCTGATGAGTTGCTTAATGCCCAAGTGGGCGTATTTTTACTTCAGACCAAGTGGGCGTTGTACAGCATCATGCACTCCTCTCCATTCATTACCTCAGCACATAGGGATCATTTTAGATCGCTATGTGCTGTCTTATACTAACACATTAACGATACTGAAGTGTTTAGACAGTGAATAGACATTCCACGGGATGTCTATTCACAATCTCTGCACTTCGTTCCTGTTTTTGTGGTAGTTACAGCAGAGCAAAGCGTAATCTCGCTGTAACCTGTCATTTACCGCGTAATCTCGCGGGATTACGCTTCCTCTGCTGTAACTACCACAGACAGAGTAACGAAGTGCAGAGACTGTGAATAGACATTCCGTGGAATGTCTATTCACTGTCTAAACACTTCAGTATCGTTAATGTGTTAGTATAAGACAGCACATAGCGATCTAAAAGGATCCCTATGCGCTGCCTAAATGAATGGAGAGGAGTGCATGACGCTGATTGGTCAGCGTCATACACTCCTCTGTACAACGCCCACTTGGTCTAAAGTAAAAACACGCCCACTTGGGCATTAAGCAACTCATTAGCATAAATCTAAAATCACTAATAAAGCGGTGAAAATAGATCGTTTTATTAATTAAAAAGCACTGCTGTCACCTACATTATAGCGCCCATCTCCTTATATAGGAGATAGGGCACTTATAATGTGGTGACAGAGCCTCTTTAAAGCAGTTTTTCCCACTATGAAGATTTATCACCTACCACAGAATAGCTGATAAATGTATGATCATTGGGACCACCACCACTGAGAGTGGGACTCTTACCGATCACTAGAACAAGGGTCCTGATCCCTGTTCCTCCTCACTGCACGATTGCAATGAGGAGGATTTTGAACAGTGCAGCGCTCAGCTCTTTTTGTCGGCCCCATTGATATTGAATGGAGAAGCAGCGCACATGCACGACCACTGCTCCTTGGAAAATCCTTCTCATTGCGATAGTGCAGGCTGTCATTAAAGTAGTACTCGAATCAGACATAGTCCAACGATCGAACCTGTCAAATAACACAAACACAGAGAAATAATATGTAACACAGAAAAAAGGAAAAAAATTCTTATACTTACCTTTCTTGGGTCCAGCGCTGGAGCCACAATGTCAGCAAGCTGAGCCCTGTATCTAATCCTATCATGTGTGATACTGTCTGTTGAGCCACTGTATCTAATCCTATCATGTGTGATACTGTCTGCTGAGCCACTGTATCTAATCCTACCCATAGTTTATAGGGTCGTAGTGCTATAGATATGCTGTCTCCTATATACACACATACACATATACACACACACACACACATATTTTTTTTGGGGGGGGGGGTATATGTATTGGGGCTATTTCCCCTGACATTTTATGTCCATAGTGACGCCCCTGGCTGCTAGTGCTGCATTGTTGGATCATTTAGGAGACCCAGCGATAAAGCTGAAAGCTACGGGCCGTCGGCCATGAGAAGTTTGCAGGGGGGGCCCAAAAATAACTTTTGTATCGGGGCCCATGAGCCTTTAGCTACGCCCCTGAGCACAAATCTCTCTTCTGTCCTGAGCTACTAACTGATAGCTTTCACGGGTATATTGTAACAAACCTCAGTTGGGTTAGTAGGGCTAGATAAAGATGGGTTTTCAGGCACTACATTTTTACAATGAATGTTTCCATTCATTAACATCGAAATACAAAGAATATCATAAAAAGTTACATATCTTTTCATAATATAATTCATTAGATAGGCTACAAAACTTTGATTGTTGAGGTTCCAGCTACTGGAAACCCACTGATCCCAAGAACAAGTGTCCTCATTCTCTGCAAAGGCTGCCTGCAAATGCAAAGTCATCACTCAATAGTGTGCGGAAAGCACAGTAAGTGGTGTATGGGCTCAATAGGAAGTCTATGGGCCTGTACGCCACTGCTTTCCGAGAAGAGCCGATCAGAAAAATGGGGAAGGAGTGCTTAGCTGAGCACTTCTGCTCACTTTGTTTTAACGATTGGTGGGGGTCTCAGCACCCAGACCCCCACCAATAAAAACTTCTGACATGTAACTATGACATCTCAAAAGTTTAATGAAAGCTTACCTACACTTACAGTTAGGTCCAGATTTATTTGGACAGTGACGTTTTGGCATTTTAGCTGTTTACCAAAACATATTGAATATACAGTTATATAATAAATATGGGCTTAAAGAGCAGACTCTCAGCTTTAATTTGAGTATATTCACATCGTAATTTGAGGAAGGGTTTAGGAATTACAGCTCTTTAATATGTAGCTGCCTCTTTTCCAAGGGACCAAAGGTAATTGGACAATTATCTCATAAACTATTTAATTGGCTGCATGGGCTATTCCCTCATTAATCCATCATCAATTAAGTAGGTAAAAGGTCTGGAGCTGATTCCAGGTGTGGCATTTGCATTAGGAAGCTGCTGCTGTGAACCCACAACATGAGGTCAAAGGAGCTCTCAATGCAAGTGAAACAGTCCATCGTTAGGTTGAAAAAAAATGAAGAAATCCATCAGAGAGATAGCACAAATGTTAGGAATGTCCAAATCAGCAGTCTGGTACATTCTTGAAAAAAAAGAGCGCACTGGTGATCTCGTGAACCCCAAAAGGCCCGGACGTCCACGGAAGACAACAGTGGTGGATGATCGCAGAATCCTTCCATGGAGAAGAAAAACCCCTTCACAACATCTACGCAAGTGAAGAACACTCTCCTGGAAGTGGTGTATCAGTATCTAAGTCTACCATAAAGAGAAGACTTCATGAGAGCAAATATAGAGGGTTCACCACAAGGGGCAAACCATTAATCAGCCTCAGAAATAGAAAGGCCAGATTAGACTTTGCCAAACAACATCTAAAGAAGCCAGACCAGTTCTGGAACAGCATTCTTTGAACAGATGAAACTAAGATCAACCTGTACCAGAATGATGGGAGGAAGAATGTATGGAGAAGGCTTGGAACGGCTCATGATCTAAAGCACACCACATCCTCTGTAGAACAAGGTGGAGGCAGTGTGATGGCATGGGCATGCATGGCTGCCAAATGCACTGGGTCACTAGTGTTTATTGATGATGTGACTGAATACAGAAGCAGCCGGATGAATTCTGAGGTGTTCAGGGATTTACTTTCTGCTCAGATTCAACTAAATGCTGCAAGGTTGGTTGGACATCGTTTCACAGTACAGATGGACAATGACCCAAAACATACTGCGAAAGCAACCCAGAAGTTTTTTTAAGGCAAAGAAGTGGAATATTCTGCAATGGCCGAGTCAATCACCAGATCTCAACCCGATCGAGCTGCTCATGAGGAAGGACGTGGTGTGCGTCTGAAACACGTAGGCACCTATCTACCTATCTCTAAATACTACACTCGGGATTGATCTTGTTTTAAATCACCCTAATAAAATTGGAACCATGTTCTATTTTAATTGATTGCGCTGGATCCTCTACTTTTGTTCGTTTTTCCTGCCAGAAGGTCTTACTCTGAGAATCTATCTTTGGATCCTTTAACCCCTTCCCTCTCCTGGACGTACTATTAGGTCATGGTAACTGTATCGTTCGCGCTCAATGACCTAATAGTACGTCACGGGAGTAACGGCCATTTCGACCGTCTTCCCGACACATGCAGGAGCTGTGACAGCTGCTGTCCTATAGCGGGGACCGATCGATGTGTCCCCGCTGATTAACCCCTTAAAAGCCGCGTTCAATAGTGATCGTGGCTTTTTAGGGGTTAAGCTACCATCGCCGGCCTGCTACACGATAGCGGCCGGCGATGGTGACTATGGCAACCGGACACCTAACAATGGCGTCCGGCTATGTCATCGATGGAAGCCTAGTGGGGCCTGACTAAGTCAGGACCCACTATGCTTGCTGTCAGTGAGTAGCTGACAGCTCTAATACACTGCACTACGCATGTAGTGCAGTGTATTAGAATAGTGATCAGGACCTCCTGCCCTCTAGTCCCCTAGTGGGACAAAGTAAAAAGGTAAATAAAAAGTAAAAAAAAGATGTGTAAAAATAAGAAAATAAAAGTTTTAAAAGTAATAAAAGTAAAAATCCCCCTTTTTCCCTTATCAGTCCTTTATTATTAATAAAAATATATAAACAAATAAATAAACTATACATAATTGGTATCGCCGCGTCCGCAATGGCCTGAACTACTAAATTATTTCGTTATTTATCCCGCGGGGTGAACGCCATATAAGAAAATAATAATAAACCGTACCAGGATCACAATTGTTTGGTCACTTCACCTCTCAAAAAATGGAATAAAAAGAGATCAAAAAGTCGCATGTACCGAAAAATAGTACTGATCGAAACTACAGTTCGTTACGCAAAAAACAAGTCCTTGACGGCTTTTTTAATGGGAAAATAAAAAAGTTATGGCTCTAAGAATAAGGTAACACAAAAAGTAAATTATTTTTTACAAAAAGTATTTTATTGTGCAAACGCCATAAGACATCAAAAAAACTATAAACATCTGGTATCACCGTAATCATATCGCCACGCAGAATAAAGTGAATGTCATTTATAGCGCATGGTGAACTCTGTAAAAAAAATAGAATAAAAAAACAATAGTACAATTGCTGCTTTTTAGTCACACGCCACTTAAAAATAGAATAAAATCTGATCAAAAAGTCGCATGCACCCCATGAAAACTATAATTAATTCCTCAAGGTGTCTAGTTTCCAAAATGGGGTCACTTTTGGGGGGTTTCCACTGTTTTGGCACCACAAGACCTCTTCAAACCGGACATGGTGCCTAATAAAAAGGAGGCCTCAAAATCCACTAGGTGCACCTTTGCTTCGGAGGCCGGTGCTTCAGTCCATTACCGCACTAGGGCCACATGTGGGATATTCCTGAAAACTGCAGAATCTGGGCAATAAGTATTAAGTTGCGTTTCTCTGGTAAAACCTTTTGTGTTATAGGAAAAAATGGTATGAAAAGGATTTTCTGACGAAAAAAAAATAAATATGTAAATTTCACCTCTACTTTGCTCTAAATTCCTGAGAAACACCTAAAGCGTTCATAAACTTTCTAAATGCTGTTTTGAATGCTTTGAGGGGCCTTGTTTCTAAAATGGGGTGTTTCATAGGGGTTTCTAATATATAGGCCCCTCAAAGCAACTTCAGAACTGAACTAAAACCTAAAAAAAAAATAAAAAAATATAAAAATGAGCAGTGATAATGAGCAGTGCCCACCCCGAGATGACCCCAGTTTTGACCGTTTGTATAAACGGAAACCCCTATTAGACCATTTCAGTGCCGGTTTTCCAAAGCATACACTCCCGAGAATTGTATTTCTATTGATGAGTCCTTGGTACATTTTAAATGGAGGATTCAATTCCGCCAGTACCTGCCGTGTAAGAGGGCAAGGTATGGCGTGAAGATGGATAAGCTGTGCGATAGGGCATCAGGGTATACCTACAAATTTAGGCTATATGAAGGAAAGGACACCAGTATTCAGCCCCAGAATGCCCCCCCCCCCCCCTTACTGGGAGTTAAAGCAAAAATTGTGTGGAATTTGGTGCACCCACTACTGGACCAGCGTTACCACCCCTACATGGATAATTTTTATGCCAGCGTCCCACTCTTCAAGTGCCTCGCTTCCAGAAGTACTGCGGCATGCGGCACTGCTAGAAGAAATCTGAGAGGCCTCCCTAAGACTCTGCTTGGGCAAACAAGAAGGGGTGAGAACAGGGCACATTCTAGCAGCAACATATTGTGTGTCAAGTACAAGGACAAGAGAGATGTCCTTGTATTGACAACAATACATGCCCACACCAGTACCCATGTACCTGTACAAGGTACCAGTACAGAGACGCCCAAACCAGATTGCATCCTGGACTACAATAGGTACATGGGAGGGGTGGACTTGTCAGATCAAGTCCTGAAGCCCTACAGTGCCATGCGGTGTGGTATAAGAAGCTGGCCGTGTACATCATACAGATGGCATTGTACAATGCGTACATGCTACGTCGATGTACAGGCCAGACGGGCACTTTCCCGGAATTTCAAGAGGTGGTTATCAAGAAACTAATTTTTAGGGACCAAGAAGGGGGCACCCAGTACTACTGGAAGCCAGGCCACACGCATCGTACCAGGGCAACACTTTCCAGGAGAAGATCCCCAAACTGGCAAGAAGGGCATAAGTCAAAGGAGGTGCAAAGTCTGCTGTAAGAGGGGGATAAGGAAGGATACAATATATCAATGTGACACGTGTCCCAAAAAACTAAGGCTCTGTATGAAAGAGTGTTTTAAAATGTATCATACATCCATTGATTTTTAATCTACCCCAGTTTTACTTACCCTGATGCACTCCGCACAGCTTATCCCCCTCATCTTTCCCCTCTGGGCCCTGCTGCGTGCCCAGGCAGCTGATAACAGCCACATTGAGGGTATTGTCATACCCGGGAGAACCCACATTACAGTTTATGGGGTGTATGTCTCCGGTCAAAATGCTCACTACACCTCTAGATGAATGCCTTAAGTGGTGTAGTTTTTAAAATGGGGTCACTTCTTGGGGGTTTCAACCGTACTGGTACCTCAGGGGCTTCTGCATACATGACTTCGCACAGGAAATTCCCCAGTAGGCCAAATGGTGGTCCTTTCCTTCTGAGCCCTCCCATGGGCCCAAACGGCAGTTTATCACCACAAATGGGGTATTGCCACACTCAGGACAAATTGGGCAACAAAATGGGGTATTTTATTTCTTGTGAAAATATGAAATTTTCAGCCAAAACTACATATTATTGGAAAAAATTTATTTTGTTTTCATTCCCAGCCCAATTCAAATAAGTTCTGTGAAAAAACTATGAGGTCAAAATGGTGACAACACCCATAAATTAATTCCTTGACGGGTGTAGTTTCCAAAATGGGGTCACTTCTGGTGGGTTTCCATTGCTTTGATACCTCTGGGGCTCTGCAAATGCGACATGGCACCCGAAAACCAATCCTGCAAAATCTGGACTCCAAAGAACAAATAGCGCTCCTTTCGTTCTGAGCCCTCCCATGGGCCCAAACGGCAGTTTATCACCACAAATGGGGTATTGCTTCACTCAGGACAAATTGGGCAACAAAATGGAGTATTTTATTTCTTGTGAAAATAAGAAATTTTTATGAAAATGACATCTTATTGGAAAAAAATAAATTTCTTTTAATTTCGCAGCCCAATTCAAATACGTGTGGTGTTAAAATGGTAACAACAACCATAAATTAATTCCTTGAGGGGTGTAGTTTCCAAAATGGTGTCACTTTTGGGGGATTCTTACTGTTTTGGCACCTCAACACCTCTTCAAACATGGCATGCTGCCTAAAATATATTCTAATGAAAAAGAGGCCTCAAAATGTACTAGGTCCTTCTTTGCTTCTAGGGCTTGTGTTTTAGTCCACGAGCCCACTAGCGACACATGTGGGACATTTCTAAAAACTGCAGAATCTGGACAATACATATTTAGTAGTGTTTCTCTGGTAAAACCTTCTGTGTTACAATTTTTTTTTTAATACATTTGAAATTCAGCAAGAAAAATTTAATTTGCAAATTTCACCTCTACTTTGCTTTAGTTCCTGTGAAATGCCTAAAGGGTTAAATAAACTTTCTAAATGCTGTTTTGAATACTTTGAGAGGTCTAGTTTTAAAAATAGGGTGTTTTATGGGGGTTTCTAATACATAAGCCCCTCAAAGCCGTTTCGGAACCGAACAGGTACCTTAAAAAAAAAGGCTTTTGAAATTTTCTTAAAAATATGAGAAATTGCTGTTTATGTTCTAAGCCTTGTAACGATGCCAATCTAAAGTAGACATATGGAAAATGTGAACCAGTAACTATTTTGGGTGGTATAACCATCTGTTTTACAAGCAAGTGCATTGAAATTCTGAAAAATGATATTTTTTATACATTTTCTCTAAATTTTGCAATTTTTCACCAATAAACACTGAATATATTGACCAAATTTTACCCCTAACATAAAGCCCAATGTGTCACGAGAAAACAATCTCAGAATCGCTTGGATAGGTTTAAGCATTCCGACGTTATTACCACATAAAGTGAAATGTGTCAGATTTGAAAAATGGGCTCTGAGTCTTAAGGCCCGAACTAGGCTACGTCCTTAAGGGGTTAAGCTTATCTATTTTTTGGCAATGGGGTAAGCGGCTTACAATGGAAGAATGTTTTTTCACTGATAAAAACTCTTAGCTGTGTTTGGCCGGATCCTAATCTGATCATTATACATGCTGGAGGTAATGATTTGGGGTAGAATAATACCTTAGATCTGCTCTGGATTATGAGAAGAGATCTGGCTTTAATCAAATGTTTATTTCCTGATGTTACTATTTCCTTTTCAGAGATTGTTCTTGGTGGTTTGTCGTATAGACACCGTGACCTGGAAGACTTTTCTGAGGGTCTGTACAGACAGGATTTGGTACATCTTTCTGATGTAGGTATTGACATTTTTAATTTGAGTTTGCAAAATTTGATTGAGGAATGGCTGCAGTGTTTTGTGGGGCCATGTCATTGTAATGTCATGGCTTGTGGATTTTGTCACCCAGCTAATGCTGGGCAGACTTGGTATTTTATTATAAAGCTGGATTTTTTCTTGGTTTATTGATTTCAATTTATGGTTATTTATATATTTTAAGTATTATGGATTTTATGTTACCCTTAATAAACATCGTGGCCTTTATTATCTAATGATTCTATTGTCGGTGTTTTCTTTTGATGTGATTTATTTTGTGGGGTCTGTGCTACCATGACAAGGACCCCTCTGAGCCATAGCATTTTTATTGGTATTTAAGTCTGTTATGTAGTATGGTTTTGTGTGGTTGTACTTTCTCTCCCCCCTTCCCCTCTTTTTTCCAAATGTAGTGAAATGGTACTTACCTTATTGGACATCCCCTATGTAAGCTGTACAAGTGGTACGAGCGGGTTCCAGTTGTTTCTATCTCCAGGCAGATGTTACCTGGTGAACAGCTGATTGGATGAGGTCAACTGTGCTGTTGGCACGAGCAGGTTCCAGAATATTCTATCTCCAGGCAGTTTTCTCCTAGGTACAGCTGATTGGTTATTGGAATTTCAAAACGGCGGGAATCTGTACTATAAAGGAGTGAGTTTCTTCGTGGTCAAGCAGTCACCTGGAGCCGTTTGGACCGTCGCCCACCCACCCTCCCTTATGTCTGAATTTCCCTTCCGTCACGATGTTTGTTAGAGGGATTTTGTCACCCAGCTAATGCTGGGCGGACTTGGTATTTTATTATAAAGCTGAATTTTTTATTTCTTTTATTGATTTCAATTTATGGTTATTTATATATTTTAAGTATTATGTATTTATGTTACCCTTAATAAACATTGTGGCCTTTATTATCCAATGATTCTATTGTCGGTGTTTTATTTTGATGTGAATTATTTTGTGGGGTCTGTGCTACCAAGAAGAGTTAGTACCCTACATGCCCACTATTTGACAGGAATAAGATGACAACAAAGGACAAAGCCTTCAAGCCTCGGTTATTTGTTAATTATGTTAATAATAAAGCTGTGGCCACTTTCTACCATACACAAAGTGTCCTTGTTTTATTGTAATTATGGTGTTTACAGGAATCATTAGCGAATGGGCGTTTGATGGTCCAGGTTGGTAAATATACTTGCAGTCTCCAGGACAGGAGAGAGATTCGTGCTGCTGTCTATGGCTGCAATCCTCTGTGAGCTAAACAGGGGCACAGCTTTAAGCAGTGCAGAGGGAGCAGTTGCACCCATGCCCTGGAGCCTGAGAGGGTCCAAAGGCCCCTATGCCACATAAGAAGACACCAGTATCATAAATGGCACATGATAGGTGGGGGCCCAGTTGTAGATTATGCTTCTGGGCCCAGAAGCTTCAAGCTACGCCTCTGCAGCTAGATACATCAAAACTATCACTCCATTCCTGAAACAATGTATCAGGGTAGGTTACCTCACAAAGGATTGTCTAGACTGGCTCCAATTTAAGCAAATGCTGAATTATGATTAGAATTAGGCCTGTGCAGTTTTTTAGCCCCTGTATAGAAACAAGACTGTTCCCATTAACTGACAGCAAGCAGAGAACTTTATTCAAATTAAATCAGAAAACCCCTTTATATTGTTGTGTGGTGTTACAAAAATCAATGCACATCATGTGAGAGATAAAGAGATTATATGTTTCAATGGTTACTTAAGTCTTATCACAAAGGCGTAATCTTATCGTTTTGCCGGAATCAATAGCGCAGTTGACTACACTATTAATTCCGTCAAAACTACGGAACCCTTGTACAACGGAGACAAATGGAAACCATTGGCACTGGATCCATTATCATTGAAATCAATGCTGATGCAAACGGCAACCTATGGTTTCCGTTTGTGTCTATCAGGGCTCCGTTCCGACGGATAGCTCCTACGGAACTTCGAGACGGAGCCCTAGTGCAGATGTGAACGAAGCTTTAGATATCAGGTGAGCAACACATTTACCCTGAAGATCAATTTATAATTAATATATTATATATTATTCAGTCATTGTATAGTGGTAATATTCAGCCATTGTATTGTGGTATTATTTAGTCAGTGTATAGTGGTATTATTCAGTCACTGTATGGTGGTATTATTCTGTCAGTGTATGTGGTATTACTAAGTCACTAGACAGTAGTATTATTCAGTCAGTCTATAGTGGTATTATTCAGTCACTATATGGTGGTATCATTCAATCACTGTATGGTGGTATTATTCAGTCACTGTATATGGTTTTATTCTGTCACTGTATAGTGGTATTATTCAGTCACTGTATGGTGGTATTATTCAGTCACTGTATAGTAGTATTATTCAGTCAGTGTATGGTGGTAATATTCAGTCGTTGTATGGTGGTATTATTAAGTCACTGTATAGTGGTATTATTCAGTCAGTGTATAGTGCCATTATTGAGTCACTATATAGTGGTATTATTCAGTCATTGTACAGTGGTATTATTCAGACAGTGTACAGTGGTATTATTCAGTCACTGTATAGTGGTATTATTCAGTCAGTGTATGATGGTAATATTCAGTCATTGTATGGTGGTATTATTCAGCCATTGTATAGTGGTATTATTCAGTCATTGTATAGTGATATCATTCAGTCAGTGTATCGTGGTATTATTCAGTCACTGTATGGTGGTATTATTCAGTCATTGTATCACGGTATTATTCTGTCACTATATCGTAGTACTATTCATTCAGTGTATGGTGGTATTATTCTGTCAGTGTATCGTGGTATTATTCTGTCAGTGTATCATGGTATTATTCTGTCAGTGTATCGTGGTATTATTCAGTCAGTGTATCGTGGTATTATTCAGACAGTGTACAGTGGTATTATTCAGTCTCTGTATGGTGGTATTATTCAGTCACTGTATCGTGGTATTATTCAGTCACTGTATGGTGGTATTATTCAGTCACTGTATGGGGGTATTATTCAGTCACTGTATGGGGGTATTATTCAGTCACTGTATCGTGGTATTATTCAGTCAGTGTATAGTGGTATTATTCAGCACTTTATGGTGGTATTATTAAGTCATTGTATAGTGGTATTATTCAGTCATTGTATAGTGATATTATTCAGTCAATGTATCGTGCTATTTTTCATTCACTGTATAGTGGTATTATTCAGTCACTGTATGGTGGTATTATTCAGTCTCTGTATGGTGGTATTATTCAGTCATTGTATGGTGGTATTATTCAGTCAGTGTACAGTGGTATTATTCAGTCAGTGTACAGTGGTATAATTCGGTCCGTGTATCGTGGTATTATTCAGTCACTGTGTTGTGGTATTATTCAGTCACTGTATAGTGGTATTATTCAATCACTGTATGGTGGTATTATTTAGTCATTGTATAGTGGTATTATTAAGTCATTTTATTGTGGTATTGTTCAGTCACTGTATTGTGATATTATTCAGTCGTTGTATAGTGGTATTATTCAGTTACTATATGGTTTTATTATTCTGTCAGTGTATGTGGTATTACTAAGTCACTAGACAGTAGTATTATTCAGTCAGTGTATAGTGGTATTATTCAGTCATTGTGTAGTGGTATTATTCAGTCACTGTATGGTGGTATCATTCAATCACTTTATGGTGGTAATATTCAGTCACTGTATGTGGTTTTATTCAGTGACTGTATGGTGGTATTATTCAGTGAGTGTATGGTGGTAATATTCAGTCGTTGTATGGTGGTATTATTAAGTCACTGTATGGTGGTATTATGCAGTCACAGTATGGTGGTATTATTCAGTCACTGTATGGTGGTATTATTCAGTCAGTGTATGGTGGTACTATTCAGTCGTTGTATGTTGGTATTATTAAGTCACTGTATGGTGGTATTATGCAGTCACAGTATGGTGGTATTATTCAGTCACTGTATCGTGGTATTATTCAGTCAGTGTATAAGTAATGACGGGGGTGGGGAGACAGACAAGTGAGCGCTAATCTACCCGCCACTCAGTCCCTGCCTACTTGCAACGACCCGCCCTAGGCGACGGGGTACAACTGGGCGACGGTCCCTACGCTCAATAAGTGCACGACAGACAAACAGACAAGGGTACACAGAGCTAGGGGGAGAAAGGGGCAGTTGCCCACGGCAACACCGTGAGCAACAAGAGAAGTGAACAAGCCGAGTCAAACCAGGAGAGTACGAGGTGCCAAACGCAGAGCAGAAGAGTAGTAAACAAGCCGAGTCAAAGCAGGAGTGTACGAGGTACCAAACGCAGAGCAGGAGAGTAGTCAGCAAGCCAGGGTCAATATGAAGCAAGGACAATAGTACAAGAAGCAGCAGCAGGGCCAGGAAACCAAACGAGAAGAATCACAAGCAAGGAGGAACAGGAAAGGCAGGTATAAATAGACAGAGGGCGGGAGCTAGCTCCGTCTGGCCAGGCTGTGATAGGTTCTCCCACTCCGAAGCCTGCCACCCTGAGTGGTGGAAGATGGAGTCAGTCTCACAGACATAGAAGCAGGTGCAGACTGATTATCTATGGGCGTTAACCCCGAAGCTGTGCCTGGCAGATCCTTTACAGTATAGTGGTATTATTCAGTCACTGTATCGTGGTATTATTCAGTCAGTGTATAATGGTATTATTCAGTCACTTTATGGTGGTATTATTCATACAGTGTATATTGGTATTATTCAGTCAGTGTAAAGTGGTATTATTTAGTCATTGTATAGTGGTATTATTCAGTCACTTTATAGTGGTATTAGTGAGTTATTGTATGGTAAAAAAAATTCAGTCACTGTACAGTGATACTGTCCATTCTTTGTATGGTGGCATTATTAGATTTCTGTATGGTGATACTATTTGTAAAACTAGTTGTAAAGGATCTGCCAGGCACAGCTTCGGGGTTAACTCCCAGAACTAATCAGTCAGCACCTGAGAATACATCCCTGAGACTGACTCCTGCTTCCACCATTCAGGCTGGCAGGCTTAGGAGTGGGAGAGCCTATCGTAACCTGGCCAGACTCAGCTAGCTCCCGCCCTCGGTCTATTTAAGCCTGCACTTCCTGTCCCTCGGTGCTTGTGATTCTTTCCTTGTGGTTTCCTGGCCCAGCTACAGCTCCTGCTATTTTTGATCCTGCTCCATACAGACCCTGGCTTACCGACTACTCTTCTGCTTTTCGTTTTGTACCTCGCACACTCCTGGCTTGACTCGGCTCGTTCACCACTCTGGTTGCTCACGGTGTTGCCGTGGGCAACGGCCCCTTTTCCTTGCTTGTGTTCCTTTGTATGTTTGTCGTGTTTGTCGTGCACTTACTGAGCGCAGGGACCGCCGCCCAGTTGTACCCCGTCGCCTAGGGCGGGTCGTTGCAAGTAGGCAGGGACAGAGTGGCGGGTAGATTAGGGCTCACTTGTCCGTCTCCCTACCCCCTGCCATTACACTAGTAGAGCAAAATCTGGCCAAATGATATAGTATATGACCATACACCCAAGTAAAAAGTAAGAACCAAAACATGGATATCTGTGCACATCTCTAATGTTACTACAATGTGCTGTACCTGGTATGATATTAAATACATTTTATTTATTTGTGTTCTTGTGGTCAACTTTTTACTTTTTTCATACTTTTACTTCTCTATGGGGGCTGCCATTTTATTCTTCCTCTCTGTATGTGTCTATTAACGACACATACAGAGATAGAATACGGCACATACAACGCCATAGAGAATGCGAATGGGAGCCGTTCCATTCACGGCAACGTACGTCATCTGTGTGGGAACGGCGCATGCGCCGCGCCCACACAGACCAAAACGAAGTTCGTTCGCAGAGCGAAATACGGCGCCATTTTCATGTGGACCGAAAGCCGCGGCCGGACAGTAAGATGATGACTTCCGGCCGCGGCTTCCGGCCATATGTTCAAGGAAGCGAAGGCGCAAGGAATAGGAGCGGAGGCGGCAGCGGTGGCAGGAGCAGGTAAGTTATGTTCGTGTATGTGATGTGTGTATTATGTTCGTGTATGTTTGTGTTATACTGTCTGCTGAGCACTGTATCTAATCCTCCTACACTGTGCAGTCGCTCAGAAAATAGCGGCACACAGTGTAGGAGGTTTCACGATTCAAACCCCCTCCTTCTCCTGGCACTAGCCAGAATAAGGGAGGGGGGATTGTGTGAGGACACTAGAGAGTGTGTCTACCCCAAATTTGCAGCATAAAGCAATGAGGTTGCTTTACCACATTGACCATGCTGCAATTTTGGGAACTGCTCCCTCTAGTGCCCAGCACATGGAAATGTTATAAATTAGCATCTAATTTATAATATTTCCTGACTTGTGAAAAAATAAAAAAAATTAAAACAATGTGTAATCACTCAAATTATAATTGTTTAACTAAAAAAAAATAAAAAAAAAAATTCTAGCGACACATTCCCATTAAACTAATTCTGGACACACTCTATTTGTCTGCTATGGATAACGCCACACTTTTTCTTAGCACAAGCTTTTATACATATCTAAGAACAAGCTGGGGTGACAGCTTCTTTCCATAATAACCTTATCTGCAATGTCATTGGAAGAACATGGTCTATTCGTATGCAAATGTGTTTCGTAAAGATACAGTAAACGATTTCACAATTAATTTATCTAATTGAAATGTGCCAATAAAAGTTGTATAAGTACAGAAATAACCCGTGAATCAGTCAAAGGAGAGCAGCTAATTATTGTGACATTTCTGCATCCATAACCTACAAATGATTCTATGTGCAATAAAAAAAAATCAATTGCCTGGTCATGCACATCTATGACTCTTCCTACTGCCCAACCTATACTCTGATAAGGTTCTTCCCTCTGCTGATGAAGACAGAATAAAACTTTTAACAATGCTGAGCTCTAGGCTCATCGCCATAACTAGAAGCTGCTTTACAGAATATATGCGTTTAATAAAAAAATTAACATTTCAGAGGTACAATTTTTTGACTTTTTATCACAGAACTTACGTTGTCCCTCCTTGTGGAGGGACAAAGGTTAGGGCTAGATGCTCAGGGCTTTTTTTTTAGGGTAATGAGGATCTTTTTCCTAGCAATGGCAGGAGTTAGAGGATAGCCCATAAACAGGGTATAACAGGGAATACTGATGTCCCTCCTCCCTCCACAGGCAGGACATCTAAGTTATCTATCTTTGTTTGTATTATTTGACTACACCTTGTTTGGTCTCTACTATTTGCAACTATACTATTAAAAGTTAAGTTTTAACTAAAATACATTCACCCTCTTGATACTAGAAATTCAAGGGAGGCCATGTAGTTTACTTAAAGGAACAGTGTCACGAAAAAAAAATTTTTAACATCAGTTTGATTTTAGTCTTTCATTAAAAACTTTTATATTTATTTGTGTGTTTGTGTTTTACTTTTTTTTATTTTTACACTTTTTCTTCCCTATGGGGGCTGCCATTTTTTACTCCATTTCTGTATGTGTCGATTAACGACACATACAGACATGGAATACGGCAGCTACAGTCCCACAGTGAATGCGAACGGGGCCCGTTCCATCCACTATGGTGTACGCCGTCTGTGTGGGAACGGCGCATGCGCCGCTCCCACACAGTCCAAGTTGAACTGAGCGCCGTCCGGCGCCATTTTCCTGTAGACTTGGAAGTCGCGGCCGGACAGTAAGATTATTACTTCCGGTCGCGGCTTCCGGACTTGTGCACTTGGAGCAGCGACAGCAGACGGAGCGGACGGACCGGAGGGAGCGGCGGCGGCAGGAGCAGGTAAGTGATTTCTATGTATGTTCGTGTTTCAGTGTGTGTTTACTAGTGTATGTAAACCTACTACACTGTGTGTTAGCTCAAAAAATGGCGACACACAGTGTAAGAGGTTTGACCGTTCAATCCCCTCGTTTCTCCCGGCACTAGCCAGGATAAAGGAGGGGGGGATTCTGAGAGCTCACTAGAGCGAGGGATTTTTTTCCAATTTTGCAGCATAAAGCAATGTGGTTGCTTTACCACATGCAATGCTGCAATTTTGGGAATTGCTCCATCTAGTGACCAGTGCTGGGAAATATTATAAATTAGAATCTAATCTATAATATTTCCTGACTCGTGAAAAAAATAAAAAAAATTAGAACAATGTTTAATCACCTACACACTAATTGTTTAACTAAAAAAAAAAATACATTTTTTGCTAACAACACATTCCCTTTAAAGGCTATGTACACCTTTGAAATATATATTTTTTTAAATAAAAATGTCAGTGTGATTGATGCAACTTTCAAAATACTTTTTATTAAAAATAATTTTTCTTTTTTAGATACAGCTGCTTTGTACTATTTTTATTATAAACTTAGATGTGATCGGTATCGGCTCGATCCTGCGTGTCAAGGACCCATTGACGCTGCTCAATGCTGTTGACCTGACGGATACAGGTTTCATCGCTAGATACAGCGGCTCTGTATACAGGATACAGAGCAGCTGTATCTCAAAAAGTAAAAATAATTTTTAATAAAAAGTTATTTAAAAGTTGCACCATTCACACTGATAGACATTTTTATTTTTAAAAAAAACTTGATCTCAAAGGTGTACATAGCCTTTTAAGATGCAAACGCAGACATGGCAGAACTATGACTCATATTTATAAGTGTAGCACTCTATTACAAATTGGATTTATTAAAAAAAATTAGATTCCCAAATTTTACGGTTCAAGGTTCTTAACAAACGTCATAAATCAATAAGAAATGTTTTTGTTCCAGAGCAGCCTCCACCTTGGGCTATTTATAGCTCTTTAAGGCGTTTTCATGTTTCTTAATCGGCACTGAATAGGACAATATCTCCTGTAAGTGACAAAGTAGAATGTGTTAGGTCACATGCACTGAGACATTCGCACAACGCAGGTGTGCTGCTCACGTTGTTCTTACACAATACAAACTATGTAGAAGTTATCGTCATCTCGGGTGTCAGGAGGCAGCGGCAATACTTTTCTTCCCTGTCATAACTTACTGATTCAAAATAAACAGATCCGCTTGAGTGATTTAGGAAAACACACACTAAAACTTTATACCACATATCCAGCTTTTCTCCCCAAAAAATTGTACTTTGCCCTCCAATAAAAAAAAAGGCTTTAGGTGTCATTAAATAAAAACATCACTGGTCAATATGGATCACTGTGCTGTCTGCCAAGTTCTCCAAAATTATATTGAGCTATTTCTTAAAGGGAAGGTGTCGCGAAAAAAAAATAATTTATATATAAATTTGCTTTTAGTATGTTATTAAAATACATTTTATTTATTTGTGTTTTACTTTTTTCTTTTTTCTTACTTTTACTTCACTATGGGGGCTGCCATTTTTTTTTCATCTCTGTATGTGTCGATTAACGACACATACAGAGATGGAATATGGCACATACATCCCCATAGAGAATGCGAACGGGAGCCGTTCCATTCACTATAGTGTACGCCGTCTGTGTGGGAACGGCGCATGCGCCGCTCCCACACAGTCCAAAAGGAAGGTCTTCGGCAGAGCGACATCCGGCGCCATTTTCATGTGGACCGGAAGCCGCGACCGGACAGTAAAATGACTACTTCCGGTCGCGGCTTCCAGACATATGTTCCAGGCAGCGAAGATGCGAGGAGTAGGATCGGAGGCAGCAGCGGCGGCAGGAGCAGGTAAGTTATGTTTGTGTATGTGATGTGTGTATTATGTTCGTGTTATACTGTCTGATTACCACTGTATCTAATCCTCCTACACTGTGTGCCGCCATTTTCTGAGCGTATGCACAGTGTAGGAGGATTAGAAGATTCAAGCACCTCCTTCTCCTGGCACTAGCCAGGATAAGGGAGGGGGGCAGGGGCGTAGCTAAAGGCTCATGGGCCTCGATGCAAAAATTCTTACTGGGCCCCCCCCCCCGCAAACTTCTCATGGCCGACGGTCCGCCGCTTTCAGCTGCATCGCTGGGTCTCCTAAGTGACCCAACAATGCAGCACTAGCAGCCAGGGGCGTCACTAAGGCTGGGTTCACACACCCTATTTACGGACGTAATTCGGGCGTTTTAGCATTGAATTACGTCCGAAAATGCGGCTCAAAAGCGTTGCCAAACATCTGCCCATTCATTTGAATGGGTCTTACGATGTTCTGTGCCGACGGTCATTTTTTATTACGCGCCGCCTTTTGACAGCGGCGCGTAATAAAAAATGACCGTCGGCACAGAACATCGTAAGACCCATTCAAATGAAAAAAAAGACGCCCGCGTCAAAGAAGTGCCTGTCACTTCTTCAGACGTAAATGGAGCCGTTTTCCATGGACTCCATAGAAAAACAGCTCCAATTACGTCCGTAATGGACGCAGCGAAAGACGCCTCAACAGGCCATTACGGCTGAAATTACGGTGCTGTTTTCTCCTGAAAACAGCACCGTAATTTCAGCCGTAACAGACGCTGCCATGTGAACATACCCTCAGGGCTTAAAATGTCAGGGGAAATACCCCCAATACATATGTGTCCGCCCTAAAAAAAATGTGTATATGAGACAGCATAGCATATCTATAGCACTACGACCCTATAAACTATGGATAGGATTAGATACAGTGGCTCAGAAGGCAGTATCACACATGATAGGATTAGATACAGTGGCTCAGAAGGCAGTATCACACATGATAGGATTAGATACAGTGGCTCAGAAGGCAGTATCACACATGATAGGATTAGATACAGTAGCCCAGCAGACAGTATCACACATGATAGGATTAGATACAGTGGCTCAGCAGACAGTACCACACATGATAGGATTAGATACAGTGGCTCAGCAGACAGTACCACACATGATAGGATTAGATACAGTGGCTCAGAAGGCAGTATCACACATGATAGGATTAGATACAGTGGCCCAGCAGACAGTATCACACAAGATACGATTAGATATAGGGCCCAGCAGACAGTATCACACATGATTGGATTAGATACAGTGGCCCAGCAGACAGCATCACACAAGATACGATTAGATATAGGGCCCAGCAGACAGTATCACACATGATTGGATTAGATACACAGCTCAGCAGACAGTATCACACATAATTGGATTAGATACACAGCTCAGCAGACAGTATCACACATGATTGGATTAGATACAGGGCTCAGCTCACTGACATTGCGTCTCCAGCGCTGGACCCAGGATAGGTAAGCATAATAATTTTGCTTCTTTATGTGTTACTGATTATTTTTGTGTGTTTGTGTTTTTTTTACAGGTTCGGTTGTTGGACTTCGGATTCGAGGACTTCAATGACGGCGTTTTTTTTATTCTCAATAAAATGGTTAATGAGGGTTGTGTTTTTTTATTTCAATAAAATATTTTTTCTATGTGCTTGTATCTTTTTAAACTTTATTATCACCGCCTTAGTAATGGCCGCTGGCTGATTGACAACCTCCATTACTAAGGCGGGGCTTAATGTTAGCCATTGCAGAGGCTACACTAACCCCCATTATTACCCCGGTACCCACCGCCACCAGGAGTACTGGGAAGAACTGGGTACGAACCAGTACCCGACCATCTGTATTGACGGGCAGGCACCGGGGTGGCCGCAGGCTGGTAGTATTAGGCTGGGGAAGGCCAAAAACAGTGGCCCTTCTCACCCTTGTAATGCTGCCTGCTGCTGCTGTGTTGTATCTGGCTGGTTATGAAAATTGGGGGGGACTCCACATCGTTCTTTCCAATTATTTTTTTTTTAAATGACGTGGGTTCCCCCCCATTTTTCATAACCAGCCAGATACAATAAAGCAGCTGCAGCCTAGCATCACCAGTGTGGGAAGGGCCACTGTTTTTGGCCTTTCCCCTCCTGATAATACCAGCCTGCGGCCACCCCAGTGGCCGACCAGCACGACAGATGGTCAGGTACTGGATGGTACCCGGCTCTTCCCAGCACCCCTGGTGGCGGTGGGTACCGGGGTAATAAAGTGGGTTAGTGTTAGCCTCTGCATCGGCTAACACTAAGCCCCGCCTTAGCAATGGATGCTGTCAATCAGCTGGCGGCCATTACTAAGGCGGTAGTAATATAGTTTTAAAAAAAACACAAAGACATAGAAAAAATATTTTATTGAAATAAAAAAAAAACCCACACAGCCCTCATTAACCATTTTATTGATAATAAAAAAAAAGCTGTCATCGAAGTAGTCCTGGAATCCGCCGTAGTCCAACGACCGAACCTGTAAGAAAACACACAAAAAATTATTAGTAACACGTGTGTTAGGCTTAGATACAGGGCCCATGTGTGATACTGTCTGTGGGACCCTGTATCTAAGCCTACCACAACGTAGGCTTAGATACAGGGTCCAGCAGACAGTAATCTTATACAGTATAAGATTACTGTGTGCTGGGGCCCTGTATCTAAACCTACAGTGTGGTAGGCTTATATACAGGGCCCATCAGACAGGATCACACATGGGCCATGTATCTAAGCCTACCATGTGATTGGCTTAGATACAGGGCCCAGCAGACAGGATCACGCATGGGCCATGTATCTAAGCCTACCATGTGATTGGCTTAGATACAGGGCCCAGCAGACAGGATCACGCATGGGCCATGTATCTAAGCCTACCATGTGATTGGCTTAGATACAGGGCCCAGCAGACAGGATCACACAATCTGTGATCCTGTCTCATGGGCCCCCTAAGCCTGCTACATCGTAGGCTTAGGGGTTGTACAGTCCCTAAACATTGATGGCCTATCCTCAGGATAGGCCATCAATAGCTGATGTGTCTCTCGGGACCTGCAAATCAGCTGTTTTGAAGGGGCTGCAGCACTCGTACGAGAGCTGCTTCCCCTTCATTTCACTACTCGCCCACACTGTGAATCGCCAACACGGTTCACAGTGTGACCGGAATGAAGTGACAGGAATGAAGGGGAGCAGCTCTCGTACGAGTGCTGCGGCCCCTTCAAAACAGCTGATTGGTGGGTCCCGGGAGTCGGACCCCGCCAGTCAGGGCTAACCTTACCTTCCTCTTCGGCCGCGGCGGGAGTTCTGTCGTCTCGATGCTGTGCGCGGCGCATAGCGCTGTAACGTCATGCGCTGCGCACAGCGCTTGACGTCAGGACCTCCGCTGCCATCCGGAACCAGGAAGGTAAGTCAAGTATGTTACTATAGCAACAGGGGCCCGCGGCCCGAGTTACTATAGTAACTTTTTATTGATGTGGTGCGGGGGGCCGTGGGCCCCCCTGGCTTCGGGGCCCGGTCGCAATTGCAACCGCTGCGACCCCTATAGCTATGCCAGTGGAGGGGGGATTGTGTGAGCACACTAGAGAGTGTGTGTCTTCACCAAATTTGCAGCATAAAGCAATGAGGTTGCTTTACCACATTGCAATTCTGCAATTTTGGGAATTGCTCCCTCTAGTGACCAGCACATGGAAATGTTATAAATTAGAATCTAATTTATAATATTTCCTGACTTGTGAAAAAATTAAAAAAATTAAAACAATGTTTAATCACTTAAATACTAACTGTTTAACTGAAAAAAAAAAAAAAATTCTAGCGACACATTCCCTTTAAGGTGCCTTTATAGACTTAGACAATGCGTTGCTTATGACCGTCTTAATATGTTAATACTTATAGGGTACCACTTTTAACAATGAATCAAAATTGTGATCGCTGATCTTCAGATACAGAATGCTAAAAAAAAATATTATCGCAAGACTCTCAGATCACTGTGTGTAAATGCAATCACTCGATGGCCAGAATCAAACTACCCACCTAGACTTTGGTGCTTCACCTCTTTACAATGTCACTACAATAGGAATTTAATCGCAGTAGCAAGGAATCGCCACACAAACACAGGTCGTAAATTTTTTTTTAAGGCCATTAAAATGCCGTATTGTACACATTATCAAAGTGTGTATAGGCGCCCTAAGTTAAATCTGCTTTTGAAAAAGCTGGTCACATAGTGACATTTAGCCAATATGGCCACCATTGTTCATCACTCTGGAAAATTATATAGTAATATTGCAGCAGGGGGAATTTTCAATGCCAAACTAGGTTAATTTAAAATATAGGAGTCTAGGAAAGCTAGGTGAGACACAATGGCAGTATATATTGGTTGTCACCAGTGTTGTGCATGTATGCTGCTTTTCCGCTTATTTTCATTTCTATGTTCTATAATTAAAGGGATTTACCATCAATAATATGTTACAATTATCCACAGGATCTACAGAATTGGGAACCCCCCATTCTCCGTCCCTCCTCAGCAGGGTGGCCGAGCGCATTATTGGCATCTGCTCCATACAAATTCTCCTCACTGTAGAATAAGTATCCCTTGTTCTATCGATCGCTGAGGGTCCCGTCCCAATGGTCGGTCCTCCACAAATCTTACATTTCCCTTACGCCCTACCAGCAGCACAATAATGGGGTATTTTTGCCCCTGTGTACTAGTAGGTCAAATGGTATTTCTAATCTAATCAAATTAACACTTATAAACTAGAGCCACCTCCCTGCAAAAGGACATCTAGCCCCACCTACCTTGTGTTTTTTTTCTGTCCTGTGTGCACTTGGACAGATGATTTCATCGGCTTATTTGCTTTGCATTGTTTCTGTTTTATTTTATTATGCTGGACTTCCTAGATTGAACTTGGAGGTGCACAAGGGTGTTTCTCAACCCTTTGCAGTCTGTGAAGCTGCTGCTTGCAGCCTGCTATTGAATGTTTTAACTTGTTGTTGCACTAATGCACATTAACCTTTTCCTCCCTTTTTTCCTGAGAAAATGAGTGTTTGTATCAAGAGGAATCCTCTTCTTTTGTTTTATGACTGCATCCTATTCTTTAAAATAGTTTCTGTTTGGGACTAGGTTCCTTGCAGACACTGAAGCGCCTAGGGAGAGTGTCAGGGACTGCAAGGGGTTAAGAAAGGATGGAACGGTTTAAAATAATGCCCAGGACCAGGATTGGTTAACAAGGAGTAAGAGGGGCGTGGTTAAGAAGATATAAGGCAGGGGTTTGGAGCAGAAACCCCTCTTACCTTCAAGCTGCAGTGGAAGAAATACCTTTGCTGCTGCTGTGGAGATTCAGAGCGTGTTCTTTCAAGAAGATGGCAGAAGAACTGTTGCGGAAGGTGGCACAGCGGGTAGCGTCGGAGGGACCTGCCTGGCTGGAATCCCTGTTGGAGGAAGGAGAGAAGCGAGTTTCAGAGCGCGGCACGGAGCAGTCGGGAGCGGCTACTCGAGGTAGGCCGCAGCGCGTTACACGCCCTCCGGTTCGACTGAGCCCTAGCCCCGTTGCTATGAGGGGTGCTGTGACTGCTGCACAGTCATGCGATGGTCCCAGCAGGTCCCCTAGGCCTATGTCGACGGGTGCTTCGTCGGTCGACATAGTGCCCCCCTCCCCCCCGCCCACTCGTCGCGCTGGCGTCCTTCCCCATGGCGGTAAGAGGGCGGCTGTTAAACCGGCACGGGCTCGGTACAACCCGCCTCGAGCTGCTGATGCGGGCGCGGTGGCAGCGGTCGATTTTCGTGACAGTGGGGTGAATATGGCGGACACAGGTGATTGGTCCGACATGGTTGCTTACCATGCGGCATGTTCACAGGAGCTGGGACTTGCTTCTGGTGCCTGTGTGCAGCCGGGGTCGGCGTCATCTTTCCCCGTGCTGTTCTCTGCGCAGCCAGAATTGGCGGCGGGGAGAACAGGGGCGGGACGTCCTGGCAGGCGCAGTGCGGCCAGGAAACAAGATGGCGGCTCACATAAAAAGAAGATGGCGGCGGGTTCGGGGAAGCGGGCGGTGAGCAAACAGCCCAGCCAGGGGGCGGGGGCTTCTGCGGTGCCTGTCGCTTCTCCACCCCGGTCCCCCCGGGCCCCTGTCAGCATGGGTTAAGGCCAGGGGGGGAGTGTGCTAGGAAAGATGGGGTCGAGGGTGTTTTGGACTCGATTTGCCCTTCTCCTGCCTTGTCATCTTTTTCTCCTGCAGGTCCAAGAAGGGAGCGTTCCAGGCGAGGGAGGAAACGCCGGGCTGGAGGACATCGCCGGCACGGCCATCATAGACGTCGCAGATCGGGTGACGTGAAGAGGCGTGGTCGGCGGTATTCCTCGTCTTCCAGCGATGGATTCTCCTCCTCGTCGGCGACGACGTCTGCATCGTCAGGATCGTGGAGGAGGTCGTCGCGGAGATCATCACGGCCGCAGAGACGCAGTCGACGCCGGGAGGTGCAGCGCTTGTCGGTGGATCAGGAGCAGCTGTCCCAGGTTGTCCCTCCCGCCGGGCCGGTGGAGGAGGTGCAGGCCGTGGTTCCAGTGCCGCGGCAAGTGGCTGAAGGACCCTCTGGAGTCGGTGGGAGCTCTGGGAGCGGTGAGTCGGCCTGCGGTGACGCATGGCTTAATAAATCTAATGCATTGGGTGCGGATTTGATTTCTGTTTTAAAAGCCGTGGTGGCTGGGTTAAAAGTGAATGAGGGAACGTTGTGTCCCTCGGTGCCATCAGAGGGAGCTATGCCCCCGTCTGAGAAAGAGAATGCTTTAGCTAGTTTGACGTTTAGAGATTCATTGTTTTGTGGAGTCGCTCCTCTCGGGACTCATTTGTCAGCTGAGATCAAGGACAAGATTTGGAGGAATGAATTTGTGGATATTTGGTCCTTGGTCTCGGTGGAGCAGGTGACTGTCGACAAGGAGCGGGGTTTTGAGAGAGGTTCAGATAGGAAAGCGAAAGTCGCGAAAACATTTGGCAACTGGGTACAGTGTTACGCTACACTGGCTCATGTTATTTGCCAACGCTATCCTGGGAAAGGGGCCGAGTTGTTTGTCTATTTTGACACAATTTTCAGCGCCCACAGGCTGCACGGTGGTGCGGCCTGGTGGCGATATGATGAAGAATTTCGGCGTCGTTTGGCTTTGTTGCCTGATATTAGTTGGGCGACGAAGGCAACGGACGTGTGGTTGCAGCTTATCTTAGCGCAAGGGAGCAGGCAACAACGCCCCTTTCCCAGTGCGGCCGCAGCTCCGGGCCCCGCCCCTGGAGTTGCGGCCGCTAGGCCCACGGGTGCCTGTTGGCTCTACAACGAGGGCCACTGTCGTTTCTTTGCCACGTGCAAATTCCGACATGAATGCTCCATCTGTGGGGGCGCTCATGCGGCGCTCCGGTGTTTCCGGAGAGGTAAGCAGCCGGTTAAGGCACCTCCTTCCGGCGCAGCGGAGAACGCCGGTGAACGTTCTCGAGATGGGCCCATGGTTAGAGCGGTACCACAGGAGGCGGGAAGCAGAGGTGCTCACTAGCGGGTTTTCGTTTGGTTTTGAGATTCCTTTTGAATATTCTGCGACATTGTCATTGGCTGACAATTTGAAGTCGATCAATGAGAATGTGGGCATTGCGCGGCTAAAATTGGCGAAAGAAGTGGAATTAGGGAGAATGGCAGGTCCATTCAGCGAGCCGCCGTATACGAATCTGCGAGTTTCCCCCCTTGGTTTAGTTCCAAAGAAGGAACGAGGAAAGTTTAGGCTGATTCATCACCTTTCCTTTCCTCGCGGTGGTTCTGTTAACGACGGTATTTCTAGGGCGGAGGCGGCGGTTTCGTATACGTCTTTCGATGTTGCAGTAAGGCTGGTACAGGCGGCTGGACAGGGGGCGTTGTTAGCTAAATCTGATATTGAAGCGGCCTTTCGTTTGCTGCCGGTTCATCCGGAGTGTTTTCACCTGCTGGGTTGTTGTTTAGATAAAGGGTTTTACGTGGATATGTGCCTTCCAATGGGTTGTTCAATATCATGCAGTTACTTTGAAATGTTTGCGTCATTTTTAGAATGGGTAGTTCGTTTGGAGTCAGGTTGTGACTCGGTCATTCATTATCTGGATGATTTTCTTTTTGTAGGCCCGGGGGGCTCTGGGTTGTGCAGCACGTTGCTGAGAGTGTTTCGACAGGTGATGTCGCGTTTTGGTGTACCTATTTCCGAAGATAAGACGGAAGGTCCTTTAACTGTTTTGTCATTTTTGGGTATCGAAATAGATAGTGAGTGGATGATTTTTCGCTTGCCCGATGATAAATTGGCAAGGCTAGTGACGCAAGTTGACCAGGTCATGGGGTCGAAAAAAGTGACGTTAAAACAGTTACAGTCGTTAATGGGATTGCTGGTGTTTGCTTGTCGTATAATTCCAATGGGTCGTGTTTTCTCTAGGCGTTTGTCTTTAGCCACTAGAGGTATCTCGAAGCCAAATTATTTTATCCGGGTAACCTCTTGGATGAAGAAGGATTTGTTTGTCTGGCATTCGTTTTTGAGTTCGTTTAATGGGAGGTCGGTGTGTCAGGACGCGGAGTTGTCTAATGTAGACTTGGAATTGTTTACGGATGCAGCCGGAAGTGATGGTTTTGGAGCAATTTTGGGCCGAAGTTGGTGTATGTCCCCTTGGCCCTTGCATTGGAGTGATTTGGGAGTTTTACGTAATTTGACGCTATTGGAATTGTTTCCTATCATAGTTGCAATAGAGTTGTGGGGTAGCGTGATGGTGAATAAGAGGATTGTATTTTGGACAGACAACATGGCGGTGGTGCATGCGGTGAACGGGTTGTCGTCTAGTTCATTGCCGGTATTAGCTTTATTAAGACGGTTGGTTTTGAAGTGTTTGCGTTTGAATGTGTGGTTTCGTGCGAAACATGTTCCGGGAGTCCGTAATGTGATGGCTGATGCTTTGTCTCGTTCACAGATGTCCCGGTTTCGGGAATTGCACCCGGCAGCTTTGGCAGAAGGGGTGTCCCCCCCCCCCCTTCACTTATGGGCCCTGGTCGAGGACAACTTATGAGGCTGTTGAGGGGTTCGGTGGTACCGGCGACTTGGAAGAGTCATTGCAGAGCGTGGGATCGGTGGTTGGAGATTGCGGGGAGTAACTTCCCATCACAGGATGGGTGTCACCTGGACGTCACGTTAGCAAGTTTGGTACAAATACGTCAGGAAGGGGGTAGTGCGGCCACGGCGAGCAAGTTTTTAGCAGGGGTGGCCTTTATGTTAAAATTGTGGGGATGCAGAGACGTTACAAAAGAATTTGTAGTTCGGCAGTCTTTAAAAGGGTGGAAAAAAGAGGCGTGTTCCAGGGACACGAGGCGGCCAGTATCTTTTTCGCTTTTGGGTCGGCTTCTAGCCGTTTTATGTTTTGTGTGTCGGGATGAATATGAAGTGTCCTTGTTCGGCGCGGCGTTTTCTTTGGCTTTCTTTGCCGCATTACGGGTTAGTGAGCTGGTTCCGCACAGCGTGGGGGCAAGCGGTGGTCTTCTCGGATCGGATGTAGTGACGTTGGGAGATTCTCTCAGGGTCTGTGTGCGGAGGTCAAAGACTGACATGGTAGGGAGGGGGGCTTGGCTGTCGATTGGGAGGATTGGGGGGCAGTATTGCCCGGTAAAATGGGTCCAGGAATTCGTGTTGGTCCGAGTGCCCGGGGCTCAATTCTTGATCCATCAGGATGGATCCGCAATGTCGCGTTTTCAATTTGAGGCGATTTTTAAGGCCGGTCTGAGGTACCTGGGTTTGCCACCGGGCGAGTTTGGTACACATTCGTTTAGGATAGGGGCGGCAACTGAGGCGGATGCCTTGGGCTTGGATTCGGCGGCTATCATGAGTCTGGGTAGATGGCGGTCTAATAGCTATAAGTCATATGTGCGACCGGATTTGGTTTTAAAGAGTGGGTAAGCTGGAAATTTTTATAGTAAAAATGTCGCCCCCTTCACCCCCCCCCCCCCCTCCCCCCCACCCCTGTTTTCCTTCCTTGTTTTATATGGAGTGTTATGTTAATCCTGCCTGTATCTTCATTTGACCGGAATGTAGCTTAATTTCTTTGTTAGGGTCGCGGCGCCCCCAAGTGTGGATCTTGGGGCATTCGTACGTGCATTGGGCAGCGGTTCGAGCGGGACGGAGGCCGTTAGGTCCGAATTTGGGCCTCTCACAGGCCGACGTCCATTGGAGAGGTGTCCGGGGATTACGGTGGGTGCAGTTACTGCCAGAAGTAGTGGCAGTTACAAGGCACACGTACGGACCTGTTGTCCTGATAATACATGCTGGTGGAAATGATATCGGCCAAGTAAAAATGGCCGAGTTATTGTCATTTATACGGACGGATTTGGCGCGTTTTCAGGACCTGTTCGCCCGTTGCGTGGTAGTTTGATCTGAGATAGTGGCGCGCACGGTGTGGCGAGGAGCGAGGAACATGGCAGCGTTGGAGAGAGTGCGCAAGCTAATTAATGTGCGGGTGTCGCGGTTCATTCGCTCTATAGGGGGGATCGGGTTGCGACACCAGTCCCTGGAGGGGGATAATGCAGATTTGCTGGCGCCGGATGGAGTGCATCTGAATGATATCGGGCTCGATATCTTTTTATTGGACCTCTTGGATGGTGCCGAGAGAGGGTTGGCGTTGCTTGGTGGGGGTGGTCGGGGGACTGAGTAGGTTTCTCAGTTCCCCTTCTTGGCGGAAAGTACGGCAGATGAAGACGGAGGTAGCACCCTACATGCCTGATGGAGACAGGGAGCATCGGCATTTCAGGAGGAGAGAGAAATAAATATATATATATATGTCTTCATGCCGATGTTTGTAAATAAGAATAAAGCTGTGGCCACTTCCACATTTCCATAAAGAAGGTGTTGGTGTGTTGATTCAAAGAAGGATGGTTAAGGTCCTGGGCAGGTAAAGTGGATAATGGGTCCTTGCAGTCTTGCAGACACTGAAGCGCCTAGGGAGAGTGTCAGGGACTGCAAGGGGTTAAGAAAGGATGGAACGGTTTAAAATAATGCCCAGGACCAGGATTGGTTAACAAGGAGTAAGAGGGGCGTGGTTAAGAAGATATAAGGCAGGGGTTTGGAGCAGAAACCCCTCTTACCTTCAAGCTGCAGTGGAAGAAACACCCGCCCTCCCTCCCCTGGTGGTTTTGGTTTTGTTTTTGGTTTTGTTTTTTGAAAGATTTTTCTACGGTGATATTCTTGTTCTGGCGTTTTTTCTGGTTTTTTCGTAGATGTCACAGCTGGCGGAAAGTACGGCAGATGAAGACGGAGGTAGCACCCTACATGCCTGATGGAGACAGGGAGCATCGGCATTTCAGGAGGAGAGAGAAATAAATATATATATATGTCTTCATGCCGATGTTTGTAAATAAGAATAAAGCTGTGGCCACTTCCACATTTCCATAAAGAAGGTGTTGGTGTGTTGATTCAAAGAAGGATGGTTAAGGTCCTGGGCAGGTAAAGTGGATAATGGGTCCTTGCAGTCATTGTTTGGAGGCGCAGAAGGTGAAGCTTCACCTTTCTTTTGCTCTAGTTCCCACTATTTGAACTGGGCATAGTGCTGCATTGCCTCACTTGGTTTTATACTTATTTTCTGTAAAACCAGATATGTATTATTTTCTTTCTTGGCATAAATCTTTCTAATTAATCTAATTAACACGCTGAGTTTTTTGCAGGCAGAAATTCTGCCTCAAAATTCTGTATGTACCCTTTCTCTGCCTCCCATTGATGTCAATGTAAACGCGCGAAGATAGGGCATGTCGCTTCTTTCCCCCGCAAGATGTTTTTTCCGCTCGCGGGAAAAAAATGCCTCCGCCTCCCATTGAAATCAATGGAAGGCATTTTCAGCCATTTTTTGGCACATTTTCCGATGCGGTTTCTGCATCAAAAAATGAGTAAAAAAACTCAGTGTGAACTGGCCCTTAGATGTCATCAGCAGGTTCTAGCAACAGAGGTTGGACGGAAGCTTTTATTGGTACCAGTTTGGAGTAGACTTTTGATCACTTTTTATCACATTTTTTTTAAGTCAGGATTCACAGAAAACAGGAATTTTTCCATCGTTTTTTATTTAATTTTTTACAGCGCTCACCGTGCGGGTTAAATAATGTAATAGATTTATAGTCGGGGTCGTTACGGACGCGGCGATATGAAATATGCGTAACTTTTTTGCTTTATTTTGTTTTTTTAATAGTAAAGCAGTTTGTAAGGGGAAAAGTGGGTTTTTCATTTTTTTTTTTTCACTTTTTTTTTAATGAACTTTATTAAACTTTTTTTAACTTTTTTACTAGTCCCACTAGGGGACTTTAATATGCGATTCTCCGATCACTTTTATAATACACTGCAATACTTTTGTATTTAGGGTATTACTGCCTGTCCGTTAAAACGGACAGGCATCTGCTAGGTCATGCCAGTGGCATGATCTAGCAGGCATTCACGACAGGCAGACCTGCGGGCCTTTATTAGGCCCCCGGCTGTCATCGGAGACACAGACACTCGGCGATCTTATCGCCGGGTGTCAGTGGGATGACGCTATTGAGCACCGCATCTGAGGGGTTAAACGGGTGAGATCGATACTAATATCGATCTCACCCGGTCGAGTAGGGATGCCCCCAGCCCTCAGCTGCCTCTGGAACCGGGCAAAGAACAGCGACCACCTGGCTTGATGGGGGTTCAGCCGTTGGGCCGACTGAAGATAGGTGAGGTTCTTGTGGTCAGTATATATCAGGAAGGGGTGAGCTGTGCCCTCTAGTAGATGTCCTCACTCCTCCAGAGCCAATTTGACGGGCAATAACTCCCGATCCCCAATCGAGTAATTGCGCTCTGATGAAGAAAAAAGTCTAGAATAATAGTCACATCCCATTGCCTTCCCTTTGGGGCCTCTCTGGAACAGAAGTGTGCCTACACCAACAGAGGAGGCGTCCACCTCCAACAAAAATTGTAGGGATACATCGGGATGATGAAGGGTTGAGGCAGACGTGAAGGCACTCTTAAGGCTATTAAATGCAGATTCGTCCTCTGGAGTCCACACCTTGGTGTTCATACCTTTTTTGGTGAGGTTAGAGATGGGAGCCGTCAGTGAAGAGAAGTGTGGGATAAACTGCCGGTAAAAGTTGGCGAATCCCAAAAAGCGCTCTATGGACCTCAAGCCTTGAGGATGTGACCATTCCAGGACGGCCTTTACCTTCTCAGGGTCCATCTTGAGGCCTTGATCCGAGACGATGTAGCCTAGGAAGGGGAGGGAATTTTTCTCAAACACGCACTTCTCCAGCTTGGCATACAGGCGATTCTCTCTTACTCATCGCAGAACTTGACGAACATGCCTCCAACACAGACTACAACACAGACATAGAGGAGATCTCGGAAGATGTCATTGACGAATTCCTGGAAGACCGCGGGGGCGTTACACAGACCAAAGGGCATCACCAGGTATTCATAGTGCCCGTATAGAGTGTTAAACGCCATCTTCCACTCATGACCGTGACGGATTCAAATCAAGTTGTAAGCCCCACGCAAGTCCAGTTTAGAGAAGATCTTCGCTCCTCATATGCGGTCAAATAGTTTGGAGATTAGGGGTAACAGATATTTGTTTTTGACAGCAACTTGATTGAGACCAGGGTAGTCAATGCAAGGTTGAAGAGATCCATCTTTTTTCTTGACAAAGAAGAACCTGGCCCCAGCCGGGGTGGAAGACTTCCGTATGAAACCCCTCTACAAATTCCCCTTGATGTAGATCGACATGGACTGAGTCTCTGGCAAGGAGAGAGGGTATACCCGGCCATGGGAGGAACCAGTTCAATGGGGCAGTCATAAGCCCGGCGTGGAGGGCACATCTCAGCCTCCTTCTTGCTGAAGACATCCGCAAATTGAGAGTAATAAGGAGGCAATCCTGCCAATGACTGAGGCAAAGGAGACTGAACACGATGGATCTGCGACAGACAGCGATTGTGACACTTGAGACCCCATTGGAGAAGCTCTCCGGAATTCCAGTCCAGAACTGGGGCATGTAGACGAAGCCAAGGCAGACCCAACAGCACAGGGTTGACAGCTTTGGGCAGAACGAGAAATGAGATTAACTCTGAATGAAGGGCTCCAACCTGGAGTTTCAGCGGTTTGGTTTCAGCTACGATTGCGTCGGGCAGTGGCAGTCGATTCACAGAGGCAACAGCCAAAGATGTCCCCACGGGGACTGTGGGCAACTGAAGAAGATCCACTAGGTCTTTCCGGATGAAGTTTGCTGCGGACCCTGGGTCCAGATGTGCAGAGACCTTGTGCGTCTTTTCACCAGACATTATGGTCACGGCAATGGACAGTCTCGAGGAGAACTTTCTCCCTAGCGCCGTTCCACCTAGGGCTGTCTCTCCAACCAATCCTAGGCATGGGATTTTCGCTTGCTACTGTGGACACCAACGCACAAAATGCCCCCCGAGGCAGGTCCTGAAGTGCGTCTGCAGTGTCTCTGCTACACAGACAGTTTAAACAGGTCCACCTGCATAGACTCCTCTGGTGAGAATCTTGCCTCCTGACGTGCCTCTTGGGATCGCTCCTGGATCCTCATGTCAATCCGGGTCGCTAAAAGTATGAAGTCATCCAGGGTAGGTGGCAGATCACGAGCGGCGAGCTCGTCTTTAATCTTAGGAAACAGTCCCTGCCATAATGTAGCCCCCAAGGCCTCGTTGTTCGAGAATAGATCTGCCACCAGGGTGCGGAACTGAATGGCGTACTCGCTGACGGAGGTGTCCCCCTGGTGAAGGATCAGCAGAGATGCAGCTGCTGAGGAGACTTATCCAGGTTCCTCAAACACCATGCGAAAAATCTGTAGGAAACAATGGAAGTCCCGGGTCTCTGGTCCCTGACGTTCCCAGATGGGATCGCCCATGCTATGGCCTTGTTAGTGAGAAGAAAGCAATCCTTGCACCGTCAGTAGAAAATGCTCTGGCATGTAGGCTGAAGTGGATCTGGCACTGGTTCAGAAATCCCCTGCAGGTCTTCGCATCTCCATCATAGCGATGAGATAGTGACAGAGAAAATCAGGGGTCCACACTGCCAGGAGGTGTAGTCCGGGGGTCAGTACTGCCAGGAAGTGTAGCAGGCGGTACAGCAGAGGCAATAGGAGCAGGAACTGTAGCTTGCGTATCCAGCCGATGTGCAATAATGTTCACCGCCTGGAGGAGTTGGTCCTGTCATAATTGGCAGACTAGTATATCTGCCTGCATGGCTTGTGATGTCGTCACAGTCTTGGGTTGACCAGCGGGGTCCATGGCGTACTGTCACGATCTGTGGGTATGTGGACCCACTGGGCCGTACCGTCGTAGCAGCATAGCAGCTGGACAGTGTACCAAGTTATAGTTCGAGCAAGGATACTTGTGGTAGTACAGACAGTAGCGGTGGCTATGCTCAGATGGGACCTTGGCAGTAGACACCAGGCGTGGTGTAGCACAACATGACTCCAACTCTTTTAAGGCACAGGAATAAGGTAGCACGGGATACAGGATATAGGTAGCAGGAACGGGAACACTGGGAACAGGAAAACACTAATGAATCATTTGCTAGACTGACACAGGAAAACACAACAATGCTCAGGCAATGAGTGAAGGGACAGGGCCCTACTTATAGTCCCGGGTAATTAGACAATTCTAAACATGTGTGCGCGCTGGCCTTTTAAGGCCGGGACTGAGCTCTCGCGTGCACCCTAGTGGTCACTGCGGGCCAGGATGGCCGCATGTGCTGGCATCTCCGGGAAGGAAGGCGTCGGCAGGATGAGAGGAGTCTGCGGTCTGTGGCCGCGGACGTTACAGGGCCTGTTGTGTGTTGGCATTGAAGACTGGCCGTGAATTCCTGGTTCCATTGACTTCTGGAAATCTCTAAGGTTCAACAAAAATAGGATCCTTCAGATCCAAGTACTGTAGATATAGATGCCGGAGTTTGACATGATGATATCATCAGTTTGGCCCCTGACGATCTGGTTGATACGAGACAGAGTTGCCAACCTCCACTTCAGTAATTTCTGGACAACTATGCTAAAAATCACAGACAGCTCAAAACTTTTACGGACACATTACAAAATCAAGAGTAAGTTATTATAAAGTAGTAGAAATAGGAGGTCAATTCAATTGCAACGGGCACTGCCACTGTCTCAGTCTCTCCCCCGACAAGGTCTGACTGCAGTCTGTCTGCTGCATGGTGGTGGTAACTGGTCAGAGTGAGAGTCAGAGTCAGACTGGCTACCACTGCTGCTGCATGCAGTACTTACTGGGAGTGACTGTGTGACTCACCAATCCCAAGCCCACTTGTAGCTTTCACACACTAATTAAGCTTGGGAAAGCTACAAGCGGGGCTGTGATTGGTGAGTCCGACACTCAATCCAACCCCACCTGCTCCCCCGGCCTGGTCTTGGTTTGAGCTGAGGTCATGATGTCACGTGACGTAATTCGTCACAGCACGTGAGTTCAGCAGCAGGTGATTCACTGGTCCTGGCACCAACCCAATGACGGTCTGTCTCTGACTGAGGTCACCTAAGTCAGAGGCAGTCACAGACTCATACACTCCTCCTCCGCAGCCGCTCCAATCCTCTCTCCTGTCTTATCTTAAATGCCGGCTGCTGGGCGGGCTGCCGTGGGCCCGCTCCCCTTATTATTTGCACTGCATCTGCGCATGTACATTTTGGCACATGCACAGTGCAAATTATCGGAGGGAACAGAAGAAATCCCGGACAGTGTTTTTTTCTGCCAGACACTACAGACAGCAGAAAAAAACATCAGAGTCTCAACACAGTTCAGAGATTTACTCTCGGAACCCCGAGAACTGCCATAAGCAAATAGTAGGATTCCAATTTGCAAATAAATGATACATACTGCTTTGATGAACATCAGATCAACCTGTGTTTCTGATATATTTATGAATATTTGTATTTTTCTTTTTTTTCTACTCTACCTCTTAATTCTTGAACACACCTACCCCCATTCCCCACCCCCCTTCTTTTCTTCTTTCCTTTTACATAACTCCACATATATGTTGGACATTTTTTTATGTTTTCTTCATTTACTTTCTGGATTGGATCTTCCCAGAATCTATCCATTGTACCAACCCTAAATGTATACAGATCCAGGTATTTCCACTCTGATTCCAAAGTTTAGTTTTTACTGCCGAATACCATTTTGACTTTTCATATATTCAGTAGAAAAATTTTGTGAAAGTTTTACTCAATATTGCATTTAAATATTACTTATGTAAAAACTGTTGTAAAATTTTCTAAAATAAAAAGAAAATTTGAAAAGTAGACAATCAGATCCATGAAACTGAGATTTCGTGGCCTCTCTGGTCTTGAAAGATGCATACCTTTACATTCCCATTTTTCTGCCTCTCAGAAAATATCTAAGAACAGCTGTGTAAATAAGAGGCACTATCAAGCACCCTGCAATTCACAGCTCTTCTGTTTAGGATTTCTTCAGCTCCTCACACCTTTTCTAAGGTGGTGTCCACTATAGCTGCCTGTAAGAAGGGCCTGGCATCATCCCTATGTAGGAGCCTCATAATGGGTAGGTTACTCTATACTCCATTGTTTGATGTGATAGATGCTCTCTGTGAAAGTGACTAGGAATGTTTAAAAGATGACATTTTGCGTGGAGTCCATCTTGTATGGTTGGCATTTTGGATAATTGGAATCCATCTTGTGGCCTGAAGGAGCCATTTTGAGATTATTAGGTCATGTTGCTTTAAGGCTAAGACATCTATGTTAGCATTGTCTGAAACTATTCTATGTTATTTGTTCTTGCCATGAATGTTTATATTTAGTCTCTCTCTAGTATGGATAATACAGATGAATATTTACTTATTCTTGCGTGATAAGGAGCAGCTTAACCTTGAGGCCTATGGAGAAAGATAATATTTTACTATAAGGGAGGGGATCTCTTAGCCTTGGAGATACTATAAGGGAGGGGGTAGTCTGACTCCTAGCATTTATGACGTGGTATATTTTGTGAACTCATAGTTTTGCACTTCAGACGTCTTGTAAGCATATGATTGGTTCAGGGCAAAACATATTGTCATTATATGCTATTGGCTAAATTAAATTATTGTAAAGATTGTCTGGAATCAAGCCGCTCCTACTTCGAAAGATATTACTGTAATGGTTTGATGAATAAACGTCAGAGAAAGATTTTGAGCATACAAAGCATGGTCTCTTGTGTCATTTTTTCTTTCAGATATATATATATATATATATATATATATATATATATATATATATTTATATATATATAAAAATGACCTATGATTTGAAACTGGATAGCTCACTGGAGGGCAGATATCGGTTGACATGCCCAATACTTATTTCAGTCTAATATATGGCCCATGATTGCGACAACAGTTTTTTGGTGCCGAAACCCGGGAGATTGCTCATCTGATAAGCTGTGACTTGGAGGCTGGGAATTGCATCCGTGAATATTAAAAACCATCCGGTACGTATGAAGTTTATCCTTACAAATATTTTTCACTCATTCATTGCCAAGGCTGGAATTAGATGTCATGACGTCACATCTCCTGAACGCAGTAATTTATCCAGATGTAGGAGGTATGTTGAAAGCTTTTTGTGTGATGAATGATTTCATATGCGTATGTTGTCTTGAGTTGTTGTTGCATGTGTGTGAATCTTGAGGTTCATAGTATGAGAGAATTTTTTCTAGTATTAAACATTGAAACTGTTAAGATTGTATGAAACAGAAACTGTGAGGAGTGAGTGCGTGACCCCCCCCCTTTGGAATGTGATGATGTAGTGAGGAAAAAATTGCAGAAAAGAGGAACTTTTAAAGTGTCAGTGAAAAAAAACGTGTGCAGAGGTTGTGTGAATCCAGTGTGTGTGTGTGTGTGTGTGTGTGTGTGTGGCACAGTTCATTGAGGGTTCACTACACAGCATTCAGCTTTCTCATCTTACACAAGACCAATCAGCGTCACACACTTCTCATCATTCCCACCCAGCTTCTTTCACTGTACAGACACACAGCGTGTTCTCGCGAGATCACACTGTGATGTCACCGCCTTCCATAGGTCCTTCACCATCGCGTCGGACGAGAGAAGACACTTCGGCTCCAGGCGTCCGAGAGGGTACAGTTGAATCTGCAGCAGCATATCTCGGACGCCTGGAGCCGATGTGTCTTCTCTCGTCCGTCGCGATGGTGAAGGACCTGTGGGAAGAAATTGACATCACAGCGTGATCTTGCGAGAACACGCTGTGTGTCTGTGCAGTGAAAGAAGTTGGGTGGGAACAATGAGAAGTGTATGACGCTGATTGGTCAGCGTCATACACTTCTATTCACAACGCCCAGTTGGTAAAACAAGTAAACACGCCCAGTTGGTAAAACGAGAAAACACGCCCAGTTGTCCATTGAAAAACTAATTTGCATAAATCTAAAATTGCTCATAACTTGGGCAAAAATGATCGTTTTAAAAAAAACAAAAAAACTTTACATTTATCTACATTGCAGCGCCGATCACATTCAAGCAGACAGGGATTTTATAATCTGGTGACAGAGCCTCTTTAACTACTGAGGTTAAGTTTCATGTAAAGTTCTGGATCAGCGTGCCTTAGCATTTGATTATTGGAGGCATGTGTCAGTATTATGATTGTGTAAATGATAACGTCTCAGTGCAAGTAGATTCCCGTTTGAAAATATCTTTGTTGTGGGCAGAAAATTCTGTGCAGTATATAAAAAGAAGAAAAATCAGTTTGTATGTATCACTTTTAGTTACTGCCCAATGTGAATGTTTAATATAAAGATGTCATTGTTAATGTTTTTCTTCAACTGAATTATCTGATTAAGATCAACTAATGATTATGCGATGAAAAGATTGTTCTCCACAGGAAGTGTCCAACTGGGAGCTGAAGGCGTGAAAACCAGATTCTAACAGAACGTGGATGGATAAGGAAGGTAAACTGGTTGCATCCAAGGCTAACTTGATGGCACTTGCATTGATGGTGTGTGGCCTCACATATACCCAAAGACTGCAAGGATCGATTTGTAGGATCTAATTGGTATGTCCCGGGTTTTACAGCTGTTGCTTCTAAATTCTGTTAAAGCTGTTTGATTTGACTACAGAACAATGTCAACTTTATCATACCCGCCTGCCACAAAGAGAAGAGACCTTGAGAGGCCTTCCCAGGTAAAACAAGTTGTTTTTAGCTTCCTAAGATATTAGGTATATGTATAAGGGTGTTTGAATCTTAGAGTAGGTAAGAAAAACAAATTGGTTTGAGACACTTGTCAGATAAACATGTGGTATCTGTGTATATTTTTGTTGGTAGGAGCTGTTACAGGTAATCAGCTCAGGTCAAGGCACAAATCCAATTAAAAAGGGTAACACCAAGTGCAAAATAAACTGTACCCAGTAGCTACACATTTTCCATGTGGCCTGTCTATTGGGACAGAGAAGTTTTTCTTATATAAAGGTGTTTGTTTGATTTAATTTAAGGGCCTGACATTGTTATTGTATGTACTTAGAACAACTTTTATAGAGTATGCGGATGTTGTTATCACCAGATGAACATTTATTTTAACAATTGACAAGGGTTGGGTCCCTAGCAAGTGCCAATAAACATGAACTAAAAGATTTTAACATGATGAACTCCATCACCTAGATGCGGCAGGCGCAGCCTGAGCCAATACAACGTGCTTGTCATGAACTGAAGGCAGTGTCACAATTCTAAGCCGCGCAGACAAGCAACTTGCCGGAGGAAGAGGACAGGTTTGTGGTAGTCACAATAAAACTCCACTAATCTGTCTACGAAGGAACTAACCCCAGGCTCACAATATGAGGTGCTGTGTACAGCCCGGTGACGTATACCAACAAGGGACAGTGACTGACAGATGAGAAGCAGCAAACCAAGTCCTGTTGACATTAGCAATTATCAAAGTAAAGTAAAGGCCAAAGACCTGAGTGAGCCCGTCAGCAAAATCCAAGTGTTTTAATAAGTAAGTGACCAGAAGGAGGGTAATAATAAATCCCCCACTGGACACCATCATACAGTCTGACTCCATAATTGTGTGGGTTACCCTAAGGGCGACAGTCAGTGAAAAGCAGAATACAAAAGAAGAGGATGATGATGTACAGGACTTGTCAATGAACTGATGGGACCCAAACCTGAGGGGTGATAGTATTATTTTATTAGTTGAGGCCCTATTGTCTGAGTCTTATAATTATAATGTGTGTAAATATGCCGCGGTACTGCAAATTGCAATCTGAGGTGTTTTATGTGGAGGCATAGGGTGAAGGTCACTGGTTGTTGTCACTCATAAGTAAGAAGTACATGGCCGCAATGTTTCTCTGCTAAGGGCACAGGACTACTTCACCGCATCAATGGGAGAATGGATGGAGCCATGCACCATCAAATCCCTTGTTGGCAAGCACAGCAGTCAGACGTTTTTTGTAGTCGATGATGAGTTTTGCACACATGTAAGATGGAATTTTGTCCCACTCCTCTTTGCAGATCATCTGTAAATCATTAAGATTTTGAGGCTGTCGCTTGGCAACTCGGATCTTCAGCTCCCTCCATAAGTTTTCGATGGGATTAAGGTCTGGAGACTGGCTAGGCCACTCCATGACCTTAATGTGCTTCTTTTTGAGCCACTCCTTTGTTGCCTTGGCTGTATGTTTCGGGTCATTGTCGTGCTGGAAGACCCAGCCACGAGCCATTTTTAATGTCCTGGTGGAGGGAAGGAGGTTGTCACTCAGGATTTGACGGTACATGGCTCCATCCATTCTCCCATTGATGCGGTGAAGTAGTCCTGTGACCTTAGCAGAGAAACACCCCCAAAACATAATGTTTCAACCTCCATGCTTGACAGTGGGGACGGTGTTCTTTGGGTCATAGGCAGCATTTCTCTTCCTCCAAACACGGCGAGTTGAGTTAATGCCAAAGAGCTCAATTTTAGTCTCATCTGACCACATCATCTTCTCCCAATCACTCTCAGAATCATCCAGATGTTCATTTTCAAACTTCAGACGGGCCTGTACATGTGCCTTCTTGAGCAGGGGGACCTTGCGGGCACTGCAGGATTTTAATCAATGGTTTTCTTGGTGACTGTGATCCCAGCTGCCTTGAGATCATTAACAAGTTTCCCCCGTGTAGTTTTCGGCTGAGCTCTCACCTTCCTCAGGATCAAGGATACCCCACGAGGTGAGATTTTGCATGGAGCCCCAGATCGATGTCGATTGACAGTCATTTTGTATGTCTTCCATTTTCTTACTATTGCACCAACAGTTGTCTCCTTCTCACCCAGCGTCTTACTTATGGTTTTGTAGCCCATTCCAGTCTTGTGCAGGTCTATGATCTTGTCCGTGACATCCTTAGAAAGCTCTTTGGTCTTGCCCATGTTGTAGAGGTTAGAGTCAGACTGATTAATTGATTCTGTGGACAGGAGTCTTTTATACAGGTGACCATTTAAGACAGCTGTCTTTAATGCAGGCACCAAGTTGATTTGGAGCGTGTAACTGGTCTGGTGGAGGCTGAACTCTTAATGGTTGGTAGGGGATCAAATACTTATTTCTCTGTGCACAATGCAAATAAATATATATAATTTTGACTATGTGATTTACTGTTTTTTTTATTTTTATATAATCTATCTCTCACTGGTAAAATTAACCTAGCCTAAAAATTCTAGACTGTTCATGTCTTTCACAGTGGGCAAACTTACAAAATCAGCAAGGGATCAAATACTTATTTCCTTCACTGTATATATATATATATATATATATATATATATATATATATATATATTTATATACAGTATATATATACATATATCGATAAGGGCCTGTTCACATCACCGTTCATTTCCGTTCCGGGGTTCCGTCGGAGGGTTCCGTCGGGTGAACCCCGCAATGGAAAGTGAAACTGACAGCACAGCTTCCGTTTCAGTCACCATTGATCTCAATGGTGACGGAAACATGGCTAATGCTTTCCGTTCGTCACCATTCCAGCTGGTTTCCGGTTTTCCGACGGAATCAATAGTCAATAGTCGACTACGCTATTGATTCCGTCGGAAAACCGAAAACCAGCCGGAATGGTGACGAACGGAAAGCATTAGCGATGTTTCCATCACCATTGAAATCAATGGTGACTGAAACGGAAACTGTGCTGTCAATTTCACTTTCCGTTGCGGGGTTCACCCGACGGAACCCTCCGACGGAACCCCGGAACGGAAATGAACGGTGATGTGAACAGGCCCTTACCTATGATTTGAAACTGGATAAATCACTGAAGGGCGGGTATCGGTTGACATACCCACTACAAATTTAAGTCTAATATATTTTGGCCCATCATTGCGTCAACACTCTCTTTCTGATAAACTAACCAGGCAAAATAGTCAGGGATCTCTCTTGTGAGGCACATTGATGCAAATTTATATATACACATGTATTCCCTGCCGATTTATTTTCACCATAAGTCAACTGTTGACTGTAGATAGATTCATTTTCATCTTACAGTATATGCATCTCACATTGTCATGTTCATAAATGTTATCCATTATGAATAACTGTATTTGCTCCTTTATGAATAATTGTATTTTCTCCTTGTCAAGGCTGATGCCATTATGCATTGTATGGCTCATTTTTAATCTTTTTGTATGCATTTGTCTAAATAAAGGGATTTTCTATCATTCATTCATTATATCCCCACGATGTGTGTGTGTTAAATGACCTCTTCTTGTATGCTATATCTGTAAGAACACAGGGGATATCTGTGTTTCCATACCTGGACGATTCATCTGATGATCCATCTTCAAACTACTGTCCAGATACTCCAACACTGTTGGATAATAAAGTGGGAAAAGTTGAACATTGTTCCATCATGAACAAAGATGTTCTTAGGCTTTGTCACAAATTCCCAGGAGATATTCTATCTCTCCTCCCGCTTGGCGGAAAAGATGTTTCATGTAAGCAGCTGCAGAGGCAGTTCTTTGGAACTTAGGGCACTTACGATCCCTCCAGAGAGAGATCCAGAACCTATGGTAACGCAACCCAGAGTGGTTGAACAGTAGGTGCACCCTGTTATTTTAAACTCATGAATCCGATGTGGAAACATCTCAGAGGTGGAATATCCTTGATCCAGCATCTCTGGATCTCGTTGACTACAGATGCATCTCAACTAGAGTATATAGTCCAGGGTTTAAGGAGTCCCCTCTAGAGCTCTATGTCCTTGATCCTAAAGGAACTCAAAGTCACATTATATACTCTGCAAGTCCAGGGGAAAGCAGTCTGTGTAAAGTTGGACATCATAACATCAGGCAGGGCGGCACCTGATCAGGACCCCTTCTTAGGGAAGTGGGAAAGTTCTTGACATGAACACAGTTGAATCTACCCATCTGTCTGCTGTACATATTCAAGGTTCCCTCAGCATTATTGCCGACCAACTGAGTGGAAGTCTAGCAGTCCCAGGAGAAATGTCTCGGAATCTAGAGATCTTCATGCAGAACACCAAGATGTGGGGAATGCCTGTAAACGATCTCATGGCAAACACATTCAGTGCCAAGGTGGAAACATTTCTCTCCCTTTATCAGGGGACAATCCCTTGGCAGTGGATGCCCTGTCCATCTCTAGAAGGTTCAGACTGGCCAACATTTTCCCTCCGGTTTCCTTGATACCTAGGGTATTAATAAAAATCAGGCAAGACAAGGCCAAGGTAAAAGCCATCATACCAGTAGCATAGCTAGCAGGGGATCAGGGGGATGATGCTCCTGGACCCACTGAGATAGTGGGGCCCAGGGCCAGTCCCCCAGTGGTGTAGTGTCCCGGATTCAACTATATCTGCATCCTCAGGACGCAGATACAGTTGAATCCAATGATGGAGCAGCGAGCTGACGGCTCCTTGCTCCAGCATTCAATATGGAATGCCAGCTCCAGCTGTGATGTCATCGCGCCTGTCTGCACAGAGCCACACACTGCACAGAGCAGAGGAGCAGAGGGATCTCTGCCACTCGTCGTGGGAATGGGGATAGGTAAATATATATATATTTTTTTTATTAGGCCCTATGTGGCATTATACTGTCTGGGGCAGCTATGGGGGAATTATACTGTATGAGGGCAGCTATGGGGGCATTATAAAGTATCGGGCAGCTATGGGGGCATTATACAGTATGAGGCAGCTATGGATGCGTTATACTGTATAGGTCAGCTACGAGGGCATTATACAGTATGGCGCAGCTATGGGTGCATTATACTGTTTGGGGCAGCTATGTGGGCATTATACTGTGTGGGCAGCTATGAAGGCATTATACTGTATGTGGGCAGCTATGGGATATTATATGTGGGGGACAGCTATGGGGGAATTATACTGTGTGGGAGGCACTATGAGTGAATTATACTGTGTAGGGCAGCAATGGTTGCATTATACTGTATGTGGGCAGCTATGGGGTGTTATACTGTATGTGGGCAGCTATGGGGTGTTATACTGTGTGGGAGGCACTATAGGGGCATTATACAGTGCGGGGAAAGCTATAGGGGATCTATACTATGTAGGGCAGGGCAGATTCTAGCTTTTTTTCTGCCTGAGGCAAAAGTTGAAATGCCCCCCCCCCCAAAGCCTGTTCTAAATCACTAGCAGCCTCACGAAAAAAGATTAAAACATCCTACCGCCCATTATCTCACCGCAGATCATACAGTGACTACACTACTGATTAGAGGCAGAATAAACATTTACATTAAGTGATTCACCGGTGACATCTCAGATTCTAGTTGTTCTTTTTCTCTTTTCTTCTCCATCCGGTTCAGACCTCTATGATGACTTCTCCCAGCCACAGCCCATTTAAGCAGTGTTCTACTCAGCTGTCTTCAGTTTCTCACTTTTCAAACATTTTGCACCTATAAACGAAGATACAATTCTTATGGTGCCACACACAATGCCCCTAAATATAACAGCGCCATATACAGCACCTCTAATTATAATAGTACCATACACTGTGTCCCATACAAACACAGACACACACACACACACACACACACACACACACACAGTGCCCCCTGTAGATAGTGCCCCATAGAGTCCCACATAAATACCCCTCTAGACAGTGCCCCACATAGAGTCCCCGGTAGATACTGCCCCCCATAGATCCCCTGTAGATAGTGCTGCACATATAGCCCCAACATACAGCCTTACCCCCTGTAGATAGTGCTGCACATATAGCCCCCACGTACAGCCCTACCCCACTGTAGATAGTGCTGCACATATAGCCAACACATACAGCCCTACCCCCTGTAGATAATGCTGCACATATAGCCATCAGATACAGCCCTACCCCCACTAGATAGTGCTGCACATATAGCCCCCACATACAGCCCTACCCCCCTGTAGATAGTGCTGAACATATAGCCCACACATACAGCCATACCCCCTATAGATAGTGCTGCACATATAGCCCCCCACATACAGCCCTACCCCCTGTAGATAGTGCTGCACATATAGCCCTCACATACAGCCCTACCCCACTGTAGATAGTGCTGCACATATAGCCCCCACATACAGTCCTACCCCCTGTAGATAGTGTTGCACATATAGCCACCACATACAGCCCTACCCCCAGTGGATAGTGCTCCACATACAGCCCCCCACATACAGCCTTACCCCCTGTAGATAGTGCTTCACATATAGACCCCCCACATACAGCCCTGACCCCCTGTAGATAGTGCTGCACATATCCCCCCACATACAGCCCTACCCCCTGTGGATAGTGCTGCACATATTGCCCACACATACAGCCCTACCCCCCTGTAGATAGTGCTGCACATATAGCCCCCACATACAGTCCTACCCCCTGTAGATAGTGCTGCACATATAGCCCTCACATACAGCCCTACCCCACTGTAGATAGTGCTGCACATATAGCCCCCACATACAGTCCTACCCCCTGTAGATAGTGTTGCACATATAGCCACCACATACAGCCCTACCCCCAGTGGATAGTGCTCCACATACAGCCCCCCACATACAGCCCTACCCCCTGTAGATAGTGCTGCACATATAGACCCCCCACATACAGCCCTGACCCCTTGTAGATAGTGCTGCACATATCCCCCCACATACAGCCCTACCCCCTGTGGATAGTGCTGCACATATTGCCCACACATACAGCCCTACCCCCCTGTAGATAGTGCTGCACATATAGCCCCTCAAACTTTTAGCAGAAAAAAAACTTTACATACTCACCTAAACACGTTCCCATGCAGTCTTTTTGCAATGCAGGTCTTCTGGGGCTGAATGATGCGGCACTGAGTGGCAGGGCAAGTAATTCTGCCCGGCCAATCAGCACCTTTCAACGTTGCGTCGTTGAAAGGTGCTGATTTGCAGGCTGCCTTGCCCGGTCATTTAACGATGCAAGCGGCGCGCTGACGTCATTGTGTCACTTGCATCTTTAGATGGTGCTGAGTGGCAGGGCAAGTCATTTTGCCTGGCCAATCAGCGCCCTTACGCCTGAGGCGAGATGCTCATCTCACCTCATGGACGGTGCGGCCCTCGTGTAAGGACAGCTATATGGCGCAATAATACTGTGTGGGTACAACTATTGTGTGGGTACAATTATACTGTGTGGGGACAGCTATATGGGGCATTATACTGTGTGTGGGTACAGCTATAGGGGCATTATACTGTGTGGAGGGCAGCTATGGGGGCATTATTCTGTGTAGGGATTGTGAAGGATGGTTTATTTGCTTATATTCTCTGTATGAAATTACATTGTGAATTATCAAGCAGGATGGCGAATTACTAAGATATGTAATATGTGAAAGTGATTATGATAATGTTTAAATGATTTAGTTTCGTGCAGCAGCCATCTTGTCTGGAGTTCCCATCTTGGTTCTTTTGTAGTGAATAGGAAAGTCATTGTTCCTTTAATACAAGTAATGTTGATTTCATATGTTTTATCTTTGACCTTGGTTCCCATGCGAAGTTGGTAGAGAATGGACAGGGAGTAAGAAGGGAGGGTGGCAAGTATGCGTGAAGGAAGGTCTCCCCCCCCCCCCCCCCCCCATCTCCACGAGAACATTTTGTCCAAAAGAGATAAGGCCACCTGCAAACCTAATGTGTGAAGAATTATAATGATGTATCTGGGATGTATTTTATTGTATGCTTTTTACTGAATAACAAATATTGTTACATTGTCTCTGATTGGTTAACCTCAAGCCTACACCCCTTCTGAATTTCAGTTTAACAGTTTGAGTTTGGTAATAAATCCTTCAGAGGAGTATTTTTGAACATATCAGTAGCGTCTGTGTGTTTTCTTCTCCTCTCTCGATATATATCGGTGAAATATCCTAATTAGGATACTGACTAATGGGGTCTGGCCTTGAGAGTCTGTTTGGACTCGTATAAATTTCAGTCTAATATATTTTGAGCGATGGATTTCCACGACAGGAGGCACTATGGGGCATTATACTGTGTGTGGCAGCTATAAGGGCATTATACTGTGTGGGGGCCACTAAGGGGTCATTATACAGTGTTGGGGCCACTAAAAGGTCATTACACTATGTGGGGGCACTGAGGGGTCATTATCATGGCCGCCATCAGGGTGGTACTGCCGGTACTGCTGTCAGGGGCCCGGTCAAAATTTGAAAAAACGGGGGCCCGTGCTCACTGCCGGAATGCATTTGCTCACGGGCCCTTATGATTTCACTTTTGTGAAAGGAACAGGTCCCATCACAGAGCCAGGGCCCGTTCTTTGCATCAAAGTAAAATCATAAGGGCCCGCTGTTCACATAGAGCCCGCCCCTCCTCCTCCTCCACAGCGGCGTGACAGCGTGTGTGGAGCAGACGTCGTGAAGGTGGCGGGAGGTTTGAATGCAGTGGAGGCGACAAGCAGCAGAAGAAGACTCCTGACACAGTGAGTACAGTATGTAATGTCTGTCTGTCAGGCTGCTGCCCGGAGCCTCCTCACATCACATCCCCACAATAAAAAGCAGTAGTGTTACCCATGTCACACTATACACTCTCAGCTTTGCTTCATATTCTTTCTTCGCTAGTAGCAGTTCTTACCCCTTATCTCCCGGGCTGTGTACCAGAGGGAGAAGACCGGTTTATTGTCCCGTTATATGCAGCCCAGGAGATAAGAGCCATCGTAGAGCCGCTGCTAGTGATAGAATGCGGTGCTTCAGTGTCCGGAGGATCATACAGACCTGGGTAAGACACTTGCTTTCTATGGGGGGGGGGGGGGGTTGGCTGACAATGGGGACAGGGAGATGATGGTGTAGTGGGGAGGAGATAATAATAGAGGGTGGATGACACTGAGGGAGACATTATACTAGGGGGATGATAACTGGGGGAAAAAGATGATATCTGAAGGGAGGGGTAGAGGAAGGAGAGAGGATGCCTGGGAGAGGGGGAGAGATCTTTAAGGCTATGTACACCTTTTTTTTATACAAAAATGTTTATTAGTGTGTGTTATGAAACTTTGTAAATACTTTTTATTAAAATTAATTTTTACTTTATGTGATACAGCTGCTTTGTATCCTGTATACAGAGCAGCTGTATCGTGCGCAGAGACCTGTATCCGTCAGGTCCGGGGGACTGACGGGTTCAGTGTCGGCGGGCTAGGATCCACCTGTTATCGATCAAATCTAAATTATGAACAGGGACATGCAGGACCCACTGACACTGAACCCGTCAGTCCCGCTGATCTGACGGATAAAGGTTTCAGTTCATGATACAGCTGCTCTGTATCTCATAAAGTAAAAATATATTTTTAAAAAAAGTATTTACAAAGTAGCACCAAACAAACTGGTAAAACAACAAATACCACGCTCAAAGGTTTACATAGACCTCAAACCTGTGGTGGGTAGAGACAGAGCCGGCCTTAGGATAGATGGCGCCCCGTGCAAAATTATCTTTCGGCGCACCACCCCATCATATAAAAAAATGCCCCATAAAAAAAAGTATAATGCCCTCCACAGTATAATGCCCTTTTAGTACCCGCATACAGTATAATAATAATATATTCTAGCCCCTTCAAGGACACAGTATTTTGTCCTCTAATTGTGCCCACAGTATTATGCCCCCTAAGTGCCAAACACAGTATATTGCCCTCAGTAGTGCCCCTACACAGTATAATGTCCGCTTAGTGGCCCCCACACAGTATAATGCCTCCCTCCCCTTCAAGCCACACACAGCCCACCTGTAGATAGAGCCCCCTGTAGATTGTGCCATACAGCCTTCCTTTAGACAGTGCCATACAGCCCAGAACCTCACCCTTGTAGATCGTGGCATACAGCCCCAACCTCACCCTTGTAGACAGTGCCATACATCCCCCACCTCCCCCTTATAGATCGTGCCATACAGCCCCCCTCCACCTCCCTCATGTAGACAGTGCCATACAGCCCCCACCGCCTCCTTGTAGACAGTGCCATAAAGCCCCACACCTCCCCCTTGTAGACAGTACCATACAGCCCCCACCTCCCTCATGTAGACAGTGCCATACAGCCCCCACCTCCTCCTTGTAGACAGTGCCATAAAGCCCCACACCTCCCCCTTGTAGACAGTGCCATACAGCCCCCCACCTCCCCCTTGTAGATCGTGCCATACAGCCTCCCACCTCCCTCAGGTAGACAGTGCCATACAGCCCCCCACCTCCTCTTGTAGATCGTGCCATACAGCCCCCCACCCCTTCCTTGTAGACAGCGCCCCCAAACAAACAAAACAAGTTGTACTCCGCTAGGCCCCGTTCCCACGATGAACTGAGCTACTCCACGAAGGGATTCTTGCGTCGGCCGGGGTGATCCTGTAGCCTAGTACAGAGTTTCCCAGGGCACCCCTACTTTAGAGAAAGACAGAAAATGCCTAAAAACAAGCACTACACTCGTAGGGTTCGTTCACACAGCGTTTTTTGTAAGGCAAAAAAAATCTGCCTCAAAATTCCTTCAGGAACTGACGGGCGTTGTTTGACCTTTTTTTTTTTTTTTGCGTTTTTTTTTAAGCTGTTGAAGCGAATGCAAGAGGCGCAGGAAAAAAAGCTCCAAACAGGCACCACAGGTATTTTCTGCCTACTATTAATTTCAATTGGAGGTCAGAGGTGGAAACCACTTGAAGACCATCAGCTCCCCACTCACAGTAAAATAATCATCGGCCCCCCACTCACAGTAAAATAATCATCGGCCCGCACTCACAGTGAAATGACCATCAGCCCCCCCACTCACAGTAAAATGACCATCAGCCGCCACTCACAGTAAAATGACCATCAGTCGCCCCCTCACAGTAAAATAACCATCAGCCCGTCACTCACAGATTCCCCCTGTAGATAGTGCCACACAGCCCCCTTGTAGGTAGTGCCACACAGCCCCCTGTAGATAGTGCCACACAGTCCCCCTGTAGATAGTGCCACACAGCCCCCTTTAGATCGTGCCACACAGCCCCCTGTAGGTAGTGTGACACAGCCCCCTTGTAGGTAGTGCGACACAGCTCCCTGTAGGTTGTGCCACACAGCTCCCTTGTAGGTTGTGCCACAGAGCCCCCTGGTAGGTAGTGCCACAAAGCAACCTGGTAGGTATTGCCACACAGCCCCATGTTAGGTAGTGCCATACAGCCCCCTTGCAGGTAGTGCCATACAGCCCCCTTGCAGGTAGTGCCACACAGCCCCCTTGTAGATAGCACCCCCCCCCCTCTTCCTGTAGATAGCGGCACTGTAGCTCCCCGAAAGAGTGGAATCCCCCTGTGGCCAGGGATTCCGCTCCTGGAGTGCTTTGCTTGATGCCTCTCTCCGTATATGGACAGTGACATCAGGGGCAACTCCTGAAGCAGAATCCCAGTCCACAGCGTTGCCGACGCTGTGACCAGGGATTTTACTCCAGGAGAAGCCCCTGTCGTCTGTGTCCATTTATGAACAGTGACGTCAAGGGCTTCTCCTGGAGTGGAATCCCCGGTCACAGAGTCGGCAACGCTGTAAATGGGGATGCCCCTTCAGGAGTTGCCCCTGATGTCACTGTCCATATACGGCAGATGAGCGAAAAGTTAGATTCGGACCGAACTAGTTCAGACCGAACCTGTAATTTCCGTGCGCCGAGCATGCTACTGTCCAGGGTGCTGATAGAGTTAATGGGCTGCACTAACTCTTTCAGCAACCTTGACAGTACATGCTCGGCGCGCGGAAAATACAATTTTAATGTAATAAAAAATAAAAAAATAATACGTTCATACTTACTTTCCTCCTGTCCGGCCTCCAGCGATGACGTTTCATCCATGTCGCCGCTGCAGCCAATCACAGGCTGTAGTGGTGGTCACGCACGTCAGGATGACGTCAGAAGGCCGGCCTCCAGGGATGACGCTTCATCCCACGTGACCGCCTCTGCAGCCAATCACAGGCTGCAGCGCACTCTACACTACACTACATTACACTACATGAGCAGTAAGAAGAAAAGTGACGGGACCGTTCAAATCTTCGTGGGAACGTCTTAGGTGAGTTTATTTATGTATGTATGTTTGCATGTATGTATGTATGTATGTATGTTGTCATGTATGTATGTGTATATGTGCATGTATGTATGTTGGCATGTATGTATGTTGTCATGTATGTATGTGTATATGTGCATGTATGTTTGCATGTATGTATGTTTGCATGTATGTATGTATGTATATATGTAAGTATGTTGGCATGTATGTATGTTGTCATGTATGTATGTGTATATGTGCATGTATGTTTGCATGTATGTATGTTTGCATGTATGTATGTTGGCATGTATGTTGTCATGTATGTATGTATATATGTGCATGTATGTTTGCATGTATGTATGTTTGCATGTATGTATGTTGGCATGTATGTTGTCATGCATGTATGTATGTATGTGCATGTTTGTATGTATATTTGCATGTATATATTTGCATGTATGTATGTATGTATGTATGTTTGCATGTATGTATGTTTGCATGTATGTATGTTGGCATGTATGTATGTATGTTGGCATGTCTGTATGTATATATGTGCATGTATGTATGTTTGCATGTTTTTATTTTTGCATGTATGTTTGCATGTATGTTTATATATATGTGCATGTATGTAATTATGTTTGCATGTATTTATGTTTGCATGTATATTTGTGCATGCTTGTATATATGTATGTATGTATCTTTGCATGTTTGTTTGTATGAATGTATGTTTTCATGTGTGTGTGTGTGTGTGTGTGTGTGTGTGTGTGTGTGTGTGTGTGTGTATGCATGTATGTATGATAGTTTGCATGTATGTATGTATATATGTGTGTATGTTTGCATGTATGTATATTTGCATGTATATATGTGCATGTTTGTATATATGTATGTATGTTTGTTTGTTTGTATATATGTATGTATGTTTGCATGTATGTATGTTGGCATGTATGTATGTTGGCATGTATGTATGTATATATGTGCATGTATGTTTGCATGTATGTTGGCATGTATGTATATATGTGCATGTTTGTATGTATATTTGCATGTATATATTTGCATGTATGTATGTTTGCATGTATGTATATTTGCATGTATGTTGGCATGTATGTTGGCATGTATGTATGTTGGCATGTATGTATGTATATATGTGCATGTATGTATGTTTGCATGTATTTATTTTTGCATGTATGTTTGCATGTATGTTTATATATATATATGTGCATGTATGTAATTATGTTTGCATGTATTTATGTTTGCATGTATATTTGTGCATGCTTGTATATATGTATGTATGAATCTTTGCATGTTTGTTTGTATGAATGTATGTTTTTATGTGTGTGTGTGTGTGTGTGTGTGTGTGTGTGTGTGTGTGTGTGTGTGTGTGTGTATGCATGTATGTATGATAGTTTGCATGTATGTATGTATATATGTGTGTATGTTTGCATGTATGTATATTTGCATGTATATATGTGCATGCTTGTATGTATGTATGTATGTTTGTTTGTTTGTATATATGTATGTATGTATGTTTGCATGTATGTTTGTTTGTATATATGTCTGTATGGCCATGTATGATACTGTCTGCTGGCGCCCTGTATCTAAGTCAACTTCGTGGCAGGCTTCTATACATGGTATAACAGTCAGTATCACACATTAAACTGAATCTAAGCCTACGACATGTTTTATTTCATTTTTAAAAAAATTTTTTTTTTACAGGTTTGCTGTTTGGACTACGTCGGTTTCGAGGACTGCTTAGATGCCGGTTTTTTTTTCTACAATAAAATGGTTAATGAGGGTTGTGTTGGGGGTGCTTTATTTCAATAAAATATTATTTTATTATTATTAAAATTTATCTATATCTTTGTCTTTTCTTTTCAAATTTTATTACTACCACTTTAGTAATGGCCGCTGTCTGAGTGACAACATCCATTACTAAGGTGAGGCTTAGTGTTAGCCGGTGCAGAGGCTAACACTAACCACCATTATTACCCCGATACCCACCACCACCAGGGGTGCCGGGAAGAGCCAGGTACGATCCAGTACCCGACCATCTGTTGTGATGGTCGGGCTCTGGGGCGGCCGCAGGCTGGTATTATGAGGCTGGGAAGGGCCAAAAACAGTGGACCTTTCCACCCTTGTAATGCTAGGCTGCTGCTGTTGTGTTGTATCTTGCTGGTTATAAAAGTGGGGGGGGACCCCACGTCATTTTTTAAAATTATTTATTTATTCATTTTTATTTTTTTTTAAAAAAGACATGGGGTTCCACCCAATTTATCATGACCAGCCACATACAACACAGTGTTATTAGCCTGGGAATGGACAAAACCAGTGGCCCTTCCCACCCATGTAATGCCAGACTGCTGCGGCCTTGTATATGGCTGGTTATTAAAAATGTGGGGGACCCGTCTATTGTTAAATTTGTTAATTTTTTTTAAAAAAACGAAGTGGGGGTCCCCCCCCATTTTTATAACCAGCCCGATACAACTCAGCAGCAGCAGCCTAGCATTACAAGGGTGGGAAGGTACACTGTTTTTGGCCCTTCCCAGCCTCATAATACCAGCCTACGGCCGCCCCAGTACTCGACCATCACAACAGATGGTCGGGTACTGGATCGTACCAAGCTCTTCCCGACACTCCTGGTGGTGGTGGGTACCGGGGTAATAATGGGTGGGTAGTGCTAGCCTCTGCACCGGCTAACACTAAGTACCGCCTTAATAATGGATGCTGTCAATCAGCCAACTGCCATTATCTAGGCACTAATAAAGTTTAAAAAAAAAACACAAAGACAATTCTTTTTTATTGAAATAAGAAATCCCCAACAAAACCCTCGTTAACCATTTTAATAAATTTAAAAAAACTTAGATCTACGCAGCAGTCCAACGAATCGAAGATGTAGTCCAATCGGTACATCAAAATCTGAAACAACAAAAAAACAGTTATCAATGTGAACAATAACAATACTTCTACTCACCTACACACATATATACACGCACACACAAACAAACAACCATACACAAACACACACATATATACACAAACACAACAAGATACACACACACACACACACACACACACACACATAAACAGACAAACACACACACACACATATACACGAACTCGCACATATACAAACAAAAACACACATATCCAAACACACACATATACACGAACACACACATATACACAAACACACACACACACACACACACACACATATACACAAACACATATACACAGTTATACACAAACACAACAAGATATACACAAACACACACACAAAGAGACAAACACACACACATATACACACACATATACACGAACTAACACATATACACAAACACATATACAAACAAAAACACACATACCTAAAACACACATATACACAAACACACATATACACAAACACATGTACGCAAACAGACCCATATATACACAAACACACACATATACACACAAACACACACACAAACATATACACAAACACAAATACACAAACACACCTATATATACACAAACACACACACATAAACACACAAACACACACCCATATACACACATACACAAACACACATATACAAAAACACACACAAACATCTACACACACACACAGTTCACAGCAGCACAGAATATTTCAGGAGATGAGCGTGGGGATCTTGTGCGGGGTGGTGACTTGCCAATCATGTGAAAGTGTTATTGAGGACAGGAGTGGAGGAGAGGTAACAGACTGAGCTACGTAATGGTAAGAGCAGAGTTAACAGCAGCACAGATTATTTCAGGAGAGGAGCGTGCAGATTTTGTGCTGCTGTGAACTCTGCTCTTACCATTACGTAGCTCAGTTGTACCTCTCCTCCTGTTAAGGATCTGCCAGGCACAGCTTCTGTATCCACGCCCACAGGTAATCAGTCTGCACCTGCTTCTATGTCTGTGAGACTGACTCCATCTTCCACCACTCAGGATGGCAGGCTTAGGAGTGGGAGAGCCTATCACAGCCTGGCCAGACGGAGCTAACTCCCGCCCTCTGTCTATTTATACCTGCCTTTCCTGTTCCTCCTTGCTTGTGATTCTTCTCGTTTTGTTTCCTGGCCCTGCTGCAGCTTCTTGAACCATTTGACCCTGCTTCATATTGACCCTGGCTTACTGACTACTCTCCTGCTCTGCGTTTGGTACCTCGTACACTCCTGGTTTGACTCGGCTTGTTCACTACTCTCCTGCTCTGCGTTTGGTACCTCATACACTCCTGGTTTGACTCGGCTTGTTCACCACTCTTGTTGCTCACGGTGTTGCCGTGGGCAACTGCCCCTTTTCCCTTGCTTCTGCATACCCTTGTCTGTTTGTCTGTCGTGTACTTATTGAGCGTAGGGACCGTCGCCCAGTTGTACCCCGTCGCCTAGGGCGGGTCGTTGCAAGTAGGCAGGGACTGAGTGGCGGGTAGATTAGGGCTCACTTGTCTGTTTCCTTACCCCCTTCATTACATAATCACAAGCCCATATACCTACTCTACCCTGGTCCTTCACACTACTATGGACCCCCTTGAGACCCTGGTTCAGCAAATGCAGGGTCTCTCCCTACAGGTCCAGGCCCTGGCCTGGTAGTGCCCCTCACCTCACCTCTTGAACCCCACCTCAAGTTGCCTGACCGGTTCTCAGGGGACCGGAAGACTTTTCTCCCCTTTCGGGAGAGTTGTAGGCTCTATTTTCGTTTAAAGCCCCACTCCTCAGCGGGTGGGTATAATTGTGTCCCGGCTCCAGGAAGGGCCCCAAGAATGGGCCTTCTCCTTGGCTCCTGACGCCCCTAAACTTTCCTCCGTTGATCTTTTCTTTTCTGCTCTCGGACTCATTTATGACGAGACTGACAGGACTGCCTTTGCCGAGAGTCAGCTGGTGACCTTACGTCAGGGTAAGAGACCTGTTGAGGAGTATTGCTCTGACTTTAGGAAGTGGTGCGTAGCATCTCGGTGGAATGACCCTGCCTTAATGTGCCAGTTTAGGTTGGGTCTGTCGAACGCCCTGAAAGACCTGCTAGTTAGCTATCCCTCTTCTGACTCCCTAGACCAGGTTATGGCTTTAGCGGTACGACTTGACCGACGTCTCAGGGAACGACAACGTGAACGTTTTTGTGTTTTCTCCTCTGACTCCCCCATGATGCCTCCCGAGGTTCCGTTGCTTCGTTCTTCCACGGAAGACTCGGAGGTACCTATGCAACTCGGGGCCTCCGTGTCCCCCCAACAACGTAGAGAGTTCCGCAGGAAGAATGGTCTCTGCTTCTATTGTGGGGATGACAAGCATCAAGTGAACACCTGTCCTAGGCGTAAGAATAAGCAGCCGGAAAACTTCCGCGCCTAAGTGATCATCGGGGAGGTCACTTGGGCGCACAGGTATTTCCCGTAAATATGATACGTAATAAAATCTTGCTTCCCTTTCAGGTCTCTTTTGGTGGTAGGTCTGCTACCGGCAGTGCCTTTGTGGATTCAGGGTCGTCTGCTAATATCATACCTGTGGAATTTGCTATGTCTCTAGCTATGCCTTTGATTGATTTGCTTAAACCTGTCCCGGTAGTGGGTATCGACTCCACTCCTCTTGCTAATGGTTATTTTACACAGCATACCCCTGTTTTTGAACTCCTTGTTGGCTCCATGTATTTGGAGCAGTGCTCTGTACTGTTGATGCAGGGATTATTGTCCGATTTGGTTTTAGGCCTTCCCTGGTTGCAGTTGCATAATCCCACGTTTGACTGGAATACTGGGGATCTTACCAAATGGGGTAATGAATGCTTGACGTCATGTTTTTCTGTTAATTCTATTTCTCCCCCTGAGGAGGTGAACACGCTACCTGAGTTTGTTCAGGACTTCGCTGATGTTTTCTCTAAGGAGGCCTCCGAAGTGTTAGAGAATACGATTGCGCTATCGATTTGGTACCAGGAGCTAAGCTCCCTAAGGGTAGGATATTTAATCTCTCTTGTCCCGAACGTGAAGCCATGAGAGAGTATATCCAGGAATGCCTGGCCAAGGGTTACATTCGCCCCTCTACTTCTCCGGTAGGTGCTGGCTTCTTCTTCGTAGGGAAGAAGGATGGTGGTCTTAGGCCATGCATTGACTACTGTAACTTGAATAAGGTCACTGTAAGGAACCAGTATCCCCTTCCTTTGATTCCTGATCTCTTTAATCAGGTTCAGGGGGCCCAATGGTTCTCTAAGTTTGATCTACGGGGGGCGTATAACCTAATCCGCATCAAAGAGGGGGATGAGTGGAAGACTGCGTTTAACATGCCCGAAGGTCATTTCGAATACCTCGTCATGCCCTTTGGGTTGTGTAATGCTCCCGCGGTCTTCCAGAATTTCATAAATTAGATTTTAAGAGATTACCTGGGGGTATTTCTTGTAGTGTACTTTGATGACATACTTGTGTTTTCCAAGGACTGGTCCTCCCACATTGAGCATGTCAGGAAGGTGCTCCAGGTCCTTCGGGAAAACAAACTGTTTGCGAAGACCGAAAATTGTGTTTGGGGTGCAGGAGATACCATTTTTGAGTCAAATCCTCACTCCTCAGGAATTCCGCATGGACCCCGCCAAGGTCCAGGCTGTAGCGGAATGGGTCCAACCTGCCTCCCTGAAGGCGTTACAATGCTTCTTGGGGTTCGCTAATTATTACAGGAGATTTATTGCTAACTTCTTGGTCATCGCTAAGCCTCTTACGGACCTCACTCGCAAGGGTGCTAATCTCATCCGCTGGCCTCCTGAGGCTGTCCAGGCTTTTGAGGTCCTTAAGAAGTGCTTTATCTCGGCCCCGGTGTTGGTTCAGCCCAACCAAATGGAGCCATTTATCGTGGAGGTTGACGCGTCTGAGGTGGGAGTGGGGGCTGTCTTGTCCCAGGGTACCAGGTCCCTCACCCATCTCCGTCCCTGTGCCTACTTCTCCAGGAAGTTTTCGCCCACTGAGAGTAACTATGATATTGGCAACCGCGAACTTTTAGCCATTAAATGGGCATTTGAAGAGTGGCGCCACTTCCTGGAGGGGGCTAGGCACCAGGTAACGGTCCTTACCGACCACAAGAATCTGGTTTTCCTAGAATCTGCCCGGAGGCTAAACCCGAGATAAGCTCGATGGGCGTTATTTTTTTACCAGATTCAATTTTTTGGTTACCTATAGGGCTGGGTCTAAAAATATTAAGGCTGATGCACTGTCACGTAGCTTTATGTCCAGCCCTCCTTCGGAGGAAGATCCTGCTTGTATTTTGCCTCCAGGTATAATCATTTCCTCTATTGATTCTGATTTAGTCTCTGAAATTGCTGCTGATCAAGGTTCAGCTCCCGGGAACCTTCCTGAGAACAAGCTGTTTGTTCCCCTGCAATTCCGGCTAAGGGTACTTAGGCAAAATCATGACTCCGCACTATCTGGTCATCCAGGCATCCTGCGTACCAAGCACCTCATTGTCAGAAACTATTGGTGGCCTGGGTTGCCTAAAGACGTTAAGTCCTGCGTCGCTGCTTGTGAGGTTTGTGCTAGGTCCAAGACTCCCAGGTCCCGACCAGCGGGCTTACTACGTTCTTCGCCCATGCTCCAGAGACCTTGGACCCATATCTCCATGGATTTTATCACCGATTTGCCTCCATCTCAAGGCAAGTCGGTGGTGTGGGTTGTAGTAGACCGCTTCAGTAAGATGTGCCACTTTGTGCCCCTCAAAAAACTACCCGATGCTAAGACGTTAGCTACCTTGTTTGTCAAACACATCCTGCGTCTCCATGGGGTCCCTGTCAATATTGTTTCTGACAGAGGGGTACAATTTGTTTCTTTGTTTTGGAGAGCCTTCTGTAAAAAGTTGGAGATTGATCTGTCCTTCTCCTCTGCCTTCCATCCTGAAACTAATGGCCAAACCGAGAGGACTAATCAGTCTCTAGAACAATATTTAAGGGGTTTTATCTCTGACTGTCAATATGATTGGGTCTCATTCATTCCCCTCGCCGAATTTTCCATTAATAACCGGGTCAGTAACTCGTCAGGGGTCTCCCCCTTTTTCTGTAATTTTGGGTTTAATCAACGGTTCTCCTCCATTTCACCTGGTAGTTCCAACAATCCCGAGGTAGAGGTCGTTCATCGGGAACTGTGCACAGTGTGGGCCCAGGTTCAGAAGAACCTAGAGGCGTCCCAGAGCATACAAAAAACTCAGGCAGATAGAAGACGTTCTGCTAACCCCTTGTTTATGGTCGGGGATCTGGTGTGGCTATCGTCAAAGAACTTGCGCCTTAAAGTCCCGTCCAAGAAGTTTTCTCCCTGGTTTATAGGGCCGTACAAGGTCATTGAAGTCCTCAATCCTGTCTCCTTCCGACTGGAGTTGCCCCCATCTTTTCGAGTACACGACGTGTTTCATGCCTCCCTCCGTAAACGCTGCTCCCCATCCTTGGCTCCCTCGAGGAAACCTCCTGTCCCCGTTCTCACCCCTGAGGGGTTAGAATTCGAGGTGGCCAAGATTGTGGACAGCAAGATGGTCCAGGGCTCCCTCCAGTACCTGGTCCATTGGAGAGGATACGGGCCTGAGGAGAGGACTTGGGTACCCGCCCGGGATGTTCACGCTGGGGTATTGGTCAGGAGGTTCCACCTTCGTTTCCCCAATAAACCAGGTCAATCTAGAAAGGGTCCGGTGGCCCCTCATATTGTTAAGGATCTGCCAGGCACAGCTTCTGTATCCACGCCCACAGGTAATCAGTCTGCACCTGCTTCTATGTCTGTGAGACTGTCTCCATCTGCCACCACTCAGGATGGCAGGCTTAGGAGTGGGAGAGCCTATCACAGCCTGGCCAGACGGAGCTAGCTCCCGCCCTCTGTCTATTTATACCTGCCTTTCCTGTTCCTCCTTGCTTGTGACTCTTCTCGTTTTGTTTCCTGGCCCTGCTGCAGCTTCTTGAACCATTTGACCCTGCTTCATATTGACCCTGGCTTACTGACTACTCTCCTGCTCTGCGTTTGGTACCTCGTGCACTCCTGGTTTTACTCGGCTTGTTCACTACTCTCCTGCTCTGCGTTTGGTACCTCGTACACTCCTGGTTTGACTTGGCTCGTTCACCACTCTTGTTGCTCACGGTGTTGCCGTGGGCAACTGCCCCTTTTCCCTTGCTTCTGTGTACCCTTGTCTGTTTGTCTGTCGTGCACTTATTGAGCGTAGGGACCGTCGCCCAGTTGTACCCCGTCGCCTAGGGCGGGTCGTTGCAAGTAGGCAGGGACTGAGTGGCGGGTAGATTAGGTCTCACTTGTCTGTTTCCTTACCCCCTTCATTACACCTCCACTCCTGTCCTCAATAACACATTCACATGATTGGCAAGTCACCACCCCGCACAAGATCCGCACGCTCATCTCCTGAAATACTCTGTGCTGCTGTGAACTCTGCTCTTACCATTACGTGGTGACTTGCCAATCATGTGAAGGTGTTATTTAGGACAGGAGTGGAGGAGAGGTACAACTGAGCTACGTAATGGTAAGAGCAGAGTTCACAGCAGCACTGAATCTGCACGCTCATCTCCTGAAATACTCTGTGCTGCCTTAAACTCTATGGACAGGTGAGGATCCTGTTTCTTTTAAATGCTGCACTGTAGCGCAGCCTTATATAGTGGATCGAGTGGGTTCCGCAGCAGCATTTAAAAGAAACAGGATCCTGACCTGTCCACAGAGTTTAAGGCAGCACAGAGTATTTAAGGAGATGAGCATGGCCGGGCACGGCCGGCCACGGGCAGCCGGTCGTTTTTCCGAGCCGTGCTCCCATTATAAAATATATTACCCGTAATGACGGGTGGATACATGTGTGCACCCGTCATTACGGCAGCGTTGCTAGGCGACGTCAGTAAATAGTCACTGTCCAGGGTGCTGAAAGAGTTAACTGATCGGCAGTAACTGTTTCAGCACCCTGGACAGTGACTACCGATCACAATATAGAGTAACCTGTAAAAAAAAAAAACGTTCATACTTACCGAGAACTTTCTGCTTCCTCCAGTCCGGTCTCCTGGCCGTTGCCTTGGTGATGCGTCCCTCTCGACATCCGGCCCGACCTTCCTGGATGACGATACAGCCCATGTGACCGCTGCAGCCAATCACAGGCTGCAGAGGCCTCTGCAGCCAATCACAGGCTGCAGAGGCCTCTGCAGCCAATCACAGGCTGCCGCGTCAGAAAAGAAGGTCGGACTGGAGGAAGGAGAGGGGCTCGTCACCAAGACAACGACTGGGTACGTATGAAATGCTTTTTATTTTATTTTTAATCAGCAGCCTCTTTTCTCTATCAGTGATTGATAGAGATAAGTGGCTGCCGATTTGTATAATATTTTTGACCGGGTTCGGTCAAAAATGGTTCGGCCGAACCCGGTGAAGTTCGGATTCGCTGCGAACCGAACTTTTCCGGATGTTCGGACCGAAACCGGGTTCGGTTGTCCCGGTTCGCTCATCTCTAGTGAGGAGGAACGGGGGTTGGGACCCCTATTCTAGAGATGGTGGGGGTCACAGCGGTGGGGCCCCCAGTGATCATACATTCATCACCTGTCCTGTGAATAGGTGATAAATGTCCTTCCTGGGAAAAGCCCTGTAATGACAGATATTCCAATATAGAACAATGTAAGACATCTTCATTTCTTTAAATGTCATAACAGATCTGTCAGGAGGTTAATCACAAGTTGCCCAGTGCATGCGGCTCCGTGATGACATATTTCTATCAAAGTTCATCATTCATCCTGCATGATGTAACATAACAGTGTCAGGGAACAAGAACACGTCATTAGCACATTCCAGTGTGTATTAGTGTTTATTCCAATGAATTATTATTATGCATTATTTATGTTGTACTGACATGTTCTGTAGCACAATATCTCTCACCTTGGCACCAGCTGTTATGGAGTTTAATTTACCAATCACAGACATGTCTGCCCTGGAGCACATTTTATAGGATTAGTGAAGGTGGACAGTTATATATATAATGTCACCAAAGATATTATTTGTTTGCATTTCTTTTCCCTTTTGTCGCTTTTTCCTTTTTCTTTGTTCTTTACGCTTATATTGTGCAGACCTTAGACCTGTTACTGTAAAATAAATAATGACAACATTTGTTCATAACTCTGTTATTCTGTAAATTACTTTTTAACTTAATAAATCATTGAGGCAGACTTAGGCCGGATACACACGAGCATGTGCGTTTTGCGCGTGCAAAAAACACAGCGTTTTGAGCGCACAAAAGGTCCATAAAAGCTCTGTGTGTCAGCAGCATATGATACGTGGCTGCGTGATTTTCGCGCAGCCGCCATCATTATGACACTCTGTTTTTATGTTTGTAAACAGAAAAACACGTGGTGCTTTTCTGTTTTCATTCATAGTTTTGACTACTGTAGCGCGCATCACGCGCGGCACTTGGAAGTGCGTCCGTGTGCCGTGCGCGATTTTCACGCACCCATTGACTTCAATGGGTGCGTGATGCCCGAAAAACGGGAAAATATAGGACATGTCGTGAGTTTTACGCAGCAGACATACGCTGCGTGAAAATCACTGACGGTCTGAACGGCCCCTTTGACTAACATAGGTCCGTGCGACGCGCGTGAAAATCACGCGCGTTGCACGGACGTATTATACGTTCGTTTGAATAAGCCCTTACTAACACTGTCTTAATATCAGACGGCAAAGAATTCGACTAGATAGCCTTAGGTGGCAATGTCATTTATTCCATGTCCACATCACATTTTTTGCCTACATTTGATGTATATATGCCGGGAAAAAGCTCCAGTCGTGTAGGTTATACATAGACAGTGACATCCGTCACAATAGACTCCAAATGATTTTGAAAAAAAAATATCACTCTAGGTAGAAGGCGCTCCTACGATTGAACCAAATTCCCAGTCGAGGCAGAGTATCACAGTAAGTAGAAATTTATTTCTTTAAAAAAGACATGTGTAGTAAAACAGCATATGTCTCAATGGTGGTCCAAGAAGCTACGCGTTTCGACCTCGGACTAAGGTCCATCAGGTTTGACTGTTTTACTACACATGTCTTTTTGAATGGAATAAATTTCTACTTACTGTGATACTCTGCCTTGACTGGGAATTTGGTTCAATGGTTCATATAAGGGCAGGAGCGCCTTCTATCAAGAGTGATCATTTTTTTCAAAATCATTTGGAACCTCTTCTTCACATCGACTCCCGCTGATTCTCCAGCCGCCGGTGTTCACTCTGAGGGCCAGCAGACTGCCTACACACGGAGCATCAAGGCACCATACGTTTGATGATCGAGTTGTGCCGACCACACTCCAAAAGGTTAGTGTATTTCACACATACACATCATTTCTATCACTGACCACCCTGTTTCTGCAGCAACAGGAGCGCTCTGTATCTCTCTCTTTTTTTTTTCCCATATCATTGTCACAATAGACTTTAAAGGTATCCTTTAAACGGATGCGTCGTGAACTGGGGTTATGACGTATCCATTAAACTGATACCATTAAAGTCTAAAGGTGACGGATTCCACTATTAGGCATCTGTTTAACTTATCCATCGACCAGAAAATAATTTGGTATTCATTTAACTTATATTTCATGAAAGGCTATTGATAAGCTCATGATATGTAAGTTAAATATATACCTTTGATAGATGTCATACACTGGCATACATAACCCATAGGCTCCAATGTAAAAAAAAATTATAGCGTTCGATATACCTTTTTTGATTTTACATTTTTTTTGCAGTATCCGGCAGGATGGAATTGCGTAGTCTACAGAGCTATTCTGTCCATCAATAAAAAGGTATACTGATGTATACCAGCCCGGCGGAGGCCAAAAAGGTACGCTGTTGGTCCCTGTTGGGCTAATAAAGCCCTATAGACACGTTTAGCGTGTACGTCTGGAGCTTTCCTGACATACATGCTAAACGTAGGGTAAAAACTTAATTTGGACAGTACCTTACAGTAACAGCGAGCTACAACAACCCACAACAGATACAGACAGCTGCAGGGATCCTCTAACAAATACAGACAGCCTTGGCAACCCCCTAACAGTGACATCCAGCCAGAGCACCCCCCTAAAATTGACATCCAGACACATTTCTCCTCTAACCTTAACAGCCAGCTCCAGTGCCCCCTAACTTTAAAAGCCAGCCACATCACCCACCTAACAGTATCATTCAGCCACATTTCTCCTGTAACAGTGCTAGACAGTGTCAGTGTACCCATCAGGGATTTTTTTTACATGGGGTTCAATTGGCCATGGAGACCATTGACATGTAGTTATTCCATCATTACTGACTGAAATGAAACCGCCAACAGAGAATGAGGGAGTTCATTTACTACAAGTGATGAGGTACAGGCACCACATAGAGGATCATTCCCCTCAGAATAAATGCAAATGGTGTTGTTAGTACCTGAGCCCCATAACATCTTCACTTTAGATTTTCCTCCTTTACTTGTTCCTTGAACTAATGATTTATTACTCGGGTGAGTTATCGATGAGTTTATGTTCTTGAGCTGCTAATCCTAATCCTGAGTGTCCATCAGAAATAAAATGGAAAATAAATTGGATTTATTAAACAAAACAATAAATGAGGTTACTGAATTTATTAGAGAACACCCGTGGGATATGAATGTGTCACCTGTCACAAGCCTGTTCTAGAAGCAAGCAGCAAAGATGACACAGATACTGGCATTTATATCATTCATGAATTGTAAGTAATAAGATCATCGTAACAGTCACACAATTCTAGATTGTGCAACATACAGCAATATGTGAGGAAATCATGGAAAATAATAGAAATTACAGTGATTCCCCAACGTGGCCCTATCTCTATGCATTATAAATTCCAGGTGTGATTGTGGCTTGGTCAGTGGATGTATTCCGTCTATAGAAAAAGCAATTTGTGGCATTTCGTCTCATCTCCTGGACTGGATCTCCTCCAGATCTGAAATAAAACAATAGAAAGTGTGTAATTGCTATAAAACAGAATGTGCAGATTTTTTCCATAAAGAATTGACACCCCTGAGTTTCTGAGAACTGTAGACCACATCGGTATTTAGGGAATAATGAATAGTAAACACCTGAATACAATAGGATGTGATGTATATGTGATAGCAGACTGAAATGGAATGTGCCAATAATGTTCTTATATAGTGTGTCTGTCTGCACTGTATAATAAACGTAGATCAATGGTTCTGGTATGTGAATGCAAACAGCATATTCAGACATACCCACCCTTAAAGAGGCTCTATCACCACATTATAAGTGGCCTATATTGTACATGATGTGATCGGTTCTGTAATGTAGATTACAGCAGTGTTTTTTATTTAGAAAAACGATCATTTTTGATGGAGTGATGATTTATATTAGCTTTATGCTAATGAGTTTCTCAATGGACAACTGGGCGTGTTTTACTATATGGCCAAGTGGGCGTTGTGGAGAGAAGTGTATGACGCTGACCAATCAATGACCAATTCAGAATCCTGACACTTCGCTAATACAATCCCGAGTCAACAGCACAGCAAGCGTAATCTCGTTTGAAATGACAGTTTACAGCGTAATCTGTGCTGTAGTGTCGGGATTGTATTAGCGAAGTGTCAGGATTCTGAATACACATCACGTCCTGGCTGGAGGTAATGTATATTCATTGTCAGGACACTGCAGTAACGTTATAGTGTGTTTATGTGGCTGCACATAGTGATATAGCTATATCGCTATGTGCTGTGTAAATGAATGGAGAGAAGTGTATAACGCTGATTGGTCACTGATTGGTCAGCGTCATACACTTCTCTCCACAACGCCCACTTGGCCACATAGTAAAACACGCCCAGTTGTGCATTAAGAAACTCATTAGCATAAAGCTAAAATAGGTCATAGCTCCGTCAAAAATGATCGTTTTTCTAAATAAAAAACACTACGGTAGTCTACATTACAGCGCCAATCACATCATGTACAATATAGGCCACTTATAATGTGGAGACAGAGCTTCTTTAACTGGCACCATTATATTTTGGGCCTAGCAACAATTTAAAACATAGTACTGTACCTCTGCTTCAACCAAGTACTAGGCATTATGAGGTGCAAACACTTCTATTTTTTTTAACATTATCATACATAGCTATTTTTAAAGAAACACTAATCCTAATTCTATGTTTTCTACAGTTGGATGCAATCTATTATTGTCTATAGGCAGCGTTTTCGATCAGGAAGAGGCTGACTGTAATGTTCCTTTATGGGATTTCTGACATCATCTCTGTCCCGTATGACCATGACTATATCTCATATATCTCCGTTCTGAGAATCATCAATGTCTGACTGAGTTATCTTGGGGCCACCAGATGAGATGATTCTGAGGACCCTTCCTCTATATATACAGAACTTGTGCACGTCCATTTTTGATTGCAACATAAACTTTATTATCATTCCAAACACATGACATATCATTTTAGGAGAAGGATGAATAAAGCTGCCTATACATATTAGATGAATTTTAGAGGATCCTGACGAGTTCCTTTGACATTCTCATGTGTGTAGCGTCCATGGCCGAGGACCATCAGGTTTACTCACCCATCGGCGGCCACGGCCATGGATCTGTGAGCGCTGGCTTGCATCTCCTTCCTAGGAGATGCCAGCGCTCACTTCTGGTCCGGTCCGCTGTGTCCCGTAGGGTGTGCACACACGCCCCTTGCCCGGCCTTAAAGGGAATCATCATCATCAATTAGAGCATGATTCCCCTGGACTATAAGAAGGACTCTGCCCCTCTGCTCATTGCCTGAGTGTTGTTAGTATTCCCATGTCAGTCTTGCAAATGGTCCCTTAGTGTTATACTGTTCCTGTTGTTTCCTGTGTCCTGCTACCTGTATCCTGTATCCCGTGCTGTGTCCTTGTTCCTGAGCCTGTTAGTGTTGGAGTCGTGTACTACTGCACTTGCTGTCTTATGCCACGTCCCGTGTCATCTGCCTCATCCTGTGTCATCTGCCATGTCCAGTGTCGTCCGCCACGTCCAGTGTTATCCGCCATGTCCAGTGTCATCCATCCATGCTAAAGCCTCGGCCACTGACTGGAGTATTAAGGTACACTAGTGCGGAACTTTGTATTTCTTGGGTGCTCTGTTTGCTCTGTTGTTTGGCCAGCTGCCTCCCCGCTACGGCATACCCACAGACCGTGACAGTACGCTCAGCCCATGGACCCTGGTGGTCAACCTGTGACCTTGATGACACAAGCCATGCTGGCAAGACCAACTCCTTCTGTCGGTGAACGCCATTGCACATTGGCTGGTTGCTTAAGCCACAGTTGTCACCGCACCTATTCCTGCTGTTCCTCCTGCTACACCTCCTGTCTGTACAAGTACCGTTCCCCTATGCTTCCTGCCGCTACCTTCTCGCTATGACGGAGACACGAGGTCCTGCAGGGGATTTCAGAATCAGTGTCAGATCCACTTCAGACTACATGCCAGGGCCTTCTCCTCTGATGATGCAAGTATTGCTCTCCTCACTAACAAAGCCCTGGCATGGGCAAATCCTCTGTGGGAACATCAGGGACCAGAGACTCATGACTTGCAGTGCTTTTTACAGACTTTCCGTTCGATATTTGAGGAACCTGGGAGAGTTTCTTCTGCTGCTGCATCCTTGCTGACCTTACACCAGGGAGACCTCTCTGTGGGCGAGTATGCCATTCAGTCTTGTACCCTGGCTGCTGAACTAACGTGGAACAACGAGGCCTTGGTGGCCACATTCTGGCAAGGACTGTCTTCTTGGCTCACGATCTGCCACCTACCCTGGATGATCTCATCCTACCAGCCACCTGGGTTGACATGAGGATCCGGGGGCGATTCCAAGAGGTTCTCCGGGAGAGAAGATTTCCTAGGCTGTATTCTACTTTCCAGCAATCCCTACTGTCCCCTTCAGTCATCCCACCAGAGGAGCCTATGCAGATGGACCGGGCCAAATTGTCTACCCAGGAGAGACAACGCAGACACACTACAGGACTTTGTCTGTGTTGCGGCCTCGGAGGCCATGTTGTGCGTTTGTGTCCCCAGAGGCCAGAGACTCTGCCTATCTGAACTCCGGGTTTGTGGCAAACTTCATCCAAAAGGATCTAGTGGATCATCTCCAGTTGCCCACAGTTCCTCTGGAGACATCTTTGGCTGTTGCCTCGGTGAATGGACTGACTCTGCCAGATCCGATTGTATCTGAGACCAAGCCACTGAAGCTCCAAGTTGGAGCACTTCATTCAGAACTGATTTTGTTTCTTGTCTTGCCCAAAGTCGTCAATCCTGTTCTTCTAGGTCTGCCTTGGCTTCGACTACATGCCTCAGTCCTGGACTGGAAATCTGGAGAGGTTCTCCAATGGGGCTCCAAATGTCTCAATCGCTGTCTGTTGCAGATACATCCTGTCCAGCTTTCTCTGCCTCAGTCATTGACAGGATTACCCCCTCATTTCGCTCAGTTTGCGAGCGTCTTCAGCAAGAGGGAGGCTGAGATGCTGCCCCACATCGGACTTATGACTGCCCCATTGAATTGGTTCCAATTGCCTCTCTTCCCCATGGACGATTATATCCTCTCTCCTTGCCAGAGACACAATCCATGTCGGCCTATATCAAGGAGAATTTGGAGAGGGGTTTCATACGAAAGTCTTCCTCCCAGGCTGGGGGCTGGGTTCTTCTTCTTTATAAGGAAAGACGGATCTCTTCGACCCTGCATTGACCACCGTGGTCTTAACCAGATCACGGTCAAGAACAAACACCCATTGCCACTTATATCCGAACTGTTTGACCGCATATGAGGAGCCAGTTTTCTTTCAAAATTAGACTTGCGTGGGGCTTAAAATTTGTTCTGAATCCGTTAAGGTGACGAGTGGAAGACAGCGTTCAACACCCGAGATGGGCACTATGAATACCTGGTGATGCCCTTCGGACTGTGTAACGCTCCCGCGGTCTTCCAGGAATTCGTCAATGATATCTTCCGACATCTCCTCTATGTTTGAGTTGTAGTCTATCTCGATGATATTTTGATTTTCTCCCCAGATCTGACGACTCATTGGAGGCATGTCCATCAAGTTCTATTGTTGTAATTAAGGGAGAATCGTCTATATGCCAAGCTGGAGAAATGCGTCTTTGAAAAGAATTCTCTTCCCTTCTTGGGCTACATCATCTCGGATGGATCAAGGTCTCAAGATGGATCCTGAGAAAGTAAAGTCCGTTCTAGAATGGCTCATCCTCAAGGCCTGAGGTCTATACAGCATTTTTTGGGATTCGCCAATTTCTACCGGCAGTTTATCCCAAAATTCTCATCACTGACTGCTCCAATCTCTACCCCCACCAAGAAGGGTGTGAACGCCAAAGTGCGGACTCTAGAGGCAGAATCTACATTTATTAGCCTCAAGAAAGCCTTCACTTCAGGCTCGATCCTCCATCATCCTGAGGTGTCTCGGCAGTCTCATTGGAGGTGGACGCTTCTGCTGTTGTTGCAGGTGCACTTCTGTTCCAGAGAGGTTCCAAAGGAAAGGCAGTAGTATGTAGCTATTACTCGAGACTTTTTTCCTCTGCAGAGCGCAACTACTCTATTGGGGATTGGAAGCTACTGGCCATCAAATCGGCTCTGAAGGAGTGCAGACATCTGCTAGAGGGTGCAGCTCACCCCATCCTGATCTACACCGACCACAAGAACCTCACCTATGCCCAGTCGGCTCAACGACTAAACCCCGTCAAGCCAGGTGGTTGCTTTTCTTCACCCATTTCCAATTTGTGCTCCACTACCGGCCCACTGACAAGAATGTGAAGGCTGATGCCCTGTCCAGGTCATTTGAGACAGAGGACATGGTGGAATCCCTTCAAAGTATCATAGACCCGTCCTGCATTGTCACTGCCAGTCCTTTGCAGGTTAGAAACATCCCTCCGTGGAGGACTTTTGTTCGGTTGGCAGACAAGAGAAGAATTCTCCGCTGGGGACACAGAACTAAACTAACTGGGCACACTGGTGTTCTCAAAACCCGAGACCTGATTACTCATCATTTCTGGTGGCCTACGCTAAACAAAGATGTTATGGACTTTGTCTCTTCTGCACGGTGGGTGCTTCTAACAAGGTTACTCACTCCAAGCCCACCGGTCTGCTCCAACCCCTGCCTGTACCCAATGCCCTCTGGTAGCACATTGCGATGGACTTTGTCACAGACCTTCCCCCCCTCAGCAGCAGGATGCAACACTGTTTGGGTGGTGGTGGACCGGTTGTTGAAGATAGCACATTTTATCCCGCTGACCGGCCTACCTTCTGCTCCCCGACTGGTGAGTTTCTTCATTCAGCACATCTTCTGCTTGCATCACTTGCCCCTTCACATCGTGTCTGATCAGTGGGTTCAATTTACGTCAACATTCTGGAGAGCCCTCTGTAAACTCCTGGATGTGAGATTAGACTTTCATCAGCCTATCACCCCCAGTCCAATGGGCAAGTCGAGAGGATTAACCTGATCATGGAAAATTATCTCCACCACTTAATCTCCATACAGCATGATAACTGGGTACAGCTTCTTCCATGGGCCGAATTCTCGTATAACAACCACACAAGTGAGTCCACCACTTCCACACCATTCTACATTGTATACAGTCAACATCCTAGTCCCTCTTCCTGTGCCAGCAACATCTCAGGTACCCGCAGCTGACTCTGCATTTTTGGACTTTCTGCAAATCTGACAACAGACCCGGTCCTCTATTGTGCTAGCAGTCGATCGCATGAAGCGAAAAGCGGATATAAAAAGAAGAGTCGCCTCAGTATCTTCCAGGTACCAAAGTCTGGCTGTCCTCACTGAATATTCATTTAAAGGTGCCTTCATACAAGTTTGCTCCCAGGTTCCTCTGACTTTTTGAGATACTACAACAGATAAACCCTGTCTCCTATAAGCTTCGGCTGCCTCCTACCCTCAGAATCCCCAACTCCTTTCATGTGTCCCTCCTGAAACCAGTGGTCCTGAACCACTACAGTAAGACTTCCAGTCCCACAGTTGCTCCCTGCGGTTCATCTGATGTGTTTGAGGTGTGGGAGATCCTGAACTGCAAAAGGGTAGGAGGAAGGACTTTCTATTTGGTGGACTGGAGAGGGTTTGGTCCTGAGGAGAGGTCCTGGGAGCCGAAAGAGAACCTCAGTGCCCCTGCTCTCATTAAGAAGTTCCTCTCTTGCTCTGGCCCCAAGAAGAGGGGGCCTAAGAGGGGGGATACTCTAGCGTCCATGGCCGTGGACCGTTAGGTTTACTCACCCCCCGGTGGCTGCAGCCATGGATCTGTGAAACACCAGCGTCCCAGGAGACGCCAGCGCTCAATTCCACTCTGGTCCGCTGTGTCCTGTAGGGTGTGTGCGTATGCTCATACCCAGCCTTAAAGGGCCAGCGCACGCACATGGGAATCATCATCATCAATTAGCCCATGATTTCCCTGGACTATAAGAAGGGCCCCTTAGTGCTATCCTGTTCCCGTTGTTTCCCGTTTCCTGCTACCTGTATCCTGTATCCCGTGCTGTCCTTGTTCCTGAGCCTATTAGTATTGGAGTCGTGTCCTACTGCACCTGCTGTCTTCTGCCATGTCCCGTGTCATCTGCCTCGTCCTGTGTCATCTGCCACGTCCAGTGTCATCCGCCACGTCTGCCGCAACCTGCTGCACCCACCTCCATCCGTGCTAAAGCCTCGGCCACTGTCTGGACTATTCAGGTACCCTAGTGCGGGACTTTGTATTGCTTGGGTGCTCTGATGTTTGGCCAGCTACCTCCCCGCTACGGCATTGCGGCCTAGTGGGTCCACATATCCAGACCATGACAATGTGTATGGAGGCCTTCCAACTGTCGCCTGACAGCAGACAGGGAGAAAACGCGGATTGCTCATGTTAGATTTCGACATGCCAGACCCTTTGTTCTGCCAGGAGAAGTGTCTAGCAGGAGTTTGTCTCCCTCTCCCCTATTGAATAAACATGCATGCTCAGCCAATTCTAATATGCATGTTTACCTGGAGGCTGGGAAAAATAGCTGTCGGCCAAACACTTTTTTTGTATAGTCTGCTCTAAGGAGAGAGACTGGCAGATTTATATATTCAACAATGGATTAAATTTAAATTCAGAATAATCATAGATGGGGATTGCCAATAGTTTACTACCCCAGGCATTCATGGAAACCAGCATGCACACAGCGGAGCCTAATAGCTGACCTGGGTGTAATTCCTGCATGGAAAGATAAAGCGCTGCCAAGTCTTGGCGCAATAATACTTTTATTACACAATTAAGGGGAATTGGAAATGGGGGATTAACCAGTCATGGTTTCACATTTCCCTACAGATTTCTAATATTTTAATGTGTGTATAGCAGTTCAGTCATTGTTTAATCACATGTATAAGTGTAGTATATGATCTCAGTATTACTACTCGTAATCTGATTCCAGTCCCCACTTTAATGTCCAACTATAAACCACCTTAAAGGGAACGTGTCGCTAGAAATTATTATTATTTTTTTTTTTTCAGTTAAACAGTTAGTATATAAATGATTACACATTGTTTTAATTTTTCTAATTTTTTCACAAGTCAGGAAATATTATAAATTAGATTCTAATTTATAACATTTCCATGTGATGGTCACTAGAGGGAGCAGATCCCAAAATTGCAGCATTGGCAATGTGGTAAAGCAACTTCATTGCTTTATGCTGCAAATTTGGAGTAGACACACTCGCTCTACACCGTGTTCCAAATTATTATGCACATTGGATTTAAGTGTCATAAACATTTAATTATTAGTTTTTCAATTAAACTCATGGATGGTATTGTGTCTTAGGGCTCTTTGGATCATTGTAATCAATCTCTGACACCTGTGATAATTAGTTTGCCAGGTGTGCCCAATCAAAGGAAAACGACTTAAGAAGGACGTTCCACATTATTAAGCAGGCCACAGGTTTCAAGAAATATGGGAAAGAAAAAGGATCTCTCTGCTGCCGAAAAGCGTGAAATAGTGCAATACCTTGGACAAGGTATGAAACATTGGATATTTCAAGAAAACGTAAGCGTGATCATCGTACTGTGAAAAGATTTGTGGCTGATTCAGAGCACCGACGGGTTCATTCAGATAAAGGCATAATGAGGAAGGTTTCTGGCAGACAAATTAATAGGATTAGGAGAGCAGCTGCTAAGATGCCATTGCAAAGCAGCAAACAGGTATTTGGAGCCGCTGGTGCCTCTGGAGTCCCGCGAACCTCAAGGAGTAGGATCCTCCAGAGGTTTGCGAGTGTGCATAAAGTTATTATTCGGCCACCCCTAAACAATGCTCACAAGCAGAAACAGTTGCAGTGGGCTCAGAAATACATGAAGACTAATTTTCAAACCGTGTTGTTTACTGATGAGTGCCGTGCAACCCTGGATGGTCCAGATGGATGGAGTAGTGGATGGTTGGTGAATGGCCACCATTTCCCAACAAGGCTGTGACGTCAGCAAGGAGGTGGCGAAGTCATGTTTTGGGCTGGAATCATGGGGAGAGAGCTGGTAGGCCCATTTAGGGTCCCTGACGGTGTGAAAATGACCTCTGCAAAGTACGTAGAGTTTATGACTGACCACCTTCTTCCTTGGTACAAAAAGAAGAACCGTGCCTTCCGTAGAAAAATTATCTTCATGCATGACAATGCACCATCTCATGCTGCAAAGAATACCTTTGTGTCATTGGCTGCTATGGGCATAAAAGGAGAGAAACTCATGGTGTGGCCCCCATGTTCCCCTGACCTCAACCCTATTGAGAACCTTTGGAGCATCCTCAAGCAAAATATCTATGAGGGTGGGAGGCAGTTCACATCAAAACAGAAGCTCTGGGAGGCTATTCCGACATCCTGCAAAGATATTCAGGCAGAAACTGTCCAAATACTCACAAATTCAATGGATGCAAGAATTGTGAAGGTGATATCAAAGAAGGGGTCCTATGTTAACATGCAACTTGGCCTGTTAAGTTTTTTGTGATTGAAAGAGCTTTTGATTTCTGTAAATATGTCCTCCTGATGCTGCAAATTCAACAAATTACCATTTTAGTTCTCTTTACAACCTTTAAAATGTTTTGATCTCTGTTGTGCATAATAATTTGAAACAGTGCATTTTGAGTTTTTTACTTCTAAAAACAAATCTGTTATCATTTGGAGATTTGTTCAATAAAATTTGCATTATACTGCAACGGTTGATGGCTTGAAGATTATACTGACTGTCATTTGCATCAACTGTTTAGGAAAATCAGCGAAAAATAACATTTGCATAATAATTTGGAACGCGGTGTAGTGTCCTCACACAATCCCCCCTCCTTTATCCTGGCTAGTGCCAGGAGAAAGGAGGGGGTTGAATGTTCAAACCTCCTACACTTTGTGCCGCCATTTTCTGAGCGAATGCACAGTGTAGGAGGATTAGATACAGTGGTAATCAGACAGTATAACACTAACATACACACACATCACATACATAAATATAACTTATCTGCGCCTGCCGCCGCTGCCGCCTCCGCTCCTAGTCCTTGCGTCTGCGCTGCCTTGAACATATAGCCGGAAGCTGCGACTGGAAGTTGTCATCAACTGTTCGGCCGCGGCTTCCGGTCCACATGAAAATGGCGCAGGATGTCGCTCTACCAAAGACCTTCCTTTTGGTCTGTGGGGGAGCGGCGCATCCGCCGTTCCCTGACAGACGGTGTACGCTATAGTGAATGGAACGGCTCCCGTTCGCATTCTCTATGGGGATGTATGTGCCGTATTCCATCTCTGTATGTGTCGTTAATCGACACATACAGAGATGAAAAAAAAATGGCAGCCCCCATAGAGAAGTAAAAGAAAGAAAAAAGTATAAAGTACAACACAAAAACACAAATAAATAAAATTTATTTTAATGACATACTAAAAGCAATATTATATAAAAAATGTTTTTTTCGTGACACCTTCCCTTTAACTCTAGATCTCCTTCATTCACCATGACTGATACCAGGGTGTGCTGTGACTGTTAACTCATAAATCACAAGGACTCTAGATTTTCTTCATTTACCATGAACCACTTTGCTTAAAGAGGCTCTGTCACCAAATTATAAGTAAAAGTAAATCTATAGCTATTTATCAGTTTGCACGGCAGTAAAGAGCAGAGTTAGTAGCGATCAGACTGGTTTAAAGAGGCTCTGACGCCAGATTATAAGTGCCCTATCTCCTACATAATGTGACAGATGCTGTAATGTAGGTAACAGCAGTGGTTTTTATTTAGAAAAACTATAAATTTTCACCAAGTTATGACCTATTTTAGCTTTATGCTAATTACTTTCTTAATGCACAAATGGGCGTGTTTTTACTTTTGACCAACTGGGCGTTGTGGAGAGCAGTGTGTGACGCTGACCAATCAGCGTCATAAACTTCTCTCCATTCATGTACTCAGCACAGCGTGTGCTGTCACTTACACCCACATTAACGCTACTGAAGTTTCTTGAGAGTAAATAGACATCGCTTCCAGCCGGGCTCCTAGCATCATAGTTATGTACGACTCTGAGTCCCTGCCTCTCCGTGGAACTACTGTCCCGTACTGAAAACATGATTACAGTACGGGACAGTTGTCCCGCAGCGAAGCAGGGACTCCTAGCGTTGTAGATAACTATGATGCTAGGAGCCCGGCTCCCTGCAATCTGTTCGGTCCGGGACTTTCGGACGAAATACGTTCCATCCTTTACGGACCGAATATGCTCGTGTGAATCCAGCCTTAAACACTCCCGCCTCTTCGGTAACGTTAATGTGTGTCACTTGCTGTAAATGACAGCAAGCGTGATCTCGAGTGTGATCTCGCGAGAGATCTCGCTGTAAAAGACAGCAAGCGTGATCTCGAGTAAGTGACACACATAAACGTTACCGAAGCATCGGGAGTGTTTAATAGACATCGCGTCCTGGCTGGAAGCGATGTCTATTTACTCTCAAGACACTTCAGTAACGTTAATGTGGGTGTAAGTGACAGCACACACTGTGCTGAGTACATGAATGGAGAGAAGTGTAGGACGCTGATTGGTCAGAGTCATAAATTTCTCTCCACAACGCCCACTTGGTCAAAAATAAAACACGCCCAGTTGGGCATTAAGAAAAGCATTAGCATAAAGCTAAAATAGGTAATAACTTTGTGAAAATTGATTGTTTTTCGAAATAAAAACCACTGCTGTTACCTACATTAAAGCGCCGATCACATCATGTACAAGATAGGGCACTTATAATGTGGTGACAGCGCCTCTTTAAAGTGTAGGTTTATCATGCCCTCGGGTTTGAACTCCTATAGCTCTATAGCTCCTACGCTTGGAAGCCGGGTTATAGGTCCATATTATATTGGCTATATAATAAATTTGCTCAATTAATAAACGTTGATAATAGTATAACTGCATACATGTTAAATGGAATACAACTGGGGATCATAGAGCGTGAGAAGGACTTGGTTACCAATAAACTAAGCAGAAGCACTTAATGTCAAGCAGCAGCTGCAAAAGCAAACATGATTTTAGGTTGTATAAGAGAGAGCTATAAATGTGCGATCCAAATATAATATTGTCCCTCTTTAAGGTGATCTTATTGACATGTATAAATATGTACAATGTCAATATGAAGAACTTTGTTTTGCCTTCCTCTAGATCGAACAGCTAGGTCCAAGAATGGTTGAACTTTATTAACCTTTTCTTGGTGAGATTTAATCAGGACAAAACTGATACACTGTTGTATGACTAGTGCAGGGATTAAGGAGGCGGTGCATGACATAGGGAGTCAAAGACAAAGACCAATGAGAGAATCCCTATCCTGCACCGCTCCTTCAGGCCCTGCACTAGGCATAACACATTGTGTCAGTTTTACCCAGAGTTCTCCTTTAAGAAACAGACCATATAAATACAACTTAAATACAACTTAAGTTCCTGAGATCACTTTGGACTGTCATTTTGGCTGTCAGCATCCGCTGCACTAGTGTTTAAGGTAAAACATTTGTGTTTAGTAATACTAGCTGTCATAAGGGTGGCATTTTACAGTTGATCTTGAAGCATGAACTTGATTTTTTTTTTTCCACAGCCAGAGTCAGACCAATATTTTACATCTGGTTAAACCAGTTTGACAAGGATTGGGAGGACACTCTGTAACACAGGTAGCCCTGTCATGAATACAATTAACCCCTAACTGACAATGCAACATAGTTAACATTCTTGCCATGCCCTGCCCTATGAAACATGCCCTGTGATAAGGAATCTCCCACTCTGTCTTAATGGCAGCTGTAGAGAACACAGTGCACCAAGTGGCTGCAAATTAACTAGTTTGGTGAGATTTTAAAGGTTCTGGATGCAGAGGGGAAAGAAATGCTATGATGCTATCAGTGGGTGAGTGAGGAGTGAGTGCATCACTCAAGTATCTGTTACACACACACACACTCACACACACACACACACTATATATATATATATATATATATATATATATATATATATATATAGAGAGAGAGAGAGAGAGAGTTGAGAGTTCTTAATCTGGTCTTCAGGAGTGTAAAAAAAAATTAATAGTTAAAAAAAAAAACCTTTTCCCATTTTTCCCCAAGCACAATATAAATTTAAAAAAAAAAAAAAAAATACAAAAATTGCTATCGCTGCATACCTAAAAGCCTGAACTATTACAATATAGCATTATTTGACTCACAGCTAAAAAGAACAAAATAAAAAGTTATAACAAACCGTATGAACCAAAAAATGGTGTTAATCAAAACTACAGCTCGTCCCGCAAAAAGTAAGCCCTCACACCGCTCAAACGATGAAAATATATAAAAGTTATGGCTCTCAGAATGTGGTGAAACAGAACAAATTATTTTTTTTAACCAATAGTTTTTGCTTTGTAAAAGTAGTAAAATATGACATTTTTTCCTATTTTCTGTTGTCTAAAACCTGGGTGCGTCTTATAGTCAGGTGCGTCTTATAGTCCAAAAAATACAGTAATTACATGTTAAATAATACAGAATCTACAGCTAACTGGGGAACTGTTTTCTCTTAGGCTGGGTTCACACGTGGCGGAATTTCACTTGAATTCCGCTGCGGACACTCCGCAGCGTTAATCCGCAGCGGAGCCGTTTCTGCATTGACTTCCACTTCTATTTAGAAGTGTTCGTTTAGACGATGCGTAAAATTCCGCTGCGGAGCATAGGCTGCGGAGCGGAATTTGGTGTCCGCAGCATGCTCTGTCTGTTGCGGAGCAGTGGTGGACTGGTTGCGGACTCATGGCGGAATTTCTCCATTGACTTCAATGGAGATTCTAAGTTCCGCAATGAAGTCCGCAGCTGTCATGCACATGTTATGTGTGCTGTGGATGCATCTTGCTTTTTTGCCATGACATCTCTTCATTCTGGCTGGACCTATGTATTTCTAGGTCTACAGCCAGACTGAGGAAGTCAATGGGGCTCCCGGAATTACGGGAGCGTTGCTAGGTGACGTCAGTAAATAGTCACTGTCCAGGGTGCTGAAAGAGTTAAGCGATCGGCAGTAACTGTTTCTGCCCCCTGGACAGTGACTACCGATCCCAATATACAGCAACCTGTAAAAAAAATAGAAGTTCATACTTACCGAGAACTCCCTGCTTCTGTCTCCAGTCCGGCTTCCCAGGATGGCGTTTCTGTCTAAGTGACGGCTGCAGCCAATCACAGGCTGCAGCGGTCACATGGACTGCCGCGTCATCCAGGGAGGTCGGGCTGGATGCCGAAAGAGGGACGCGTCACCAAGACAACGGCCGGTAAGTATGAAATTCGTTTATTTTCACTAGGGAAAGTGCTGTCCCTTCTCTATATCCTGCACTGATAGAGGGAAGGGAAGCACTTTTCCCGCAGTCCGCAGCAGCTAGTCCGCATCAATTTACTGCACATTTTGGGCAGATCCGCAGCCGTAATCCGCAACCCGGATTAGGTGCGGCATTGATGCGGACAGTTGCGGAGGAAATCCGCCACGTGTGGTCATGCCCTAACTTGGCTTTAATTAACATTGCAACCTATATAATTTAAGAGTTATATAAAGGTGAAATGATTGTCACCAGTAGAAAAGCCATACAAATAGAAAATATACATAGACAATTAAAAAAGAATGAAAAAGTCTGGTCTGTTTGTTACCATCAGACTGTGCGGCCATGACACCTTAGCACACTAATCAGAATTACCATCTGCATACATCCAATGATGACGTGTAAAGCTGGCCTTGCTCATAGGACAAGAGCTGCACAAAACCGCAGTATGTTCATTTCTATGGCATACTGGGGGGGATAAGCAGTTGAAAGATACGTTGGGCGCAGCTTGATTTGTAGGCACAAAAGTTGATTGACCTATTTTAGCTTTATGCTAATGACTTTCTTAATGAACAACTGGGCGTGTTTTACATTTTTTGTCCAAGTGGGCATTGTACAGAGGAGTGTATGATGCTGACCAATCAGCGTCATACACTTCTCCCCATTCATTTACACGGCATATAGTGTTCTTATTACATCACTGTGTGCAGCCGCATAAACACACTATAAAGTTACTCAAGTGTCCTGACAGTGAATATAGTTACATAGTTACATAGTTACATAGTTAGTACGGCTGAAAAAAGACACATGTCCATCAAGTTCAACCAAGGGACGGGAAAAGGGAAGCAAAAATTTCTACACATAGGAGCTAATACTTTTTTGTTCTAGGAAATTATCTAACCCTTTTTTAAAGCCATCTACTGTCCCTGCTGTGACAGCTCCTGCGGTAGGCTATTCCATAAATTCACTGTTCTCACAGCAAAGAAGGCTTGTCGCCTCTGCAGGTTGAACCTTTTTTCTCCAGACGGAGGGAGTGCCCCCTTGTTTTTTGAGGGGGTTTTACAAGGAACAGGATTTCACCATATTTTTTGTATGTGCCATTAATATATTTATATAAGTTAATCATGTCCCCCCTTAGTCGTCTTTTTTCAAGGCTAAATAGGTTTAATTCTTTTAATCTTTCCTCATAACTTAAATTCTCCATGCCCCTTATTAGTTTCGTTGCTTTTCTTTGTATTTTTTCCAACTCCAGGGCATCCTTTCTATGAACTGGAGCCCAGAACTGAACTGCATATTCTAGATGAGGCCTCACTAATGCTTTGTAAAGTGGCAATATTACATCTCAGTCCCGCGAGTCCATGCCTCTTTTAATACACGACAATATCCTGCTGGCCTTTGAAGCAGCTGATTGACACTGCATGCTGTTATTTCGTTTATGATTTACAAGTACACCCAGATCCTTCTCAACAAGTGACTCCCCCAGTGTAGCTTCCCCTAGGACATATGATGCATGCAGGTTGTTGGTACCCAGATGCATAACTTTACATTTATCTACATTAAACTTCATCTGCCAAGTGGACACCCAAACATTTAGTTTGTTTAAATCTGCCTGCAATTCATGAACATCTTCCATAGACTGAACTATATTACATAGCTTGGTGTCATCTGCAAAAATAGAAATAGTGCTATTAATCCCATCCTCTATATCATTAATAAATAAGTTGAATAATAGTGGTCCCAGCACTGAACCCTGGGGTACACCACTTATTACCGGGGACCATTCAGAGTAGGAATCATTGACCACAACTCTCTGGATATGGTCCTTGAGCCAATTCTCAATCCAATTACAAACTATATTTTCTAAACCTATAGTCCTTAATTTACCCATTAGGCGTCTATGGGGGACAGTGTCAAATGCCTTTGCAAAGTCCAAAAACACTAAATCCACAGCGGCCCCTCTGTCTAGGCTTCTGCTTACCTCTTCATAAAAACAGATTAGGTTCGTTTGACAACTTCTGTCCTTAGTAAAATCGTGCTGGCTGTCACTTATAATACTATTTTTTGTCACATAATCCTGTATATAGTCCCTCAATAGCCCCTCAAACATTTTCCCCACGATGGATGTTAAGCTGTAACTTCTGTAACGTCTGTGTGATATTTACAGCAAGGCAAGCGTAATCTCGCGAGATTTCGATGTAACCTGTCATTTAAAACAAGATTACGATTGCCTTGCTGTAAATGACAAACAGACGTTACAGAAGTGACAGGATTGTGAATAGACAGCATGTCCTGGCTGGAGGTAATGTATATTCATTGTCAGGACACTTGAGTAACGTTATAATGTGCTTATGTGGCTGCACATAGCGATATAGCTATATTGCTATCTGCAGTGTAAATGAATGGGGAGAAGTGTATGACACTGATTGGTCACTGATTGGTCAGCCTCATACACTTCTCTCCACAACGCCCACTTGTTTAAAAGTAAAACATGCCCAGTTGCCCATTAAGAAACTCATTAGCATAAAGCTAATATAGGTCATAACTCCGTCAAAAATGATCGTTTTTCTAACTAAAAAACACTGCTGTAATCTACATTACAGAGCCGATCACATCATGTACAATATAGGCCACTTATAATGTGGTGACAGAGCCTCTTTAACTGGTTGCCGACACAGGACGAGTATGCTCGTCCTGAGCGGCGAGCACTTTGCGCATTAGGACGAGCATACTCGTCCTGTGTGACAGCCGTCCCTGCGCGCGTCTGTGCGCGCGATCGAGAGCGGGGCAACGGCTCTAATACACAGACAGCGGAGAGAAGAGAAACATCTTCTCTCTGCCGTTAACCCTTTGAACACCGCGATGAAAGCAGATCGCGGCGTTCAAAGAGGGGGGACTGCACTTTGATCGCGTCACAGAAAATAACTGTGACGCGATCAAAGCCCACAACTCATATGGCCAGACAGCCCAGGGTCCATTGAAGGACCCCAGGGCTGTCTGAACATATTTCCTGTTGTTAGGGCATACTGAGGTATGCCCTAACAACTGCCTGCGTACAATCAGTAACAGGCTAATGTACTGGCATATAGATCTATGCCAGTACATTACAGTTACAAAATAAAAATGATAAATCCCTTTATGGGATTAAAAAAAAAAGTTAAAATAATGTAAAAAAAAATTAATGATAAATAAATAAATAAAAAGTAAAAAAAATACACAGAAACACATTTTTTTATAATAAATAAACTTTTTCAAATATAAGTCCCAAAACATGAAATAATATAGACATATTTGGTATCGCCACGACCGTAACAACCTGTACAACAAATATATAACATTATTTATGATGATCGGTGTATGGTGTAAAAAAAAAAAAATTAAAACTGCAGCAGAACTGCTTTTTTTCGTCATTTTCGCCAAAATAAAAATTTATAGAAATTAAACGATAATGTATTTGTACCAAAAAATGGTACCTACATAAAGTACAACTCGTCCCGCAAAAAACAAAGTCTCATAAAACTACGTCGTACAAAAAATAAAAGCGTTATGAGCGTCGGGATGCAAAGAGGGGAAATGTAAAAAAATTGCTCTGTCCTCAAGGCCAAAATTGGCCGTGTCCTTAAGGGGTTAAGGAGGTAGAGGAAGATCTCGAACTCACCGTAACTTAGTTCAGAAGCTATTGCAGACACAATGGAGAGTAAAGCTAGTCACAGAGTTACAGATAATTGAGCAAATGTAACCAAAATGAGCATTTACACCCATTATCCGCACTTAGGCCTCATTTACACGAGCGTGTGCGTTTTGCGCACGCAAAAAAACGCAGCGTTTTGCGTGTGCAAAAGGCACTTGACAGCTCCGTGTGTCAGTGTATGATGCGCGGCTGCGTGATTTTCGCGCAGCCGCCATCATAGAGATGAGGCTAGTCAACGTCAGTCACTGTCCAGGGTGCTGAAAGAGTTAACTGATCGGCAGTAACTCTTTCAGCACCCTCGACAGTGAATTCCGATCACAGTATACATCAACCTGTGAATAAAAAAAGCTGTTCATACTTACCAAGAACTTCCTGCTTCCTCCAGTCCGGTCTCCAGGCCGTTGCCTTGGTGACGCGTCCCTCTCTTGACATCCGGCCCCACCTCCCTGGATGACAGTGACCGCTGCAGCCTGTGATTGGCTGCAGCCTGTGCTTGGCCTATGATTGGCTGCAGCTGTCACTTGGACTGAATCGTCATCCCGGGAGATCAGACTGGAGGAAGAAGCCGGGAGTTATCGGTAAGTCAGAACTTTTTTTTTATTTACACGTTCATGTATATTGTGATCGGAAGTCACTGTCCAGGGTGCTGAACCAGTTTAACTCTTTCAGCACCCTGGACAGTGACTGTCTCCTGACGTCGCGTACCGGAATATTTTTTGCCGGGTTCGGTCAAAACGAGTTCGGCCGAACCCGGTGAAGTTCGGTTCGGTTCGGATGGTTCGCTCATCTCTAAGACACTCCGTTTGGATGTTAATAAACAGAAAAGCACGTGGTGCTTTTCTGTTTATATTCAGAGTTTGACAGCTCTTGCGCGAATCACGCAGTTCGCACGGAAGTGCTTCCGTGCGACCTGCGTGGTTTTCTCGCACCCATTGACTTCAATGGGTGCGTGATGCGCGAAAAACGCACGATTATAGAACATGTCGTGAGTTTTACGCAACGCACTCGCACTGCGCAAAATTCACGCATTTTCTGCACTGCCCCATAGAGTAATATAGGTGCGTACGACACGCGTGAAAAGCACGCGCGTCGCACGCGCGTCGCACGCGCGTATATTACGCTCGTCTAAATGAGGCCTAACTGTAACAAAATGATTGCTTCCAACCAATAAAAATCTGAATATCATTCCACAAAACCTTATCCAGGACATTATTTAAACATTGCTACATTATATCTACAAATTTTTAAAACTTGTGGTCACAAAGTATCAAATTCTTTATCATTACGTCAGTAGGAAATCTTTCTGTATGCACCATGAATTTCAGTCCCCAAATTCCAAGAGCAGGCAAACTTTTTTTGTATAGCGTGGCAAAAAAAATAAATAAAAAACTGCTCCATGTGCCATGCAAACATGAAAGTTATAGAAGACAAACTGTTACCACGTATGTGACAGCAACCAATTAATCAGTTAATTAAACTTGCATTTCAGTGTGACCCTTGTCCATTACTTTTTTTTTTGCAAAGATGATCCATCTGTGGTGCATATGAGGTTACTGAACACCAGTTTGGAGGTGTGCACATGAGGGAGAGCTGACAACTTTTGACAACTTTCTTTTTTACAAAGTGCGTATTGAACTCCGTCCTTGCGGCGCTGATCACCAGGAGAGAGCAGCGTTTCATTATGCGCTTGAGGACGTTGATCACCAGGAAAGAGAGTCATGCTGCATTGCGTGCATGCCGAGTGTTCAGAAGCGACAAACACAATGAAGCGCTGCTCTCTCACCTGGTGATCAGCGCCACCAAGCGCAAAATGAAGCGCCGCTCTCTTTCCCTGTGTTCAGCATCGCCAAGCACACAACGGCGATGGACACCCGCAGAGGGAAGTGTGCCAGCAAAGTATGCCCCACGTGCCAGCTGTGGCTCCGGTGCCACAGGTTGCTGACACATGCCCTAATTCATACTGGTGTTGCAATATCACCATTATATTAGAAAACTGCGGCTAGTACAGTCCACTAATATTACATTTAATTGGCTCTAAACTAAAGCTTCCCTTTAAAGGAACAGTGTCACCAACATTTTTTTTTTTATATCAGTTTTATGTTAGGGTTTTATTAAAAACGTTTATATTTATTTGTGTGTTTGTGTGTTACTTTTTTCTATTTTTACACTTTTTCTTCCCTATGGGGGCTGCCATTTTTTTTTCCATTTCTGTATGTGTCGATTAACGACACTAACAGACATGGAATACGGCAGCTCCAGTCCCATAGGGACTGCGAACGGGGCCCGTTCCATCCACTATGGTGTACGCCGTGTGTGTGGGAACGGCGCATGCGCCGCTCCCACACAGTCCGATTTGAAATGCGTGCCGTCCGGCGCCATTTTCCTGTGGACCAAAAGTCGCGGCCGGGCAGTAAGATTACTACTTCCGGTCGCGGCTTCCGGACTTGTGCACATGGAGCAGCGGCAGCAGACGGAGCGGACGGACAGGAGGGAGCAGCGGCGACTGGAGCAGGTAAGTGATTTCTATGTATGTTCGTGTTTCAGTGTGTTTTACTAGTGTATGTAAACCTTCTACACTGTGTGTTAGCTCAAAAAATGGCGACACACAGTGTAGGAGGTTAGACCGTTCAAACCCCTCGTTTCTCCCGGCACTAGCCAGGATAAAGGAGGGGGGGATTCTGAGAGCTCACTAGAGCGAGGGATTTTTTCCCAATTTTGCAGCATAAAGCAATGTGGTTGCTTTACCACATGCAATGCTGCAATTTTGGGAATTGCTCCATCTAGTGACCAGTGCTGGGAAATATTATAAATTGAATCCAATTTATAATATTTCCTGACTCGTGAAAAAAATAAAAAAAATTAGAACAATGTTTAATCACCTATACACTAATTGTTTAACTAAAAAAAAAAACATGTTTTGCTGGCAACACATTCCCTTTAAAGGGAATGTCTATGTATTTGATTTTGGTTTCATGAATTAGATTTTAGTCTATATAAGAGAAATAATGTGTTCCTTGTTATGAATGTTATGGCTATTTATTTATTATGATTAAAAACTGCCTTAGAGGTGGCCATATTAGAAGAACACTCTTCCTATAGTGTCTGTATAGATAGTGCAACAGAATGTGTGTGCTTTATGGCAGCTGAAATGAATGGGAGTATAATGACAGAAACATTTCATAGATTATTATAATCTCCAGGAACTGATAACGCACAGCCCCTCCCCCAGAGACTAGGGAGTGGAAGGAAAGCTACATATAGAGCCTTATCTGTGTGTAAGGGTATGTTCACACAGCCTATTTTTGGCCGTTTTTCGGGTCGTAAACAGAACGCCTCCAAACATCTGCCCATTAATTGCAATGGGAAATACGTCATTCTGTTCCGATGGGCTGTTTTTTTACGCAGGCGTTTTTCAAAACGGCCGCGAAAAAAAAGTGCAGGACACTTCTTGGGACATTTTTGGAGCTGTTTTTAATAGAATCTATTGAAAAAAAACTCCAAAAACAGCCGGAAAAAACGCAGCGAAAATCGCGAGTGGCTTAAAAAACGTCTGAAAATCAGGAGCTGTTTTCCCTTGAAAACAGCTCCGTATTTTCAGACGTTTTTAGTCTAGTGTGTGAACACACCCTAAAAGTGTGGCTATCCTGCTTTATTTAGGCCTCCAGCAGTATGAGATGCCTCTACATATCCTGTCTATACTGCAAAGCCAACAATTCAACCTATTGTAACTTCTCTAGTGGCCATTGTGAAAATGGAAGTTGTTTTTTTTTCATATATACAGTAAATAGTCAGATTAAAAAGGAAAATGTAATTTCCTGAATTTCTCTGTGCTACTGTGACTGTTCTAATAACTGCCTGAAGACTGTTCCTTTTCAAAGAATAGCAAAGAAAAACTATAATTGCATTTGCACATTTGAATTATTTTTTATTGAATTCTTGCAACTAAAATAAAAAAATGAGTCAACTTGCAAATAGTCTTGAATAAAGAAAATCGCCTACAGTTTTGTGTATACAGCTCCTATTCAGATCTACGTGTCTCCATTGTTACAGACCACACACACCCTGTGTGGTCATTTGTTACTCCCTTTCATCTACCCTCCCCCTTCCCTTTGTACTGTCTGTAGGTTGGAAAGAAGAGGTGGCAAATGGATTAAAGTAAAAAAAATAAAAATTAATAAAAGTGTGAGTGTCTGTAATTTAGGGTCTATTTATTTTATACCGGCATAATTTTAAGAATGGCTTGAGATCAAATAATTTTTTAAGTGCCAGGACAGTGCCCTCTCAAACAACACTGCCAGAAAAGTGCCTATAATAAATAATACTGCCAGCAGAGTGTCCCACATAAACACTGCCAGCAGACTGCCTCTTGACAAGCAATGCCATCACAGTGCCCTCAATAAACAATACTTCCAGTAGCGTACATCCTCACTGGCTGTTTCCAGCTGCCACTAGGGGGAGCTCACTGCGTACATTTATACAGCTCCCATTATGGGCTAGTGGAAGCAATATAAATAGATATGCAGATTGCTTCCCCAAATGGCATCTGACAGCAGCATTTTACAGGAGATGTTACTGCTCTGCTAGGAGTCTGCTGGGTGATCTCCATTTCGGGAGACTCTCGAACAATCTGGCTGAGCAGGCAGAAATGCTTTTCCTGACTCCACACAAGTCATAAAAAAAACTGGTAGATTAACATATGATGTAAAACCTTCTGATTAAATGAAAAATAAAGCTGTTTCCTTGTTTAATTAATTTGGAAAAGCTCCTAGATCACCTCAAGGACGCGTCTCCCACCTGCGTGATTTGACCTTAAATGTGAGATCTCTCTCACTACAAAGTCCAGGTATATAGACTGACTGAATTTATGTGGAAACTAAAAACACATAATCTACATCATATCACATGAGATTATGGAAATGATCAGAATAACCTTGTGTCTCTTCATATAGTCACTAATCTCTGGTGTATACTAAAGTCATGAAGTCAGTGGTGTTACACTTCAGCAATGCACATATGCTCACGCTAAAATCGAACACACAAAGCAGCTTTTAGTACCATAAAAACACTGCGCAGACTTCACCTAATGTACACGGGACACTATGAGCTATGCTGTAATCCATTACCTGTCATATACAATAATATGGAATAGTCCCTTAGTGTACACCAGAGGTCCACAGCCATTTGTATTTGTATTTTTTTTTTTACATTTTTATATTCAGAAAAGACAACGAGAAACACAAATGTAATATAGCCGACTAAGGCCCTGTTCACATGTGCGTCAGGGCATTGCATTGTTCTGCTCTGGCCGCGGGAACCCATTGACTATTGTTTCCGGTAATTCCTGCCGGAACTGCAATGGAGGCCCCTAACGGAGTCACCGACGCAGATGTGAACAGCCCATAATTTAAGAATTAAAGCACAGTTTTTATATAACAGATTTATTTTCTAAAAAGGTTCATGAGTGGGTCAAAATATTTCGTTTTTGTCCAGAGGGTCAATTTAATAACGAGTCACATAGAAACTCCAGGATTAGCTGCAGCAGGAAGTCCTAGCATGGCACAAATACATACATGTCTTATGAAAAGCTAATTGATACTTCCAATAAATCCATCCAACAACCTCCACCCTTATTTTGCTAAGGAGACATACATATTTTAGCCAACTATCATGAACCACAATAAAGGTATTGTGAGAACAGAAAACAGGTTCACCTGAGTCATATGATGATCAATGCAATTGACATGATTAATATTAGCCTGTAAAAGTTTGCTGTTAGCTGTTACCCCAGAATTCTAGAAATTGAGATAATGATAATCTGTTTGATGACAATTGGTAGTCGTGTTTATTAAAAATGAAAGCATATAGTTATATCCATAGGACAAAAATATAACTGCTATAATACTGCCTCCTATGTACAAGATTACAACTGCTATAATACTACCTCCTATGTACACGAATAACGAAAATGTACTCACCAAAATTTTTATTTCCTGGAGTCCGTAGGCAGCACAACACATATGGATTTTAGTCCCCTAGGTACAATCAAGCAGAGACAGGTTAATTAGCAATAAGCAATTAAACAATTAAGGACTTCCCTATAAGTATGTACCGGCAACCAGGCCCCAGCAAAATTTTACGAAGCGATAGTCATAAGTCCTGCCAGGGGGGAAGCTTGACAATCTCCCAGGTCCCTCAAATATGGTTCTTTGAAGGAAAGGACCTGCAGCTCGCTTATGCGCTTGGCCGACGTGATTGCCACCAGGAAGAAGGCCTTGAAGGAGAGAAATCTAATGGATGACTCTTGCATGGGTTCAAACGGTGGCTTTGTTAGAGCCGACACCACTATTGAAAGGTCCCAGGAAGGAGAGGGTACCTGAGAGACTGGGCTAAGGTTTCTTAAAGCCTTGAAGAAGGTCTTCACCAACTGCTGGTTGGAGAAACTATTTGGGCATTAATTGCCGTGAACTGCACCTTGAGGCTGGGTTCACACGACCTATTTTCAGGCGTAAACGAGGCGTATTATGCCTCGATTTACGCCTGAAAATACGGCTACAATACGTCGGCAAACATCTGCCCATTCATTTCAATGGGTTTGCCGACGTACTGTGCCGACGACCAGTAATTTACGCGTCGTCGTTTGACAGCTGTCAAACGACGACGCGTAAAATGACTGCCTCGTCAAAGAAGTGCAGGACACTTCTTTGAAACGTAATTTGAGCCGTTTTTCATTGAAGTCAATGAAGAACAGCTCAAATGTTCGGGCGTCAAAGATGCATAATGCATAATGCATAATGCGAGGAGGAGCTTTTACGTCTGAAACGACGCAGCTGTTTTCTCCTAAAAACAGTCTGTCTTTTCAGACGTAAAAGCCAGTTCTCGTGTGCACATACCCTAAGGGTATTTAGCTTCAAACCTTTATTGAAGCCCTCCGGAAGAAATTGTAGGATAGTATTCAGAGAGACTACATTTGCTGAATTTTTAGAGCACCAGGAGGTAAACGGGTTCCAAACTCTGTTGTATACTTTGACCGTTGAAGGTCGTCTAGCTGACAGCAAGGTATTAATAACTTCTGATAAAAGCCCCATTTCTGTCAGGTTCTCCCGGTCAGTCTCCAGGCCGTAAGATGTAGACTGCGAGGGTTCGGGTGATACACCCCTTTCTGGGACAGGAGGTCCAGTGATACTGGTAGTTTCAGGAACCTGCCCTTCGAGAGAGACAATGCTAGGGAGAACCAGGCCCTGCGGGACCAAAATGGTAGGATTGCAATAGCTTCCACTTTCTCATCCCAAACTTTTTTCAATACTCTGGGAATTAACGGGAGGGGAGGAAAAATGTAGATTAATTTTCCTCCCCAACTGACAGACAGGCCATCTAATGCTACTGCATGGCGGGTGTGGTACAGAGAACAGAAGCTGAGGACTTTGTTGTTCTCTTCTGATTCCATCACATCCACGTCTGGCATACCCCACGTGGCAGCTAAGCTGCTGAAAACCTGAGGGTTAAGACTCCACTCCCCTGGATGGAGGATATTGCGGCTGAGGAAGTCTGCAGTGTGGTTCAAGGAGCCCTTGTTGTGAACTGCTGAAATTCCCAATGAATGTTGTTCTGACCAACTCATAATTCGTCTGCACTCGGTTGACATTGAGGCACTCCTCGTTCCTCCCTGTTTGTTTACATAGAACACAGTTGCAAGGTTGTCTGACTGGATCAGGATTTGGGTGTTTCTCAGATGGGATTGAAAGGACATTAGCGACAATCTCACTGCCCTGAGTTCCTTTATGTAGGAAAATAGTGACACTTCCCTCTGACTCCATCTGTTCTGAACCCATAGGTGATCTACATGGGCACCCCAGCCCCAGGAGGCGGCATCCGTTGTGAGGACTTTCTGTGGTGGGGGAACCAGAGACTTGCCGGACCGGAGAGTGTCCGGGATTAACTACCAGCTGAGGTCTTAAAGGGTGAAGTTGGAGACTTTGAAGAGGGCGTCCAGATTTCTGAGATTTTTGTCCCAGGCTCTGAGGATGTCGAGCTGTAATGATGGATGAGGTAATTAGGCCTAGGATTTTCATAGCTCCTCGAACCGATATATTCAGATGGCAAATAAGGCGTTCTATTGAACCCCAGATTGCAGAAATCCTCTCTGGAGACAATTTGACTGTCATCGACTGGGAATTCACCATGAACCCTAAAAATTTCTGTGATTCTGTGATGGTGAGAGCTGTGACTTTCTGAAGTTCACCAGGAACCCGTGAAAGTGAAGAAACTCCAATGTGGTTTGCAGATGTTCTTGTAGAAGGGACTCTGATGATGCTTTTATTAGCCAGTTGTCCAAGTAAGGGACCACACATATCCCTTTCAGCCTCAGTGCTGCTGTTCGGACCACCACGATTTTCGTGAACACACGGGGTGCCAACGAAATCCCGAAGGGTAGGCAGGTAAATTGGAAGTGCTGTACTCCTTATTGCGGCTGGACCGCCAATCGGAGGAACCTTTTGTGCGTGGCCAGAATCGGGACGTGCAAGTATGCATCCGTGAGGCCGATTGTTGCCAGCACGTTGTTCCTTTCCAGAAGGTTAATCACTGACCAGGTAGTCTCCATCTTGAAGGTTTTCCTCACCAGATATTGATTGAGGAAAGTCAGGTCTATTACCAGCCTCCAACTGCCATCTGATTTGGGCACAGGGAACACTCTGGAGTAAACTCCTTGCCCTTTTTCTGAGACTGGGACATCTTCCAGGGCTGCTTTCTGGAGAAAGACCTGCAGAAGCTGATGGACGTGATGCCTGTTGAGGAAAAAGTGGTCTGGGGGGGAGAGTTCTGAACTTCAAAGAGTATCCTCTCCTGATGGTTGCCGTCACCCAGTCGTCGGATTATGTCACCGACCACCGAGAGAAGAATCTCTGAAGCCTTGCTCCTACTTGTAGGATTGGCTGGGCATCATAAACTGTTTGGATTTTGAGCGGGGTTTTCCTTCTGAAAGGAGGAAGGGTTTTCCTGCTTCATTTTAAACGTGCGCTGACGGTCTGGAAACCTTCTTTTGAACGTCGGGGATTTTCTTCTCTGATCCCGAAATTAATGCCTGGTATCCTTCCTTTTAGGTTCAGGGAACCTAGCCCCTTTGCCTTCCCCTAAGGAATTCAAAATATCCGTTAATTGGGGGCCAAACAGAGATTCTGGCTGAAAAGGGGGGCTACAAAAATTATTTTTGGAGAGATTATCCCCAGACCATAACTTAAGCCAATGAGCCCTTCTAGCCGCATTTGATAGGTACAAGATCCCTGGATGCATAATTGATGTTATCCAGCAGGGAGTCACAGAGGAACTCCGAAGCTGACTTCATTACTGGGAGGGACTGGAGAATTTCTGCCCTTGGGACTCCACCTTCTAGATCCCTTGACAGGTGGTTTAGCCAGACCCGGAGTGCTCTAGCCACCGGTACTGAAGAGAAGGAGGCTTTGCACGAGCCCACTGCTGAAGTATACACCCTCTTCAGAAGGGAATCCACCTTGCGATACATGGGGTCTTTCAGTAGGGTTGATTCATCGGGTGGAAAAACGGCTTTCTTTGCCAATTTAACCACTGACAAGTCCAGTTTTGGAATATTCTCCCAATCTTTGGAGCCAGTTTTATCCAGTCTGTAGAGGTTTTTGAACCGAGAGCCCAGTTCTGATTTTCTCTAAGGCTTATCCCAAACCCGTTTCATCCATTCCGTTAGGACAGGATGGCTGAGAAAATTTTTACCCTTGGTAATGGGAAAATAAAACAGTCTGTCCTTTTTAGGCTTATGCTCAACCTCCTTCCCCATCTCCAATGCATCCTTCACCGCTCTGAGGAGATCATGGAGCTTATCCTTACACAGGATGTAACATTCCTCGAGGTCGTCAGAGTCTGGAGAGTCAGAGACCACCTCTGAATCTGAACCTCCTGCAGAGGAGGAATCCTCCTGGTATTGAGGATGTAGAGAGGGAGAGCGCCTGGCCCTCTTAGCATGGTGTGATGATTTTACATCCTCAAAAACTACAGACAGCTGTTGTTTAAACCATTGCATAAATCCCCTAGAATCTTCCCTGGGAGGGGAAGCGACACGGGTGGAGCATGAGATACACAGATCTGACGCAATGTCATCAGGCAGAAGCTGGAGGCATTCTCTGCAAAGCCTGTGCCTGGATTTGTGGGTCCTTTTCCTTCCTTCTCTTCTGGCAGACATCTAGAGAAGAGGCAGAAAGAAACGCATGGTAGGAAAATGTGCATAGCCATCAGCATCAAGACACATCAGGACCCATCAATGCCAGGTTTCAAAACAGGACGCAGGCATTATGAGCCTGCTGCGTCCGCGCGTCACATCCGGGGGTGGGGCCAACCTGTAACGGGGTCAACCCGGGGGCAGGGTCAACCCGTGGGGCTGGGCCAATGATGACATCACTTCCGCCCCCATCCATGCCTCTGTAACGCCTACCAGCATTTCCGGGTAACCGGGAGAGCGCGGGCGGTCGGTCCGGAATCCACTTTGGGGGATGCCCCAACAGGGGGTCTTCCTCCCCTGCTACCATTACCAGGATCAGGTAAGGTGCCCTGTCGCCGTGTACCAAGACGTTGACCGCCATCCTGGTACACCTTCGCGGCTGAGGGACAGAGGCGCAGCCCTATATGCAGCCCGGAATAATCTTTTCCTCTGTTAGAAGAGAGAAAGAAAAAATACGCTGGGGCCCGGTTTCCGGTACATACTTATTGGGGAAGTCCTTAATTGTTTATTGCTAATTAACATGTTTCAGCTTGATTGTACCTAGGGGACTAAAACCCATATGTGTTGTGCTGCCATCAGGAAACAACTACTATAATACTGCCACCTATGTACAAGATTATAACTGCTATAATACAGCCCCCTATGTACAAGAATATAACTACTATAATACTGCCCCCTATGTACAAGAATATAACTACTATAATACTGCCCCCTATGTACAAGAATATAACTACTATAATACTGCCCCTTATATACAAGAATATAACTCCTATAATACTGGACCTATATACAAGAATATAACTACTATAATACTGGCTCTATGTACAAGAATATAACTACTATAATACTGCTCCTAAGTACAAGAATATAACTACTATAATACTGCCCCCTATATACAAGAATATAACAACTATAATACTGGCACTATGTACAAGAATATAACTGCTATAATACTGCTCCTATGTACAAGAATATAACTACTATAATACTGCCTCCTATGTACAAGAATATAACTACCATAATACAGCTCCTATATACAAGAATATAACTACTATAATACAGCCTCCTATGTACAAAAATATAACTGCTATAATACTGCCACGTATGTACAAGAATATAATTACTATAATACTGCCCCCTATGTACAAGAATATAACTACTATAATACAGCCTCCTATGTACAAGAATATAACTGCTATAATACTGCCACCTATGTACAAGAATATAATTACTATAATACTGCCCCCTATGTACAAGAATATAACTACTATAATACAGCCTCCTATGTACAAGAATATAACTGCTATAATACTGCCACCTATGTACAAGAATATAATTACTATAATACTGCCCCCTATGTACAAGAATATAACTACTATAATATTGCCCCTATGTACAAGAATATAACTGCTATAATACTGCCACCTATGTACAATAATATAACTGCTATAATACTGCCCCTATATACAATAATATAACTACTATAATTGGAAAACTGAATGAATGGTGAAGTAATTTGAACAGCAGAAGAAAGTGACCTGGGAGTTATGAGATCATATGAAGGTAAGCATGCAAGCACGGTAGTCAAACTGTCGGGAAAGGCAGTAGGTTGCTTGGTTGTATAGTATGATGTTTTAGTAGTAGGAAGAAGTTGGTTATATTGTCCCTTTATAGTTCACTAGTAAGACCTCACATTGAGTGTGTCATAGGAATGCATTGTGAAAGTGACTTCCGGTCCACGCAGACGCTGTAGGATTTGTACAGTCTCATTCGTAACATAACCGCGTATGTTCGGCAATAAAGCGCCCGGTTAGAGGATTACCTGCCCTACCTTTTACCGGGTGTACTCATCAAATAGGGGCCAAAATATTTTTTTTTTTACTGAAGTGCTGCTTTAAAGAGGTTCTGTCACCAGATTATAAGTGTCCTATCTCCTACATAATCTGATCGGCGCTGTAATGTAGATAACAGTGATTTTTATTTTGGAAAAACGATAATTTTTCACCAAGTTATAAACAATTTTAGCTTTATGATAATCAGTTTCTTAACCCCTATCCGCACGAGTAAGTAACTGTACGTCATTGCAGGAGGTTACTTCCCGCACCTGGACGTACAGTTACTGAGTTTTTTCCGGTGCACACTGTCAGCGACAGTGTGAACCGGGAACCGGGAGATCAGCTGTCGCCGACAGCTGACACTCCACTCTTGCCGGCCAAAAGGCGCTCCTTCCCTCCTGAGCCCTGCAGTTTATGACCACATATGGGGTATTGCCGTAATCGGGAGAAATTGCTTTACTCCTCTACTCCTTGGGGTGCTTTTTCTCCTTCTAAAAATGAAAAAATTCTATGTTTCCACAGAAAAAAAGGTGTTTTTCATCTTCACAGACTAATTCCACTAAATTCTGCCAAAAAAACTGTGGGGTGAAAATGCTAACTATACCCCTAGAAAAATGCCTTGAGGGGTGTAGTTTCCAAGATGGGGGTCACTTTTGGCGGGTTTCGACTGTTTAGGTACCACAAGACCTCTCCAAACCTGACATGGTGCCTAAAATATATTCCTAAAAATGGAGGCCCCAAAATCCACTACGTGCTCCTTTGCTTCTGAGGCCTATATTTCAGTCCATTAGCAAACTAGGGCCACATGTTGGATATTTCTAAAAACTGCAGAATCTGGGCAATAAATATTGAGTTGAATTTCTCTGGTAAAACCTTCTGTGTTACAGATTTTTTTCATTACAAATGAATTTCGGCAAAAAAAATGAAATTTGTAAATTTCACTTCTACTTTGCCTTAATTCCTGTGAAACGCCTAAAGGGTTAAATACTTTCTGAATGTGGTTTTGAATACCTTGAGGGGTGCAGTATTCAAAATGGGGTGACTTCTGGGGATTTTCTAATATATAAGGCCCTCAAAGCCACTTCAGAACTGAACTGGTCCCTGAAAAAATGGCCTATTGAAATTTTCTTGAAAATATGAGAAACTGCTGCTAAAGTTCTAAGCCTCATTGTCCTAGAAAAATAAAAGGACGCGAAAAAAACTATGCAAATATAAAGTAGACATATGGGGAATGTTAACTAGTAACTATTTTGTGTGGTATTACTATCTGTTTTACAAGCAAATACATTTAAATTTAGAAAAATGCTAATTTTTGCTAAAATGTGAAGTTTTTCACAAATAAATATTGAATTTATTGACCAAATTTTTTCACTAACATAAAGTACAATATGTCACGAGAAAACAGTCTCAGAATCGCTTGGATAGATAAAAGCATTCCGGAGTTATTACCACATAAACTGACACGTCAGATTTGAAAAAAATCATCTGTGTCCACAAGGCCAAAACAGGCTGTGTCCTAAGGGTATGTTCACACGGCCAAATTTCAGACGTATACGAGGCGTATTATGTCTGAAAATACGGCTCCAATACGTCGGCAAACATCTGCCCATTCATTTGAATGGGTTTGCCGACGTACTGTGCAGACGACCTGTTATTTACGCGTCGTCGTTTGACAGCTGTCAAATGACGACGCGTAAAAATACAGCCTCGTCAAAAGAAGTGCAGGACACTTCTTTGGACGTTTTTGGAGCTGTTTTCTCATAGACTCCAATGAAAACAGCTCCAAAAACGGACGTAAAAAACGCCGCGAAAACGGCGCGAAAAACGCCGCGAAAAATGCGAGTTGGTAAAAAAACGTCTGAAAAGCAGGGTCTGTTTTCCCTTGAAAACAGCTCTGGATTTTCAGACGTTTTTGTTGACTACGTGTGAACATACCCTAAAGGGGTTAGTAGACAACTGGGCGTTGTGAAGAGAAGTGTATGACGCTGACCAATCAGTGACCAATCAGTGACCAATCATCGTCATCCACTTCTCATTGTTCCAGCACAGTGTGATTGTGCAGTGAAAGAAGCTGGGCTGGAACAATGAGAAGTGGATGACGCTGATTGGTCACTGATTGGTCACTGATTGGTCAGCGTCATACACTTCTCTTCACAATGTCCAGTTGGTAAAAAGTAAAAACACGCCCAGTTGTCCATTAAGAAAGTCATTAGCATATATCTAAAATTGTTTATAACATGGTCAAAAATGATCGTTTTTCAAAATAAAAACCACTGCTGTTATCTACATTATAGCGCCGATCACATCATGTAGAAGGGGCACTTCTAATGTGGTGACAGAGCCTCTTTAACCCCTTAATGACCGGGCCTGTTTGGGCCTTAATGACAAAGCCAGATTTGTTAAATCTGGTATGTGTGACTTTATCAGAGAATAACTCAGCGAAAGTTTTGAATATCCAAGTAATTCTGACATTGTTTTTTCGTCACATGTTGTACTTTATTTTAGTGGTAAAAGTAGACTGATACGATTTACGGAAATTAATAAAAAAATAGAAAAAATGAAGAAATTTTGTAAAAATTATCATTTTTCCCTATTTTTAACGGCAATATGTCACATATGTACATACATACAGTACAATTTTTTTTATTAAATATATATTTCCATCTCTTTACTCTATTTTGGCAGCACTTTTGAAAAAAAAATATTTTTTTTGAGCAATTTAGAAGACTTACAAGTTTAGTAATCATTTTATACATTTTGAAGTACATTTGGTTTTCCTGCATCAAGCCAGGTTTTCACAGGCTCATAGGAGTCAGAATGGTGGAAACCCCCACAAGTGACCCCATTTTGCAAACTACACCCCTTAAGGTATTTATTAAGGGGTGTTGTAAGTATTTTGACCCCACAGTTTTTTTGTAAGAATTCATGCAAAGCAGGCGTAAAAAAATATAATCTCACTTTTTTCATAAAAGTATAACTTTGAAGACCGATTTCTTTGTAAAGCGACCATGAGAATGAAGAAACACACCCCAAAATATATCACCCTGTTTCTCCTGTTTTCAAAAATGCCCCCATTGTGACCCTAATGCATTGCCTGGACACACGGCAGGGCCCGAAAGGAAGGGAACACCCGGAGACTTTCAGGTCTCATATTTTGCTTGAAAATGTTTTAGGCCCCACTGTATATTTGGAGAGGTTTTGAGCTACCAGAACGATAGAAACTCCCCATAAACGACCCCATTTAGAAAACTAGACCCCTTAAGGTATTTATCTAGGGGTGTACTGAGTATTTTGACCCCACAGTTTTTTGCTAAATTTAATGCATAGCAGGTGAAAAAAAATAAAAAATCACTTTTTCCATAAAAATATCACTTTGAAGACCGATTTCTGTGTAAAGCGACCATAAGAATGAAGAAACACACCCCAAAATCTATCACCCTGTTTCTCCTGTTTTCAAAAATGCCCCCATTGTGACTTTAATGCATTGCCTGGACACACAGCAGGGCTTGAAAGGAAGGGAGCACCCGGAGGCTTTCAGGACTCATATTTTGCTTGAAAATGTTTTAGGCCCCACTGTATATTTGGAGAGGTTTTGAACTACCAGAACGATAGAAACTCCCCATAAACGACCCCATTTAGAAAACTAGACCCCTTAAGGTATTTATCTAGGGGTGTAGTGAGTATTTTGACCCCACAGTTTTTTGCTAAATTTAATGCATAGCAGGTGAAAAAAAATAAAAAATCACTTTTTCCATAAAAATATCACTTTGAAGACCGATTTCTGTGTAAAGCGACCATAAGAATGAAGAAACACACCCCAAAATCTATCACCCTGTTTCTCCTGTTTTCAAAAATGCCCCCATTGTGACTCTAATGCATTGCCTGGACACACGGCAGGGCTTGAAAGGAAGGGAGCACCCGGAGGCTTTCAGGACTCATATTTTGCTTGAAAATGTTTTAGGCCCCACTGTATATTTGGAGAGGTTTTGAACTACCAGAACGATAGAAACTCCCCATAAACGACCCCATTTAGAAAACTAGACCCCTTAAGGTATTTATCTAGGGGTGTAGTGAGTATTTTGACCCCACAGTTTTTTGCTAAATTTAATGCATAGCAGGTGAAAAAAAATAAAAAATCACTTTTTCCATAAAAATATCACTTTGAAGACCGATTTCTGTGTAAAGCGACCATAAGAATGAAGAAACACACCCCAAAACCTATCACCCTGTTTCTCCTGTTTTCAAAAATGCCCCCATTGTGACTCTAATGCATTGCCTGGACACACAGCAGGGCTTGAAAGGAAGGGATCACCCGGAGGCTTTCAGGACTCATATTTTGCTTGAAAATGTTTTAGGCCCCACTGTATATTTGGAGAGCTTTTGAACTACCAGAACGATAGAAACTCCCCATAAACGACCCCATTTAGAAAACTAGACCCCTTAAGGTATTTATCTAGGGGTGTAGTGAGTATTTTGACCTCACAGTTTTTTGCTAAATTTAATGCATAGCAGGTGAAAAAAAAACAAAAAACACTTTTTCCATAAAAATATCACTTTGAAGACCGATTTCTGTGTAAAGCGACCATAAGAATGAAGAAACACACCCCAAAATCTATCACCCTGTTTCTCCTGTTTTCAAAAATGCCCCCATTGTGACTCTAATGCATTGCCTGGACACACAGCAGGGCTTGAATGTAAGGGAGCACCCGGAGGCTTTCAGGACTCCTATTTTGCTCGAAAATGTTTTAGGCCCCACTGTACATTTGGAGAGGTTTTGAGCTACCAGAATGATAGAAACTCCCCATAAACGACCCCATTTAGAAAACTAGACCCCTTAAGGTATTTATCTAGGGGTGTAGTGAGTATTTTGACCCCACAGTTTTTTGCTAAATTTAATGCATAGCAGGTGGGAAAAAAAAAACAAACACTTTTTTTCATAAAAGTATCACTTTGAAGACAGATTTCTGTGTAAAGCGACCATGAGAATGAAGAAACACACCCCAAAATCTATCACCCGGTTTCTCCTGTTTTCAAAAATGCCCCCATTGTGACTCTAATACATTGCCTGGACACACAGCAGGGCTTGAAAGGAAGGGAGCACCCGGAGGCTTTCAGGACTCATATTTTGCTTGAAAATGTTTTAGGCCCCACTGTATATTTGGAGAGGTTTTGAACTACCAGAACGATAGAAACTCCCCATAAACGACCCCATTTAGGAAACTAGACCCCTTAAGGTATTTATCTAGGGGTGTAGTGAGTATTTTGACCCCACAGTTTTTTGCTAAATTTAATGCATAGCAGGTGAAAAAAAAAACAAAACACTTTTTCCATAAAAATATCACTTTGAAGACCGATTTTTGTGTAAAGCGACCATAAGAATGAAGAAACACACCCCAAAATCTATCACCCGGTTTCTCCTGTTTTCAAAAATACTCTCATTGTTGCCCAAATCTGCTTATTAGACGTGTGGCTGGGCCAAAAAGAGAGGGAGCACCCTTTGGCTTTCAGGGCACAATTGAATAAATTCTAGGCCCCATATCATGCATTTAGAGGCATTGAGCTGCCTGAACAAAAAAAAAAACCACGCAGAAATGACCCCATTTTGAAAACTAAACCCCTAAAGGTATTCATCTAGTGGTGTAGTGGGCATGCGGACCAAAAATTTTTTAAAGGAGGAAATAATGGGTATCATTTCAGACACTATGGGTATATAATGTTTTCTTCAAACTCTTATTCGTTTCCACATGAAATAGAGGAGACGTGGTAGAAGGTTATTTTGTTAGAAATACGCCACATTAATAAATATGTGCGGCATACAGAAGAGAAGTGAAGCCGTGTATTCATAATGGATACATGTCGCTATAGACGTATTTGCCTGTACTTATGACTATGTCTTGCTGAAGAAGCAGTTGGTGCCATTATGATGTCATTGTGGACAGAATTCTGTCCTAATATAAAATCAGTCAGAGAGGAAAAAATAAACTGTACTGGAGTGACGGGCAATATCTTCAAACAAATGGAGGAAAATGTATCCAACTATGTTGCAAACTCGAGTCTGTTCACTAGATAGAAGAACACCTGCAGGGCTGTCATGACAAGGATTTTTTTTTCAGTGACTGGTTGTACAACGTCTCTTTAGCTCCATCAATCCCTATGAGGGACGAATGTGCCAAGTGACGCGGTACACCATAACAGGCCCCTGCCCGGCAAGGTAGGAACCGCTATGTGCACAAAACAACCAATCACCTACAGAATATATGAAGGGACAGTGTCCAAAACCATCTATAGGAACAGTAAAGGATCACTAATCCCCAAAATGATGTCAGTATTTCCAGAAGAACCGTAACAAAGACCATGGTGTATTGATAAGGAAAAGCTCGATTATTAGAGATCCTCAAAAAAAAAAATATCATGCCCGTATCACGGTACAGAATTAGGAATGTAACCGCTGTATGTGGCAGGACATAGTCATAAGAAAAAGGAAATACATCCCCAATTTATTCTTGTAACCATTTCTAAAATGCACGACTTCCACTAATTCAGGGGCGGCACGGGCAATGCCCACATTTATTTTTTATTTCAAGAACACTTGTGGGGTCCGTGTTCTGAATAGACAGATGTGGCTCCTGCACAATAAACTGTATTCATTTGTGAGTGATCATGTCCTGGATTTAATTGTCCAAGAATTGTATAAAAAAAATCATAAAGGGGAAATTTAGTTTTACAGTCTGAAATAAATACACTTTACTACCTCCCCATGAGAATCCCTCCCTCCCTTGGAAAGCCCAGAAACGAAACAAAAAAATATGCATAAATGAAATTGACTCCCTAAAAAGAATCCCCCCCCACCCCACCCTTTTTGGTTTCCCCTAAATTATAGATAAAATTAATAATTAGAAACGGTGTGGTAGGTCTCAAAACAGGGGTAGTTGCACAGGCCTGGATTTGAAGGGCACATGGGGCAGTAAAACCGGGAATCGCTCCTCCTTCCGTGTTTACTGCACACCCGGCATCTCTTTTGGGGGTATCTTTGGTTCACAGAGGCAGGGACGGGGTGAAGGAAGTGGCGCTCAGTGAGCCTTTTGACATCCTCTGACTCGAAGGAGTCTCTAGGTGCGGGGGAGTCAAACAGGAGGTGCTCTATAATTTTCTCCTGATACTGGAGGAAACTGAGCGTTCCCTGGGTCTTGTACAGCACATAGCTGTTGTAAGTGGCCATCTGGATAAGGTAGATCGCTACCTTTTTATACCAGGCCCTAGTTTTGCGCTTGACCAGGTACGGTTGTAGGACCTGGTCAGATAGATCGACTCCCCCATGAACTTGTTATAGTCCACCACGCAGACCGGTTTCCTCTTATCAGAGGTAGCGCCCCTCTCTCTTACTGCCACTGTGGTGTCCTCGTGCACGGTGGAGAGCATGTACACGTCCTTTTTGTCACTCCATTTGACAGCGAGCAACTGGTCACTTGCAAATGAGAGTGACGCACCCCTTACTAGTCGCCTGGACATCAGTCGTTGAAGGAAGCCGACTCTATTTTTTCGTACCGTCCCACAGGCCCCTGTATTCGCAGCATGGAGGGACTTATACAGGGGGACACTGGTGTAGTAATTGTCGGTGTACACATGGTACCCTTTTTGTAGGAATGGCACCATGAGTTCCCAGACAATTTTCCCACTAATGCCAATATCCTCTGGGCATCCTGGGGGATTAAGGTGGCGTTCCCTGCCCTCATAAATGAAAAAGCCACAGGTGTAGCCCGTTGTGCTCTCGCACACCTTATAGAGTTTCACTCCGTATCGGGCTCTTTTGGAGGGGATGTATTGTCGAAATGATAGACGGCCCTTGAAGGACATAAGGGACTCATCTACCGCTAGTTTTTGGCCTGGGGTGTATAAATTGAAAAATGAGTCACTTAGGAGGGAGATTAGGGGTCTCAGTTTGTTGAGGCGATCATAGGCTGGGTCACTTCTTGGGGGGATTTGTGTATTGTCAGAAAAATGCATGAAACGCATTAGAGTCTCATAGCGCGTTCGGGCCATAACGGCTGCAAATACAGGCGTGCTATGGATAGCGCTGGTAGCCCAATAGGAGCGGATAGAGGTTTTTTTTACTATCCCCATGTTTAGGGTAATTCCCCAAAAAATTTTTATTTCAGAAACTGTTGTGGGGATCCATCCTCTGGCAGAGCAAGACCTGGGATTTTGGGTGCCAAATTGCCTGGCGTATAAATTCGTCTGCTGGACGATTAGTTCCAGGACCTGATCGCCTATAAACAAATGAAAAAAATTATAGGGACTAAAATTTGAGACATCTGCGTTGATGCCTGGAGTCGCTGTAAATGGCAAAACTTGGGGGGAGAAAGCAATTGCAGGATCCCAAATTGCGGAAGGGACTGCAGTACTAGGCCCGTCTCCTGACGCTTCAACGCTGACCGCTGTGTCCACCACCATAGGGCTGGGGGGTCCAGTGGCAGAAGCAGAACTTGTGTCGCTTTCTGAGCCAAGTTCTGCTTCTGACGCAGTGTCCGTATCACTGCCGGAACCGCTAGAGCACAGCATGGCGTATGCCTGCTCTGCAGAGAACATTCTGCGGCTTCTGCGGTTCATGTTCACCACACTAATAATTGTTTTTTTTGTTTTTTTTTTAGAAGACAAACAAAAAAACGGGGGTGATTACGTGTAATCTGGGGTGATTACTGGTAATCTGGGGTAATTACGGGTAATCTGGGGTAATTACGGGTAATCTGGGGTGATTACGGGTAATCTGGGGTAAATTACGGACAATATTCGGACAATATCGGAACACTGGCGAGTAAGTATGTGGTGTATTTTACAGTATAATACAGCACAAGATTTGTATAGTATCTCTCTCTCTCCTCTCACAGATCAACTACAGTGAGAGGAGGGAGGGAAAGAGCACAAATCTTGTGCTGTATTTTGAAAATATGGGACTATGGTCACTGTGATAGGTATATCACAGTGACCATCTGATCAGGGACCAATTATAACGGTCCCTGATCAGTTTCCATTTACAGGCAGAATAGCTGCCTTTCACTGACAGCGCATGCGTGCGCCATTTTTATTTTTTCCGGCGGTTGGGGGGAGGGGGGGCACGATCGGAGGCCTAACAAATAGTTTTTTATCTCTTCTCACCAAACATTCATGGTGAGAGGAGATAAAAAGTCAGATTTCAATGCTGCATTAATTGTAACGGCGATCGCCGGTATTCGTTGAATACCGGCGATCGCCGGTTTGGGGACCGCAAACAACGGTCCCCAGACTGTGCTCCAAGCCCTCAGCTACCTCTGGTAGCTGAGGGCAGGGAGCTATCCCTCTGCACGGCGCCGCAATCTTAATTAGATTGTGTGCGCATGCGCGGGCGCCATTTTTTTTCTCTTCCCGGCAGCTGCGGGAGGAGAAGAGAAGGGGGACACGATCGCGGGCATCGGAGGCCCTTCAGGTTAGTTTTTTATCTCCTCTCACCAAACATTCATGGTGAGAGGAGATAAAAATGTCCATTTTCCACCGCTGCACTAGTTGTAACGGCGGTCGCCGGTATTCGTTGAATACCGGCGATCGCCGGTTTGGGGACCGCAAACAACGGTCCCCAGAGTGTGCTCCAAGCCCTCAGCTACCTCTGGTAGCTGAGAGCAGGGAGCTATCTCCTTTCACGGCGCCACAATTTTATTCTGATGCAGCGCCGTGAAAAGGCGTATGTATCAGAATAAAGGCCGTTAGTGGCCGCCGTTAAAAGGCGTATTGGCGGTCACTAACGGGTTAAAGCATTCAAGAATGCTTGGGACACACATGTGGCTTTTGTAAAAAATGTTAAGAAATGAAAAATGGGGAGGAGATATGTATAGATTACTCAAGAAAATATATATAACAATATACCCACAAAACGCACAGGCTGGCTGGACCTTTATGCTCTTTTCTGCCATCAAATATTTCTAAGTTCTTTTTCCTCTTCATAGATGTGATGTCACTTGCAGACATCTATTATCAGCCATTTCAGACTGAAGAGAAAATCTCTTTGCATTATAATTTTTGTATAAGAATAAACCCTCACAATGAACCTTGTTCACACATGCGTGTTCACAGGCTGTTTTTCATGCATATCACTGTCCATGTTGCGTTTGTGTGATTTCCATGTGTCATCAGTTTTTTCCACTTCCTGATTCCATTTTTTCCCTGCATTTATTTAGCAACTAATGCGTGAAAAACAGACAGCACACGGAAGTCATCTAAGGTGTTGTCCGTTTTTTACCCCCACCCATAGACTTTAAAGGGTTATTCCCAAGTTGACTAAAATTTTTTTTTTTAGACATTCTAAGCAGGAAATGAATTTTAAAACATTTGCTGTTAAAAAATTTTAAAAATTCATTTCCTAAGTACCTTTTTTTTACACTTGATAACTCAGCAAGTGCTGGTTATCTTTTCTAAAAAGGGGCGTGAGCGGCTCGATGTCAATCAAGCCGCTCTGCTCTGCAGTGTGCGCGCTCCCGACGTTGCTAGATATTGTAGTTCTAGCAACATCGGGAGAATGTTTGTCTCAAGCGGGCATGGTAAGCCCGATTGAGACGAACTTACTGTGAATGTCATCAACTCTACACTACACTACACTACATTCACCCCGTTTCGGCAAGCCACTTTTCCATCACCCACCCTGTCACTGTATGTAATTTTTTTTATCCGCCGCACCGGTTCTGCATCAGAACCCGGCGAACAACTAAAAATATATTAAAAAAAATACACTCACCTAAGACGTTCTAACGGCGCTCTGAACGGTCCCGTCACTTGTCATCTTCCTTCTTCTTGACGCCGCTCGCATTCATAGTAACAATGCGTTGTGGCGCAGATGACATAATCATATCAGGCACACTTGATTACGTCATCTGCGCCCACCGCTCTGTTATTGTGAATGGGAGCAGTAAGAAGAAAAGTGACGGGACCGTTCAAATCTTCGTGGGAACGTCTTAGGTGAGTTTATTTATGTATGTATGTTGTCATGTATGTATGTTGTCATGTATGTATGTATGTATGTGTATATGTGCATGTATGTTTGCATGTATGTATGTATGTTGGCATGTATGTATGTATGTATGTATGTATGTATGTTGTCATGTATGTATGTATGTATGTATGTGCATGTATGTTTGCATGTATGTTGGCATGTATGTATATATGTGCATGTTTGTATGTATATTTGCATGTATATATTTGCATGTATGTTTGCATGTATGTTGGCATGTATGTATGTTGGCATGTATGTATGTATATATGTGCATGTATGTATGTTTGCATGTATTTATTTTTGCATGTATGTTTGCATGTATGTTTATATATATGTGCATGTATGTAATTATGTTTGCATGTATTTATGTTTGCATGTATATATTTGCATGTATGCATGTATGTATGTATGTTTGTTTGCCTGTATGTATGTATGTTTGCATGTATGTATGTCTGCATGCATGTATGTTGGCATGTATGTATGTTGGCATGTATGTATGTTGGCATGTATGTATGTATATATGTGCATGTATGTATGTTTGCATGTATTTATTTTTGCATGTATGTTTGCATGTATGTTTATATGTATGTGCATGTATGTAATTATGTTTGCATGTATTTATGTTTGCATGTATATATTTGCATGTATGTATGTATGTATGTTGGCATGTATGTATGTTTGCATGTATTTATTTTTGCATGTATGTTTGAATGTATGTTTATATATATGTGCATGTATGTAATTATGTTTGCATGTATGTATGTTTGCATGTATGTATGTTTGCATGTATGTATGTTTGCATGTATGTTTATATATATATGTGCATGTATGTAATTATGTTCGCATGTATATTTGTGCATGCTTGTATATATGTATGTATGTATGTATGTTTGCATGTTTGTTTGTATGTATGTATGTTTTCATGTGTGTATGCATGTATGTATGTATGTATATATTTGTGTGTGTGTATGTATGTATATATGTGTGTATGTTTGCATGTATGTATATTTGCATGTATATATGTGTATGTTTGTATATATGTATGTATATATGCATGCATGCATGTATGGCCATGTATGATATTGTCTGCTGGCACCCTGTATCTAAGTCAACTTCGCGGCAGGCTTCTATACATGGTATAACAGTCAGTATCACACATTAAACTGAATCTAAGCCTACGACATGTTTTATTTCATTTTTTTTTATTTATTTTTTTACAGGTTTGGTATTTGGACTACGTCGGTAACGAGGACTACTTAGATGACTTTTTTTTTTCTACAATAAAATGGTTAATGCAGGTTGTGTTGGGGGTGTTTTATTTCAATTAAATATTTTATCTATATCCTTCTCTTCATGTCCGTCATACACGAATACTGGCTGGTGACCGGCTCATGCAGCTTTATGTTACCACCGCATGTGTATAAAAATGGCCGGACCATTGTACAGAACAAACACTATTACACTTTGTGTCTCCCTTATGTCCTCATAGATTGTAAGCTCTTGCGAGCAGGGTCCTCACTCCCCAGGTTTGAATTGTAAATGAACTTTGTCACTATGTAATGTCTGATATTGTTTGTTTCATGTTCCCTCTAAATTGTAAAGTGCTGCGTAATATGTTGGCGCTATATAAATAAAGATTATTATTATTATTATTACTAAGGCGAGGCTTAGTGTTAGCCGGTGCAGAGGCTAACACTAACCACCATTATTACCCCGGTACCCACCACCACCAGGGGTGCCGGGAAGAGCTTGGTACGATCCAGCTGCTGCTGCGGCGGCGGCGTATCGGGCTGGTTATAAAAATGGGGGGGGGACCCCCACGTCGTTTTTTTTAATTTAACAATAGACGGGTCCCCCACATTTTTAATAACCAGCCATATACAAGGCCGCAGCTGTCTGGCATTACATGGGTGGGAAGGGCCACTGGTTTTGTCCATTCCCAGGCTAATAACACTGTGTTAATAATGGATGCTGTCAATCAGCCAACTGCCATTATCTAGGCACTAATAAAGTTTAAAAAAAACCACAAAGACAATTCTTTTTTATTGAAATAAGAAATCCCCAACAAAACCCTCGTTAACCATTTTATTAAAATTTGAAAAAACGTAGATCTACGCAGTAGTCCAACGAATCGAAGATGTAGTCCAATCGGTACATCAAAATCTGCAACAACATAAAAAAACAGTTATCAATGTGAACAATAACAATACTTCTACTCACCTACACACATATATATATATATATATATATACACACACACGCGCACACACACAAACAAACATACACAAACACAACAAGATATATATACACACACACACACACACAAACAGACAAACACACATATACACGAACTCACACATATACAAACAAAAACACACATATCCAAACACACACATATACACAAACACACACACACAGTTATATACAAACACAACAAGATATACACAAACACACACACATAAAGAGACAAACACACACACATATACACACATACACGAACTAACACACATACACAAACATATATACAAACAAAAACACACATACCCAAACACACACTTATACACAAACACACACACACACACACTTATACACAAACACAACAAGATATACACAAACACACACACACACACACACACACACAGAGACAAACACTCACACATATGCACACATATACACGAACTAACACATATACACAAACACACATATACAAACAAAAACACATACCCAAACACACACATATACACAAACACACACATATACACAAACACATGTACACAAACAGACCCATATATACACAAACACACACATATACACACAAACACACACACAAACATATACACAAACACATATACACAAACACACACCCATATACACAAACACACACATATACACAAACACACATATACACAAACACATGTACACAAACAGACCCATATACACACAAACACACACCCATATACACACATATACGCAAACACACATATACAAAAACACACAGACAAACATCTACACAAACACACACACACAAACCCATATATATATATATAAACACACACACACACACACACACACACATATACAAAAACACACACAAACATCTACACACAAACATATACACAAATACACCCATATGTACACACACATATACACAAACATATACACAAACACATATACACAAACACACATATAAAAACAAAAACAGACAAAGACACATACCCAAACACACATATATACACAAGCACACGCACACGCACATATATATATATATACACATACCGTGCGCCTGGTGTCTTGCCTGGTGTCTCGCCTGGTGTCTCGCCGTGCATCTCAGGAAGGAGAGGATGTCATTACGCATGCGCGGCCACCGCTAAAGGTAAATAGCGGTGGCCGGGAACCTAGACAACGCGCAAGATACAAAGAGGGACCGACCTGGACTTCAATCAAGAATCGCAGGAAAACGACATCGCTGGGCGACGGACAGGTAATTAGAAAAGTTCTTATTTTTACATGGGGGAGCGTAATAGCTACATTTATCAACTTGGGAATAACCCTTTAAAGAGGACCTGTCACTACAAAGTGGGTTATTATACTCAACTAATAGCCGCTTTGTCTAAGAGTCCAGAGGTATTTGTCCTGTACTTGTGTGTCCCCCCGTTGCTGACCTATGGACCCCACTATATTTAGCATCCAATATGGAAATGACAGGTCAGCGTCAGAGGCTCAGTGGTAGCTCCACCCATTAAGAAGCGCTAGCGGCCAAATACACTTGACTAGCCAGCGGGTCACTTCCATATTGGTTGCTAAATAAAGAGGGGTCCATAGCTCAGCAACAGGGGGACACACAAGTAGAGGACAAATACAGCTGGACTCAGACACAGCGGCTAGTAAGTGAGACTACTAACTCACTTTGTAGGACCTAGTGACAGGTCCTCCTTAATGGGCGAGTCTGGTCTGCAAATATGGACCAGAATAGGACATGCTGTGAGTTTCTGGCAATGGACACATGCTCCGTTAAAAAAATAAAATAGGGATGTGTGAATTGTCCCATTGATTTGCATGGGTCAGCGTGCGGTCTTAAAACCGACAGCACACTGACGAGAAACACGTCCACGTGAAAACGGCCTGACAGGGAGTAGCGTTGAACGAAGCGTGCTCATAAACTGTGGGGGGGGGGGGGTCGTAGTGATCAGTCAATTACCAGTGGCGTATATAGGGGTCACAATTGTGACCGGGCCCCAAGGCTTAATACTTTCTGTGTCCTCCACATCCCACACTGTGCACCCGTCGGCACGCAAGGTAGGAGAGAGAAGACTGACCACTTGGACACTGCCTCACAAATTAAAGTTTAAGGGTATGTGCACACACACTAATTACGTCCGTAATTGACGGACGTATTTCGGCCGCAAGTCTCCCGGACCGAACACAGTGCAGGGAGCCAGGCTCCTAGCATCATAGTTATGTACGATGCTAGGAGTCCCTGCCTCGCTGCAGGACCACTGAAAACATGATTACAGTACGGGACAGTTGTCCTGCAGCGAGGCAGAGACTCCTAGCATCGTACATAAGTATGATGCTAGGAGCCCGGCTCCCTGCACTGTGTTCGGTCCGGGACTTGCGGCCGAAATACGTCCGTCAATTACGGACGTAATTAGTGTGTGTGCACATACCCTAACTGTAAAGCCTGCAATTACACTTCAACTTTTGATGCCATAGTCGGTAACGGTGTAGCGGATTATGATCCACTCCACGGTCTGTACCAAGCAGCCGACCTCCTCCATGTGTCGGCCAGTGAGTGAGTGATCTCACTGCCGAGAGAAACTATAACCTATAGAGTCAGTCTCCGGCAGATTGGAAAAGCATGTCGCGCCGTGGCTGTTGCCAGCTGGAACAGTGTAGTCCCTCACCGCGCGGCCGATATCAATTAGGTAGCCAGCTGCTTGCTATATGCCTAGTATCTTGTCCTCCCTCAATCGTCGTCCTGGGGCATCCTCTGACATCATTTTCACCAGGCTCAATTGGCGCCAGCATATCCGGCCCCCAGAGAAAATAAATATCAGAAGCACAACCAGCAACCAGACCATATGGACCACATAGAAATCCCAACTTCAGGGGGTTGCTCGCAGAAGATAGTCCCAGTCCTGGGGAAATAGCAGATCCAAATAAAGAGAAGGAAGCCGCAGCACTCCAGTGGAAAAATTTGTCTTTAATTCACCAACACATCACCTGCAACGTTTCAACCCTCATAGGGTCTTTTTCAAGCATATCTGGCCCCAACGGTTCTGTATTGGTGCTGCCATATAGTACCTCCATGAGGCATCTGATCATAGCCTGAAAGCAATACGGCACTACATATTCTAAAGAAGAATACCTTCATACTACGGCATCCAGTGGAGTATGCCACAATTATTTTCTCACATATTCCTTATCAATTTGAGACAAAAAACCTGTGTGCCACCTTAGAAAATTGTGGGCACATGGACACCATTATACAGACCCAAACAACCACATACATGGGCCCTAACCCAATGCGAATTCATACTTTAAGCCTGAGTAATGAGACAACTAGTTGCTAAGGACATACTGTGCCTAACAACCACAACTTATTCACTGGTATCAGTGTATCCATAGCAAACAGACGGTCAGACATGTCTCCACTTTTCCTCTGAAAAGCTGGATTGGCACTGCTGGGCGCAAAGAAGGGGGAAAGCAGCTTTGTCCCAATTTCTTGTCACCACCTACCCAAACAAGCATACCACGCATAGTGCTGCGGAGGACGGTCCACTCGTATCTTCCTTTCTCATGTCCTCCCTCCTGCTCCGCTGTAAGTTCTTCCTATACCCTTCGTCTATAGTTTGCTACACAACTGGGTCCTTCAAAAAGCATGCGTGTTCATATTCTCTCATGAATGCCAATACAAGAATGACAATCCCACGATCTGCCAATGGTTTATAATGAACTTTCATCTGATCTTTCCATTTGGAGTGCTGCCTTAGGCCCCATGCACACTAATGTGCTTTTGCGGCCGGAATTCCCCCGAAAATCCACAGAATTGCGGCCCCATTCATTTCTATAGGCCCATGCCCATGACCGTGGTTTCCACAGTCTGTGTATGGCCCAGGAGCCTGGACCGCAGGAAGAATGGACATGTCTTATCACGACAGTGTTCTGCGGTCCAGGCTCATAGGAAATAACGCAAGGCCTGAGATTTGCCGGCGGCTCACGGCTGTCACTCCGTGGCCGGCCGGCTGGCCAACCCAAAAATCACGGCCGTACACATGGCTACGGTCGTGTGCATGAGGCCTTAATCTAATCTACGCTGTGTATTTTAGGGACTGTCTGGACTAAGTCTCTAGGAGACGTGCACCAAATTCTTTGGTGCAATATCAAAGTGCTGCTGTTTTCCTGTGAATGTATGTATGGATCACTGTACCAGGTAATCAGATTATAAGAAATTAAAGCAATGGCAAGGATAAGTGAATATGCCATTGTTCCCTTCTATAAGAAAGCCTCATTTGCATAAATATAAAAATGGTAATAACTTGGCCAAAAAAAAAAAAAAAAGTTACTCTTATCTCCATTGCAGCGCCGATCTGCTGCAATAGGAGATAGGGGTTGCAAAATCTGGTGACAGAGCCTCTTTAACTGTACTACAAAAAAATATTTAAAAAAAAAAAATCAACAGGGCAAGACAAGTCTGTGTTGTGGCCTCAGCTTAAAGGCTATGAAAACCTTTGAAGACTTTTTTTCTTTTATTTATGAAAACAATGTATTATAGTGTTTAGCACAACTTTGTAATGGTTTTTATTAAAACATTTTCTTTACTTTTTGATATAGAAGCTGTATCTTGTGCTGAAACCCGAATCCATCAGGTTAGTGGGACTGACTGCTTCAGTGATAGCGGGTCCTGCGTGTCTCTGCCACGTAGGATGCACCGGTTATCGATCACTGAAGCGGTCAGTCCTGTCCTGCTGACCTGACAGATTCAGGTTTCAGCTTCTATGTATCCAAAATACATAGAAGCTGTATCTCAAAAAGTAAAAAATAATAAATTACAAAGTGGCGCTAGAAATTAAACACATTGTTTTAGTCAAAAATTTATCCATAGCCTTTAAGGCTCCACAGCAACATTCACGAGTCAAAGTAAAATCATAGTATTTCTGCAACCTGACCATCATTACTTACATATGGGTATAAAAAAAAATAAAAAAGGTGCAACAAAGCAACAAAAAAAAAAATCGGACTTGGTTGTTGCGGTTTTGGAGCTGAATACAATGAAAGACAAAAACCAAGACTCTTTAACATACAGTTTTTAATTATTTTTTTGCTCATATTTTCTTTTCATGTGCTTCACCCCCTTTCAGTGCGACAAGTGCGTGCAATGCATCGGACTAATGTACTGCACACCCCTGTAGAACCTGAAGGATAGGCGACTGCAGCTGTATCTGCTGTAACAAATACATTATATATATTTATATTTCTCTGGGGAAAAAAAACAAAATTCATGCATATTGCACATTTCAACACTATGTATATAAAATAATTTGCCTTATATACAAATACAAGTCATTTAGTTGATTTTTTTTTTTGCAGTTTGCCTTTGTGTTTAGTCATTGAACTGGCATGGCACAGTTTAAAATCAGAAGATACAATAAAAGCAGTGACCACCTTTGTGGGTCCTGCCTTGGCATAGAGAAGGCAGAGTTGGCAGTAATACCCAGAAGGGTCGTGGAACAGAGCAGTAGATTGCGACATGCAGTGGCAGCTTCCAGGGAACGATCGGAAAACCTGAGCCTCTAAACGGGAATATCCAGGTAGAATGAGGTCTAGATTCAGCATGCAGTAAAGCGAAAGACCACATTTATTTTCATTATTAACGCACTGGGCAACTTTACATGAGGCCTAATTGAAGCGAATAGCTATAGATGGCTTGTATCGACGTCACCTGTTTATTTCTTGCTTCGTTCATTTGCCCTGGTTACATTGGGCATCTACGTATTAAAGCTACTGACTTCATCCCTGAACGTTTGCTAAGCCCATTAAAACCTTTATATGTTGCTGCTCAGTGGACGTTCGGAAAAGAGAATGGCCGACGACACAGTACGCGACCTACAGACACCACTGAGCGACCCAATCCTCAAAGATCTCCAGAATGGTATTCACTGATGATCGAGAGCAGAATAGTGTCAGAACATGAAGCCGAAAAGGTAGCAAGTACACAGTGCCTCACTTTACAAATGTCTGACTCGTCTTTAAAAAAATAAATTAAAAAAAGAGACTGAGGATAAAAAGGGTTAATTTGATGTTTTTATATAATTATACCATACGGCTTGATTGAGGAGGTGCCAGCCCATGCCAGTGTCTCACTTTTTTTTTTTTTGACATGCATCATATTCCATACATTAGCTAAATAATGTGGCTGCTATAATAACTTCCAGGTTTCAGAAAACTTGCGGTGACCAAGATGTTCCGGAACTACAACCCCTAGCATGATCAAAAGTCACAGACCACTGCTGTAGCCTTAAGATGCATACAATGAGACGCTTTGGGCAGCAGTCACCACCTCTACCCTGGTCATCCGATTTACATGCATGTTCAGCCTGTGCACATTACGGTCTATTCGCACAGGTGTTTATATTTGGTGCATAAGTCAGGAAAATCTCACAACATATTTGCCAAATATAAATCCTGTAAATCATCATGCCATACGGTATACATATTGTTGCGGTAGCCAACTGTATAGGAAAGCGCACTATAATAATAATAAAAAAATTGCGACCTAATCCTTCGGCATCCGTTGGGTCTATGGACTATTTAGCATACGTGACGGGAGTAATTCACACTGATCATGGTATGAATAGAGCCTTGTGTCTAGAGACGGATCATGACATACGATGGATGTTCTGCACGTGTGAATAGAGCCATAGCTGAAAAAAAAAACCATCACAGCTAATATTGTGTGTCAAGAATGACCAGCTGATGAGTGACCAGTGCCCAAACCCACTCAATGTGCAGGTCTATTTTTTTTGAAAGAATCAAATTTCCATGGAGAGCTTGAGCAGATTTTCCCGATTTTATATAAATAAAGCTTAATGATTGTTTAACGAAACGTTATACAATTTTCGAATAGACTTTGCGCGTCAATTTGTAATCATTTTCAATATTCCTGCTTGCGGTCAGTGAGTGGAACTTTCTTCTTTACCTGCAGTCTGATAATATTCACACGTGAACGTTTGCTACAGTTGTATACAGCGTGGGTAATCCTCTGTGAGCCAACATAAGCACACATCTCTCCTGTCCTGATAGTTTGCTACAATGTATCAGTGTTGGCAAAATACATTAGCTGTCTGGGCTGTTCAGCACACCGAGGATTGTCTACACTGGATACAATTGTGCCCCACTCAACTGTGAGAAGTATGATGCCCGTACTGTTGCTCCCGTTACCGTGGTACACAAGAATGTTTCCATTTTCCAGAAATCTTGGAAATACGAGCAAATATAAAAAGTTATCAGAAAGTTGCTGAACGTTTCAATATACAGGGATTATATTCTATTTACATAAAACTGGAAAATCTCTAACTATATAAATGCACGAAATTCCACACTGTGTCGTCCGCAATATTAAAAACTATGAAACTAGTCTCTAACTGCTCGTGGTAGATCATGCTCAGATAAGCATTTTCCCCTGGATATCTGTAATAAAAAGCACTGCCGAAAACTGGACTGCGGGAGCCGCTATAACCCAATGCATTGCAATGAACCGCTTTATTCCGCAAACAATGCTCTGCCACATTCTACAAAAGGATCACAGATGGTGACATTTCCCTTCCACAAGGTCTGCAGGGTACAGGTGAATGCAGTGATAGATCCCGGTGGATTTTCTGACGTATTGTTTGGTATAAGGGGACATAAAACCATATTACAATAAATTCCATAGACCAACGAGATAGGATCTGCTCAACAGACCCTGAGAGACACAACGTACGTACTGCAGACCGAAACCTATATCACATCAGTGTAATACTGAACCTTCTAATGACAGGCGGCGGGGAGGAGGAAACATTCTGTGTGCCTATGTACTAAATACATGCTGCTCGTCTAAACATAAGACTGATGTGCTTGTGTTCTGCATAGAAGATGATGAACATATGCCAAAATTCCATAGAAAGCGGTGAAACATCCGGTGCAGCTGACAGAGACCGGAAATCCTGCGCAGGGTGGAAGTCTAGCGCCTATCACTGCAATGATGGATCCACTTTCTATTGCTTTATATACAGTCCATAATACACCAAATACAAAGCAAGAGCTATACCAGCAAGGGTCCGGATGATAGGTCCCCTTTAAAGCGTCCTTCCCCCCCCACCATTCGTTTTATTAATTCACCAGGAACTACTAAAGAAAACGCTTTCTACCTGGTCACTCCTTCTAGATATTGAATGTCTGACTCCACACCTACTAGTACAATATCCTACTACAGATTCTACTTTATATTTCAGGAGGATGTAAGGCTGCTCTGTACTGGGGAGGTCATGATCTCTGTCTGGAGTGTTAGAAGTGAGCTGACACCTCTCCTGACAAGTCTGATTTAGTAACTAATTACATTACCTATAAAATAACAATTCTGGAACAACTTTTCTTACAACTCTATGATGTGCCATACCTCTGTTATTCCTCCTGGAAATGTATGAATGACAGCTGGGTGTTAACCATGCCACTTGTCATTATAAAGTATGTATGGACCCATCCAATTGAGAAGGGCAATGGTCACACCCTGTTGTCTATTTTTTCATACATTTCCAGGAGGAATAAACAGAGGTAAAGCATAATGCAGTTATAAGAAAAGATGCTACAGCATTGTTATTTTATGGGGAATACACATATTTACTAAGACAGACATGTCAGGAGAGGTGACAGGTCATCTATACTCATCTGCAGACCACCAACTCACAAAACATGTGATGGAATCAATAGGACTATCTCATGTAAAACCTGGAATCATTTAACATACAATTTGGACAATGCATCATAAAGGCGTAAACAGTGGAACGGTTAAACTCTAAAACTTGTACTGCAAACAAGTACAACCAGGAATACATCGACACACGCAATTGTTCACAGTTTTTGTGGGGGAGGGGAGGGTGAAACCTAAATCTGACAACCAGGGTTTTTATTTAAAGAGGCTCTGTCACCAGATTTTGCAACCCCTATCTGCTATTGCTGTAGATAGGAGCTGCAATGTAGATTACAGTAACGTTTTTATTTTTAAAAAACGAGCATTTTTGGCCAAGTTATGACCATTTTTGTAGTTATGCAAATGAGGCTTGCAAAAGTCCAAGTGGGCGTGTTTAAAAGTACAACTGGGCGTGTATTATGTGCGTACATCGGGGCGTTTTTAATACTTTTACTAGCTGGGCGCTCTGAAGAGAAGTATCATCCACTTCTCTTCAGAACGCCCAGCTTCTGGCAGTGCAGATCTGTGACGTCACTCACAGGTCCTGCATCGTGACGGCCACATCGGCACCAGAGGCTACTGTTGATTCTGCAGCAGCATCAGCGTTTGCAGGTAAGTCGATCTTACCTGCAAAAGCTGATGCTGCTGCAGAATCAACTGTAGCCTCTGGTGCCGATGTGGCCGTCACGATGCAGGACCTGTGAGTGACGACACAGCGTGATCTCTCGAGAACACGGCTGTGTCTGCACTGCCAGAAGCTGGGCGTTCTGAAGAGAAGAGGATGTTACTTCTCTTCAGAGCGCCCAGCTAGTAAAAGTATTAAAAACGCCCCGATGTACGCACATAATACACACCCACTTGGACTTTTACTTTTAAACACACCCACTTGGACTTTTGCAAGCCTCATTTGCATAACTACAAAAATGGTCATAACTTGGCCAAAAATGCTCGTTTTTTAAAAATAAAAACGTTACTGTAATCTACATTGCAGCGCCGATCTGCTGCAATAGCAGATAGGGGTTGCAAAATCTGGTGACAGAGCCTCTTTAAAGATAGGATTACCTAGTATACGGCTGCAGGCAATGAGGGAACGGTGTCATATAAATAAGTGTCTAGCATCGGTGCACTCTTGGTTATTGCTGGATGGATAGATCTGGTATTTTCTATAGACACGTTAAGATTGCTGGAGTGGATATAGAAGGGTTTATCACAGTTGTAGTAAGACAGGCAGAGAGGTCCAATGGTTGCCCCAAGGGTTAAACAGGTGTTTGGTTATGACAAAGAATAAAGCCATTTGTTAAGCCAAGGGAGGAAACTTGTCCATGGGCATCACCTGATGCCAGTGCCATCACTTGGGGACATGTGGATATACACACACTAGTATATATTTATAGATTATACATTAAAAAAAAAAAAAAAAAAAAAAAAGAATAAAACTATTTTATAAACTAGGATCTTCGATTTCCTTGACGTTCGCAGACCGGGGAGCTGGCTCTGAAAGTCTGGCTCCAGTGTGTGCAGCTCAATGTCAAACAAGGCGTCTCTTCTGTTCCCAATACGGCTTTCTCTGCAGCAACTGACAAATCTGGGCAGTCAGGGGGTTTTTGCCAAGCCGACTTCTAGGACTGTTTTTGACCCCAGACAGGCTGAAGGTTGCGAAGTATCTGAAGGAGGATACCCTGCGCTTCCACGTGCTGCTTCACTTGGACAGTTTGCTGATGACTCTTATCAGAGCTGCATTCTCGTCCTTCAGTCTTTGATTGTCTGCCTTCAAATCAGACAGGACCTAAAAAGGAGATCAAGTATAAAGTCAAGACTATATTTAAGGCAGGTCTGCTATAGTTTTTTTTCGGCCAGCGCTATACTAGACTTTTTGTAGCGCTGCCGATTGATTTTAACTATTGCGCTACAGCTGCAGTCCAAACTAATACATTGAGTTGCATCAATCTTGAGGACTGCAGCGGTCACTCAAAAGTTAAAACAAATAAAATAGGTAGCGCTACAAAAAATCTCAGTGAAACCGTGGCCTAACAGGACCAACATACTGGTTAGAGAATTCAAGGGGTATTCTTGTTTCAGCAAATGTATTCTTTGCAGTATGAAATATTATACAATTTGCCAATATACTTTCTGTATTAATTTGGCATATTTTTTAAAACCACTCAAAGAAACCGGTGTGATCATCGCATGACCAGGACAGAGTTTTACCCCCTGGAAGTAGACAATGACGGTTCCTATTGAATGACTGCAGAGAAAATTGTGAGGAATAACTTTACTACACAACGAGGCATGGATTACATGATTGTAGCGCTACGGATTGTCCATATAACAGCTGCAGTCCACAGGATTGCCTACAGTTCAATGTATTCCCTTGGACTGCAGCGGTAGCTCGATAGTAAAAATCAATCTTTGGTGCTAAAAAAAAAAATCTCTGTGTAGCCCAGACCTGAACAAAATGAGCTTTAAAGTCCATGTCTTGTTCTTGCACACGGCCATGACCGTAATGACAGGCCGCGGTTGCTGCCGTGGACAGCCGCCCGCATTTTCGGCCCATAAAAAGCAAAAGATAGGACATGACCTATCTGTTGCTATTTACAGGCCGTGCTCCCATACTTTGGACACCTTCCCGTAAATAAATGGGAAGGTGTCCGTGGACAATAGCAGTGAAGAGGTCCGTAATTGCGGACTGTAATTACAGATGATTCTTACGGTAGTGTGCATGGGGCCTAACAGTGTGCACACTAATAAATACAGAACACTTTATGGTGAAATCATTTACTATTAAAAGGGTCACTGATTTCATTAAACGGACAGGTCAGCTTATATCAGAGGGGTCTGGGTATTGAAACCACCACTGACAGCTGGAATGAGGAGACAATCACTGGCCTGAACACTGCCCCCTACAGCTCCGGTCACGATTTTCTTCCACTCTTCCTATGGGTGGAATAAGCTGAAGACGGACGATTATCTATCAGGCGCACTTCAGCGAGCTGTGGCTTTCCAATGCCAAAAAGGGCAGACAGGAGCCGAATGAGCACAGTGCTCTAGAAGTGTAACCCCCATCAGGACCACGGCCTTCCATCGCCGGAACGCCTGCAACTAAATTTCACTATTTGCAATATCACATACGGGTGAATTATTATTTATTTATTTTTTTATACTTTGGCCAAATATTTGTTTTTATTTTTGGGGCACAGATGAGGCTTTAATGTGTTACCAAGGCAGAATCGGCATCTTTCAATTTTTTACGTTTTATGAAGGGGAAAATGAGGAAAAATTGGTGAACACACAAATTTCCTTAATTTTTTTTCTTTTGTAATTTATCATAATTTTTTTTTAACTGGACAAACTTATGTCACAACACAATCCCCGTTCTCTTCAGTGCATAATGAGAACAAATATGCCCACATTGCCCCACTATAACACTCAAGAACAAAAAGGTCACAATTTTTTTCTTCTAGCGCAACGCTTTCCTCCAGGTGATAGATGGGTTCTATAAACGAGGCTGAGAACCCGTGTACAGAAATTTTTATTGTAGACATTAGAACAAATAGGGGCGGAGATAGGGAGGAGAAAAAAAAAAAAAGAGCTAGTGACTGGTAAGGATTTGTGCGCACTTTCTGTGATATGCACGCATTATTATATGTATATTATACGTCCATGTCACAGAACACAGTCCCTGACAATGTGGGTGGATTAGGGGAGGTTCTAATTTTTTTTCTTCTCTGGAGGAGAATGAGAACCGATAATAGTGATCTGATGTCTGCTGACCATTAGATCACTATTAGCAGTGATCTGCATAGAGAGGAATGCCAGGAAGACACAGATCATGTCCCCCCAGCATGCTCCGCTCCTCTCCACCAAACTGTTGGAAGCCTGTGATGTCATCAAGTCATCACAGGTTTCCATGGCAATGGCCCAAATGCAGGAAGGAAGCTTCCTGCACTTAGTGCCATTGCAAAACAGTGTTAACTTTGAGCGCAGAGTTTATCATATTTAGGGAGCTTAACATTAAAGCTTTCTGTAACTTCAGCAGGATTGTCCTAACAGTGTCCGCCCCATCTCTTTAATGGCAGAGCACTATACACCGCGATCTGCCATCAAACAGAATGACGTCAATTTATCTTGCTGCAGCAATGTAAATAGCCAGATTGGAGACGTGAGAGGGCTAATGAAATGATATTGATCCTTTAAAGACATGATATTGATATCACTTGTCATTCATACAATCCGGAAGAAAGTGGAGACATTACCTTTAACTCTTCTTCAAGTTCAGCTGCCTTTCGTTCTAATGCTCTTCTTTCCTGTGGGAAGAGATGGCCCAGAAAAGGTTAAAGTATTGCACAAAAAAGGACAGGGCTTCGCGAAAGGGGCCGTGGTCAGTTAGGGCATGACAAATTTACGCCAGCTTGTAGTTGGTGCAGATTTCCCTTTTAGGTGCGCAGGCAGCCAGAGACGCATCTAACTTGTAAGGCACGCCATCCTTAATAAACCCGTGTTTACGTTAAACTGACACTGCATACGCCGGGAAAGCTCTCAGCGTACAAGTTAAACGTATCCATAAGCCCCAATTAACCTGATGGAAGTCAAAAAGAGTGCCGTTTTGGTATAAAAATTTTTTTTCTTGCTGGGTAGAATAGTATGGTTGACTATGCTATTCTATCCAGAAGCCACTGTTAGGCATTCGTCACCTATAGGTTATAATGGCATACGCTGAATTTATACGTTATGAGGCGGTCACCAGAAATGTTCCTTTTAAACCAGCAACAGTAATATAGTGATAATATAGTGTACCGTCACCTTAATCTAACCGGTTTTCCTTTTGTCAACGGAGTGGCTCCGTTGCAGCGAAAATCACATTATTACTTATATGCAAGTGAGCTTTTTGGAGCAACGAGGGCGTCACCGTTACTCCAAACAGCTCTACCTTCTATCCCCAGTACGTCCCTTCCTTCCATCTTTGATTGACAGGGCCAGGCAGTTTAGCAGTAGTGATCACACCCGCACCTTTGCTTCTGAACGGCACATGCGCAGTACAGCCGATTAGCCCGGTGAAACTTCAGTGATGTACTGCGCATGCGCCAATTCAGAAGAATAGGCGCGGGCAAGCTCAGGAGAATCGGGGACAGGGGTGATCATGGCTTCTACACTGTCTAACCCTGTCATACGAAGGCTGGCTGGGTGGCTGGATGGATGGATGGCTGGATGGATGGCTGGCTGGATGGATGGATGGATGGCTGGCTGGCTGGCTGGCTGGCTGGCTGGCTGGCTGGCTGGTAGAGTTATTTGGAGCACCGGTGGCGCCCTCGTTGCTCCAAAAAGCTCATTTGCATATAAGGAATAAAGTTATTATTGCTGCAATGGAGCCACTCCTGAAAATTTAAAAATACCTTTAGATTCAGGGGAGGCTACACTATATTTCTATGCTTCTAGTTTGATAGGCAAATCTCTGGTGACAGACTCCCTTTAAACAAAGAGACTCCTGTCGCTTTTTAGTGACAAATGCCACGGTTAGGCATTCATCACAGCCTCCATCTAAAGAATACTTTGGGAGCTTTATCTACCGTATATGTCAAACGGAGACCATAAGCGTAACTTTGTAAATACTTTTTTTTACAGCTTTTATAACCAGTTTGATTTATATATCCCCATTCATATACATCGCACATTTCATGTATAGATCTCAAGAGCACCACATTACCATTTAAAGGTATTTCACAAACAGTGCGGCTGTAATGTTGAGTCTCTTACTGACTGGCATGGACGGTGACAAAGACATAAGCCATCTCCATACAGACTGTGATAAGACCTAAAGGTCGGAATCTTTTAGACAACTCACTGATCATTTAAGAATGGGCTTGTATTTTGAGCAATGAGATGTTGATAATAAAATATTTAACAACCAGTATAATACATACAAATCGCTCCAGCTCCAGCAAGGCAGGTCTCTCTGCATGGCGTTCCTGACGCTGGGGAAAGACAGAAATAGTTCATGTAAAGTTCTGTAAGAAGCGATGACAAGCATGGAAAATAAACTGGAAACATCTTTATACAATTAAAAGGTCGGCACCACCAAAATACTAAATGCAGAATATTCACGGAGGATGATCCTTGACCTGTATGTTCAGGTAGAAAAGTATCACATTACATGTGAGGAACAGGACATGGGCAAGGATAATAGTCATGAAGTAAATAAAAAATACAAATAAAAACAACAATTAATCTTAAAAGTGGAGACTATTGTACAAATATTAGTAAAACATGGCTGCTTTCCTCCACAAACGACGCCATTTCTTGTCCGAAGGCTTTGCCGGGTACTGCAGTTTTCCCCTATTCACTTAAATGGGACTGAGCTGCAATACCACACATTGCCCATGGATAAAAATGGCATTAATCTTCTATTCCCACTAAAAATAGAACATATCAACAGTAAAAATTGTTATTTTCAGTCAAGTAAAATTTCCATTAAGCCATCACTATAATCTAGGAGGCTGAGTGGCAATCAATAGGACTTCCATTACAGCACCCACATGTAATGCCACCTAGCTTGCCCAGACCCATTGATGACAAATCTACTTTTTTATCCATTGATATATCACTCGTTCCTGTATTGCTGCATAACTAAGCATGAATGCCATTCAGGAAGAGCTGGTTGACAACCTCATGGGAGCCGTAAAAAGATGCATTTAAGAGACCACTAAACAGAACTAAGAAATATGACGGAAGAGGACGACTCAAATTCCCAGAAGAGTGAAATGTTTTAGCTGCAAACATCGGACTAACTCCATATTAATGGCTATAAATTTAAAATGTGACGTCATAAAAGCTCCAGCAGGTGTCCCAATACATTTGTCCACAGTGTGTGTGTGTGTGTATATATATATATATATATATATATATATATATATATATATATATATATATATATATATAAAATTTATTTGGTCATGTTTTGACAGATTGTGAATCATGAAATAGTCCTGTACGAGAGTAAAGTTAGACATATTGTATGTCAGAATAATGGAGTGTCACGCTATTAATAAGGATTATTTGCATGAATTATACATAAGTACGATCAACACCCGTTTTGTTCCTTCTGAGCAGATTTTAATGCGTGCCTAAAAATAGCCGTAATTATGACTTTAACCATATGATGTCGTGTCCAGGGCACCACCATAAACAAAGTACCTGCGTGACCCGCTCCAGCTCCAGCTTTAACTGAGTGAGTTTCAGCTCTGCCTCCTGAAGCTGTTCTCTCAGCGACTCATTTTCAGAAATTAAATCTTCATATAACTGTGAAGTGACCAGAAAACAGAAATCTACCGTCAAATAAAGTAATTCATAAGTGCCTTAAAATAAATTACTCATAAAGCAAACTCCGGCAGAAAATAAAGTTTTACTAAATGGACCCCACAACTTCGCTAAAAAGACGACTTGGGACATTTTTGACCCAACTGCCCCACATGCTTGTTTTTTTAATGGGGGGGGGGGGGCTCTGGCAACAGTCCTCCGTGCGGACTAATTATGGCAAATTTCACCCCTTCCTGACAATGATGCTATTGGCTGCAGCTTCAGGGCATTGACGTCATTGCTGCCCACAGCACTGTATTTGCTTGGAAAGCTTTACACTCGATTATAGCCCATTCCTGATAATGTCCTGTATAGCTAATACCTGCTGGACACGGATTCAGCGGGGGGCTGGATATTGCTTAGTGTTGCTGGTCTCCTACCACAGACAAACCAGTATTGGAGGCTACAGATTTGTGAGAAGGAGGAAGGGGGAAATGGCTGATCTCCTGGGACAGATAGAAGAATTTATGTTTTTCACAGACTTGACTTTGAAGGAGTCTTATAGAAATGTTGCAGAGAACACAGGGGTTAGTTTCCTTCTGATCTCGATCAATCTCAGCTGTCAGTCAGTGGGTCTTAACCAAGGAGTTTTTAATGTATTTTTTTTGCATGTTAAAGGCTATGTATAACCTTTGAACTGACTTTTTTTTTATTGTTCATTTGCCTTCTAAATGCAAAATTAAACAACTCTCTAAAATAGTCCTCATTAAAAATGTTGTATCTTTTTTTTCTTCTGTAGAGTCTGTGTAACTCCTGTAAACAGCTGGTTTCCTGCAAATTCTAACTCAAATCCGTCAGTCAGTCCACTTCTCCTGACGTCTGACTAAACCGCTCACCCCCTCTCTTCTCTGTGTGTTCAAGTGTTCAGGGAGAGCAGATCATACAAGCGGTTAGAATCAGCGTAGATAGCGTGTGCTCTCCTCCCTATCAATATGCTTTTTATATATTCTGACTTGATGTGTATAACCTGCTGCTACCGCCAACACAGAGAAGGGAGGGGGAGAGCAGTTGAGTCAGCCGTCAGGAGCAGTGAACTGACTGATTCGAGTTAGAATTCGCAAGAGACCAATTGTCTACATGAGTTACACAGACACTACAGCAGCCAAATGGTAGGACATTTTTTTTTTTTTAACAAAGACTATTTAGAAAGTTGCTTAATTCTGCATTTAGAAAGCAAAGGAACAATAAAAAAAAATTTCCTCAGTTTAAAGGTGCCTTTAAGAGTTCCACTATAGAACAAATTTTAAGGGGTAATACAAATACATTGTTCCAGTACATGAATTAACCAGAACCATATTTCTATTTACTTATGTTGGTAAGAAATAGAAAGTTCCAGAAAACACTCTGAGATTGTCCGGTCATTCTTTGATGATCACGTTAGTTGATGTAATGCTAATATCACATTGTTTGTATGCAGAAGAATCTCATAACTTTTGTAATCTCCTAAAGTCTGAATGAAGATGAGAAGTCTCCCAAAGAGATGTCAGTGAATGGGGATTAGTGAAGAAGATGTCCACGTACCTTTTTGTAATCTTTGTCAGACTCATCCCTGTGCCTTAGAAATGAGTATGTTCCTGCTCTGTATGGCAAAATACTGTTTAGGCTTTCTGTTACCCTGCAATTAGAAAGCACCCAATGTATTGTATCTATGCAGCGGCAGGTATAGACATTTATAGCAAGCAGAACTGAAAATGTACTTTTGGGCAGAATTTCTAAAGGTAAACTTTATGTACCGTAAGTCGTTTTTTCTTCTAGGTGGAGGTATTTATTTTGTATTCTTTTTCACCCTTTCACCTGTGCACGTGTGTTCACTCTGCTCTCGCTTCCAATGGTCTAGTTTTATATTTATTTATAAGTGGGGTGGTTTATGGCCATCTGATGAGATATACTGTATATCTTTTACTTTATATATTTTTTTATAGGATATGAAGCATAAAGATCTCATCATGAACTCATATGGATCACAATAGTTGTACATAAATGCATTGGGCTTTCTATTAGATACACACTTTTTGCCCTTTGCTTTGCCCTTTCCCAAAATGGCAATTCGGTGCGTCCGTTTATGGCGCATTCGTTGCTCCCCGCCTCCATATGGTGTGGTACTAGATTGGACGCACACATATCTTTGTGCTATGCCATTGGGGATTGTGGGCAGCGCGTCCGGCATGAAGGGACTCACCCATGTATATGTCTAGCAGTTTGCCCTTTTACAATATGGAGTGCTGCATGCGCCGCCCCTGCTTCTCCCTCTCTGTAGTGTGTATTTATGTTGACGGGCATGGACATGTGCAGTCGGCATCTTCCGCATGCCGGGATTGGGAGCCCGGGGCGTGTGTTCGCCGCACATTGGATTCATTCTTTACACAGGTGTGTATTATATATTTATCGTCATAGCATTTTAATGAAACATCACACCCCGTGTGTTATTTTATTGGATTATTCTACTTAAGACTCCTCCCAATATTCCTTCTATTTAAGAACGATATCCTCTACCACTCCGTACCCCTTGAAAAAGCTGATGGCGAAACGCGCGTCAGGGCTCTTAGTGTGGTGGTGGTCGTGTGTGTGTGTGTGCGTGTGTGTGTGTGCGTGCGTGCGTAGCGAGATAGCATTCAGCACACTGGTTGATATCTGCTTTAGATTCTTATTTGGGTCCTCACATATACATTATATATATATATATATATACATACATATATATACACACACACACACACACACACACACACACACACACATATATACATACACACACACACATTTCTTCTAGTGGGATTACAATGACAAACATTGTTACTGTAGTGTATAAAATACTATTCCCCCTGTAGTGCATCATGCTGTACCATGTTGTGTTTCCACTGTGAGTTTCATTATACGTACTGCGGTCCCCTTATTCCCACCACATTAAATGTTTTTTTAACGGTGTTGAATTTAAGGTCTTGTTGGCCAATTTGTTTTAAGGTCATTTGTAATAAAGACTTCAACTGTTGTATGGTGCAAACTGTGTACTATTAGTTCTTTCTTTGATGTTGATACGAATAGGTTTACATAGAAGTCTATAGATATGCTCCCTATGTAAGTAGTGTCTGCGTGTTCGATATATAAAAAAAAAAGTATATTCCTTGAAATTGCCAGTAAAGGGGTGGGGTAGTCTATTGAGTAGGGTTTACCTTGATGGGACAACCCCTTTTAAAGGTTTAATAGAAAGAATCACTAGGAAGTGACAATTACCTGTGTCCAGATGTGTCATTGTGGTTTACAGCCTCTGTATCCTCATTGTCTGTAACCTGTAAATTGAAGAATTGAATTAGGCGCCTCTGGAAAAACGGTCAGCAATGGTAATATAAGGGCATACAGGCAAATACTGATAGAACCAACATTGTGAACGAGTGACTCAAAGCTTTGCAACACTAAAGAGTCAAAGTAAACAATGTAATAAATGTATGCCCCTCCAGTAAGGAACAAGGAAAGCCGTTTCTCATGCATGAAGATTTAATCTGGAAGATTACTAAAAGGAAGCTGCTCTGAAATCATTCTCTACCAATAGTTGTCTCTTTGTGTCCTCTAGTGGTAATATTAGTTTGTCATCTGGCCTAAACATAGGTGGAATAATGAGCATGCCGCGGATTATAAAATCTGCATCGTGGTCACTATTCCGGGCAGATTTTTACTGGAACATATGAATGAGGCATAACATACTCTATTCACATGCATTGCTTGCAGAATGGTTGTGGATTCTGTCCTAACAGTATTCATAACGTATGAACCAGGACTCATACTCTTTTAATGACTTATATTAACCCTGTTAAGGAGGACGTCCCAGCATCTTATGTACATATATTACCTTTAAACCACTCCCTCCATTACCAGAACATTTTTTTTTGTTCTGCTTCGCCCCTCTCCCCTCATTACCGAGTAATGATCATCCGTACTTTACTTTGGTAGTTCACTATAGTTAGCCAATGGGGCGTGAAATGCAGTGACTCTCCCTGGGTGGAGCCATCTTCACTGCCTCTGTCCAATCAGCAAGAGGCAGCTTTAGACAAATATGTTTGCAAAGAAGTCTTCTTTCGCGAGACCATGCTAGGCAAGGCTGGTCATAAGCTGCCTTGCAATGATTGGACAGCATCCGAAGTAGTGAAGATGGCTCCACCCAGGGAGATTCACTTTAGTTCACGCCCCGTTGGCTAAATACAGTGAAATAGCATATGGGGCACCTAAAGTACGGAGCATCATTACTCAGTAACGTAGGGAACTAGAACAAAAAGAAAAACAGTGCTGGAAAAAGGGAGGGAGCCGGCCAAAGGTAATATATGTACACATGATGTTAGGACCTGGTGACAAGTCCTCTTTAAAAACAGCTATGTTGGGTGTGGCAGTATTCCATGTATAGGGATCCTTTAATGGCTTCTTAAGGGGGTTATCCAGGGACCATAAAACGAAAAAAATAAAAATATATGTGTGTAATCAGCAATTGCACATTGCTAAATTTAACTGCCTGCAAGAAACCATATTTTTTCATATCTCACCACACGCCGGTGTAACAATGTTGCTGCTCTGTACCTTCCGTGCTTTGGGTGGGGCTTTTCCTTCAGCTACGGAAGGCACGCCCACCCTCCGCTCTGCACTTCTGCAGCGGTAATTGTTCCCGCCGCTGCGTGAACAATGTGCATGCGCGGGGAAACTAGACAGCACTGTGGGAGAGAGGACTGGCTAACTTTCTCAACATCGTCGCAGTGCCATTCCCCCCCCTCGTGGTCACGTGCTTTGATGATGCGCCAACACAGGAGAGAGAGCCTTCTCGATCACGTGACTTCAAAACGGAACTTCTAATTTTCATACTTGACATCAGCGCACAACAAGAACAAGAAATATATTAGTAAGTCAGCTTAATTTAGGTTAGTTTAATATTGAAATAGAATTTTATGGCACCGGATAACCCCTTTAAGTACGTAAATGAATGTGCAACATTGAACTAAATAGCAAAAGGTCATAAGTTCAGAATCAGCATTGTACTAGACACAGTAGACCAACAATCCATATTACAGTGCTCGTAAGAATATGCTGCCATACAAGTAATGGGTGAGTTTAAGGCAAGGTGGTTCTTGAGTTTCACTTTAACTGCTCAAGGACAGATCCAAGCCTGGCGGCAGTTTGGCTGATCACTTAGGACTTGTCAGCTGCAGCCATGTCATCATAGGTTTCTGGGTGAGGTCATTAACATGTAATGTACACCCGCTCTTCAGGCATGCAAACAGAAACTCAATTGCAATGTGTGAATGATAAGCAGAGTCACAACGTACAGTACAAAGAATTCTACAAAAGGACAATATAATACACAAGGAAGTATAATAAAAAGGAACAGATAAGAGCCCGGTGACTACAACACTGCAGCAAGGTCGTCAAATGCTGAGCCGAACAAATGACTTTCACTTTTAACTCTGTACTGAATCGTTCAGTTCAAACCAGGGGAATTGGTGCTGGAAGTCCTGTAGTTTTTCCGAATATTGATGACGCGCTGACACGGCCCCACGTGGTTGAGGGCTTGCCTCCTGTGCCGTTCTTGTTGGCATGTTATCAAGCGCACGACTGCAAGGGGCTGTCACTGGAGCCTCGAGCAGAGCATCAGCTAGCGCTCTGCCCGGGACTCCAGCACTGCTCCAAATGTCACGGACCATATATGGAGAGTGACATCAGGAGTTTCCTATTGCTGGAGTCCCCGAGCAGAGAATCAGCACTGCTACCAGTATAGCAATGTTGGAGCAGTGGTCAACTTGGATATCATAATACACTCCCCTTTAGAACAACGAGGATCTGGTCACAGCAGGAACAGTAGATGGCTTTAAAAAAGGTTCAGATCTTTTCTTATCTGAACCTTTTTTATGTCCATGTGTAGAATTTTTGTTTGAATGTTGATTCAGTCTGATCGCCACTTGGGATCAAGAGGAACATTTTTCCTTTTTAGGGCAGATTGGTTATTGGTTTATGGGTATTTATCTTATTTTAGACCTTCCACTGGATCAATAGGGGTAAAACGAAGTTCTATGGTTTCTCCTATTCCTTGGTAGAACTTGATGGACGTATGTCTTTTTTCAACCGTACTTACTATGTAATTGTCTTCTGGCATTTGATGTTTTATTAAAAGGAAGACCAAGAGAAAAATGTCAACACTTTCATGTAAAGATATCTCTTTAGGCCAGGACCACACACACTGCTTTGATGCAGTTTTTTTTAGCCAAACAGAGGAGTGGACACAAAAGAAAGGAGATGAATCGGTCTTTTCTTTATACCTTTCCTTTGGATCCACTTCTGTTTGGCTAAAACGGAGCCAAAAACTGCATCGAAAATGTGTGTGTGATCCTGGCCTTAGGGCTTTTTACTTTGTGGCAAATAAGTGAGGTCTTTCTCCTCTAGTCATAACATATACGTAGATGTGAGCTGGGTTGTCGCATTATCATTAATTCTAGAAGAAATATCTGTTACCCTCAGACACGAAGAAGCAGTTCCAGTAAGAACTTAACATTGTTATATGGTGACTGCTTCCTAATAACACAACAGATTTGACTGCAGTAAATTATATATATGAACGGATCTAATAAACCTGTTCTAGTAGATAAAATACAAGCCTGACAACCTATGCTTGTCTACAAATGATATCATTGGCACGTTCCATCATTAACACTGCTCTGAATTCAAGAGCCCCCCGGCTAATGACGTCCTACACTAATCTTTCCCTTCAGGCCTCCCACAAACAAGCGTGTTTGGTCCGTGTTATGTCCCTGCCTCGCTGCAGGACAAGTGTCCCGTACTGTAATCATGTTTTCAGTACGGGACAGCAGTCTCGCAGCGAGGCAGTGACACCTAGCGTCATAGATAATTATGATGCTAGGAGCCCTGCTCTCTGCCGTGTGTTCGGTCCGAGAAATGCGGCCAACATACGGACCGAACACGCTCGTGTATATCCGGCCTTAGACTACATAATACTCAAGCGTTACCAACAAGCTGGTCATACACATGCAATATCATTTCACCAGAAAAATTGGTGCTTTATTTCAATAGGGAAAGGGGAATATGCCATTGCCTGACCCCTCTGGCAGCAACTTATCTCCTGCTGGAAGAATGGATCAGGCACGTTGGAATCCAACATATACCATCAAGGGGCGATCAGGAGACCCCCATACACATTAGATCGGCAGGCTCGTCTAAAATTAACATGCCTAGTGCATAGCTTTACAGTACAGCAGCAAGTATTTACCCCCATGTTTGCGGATCCCAGTTCTTTCCTCCATCTTCTTCGGTCTCTTGTTGTCAAATGGTTTGTTTCTGTTTCACGATCTTCTTTGCGAACGCTTTCAAGTTCCACTGTAGGTGAAAAGAAGTTTTGTAAGCCACACCAAACATAGAAATTATCGAATTATTGCACAATGCAATATCCTAAATCTATCGATTTATGGACTTGCATAAAGTTTTTGTTTTTTTCACTAAACAAGTTAAAGAGGCTCTGTCAACAGATTTTGCAGCCCCTATCTGCTATTGCAGCAGATCGGCGCTGCAATGTAGATTACAGTAACGTTTTTATTTTTAAAAAACGAGCATTTTTGGCCAAGTTATGACCATTTTCGTATTTATGCAAATGAGGCTTGCAAAAGTACAACTGGGCGTGTTGAAAAGTAAAAGTACAACTGGGCGTGTATTATGTGCGTACATCGGGGCGTGTTTACTACTTTTACTAGCTGGGCGTTGTGTATAGAAGTGTCATCCACTTCTCTTCACAACGCCCAGCTTCTGGCAGTGCAGACACAGCCGTGTTCTCCAGAGATCACGCTGTGACGTCACTCACAGGTCCTGCATCGTGTCGGCACCAGAGGCTACACTTGATTCTGCAGCAGCATCAGCATTTGCAGGTAAGTAGCTACATGGACTTACCTGCAAACGCCGATGCTGCTGCAGAATCATCTGTAGCCTCTGGTGCCGACACGATGCAGGACCTGTGAGTGATGTCACAGATCTGCACTGCCAGAAGCTGGGCGTTGTGAAGAGAAGTGGATGACACTTCTATACACAACGCCCAGCTAGTAAAAGTAGTAAAAACGCCCCGATGTACGCACATAATACACGCCCAGTTGTACTTTTACTTTTCAACACGCCCAGTTGTACTTTTGCAAGCCTCATTTGCATAAATACGAAAATGGTCATAACTTGGCCAAAAATGCTCGTTTTCTAAAAATAAAAACGTTACTGTAATCTACATTGCAGCGCCTATCTGCTGCAATAGCAGATAGGGGTTGCAAAATCTGGTGACAGAGCCTCTTTAATAATCACCAATCCATGAACATTAAGAAAAGCTCTTGGCGTACTCGCTAAACGTGTCCAGAGGCCTCTATTAGCCAACACATGCCAAAAGAGAGTGTCCCTTTTGGCCTCAGTTGGGCTGGTATACCTTTTTTTTTTATTAGGTATGAAATAGCATAGTAGACTAAGCTATTCCATACAAAGCAGAAGCCAAAAAATATATAGCACGCTGTGTACTTTAATTTCACACGCGTTGTATGAAAATTAGGTTGGAGTGTCCTCCGAACAAAGAAGTGTCTACAGAGCAGTTGATTGACGGCTTTGCTTGTGTGAAGATGAAGAGAAGCAGAACTGTCAATCAACTCCAAAGGGGAAGGGAGTGGATGGAGCACAGCACAGCTAATTTGAATACGGCACAGCAAAAAAAAAAAAAAAAAAAAAAAAAAAGTTTTTTTTTTTTACACTCTTAGATCTTCAACACTGGTATGTTCCTACTACTTTACCCTATCGCTAACTAGTGGTGTCAGCCTAAAATCCCATCACAGACCGACTTCAACTGACAAAGTGATTGTCAGCCTTTTAACACCATATCGTTTTAAGGTTAAAAATGATGTGCTGATTCGTTTCTTAATATATCTTTATGGAGGTCAGAGCTCCCATTTTCTAATACAGAGCTCCAGGTCAACCTGCATAGAGGTTAAAAAAAAAAATTCCGTCTGGGGGAGTTCAGGAGCTTACTGCATGCAGTTTTAAAAACCAGTATGCAGTAAGCGCCCTCTAGTGGTGGCTGCAGACAACAAGAATTTCATTATTAACTCTATTCAGGGGTGTGGGAGCTCTGTATAAGAAAAACAGACCACCGCAGCCCCATCAAACAACTGATCGGCCGGGGGTGTTAACAACCAGACCCCAACCGATCTAATATTTATAGGCCATAATTTTAAAATACTGAATAACCCCTTTCAAGGAAACAATCTCTAGATCAGGGCCCATTAAACCCCGTTCTACCTTCTTGTGCTCATGCGGACTCCCGGCCACTTACGGATTACATGGTCGGGAGTTCTAGAAACATTGTATCTCGCTGAGCCACGCGGTTTCCGTAGCTGCCATAGAACTGAATAGTAGTTATGGAAACAGCGTAGCTCGCATGCTACATTGCTTCCGTAACAGCCATTCACTACTATGGGAGTTACGTAAACAGCGTAGCTCAGCAAGTTCTAAAGATAAGTGCGGGACAGAGATGGGACCCGCATCGGACGTTTATGACATAGCCTGTGGATAAGTCATAAATGCCCCTCATGGGAAAAACCCTTCAACTCCCTCCATAGAAATAACATGTCTAGCCAAGTCAAACAGTTAAGTTTATAGGGTAGCAGGGGATGATAGTTGAAGGTCACTACAGCTATTTATGATCTATGACAAGCTGCACAAGTGATGAGGGCACGATGAGTAAATTCAGTGAAGTGAATGTAAAGAAAAACAAAGAAGCAAAATGATAACATTGTATAACCTTTGTTTGATGGAGTATTCACAGTATTTACAGGTGCAGGTGTTACAGTTTCAGTGTTCAGTCCTAACCGAGATCTTCGGACCAGATCCTGTTCAAAAGCACAAAGAGAAGAATTAAAACGTTGTTCTCAAATTTCCGATACATATTCATGTGCTACAAAACTCATCTCCAGGACACTAAAAGTCCAGTTTAGTGCTGAACTGACCACTGTATATATTGTACAGCAATTCAGCACTAAAAAATGTCCTATCTTTCTACGGATATTGGACGTGACTCTGGCGGCACACACGGTCATGTGCATTAGGGCCAAGTACCTGAGAATGCATTGTGGGAAAACATGAGTACCATCACCTTAATGCATCGTCCCCAAATCTGTCCTTAGGAAAATTCATGCACAACTGTAAGCACATCCAGTGCCAACCCCAATTAACTTTATTTACAACGTCCCATAGAACTCCTTTGAAGGGGTTTTCAAATTATTACTTATGACCTATCCACAGGATAGGTGATAAATATCAGATTGGTGGGGGTCTGACTGCTGGGACCCCCACCGATCACGAAAACGGGCTTACCTGGCCATTCATGGGAGCCCGCATAGGAATGAAGCGGTGGTGCGCATGCTCGGCCACCATTCCATTAATTTCTATGGGGCTGCCGAGCGCTACCTTCAGAAGCCCCATAGAAACTAATGGAGCGATGGCCGAGCATGCACACTATCTCTCCATTCCTATGGGGCTCCCAGGAACAGCAAGGTAAGCTAGTTCTCGTGATTGAAGGGGGTGCCAGCGGTCAGACCCCCATTGATCAGATATTTACCACCTATCCTGTGGATAGGTGATGAATATTGATTATGGGAAAACCCCTTTAAGAAGCAGCCCACTTCACACGCTCACTGAAGATCTGTGAGCCAGAAGGCAATCCCTTCCTATGTAAAAGGCAATGAAGAAGATTTTCTGTACAAATGATTGCCAATAGGAGACAATCGGAGGACAAATCATGAAGACCGCTCTTTCCTAGTTCCATCAGCAGTAGTAACTTTACTAGTACTGTGTAATGCAGAAGTGAGATGAACTGGGTATTAGTAGAAATATGCATAAGACGGAGTTCAGCGTGTGCTGGAGCCTTTACAGCCATCAATGACTCCTGTAGAGACATTATTGTGGCCCCTGCTTCTATGTTACAATATAAGAGTATGAACAGGATTTTAAGATGTTCAGATTATACACATTTACAAGGACTGTACCTTTTACCATACTAGACTTTTAACCCCTTAAGGACGCAGCCTAGTTTTGGCCTTAAGGCTCAGAGCCCATTTTTCAAATCTGACATATTTCACTTTATGTGGTAATAACGTCGGAATGCTTAAACGTATCCAAGCAATTCTGAGACTGTTTTCTCGTGACACATTGGGCTTTATGTTAGTGGTAAAGTTTGGACGATATATTCAGTGTTTATTGGTGAAAAATGTCAAAATTTAGAGAAGATTTATAAAAAATAGCATTTTTCAGAATTTAAATGCATCTGCTTGTAAAACAGACGGTTCTACCACCCAAAATAGTTACTAGTTCACATCTCCCATATGTCTACTTTAGATTGGCATCGTTTTTTGAAGATTCTTTTATTTTTCTTGGATGTTGCAAGGCTTAGAACATAAACAGCAATTTCTCATATTCTTAAGAAAATTTCAAATGCCTTTTATTTAAGGTACCTGTTCAGTTCCAAAGTGGCTTTGAGGGGCTTATGTATTAGAAACCCCCATAAAACACCCCATTTTAGAAACTAGACCCCTAAAAGTATTCAAAACAGCATTTAGAAAGTTTATTTAACCCTTCAGGCATTTCACAGAAATTAAAGCAAAGTAGAGATGAAATCTACAAATTATGCTGAATTTCAATTGTATTCAATTTTTTTCTGTAACAGAGAAGGTTTTACCAGAGAAACACTACTAAATATGTATTGTCCAGATTCTGCAGTTTTTAGAAATGTCCCACATGTGGCCCTACTGCGCTCGTGGACTAAAACACAAGCCCTAGAAGCAAAGAAGCACCTAGTGCATTCTGAGGCCTCTTTTTTATTAGAATATATTTTAGGCAGCATGCCAGGTTTGAAGAGGTGTTGAGGTGCCAAAACAGTAGGAATCCCACAAAAGTGACCCCATTTCGGAAACTACACCCCTCAAGGAATTAATTTATGGTTGTTGTTACCATTTTGACCGCACAGTTTTTACACAGCACGTATTTGAATTGGGCTGTGAAATTTAAAAAAAATGAAATTTTTTCCAATAAGATGTAATTTTTGATAAAAATTTCTTATTTTCACAGGCAACAAAATACCCCATTTTGTTGCCCAATTTCTCCTCAGTGCAGCAATACTCCATTTGTGGTGATAAACTGCCGTTTGGGCCCATGGGAGGGCTCAGAAGGAAAGGAGCGCTATTTGTTCTTTGGAGTCCAGATTTTGCTGGATTGGTTTTCGGGTGCCATGTCGCATTTGCAGAGCCCCAGAGGTATCAAAGCAATAGAAACCCACCAGAAGTGACACCATTTTGGAAACTACACCCCTCAAGGAATTCATTTATTGGTGTTGTGACCATTTTGACCCCATAGTTTTTTCACATAACTTATTTGAATTGGGCTGGGAATTCAAACAGAATTAATTTTTTCCAATATGTAGTTTTGGCAGAAAATTTCCTTTTTTGACAAGAAATAAAATACTCCATTTTGTTGCCCAATTTGTCCTGAGTGCGGCAATGCCCAATTTGTGGTGATAAACTGACTTCTGGGCCCATGGGAGGGCTCAGAAGGGGGAATTTCTGGTGCGAAGTCATGTATGCAGAAGCACCTGAGGTACCAGTAAAGTTGAAACCACCAACAAGTGACCCTGTTTTAAAAACTACACCCCTTAAGGCATTCATCTAGAGGTGTAGTGAGCATTTTTACCGGAGACATACACCCCATAAACTGTAATGTGGGTTCTCCCGGGTATGGCAATACCTTACATGTGGCTGTTATCAGCTGCCTGGGCACACGGCAGGGCTCAGAGGGGAAAGATGAGGGGGATAAGCTGTGCGGAGTGCATCAGGGTAAGTAAAACTGGGGTAGATTAAAAATCAAGGGATGTATGATACATTTTGAAGCACTCTTTCATACAGAGCTCTGGTTATTCGGGACACGTGTCACATTGATATATTGTGTCCTCCCTTATCCCCCTCTTATAGCAGACTTTGTACCTCTTTTGACTTTTTCTTTTCTTGCCAGTTTGGGGAACTTTTCCTGGAAAGTGTTGCCCTGGTACGATGCGTGTGGCCTTGCTTCCAGAAGTACTTGGTGCCCCCACCCCCCTTCTTGATCCCTAAAAATTAGTTTCTTGATAACCACCTCTTGAAATTCCAGGAAAGTTCCCGTCTGGCCTGCACATCGACATAGCACGTACACATTGTACAATGCCATCTGTATGATGTGCCCGGCCAGCTTCTTATACCACACCGCATGGCGCTGTAGGGCTTCAGGACTTGATCTGACAAGTCCACCCCTCCCATGTACCTATTGTAGTCCAGGATGCAGTCTGGTTTGGGGGTCTCTGTACTGGTACATGGGTACTGGTGTGGCATCTCTCTTGTCTTGTACGTGACACACAATATGTTGCTGCTAGATTGTGCCCTGCTCTCACCCCTTCTGAGTGTTTGCCCAAACAGAGTCTTAGTGAGGCCTCTCAGATTTAGTCTAGCAGTGCCACATGCCGCAGGACTTCTGGAAGCGAGGCAGTTGAAGAGTGGGACGCTGGTATAAAAATTATCCAGGTAGAGATGGTAACCCTGGTCCAGCAGTGGGTGCACCAAATCCCACACAAATTTTTGCATTAACTCCTAGTAAGGGGGGCGGCATTCTGGGGGCTGAATACTGGTGTCCTTCCCTTCATATATCCTAAACCTGTAGGTATACCCTGATGCACTCTCGCACAGCTTATACATCTTCTTGCCATACCTTGCCCTCTTACCCGGCAGGTACTGGCGGAATTGAAGCCTCCCTTTAAAATGTACCAGGGACTCATCAATAGAAATATAATTCTCGGGGGTGTATGCTGGGAAAACCGGCCACTGAAACGGTCTAATAGGGGTCTCCGTTTATACAAACGGTCAAAACTGGGGTCGTCTTGGAGTAGGCAATGCTCATTAGGAGAAGCGAAGTATTGCCTCGTTTTTTTATTTTATTTTTAGGTTCCAGTTCAGTTCTGAAGTTGCTTTGAAGTTTCTAATATATAGTTGCCTATATATTAGAAACCCCCTATGAAACACCCCATTTTAGAAATTAGACCCCTCAAAGTATTCACAACAGCATTTAGAAAGTTTATGAACCCTTTAGGTGTTTCACAGGAATTTAGAGCAAAGTAGAGGTGAAATGGATTTTGAGGCCTCCTTTTTTATTAGGCACCATGTCTGGCTTGAAGGGGTCTTGTGGTGCCAAAACAGTGGAAACCCCCCAAAAGTGACCCCATTTTGGAAACGACCCCTTGAGGAATTCATTGTCGTTTTCTTGGGGTGCATGCGGCTTTTTGATCAGTTTTTATTCTATTTTGAGGTGGCGTGGTGACTAAAAAACAGCAATTCTACTATTGTTTTTTTATTCTATTTTTTTTTACAGCGTTCACCGTGCGTTATAAATGACATATTCACTTTATTCTGCGGGGCGATACGATTACGGCGATACCAGATGTTTATAGTTTTTTTTTATGTCTTATGGCGTTTGCACAATAAAATAATTTTTGTAATAAATCATTCACTTTTTGTGTTACCATATTCTAAGAGCCAGAACGTTTTTATTTTTCAATCAATAAAGCCGTGCGAGGACTTATTTTTTGCGTAACGAACTGTAGTTTCGATCAGTACTATTTTTAGGTACATGCGACTTTTTGATCTCTTTTTATTCCATTAATTGGGAGGTGAAGTGACCAAACAATTGTGATTCTGGTACGGTTTATTATTATTTTTTTTACGGCGTTCACCGTGCAGGATAAATAATGAAATAATTTTGTAGTTCAGGCCGTTACGGACGCGGCGATACCAATTATGTATAGTTTATTTTTTTATTTATCTATTTTTATTAATAATAAATGACTGATAAGGGAAAAAGGGGGATTTTTACTTTTATTTTCTTATTTTTACACATCTTTTTTAAACTTTTTTTTAACTTGATTACTTTGTCCCACTAGGGGACATGAGGGCAGGAGGCCCTGATCGCTATTCTAATACACTGCACTACATGCGTAATGCAGTGTATCAGAGCTGTCAGCTACTCACTGACAGCAAGCATAGTGGGTCCTGACTTTGTCAGGACCCATTAGGCTTCCGTCGATGGCATAGCCGGCGCCATTGTTTGGTGTCCGGTTGCCATAGTTACAATCGCCGGCCGCTATCGTGTAGCAGGCCGGCGATTGTAGCTTAACCCCTAAAAAGCCGCGATCTCTATTGAACGCGGCTTTTAAGGGGTTAATCAGCGGGGACACAGTGATCGGTCCCCGCTGTAGCTGTGACAGCTGCTGTACGAGACAGCAGCTGTCACAGCTCCCGTATGTGTCGCGAGGACGGCCGAAATGGCCGTTACTCCCGTGACGTACTATTCCGTCATGGAGCGCGAACAGGGCGGTTTCCATGACGGAATAGTACGTCACTGAGCGTTAAGAGGTTAAAGTTATGAACAAAACCACTTCAAAAATAAAACCTCATCAAAAAAGATTAAAATACTAACCATATTTTCTGCAGTATGCTCCTTGTCCACTCTCGCTCTATCATCTGTTTGTTCAGTAGACGGGAGATCTACAGACTTCCCTATCGTCTTCTCGGCTTCCTTCAGGTCAGTTAGAGTGACACCCTAATAATAATAATAAAAAATATATAGCCGGAATTTACTATATCTTTAACGTATATGACAAACTGATCTACATACAATAAGAGCAAAGCAATACAAATCCCAAATAATTCCTTCTATACCAACTACTCTACCTATTCGTGCTTACCATCTAAAAGGTCAGTGCAAAGCGAAGGCTTCACGTAGAATGTATATGGAAAGTTTTCTGCTTAAAAGGGGTTGTCCGACAATAGCAAAATTTTTCTTTTGTGAAATGAATAAGCTTTGTAATCTACTTTATTTTCCAAACCTACACAGATCGCAAATTTTCAGCCCCTGTCGCACAGTGCTGGAAGTTTAGACCAGCCGTTCTTGTGGTGACAGGGGGGGGGGGGGGGGGGGGGGGGAGCACTAAAGAGTGGAACCCCACTGTTGAGAACTGCTTATCAACAATACTTGATACCAGCACTTCTATAACAGAAAAGGTGACCCCCACTGCTCACCCCAAAATCATAAAGAGGTCCTAGTGCAGATGATCAGTGTCAACAGCAAATATCCATTTTTTTTTCAACATTTTTATTTAAGGCCCTGTTCACATCACGTTTTTTGGCCTACATCCCACGTATACACTGGAAAAAGATCCCCCCATATATGTTAATTGTAGGCTGTGACGGATGCCTAACCATGGCATACATTGCCAATAGGCTATAATGGTTAAAAAAAAAAAAAGCCTGCTTTTTTTTAAAACTGCCATCAAAATCCTGAAGGAAACTTGGAGACCGATTTTTTCTACTTGACAAAAAAACCCTCTATGTGAACATTTCCTAAGGAATCAGTTTAACGCAACCATCACCCATATGGTTTAATGGTAGCTGTTTAATGGATGTGTCATGAAAAGCTCATGCATATATCCATTTAACAGATCCCTGTGATGGATGCCATACAGTGGTATCCGTCATTTATAGGCGGCCATGTTAAAAAACGTATACTTTTTTTTTTTTTTTTTTTTAACAGGACTCTGCGAGATGGAATAGCAAAGTCTTATGCGCTATTCCACTTTTTTTTTTAGGCATATTGGTGTACACCAGCCGGAGGCCAAAAGGACAGTCTTGTCCTCTGTCTGACAATAGAGCCCTAAAGACATGTTTAGCGCGTATGTCAGAAGTTTTCCCAACGTACCCGCTAAGCAGAAAACATGGAGAACAATACCTAATAAGTAGCAAAAGTTGAATCTTTTACCTGAGTTGATCGCCTTGACTGCCTCATAAGCCGTGAGCGAGCTTTCCTTTGAGACTCGGATTCTTCATCACGAACAGGTGTTTGATACGACCTGATAAAAATAATTTGAGTAATTAAGTTAATGGTTCCATAAAGTATAACAATTTTCCCTATGTACGCATTCACGAAATGAAAGCTAAAGTGCTTATATAGGGGCTATTTGTGCTTATTGGACAGAGCCGATCACCACTCTAACTATGTACTTGCTGGAGCACCACAGCCACTTCAGCCTGCTGATCGTGGAGGTCAAACAATGACGGCCTTAGGCTATGTTCACACGCTTAACAAATAAGGGAAAACAGCTCCTGATATTCAGCCAGTTTTTTAAGAAACTAGCATTTTTTGCAGCGTTTTTGGGGCTGTTTTTCTATTGAGTCAATGAAAAATGGCTCCAAAAACAGCTCAAGAAGTGACATGCACTTCTTTTTACAAGGCGTTTTTTACGTGGCCGTTTTCAAAAAAGTTTTTGTCGGAACAGAACGTCGTATTTCCCATTGAAATCAATGGGCAGATGTTTGGAAGTGTGGAGGTTTGGAGGTGTTCTGCTACCGATTTTCCAGACGTTCTTCGGGCCAAAAATAGGCCTTGTGAACATACACTCACTCTAAGAAAACCCCTTTAAAACTGATAATTTTCCCATTTAGCTTGGCTCTATTCTATGGTGGTGTAAGGGTGAGGGCCAACAGGTAACTATGTAATTGAAAATCTCAGAAAAAGAACAAAATGGGTAAAAAAAAAAAAAAATCCAACCTGTCCAATACATTTTCCTTTTGATTGTCATACAATAGGTGAGGTTCTGGCAGACCACATAGAAAATTATTTTCAAATGAATTTTCAGCGGTAAGGGATTAATGTTTAAATCACAAGAATGCAAGGCTTGATAATCAGCCTGCAGTGATCGTCACAAGTGACCTGGACCCCCGAGGAGAAGAGAAGGTTTTAGGAGAAGCAGAACATGCAGGCGAGAAGGGTCTTACCTTCGCTTGTCTTTGGCATCAGTACTGGAGCTTGTGCTGGAGGACGAAGTGGAGGAAGTGGCAGTCATGCTGGACAAAGTGTTTGTGTGCAATTGTGTGGTGGGAACCATGTCAAGTTTCATCTGTAGTCCACCTTCTAAGTCTCTATTAAGATGATCGAAGTAAAGATTTGGTTTTCTAACCATTACAAAAAGCTTATACCCAAGACTTTACAGTCCATATTACTTCAAAAACTAGAAGTTAGTACAGCTTGATACAATGATATGGTTTGTGGGTGATTTTGTATTAGATTAGTGGAGAAATAGGACAGAGAAAGAACCACGGTGTTAAGTGATTTGTGGATTAGAATACAGGTGGGTGATATGAGGTTACGATGGCGGCATTGGGCTCGTGACCGGCAATACTTACTCTTTCTTGGTGTCTGGCGGAGATTCCGTCTCTGGTAGGCTGAATATCCTCCTTGTTGGAGTAGGAGCAACGCGAGCCATACGTGGCTCTTTATTCTAGGAGATGGGAAAAGAAATATAAGTGAATCCTTTCCTCTCACTCATTCATAGAGGTCATCTAAAAAAGCCCAAACACCAGGAGAATAACAAAAGGGCAAACATCCAAGTGTACATGTATAATATACAACATGCCACACGCTATATACAGTATGCAAAAAGCCACACACATGATCACATCATTGAAGGATTCAGTACAGACGCATGGTTACATCTACATTACATTGTCGTCATTTATAAGAGATGGGAAGAATACATATTCAGTATCACTATAGGACCGGTCATTACATGCAGTTAGTACACAATGATGTTTCTCTTTGCACAATACCCATTCCAGCAATTATATAAAGGCTCATAAACTGGATGCTTCTGTGTGAGGCCTAAGGGGATGATGACCATATAGTTCCCTCAGTGTGCAGATCTAACTGTAGCTGTAAAGACCCCTCTTTACTAAATGATATTTCAAGCCACTGACCAATGATCATCATTACGATCCTCGCTGCCAACGGGAAGGCATTTCCTCCCAGCCCGGAGCTTCATTAAAGGGAACCTGTCACCAGCATTTTAGCTATAAAGCCAGCAATACCTGGTGAAAGTGGGTGAAAAATCATTGTCATCTAAGCTATAAATATGTTCTAAGTAAGCTCTGTAGCTTTAGTATTCCGTTTTTCAGTGGTCCCACGCCGTATGCAAATGAGCAGAAAAGAGTCAAATCTTCATCTGAAAAGAGTCAGGTTTTCATTCCTCCAGCGTCTCAGAGTGGACTTCACCTCCTTTTTGATTGACAGCTTCTTAGCCAGTCAGGGTCAGACAGGTGGCAATGGTGGGCGGGGTTAAGAAGCTGCATCCCAGAGGGAAAAATAATTACCATAAAAGGCGGGAAGAGTTTAAACGACGATATTTACAGACAGAGGAGGACTTCAGGAAAGAAGAGAACAGGAACGCACTCTGGACAGCTGCGGCCATTGAGGGGTCAGGTGAGTTTAACAGGTAAGATGTTGATGACAGGATCCCTTTAATGCAAATCGACAGATTCACTTAAATGGGGCAGAGCTGCAATACCAGCCACGGCCAATAGACAAGAGTGAGTTGGTTACTGGAGAAAACTTATATTCTCAGGCAACGCCTTTAAAGAAGCAGTCCCGACAAAAATGTGTATTCCCTGGCCCATTGGAGAGGCACATTATGTAAATTGTGGTGAAGGTAATCTTCTTACCGGTGGCTGTATGTGTGAGTTATCCACTCCCTTCTGCTCCTCAGCTGTGTCATGTGACCAACAATAGGACTCTCCAACCGCCACAGCGTCTCGTGTGGACAGGAAGTCAGTTTCTCCATTCATTACTATCACCGCCACGATGTGAGTCTTATAGGAATGAATGGAGAAACTGACTTCCTGTCCACACGAGACGCTGTGGCGGTTGAAAAGTCTTATTGCTGGTCACATGACACCGCGGAGGACCAGAATGGAGGGGATAACTCACACATACAGCCACCAGTAAGAAGATTACCTTCACCACAATTTACATAATGTGCCTCTCCAAAGGGCCAGAGAATTTAAAAAAAACATTATGGGAGTGCTTCTTTAACTGGAGTGAAGCGGATTTCCCCCTTCTCTTCTGTCAGCTTTGAGCCATGTGTAATATGCCATGTCAGTCAAACTGGTTGCTAGGGATAAACAGCCTAACAACCAGTCTTCTTTAATAAAACGGTTAGGCAGCTCATCCCTAGTCTGTCTTACATTACCCAGGCCTTCTGCTCACATCAGAATTACAACTGACCAGAGGGCAGAGAAGGAGTAGAACCATGCTTTTCTACAGATCTTACCGCCACATTAACCATAGTATTGACACAACGGAAAACAACGTAGAAATCTTTCCATTAGAATCCATGGCGGCGCACGAGGCACCTCACCACTACTTCTTAGCGAATATTGATAGGCAGCATTTTTAAGAAGATCCATTCACATAAAACAGCTGCGTCCATTGTGTACATGAAACATCAGCCCTCATCGGACAGGGAAGACTGAAGTAATACATGAATTATAATGCGGTATACAGTACAATCATTACACAGGACATCTATTACACGACACCACTCTATTCACATATCTAAAAGCAAGCTTTGTTTTCTTGCTGCTGCAGCTACTACCGCTATACTAAAGCCCAGCTATTTGTACGTCCCTACCACTGAGACTTGTAAGCTTTTTTCCGGCGGACTGCACAATGGTTTACTGTGCGTAGTGACGCGGCTGCTCACTGCCACCGCTTCTAGATTTCTTTTCCACTTCTGAAGGATCTCCCAAATGTCTGGCTTCTGAGATAGCAGAACAAAGAAGGACTATGTAACAAACATTGAACAACTAGAAAGATTCACCTTCACTTACCAACAAAGAAGTCAGAATTAAAGTCTAAGGCTGTACACACGGGCAAATTGCAGGCGTATTTCGGCACAGAATATGCCTCGTAATACACTTGCAAGACGCCTAGGACAGCCCCATTGATGGGACATACGCAGTGTAGACCAGACGAGGAGTATTTGTACGCTGATGAATTCAAACACGCCTCATAAAAAGAAGTGGTATGTCACTTCGAGGCTTTTTTGAGGCAGATTTTTTATGTTTCCAATGGACTATGCGCCAAAAACGCTTTGAAGAAACACCTAAAAATACTAGGCAAATTTGCCTTAAAAACGCCTGGTTTACAGGAGCCTTTTCTAGGCGTATTGCAAGTGTATTCTGAGGCACATCACGTCCAGAAATATGACTGCAATTTGCCCGTGTGAACACAGCCTAACCCTACTCCAAAGCTAAAAATTAAGGCTTGAAGCGGCAATAAATGGACTTGATCCGCAGCTTAACGGTCCATGTGACAAGGACGAAACACTTTGAATCTTGTTTTCTTTCCAGTTTTTTATTCCCAATTTGTTTTTCTCCATCATGGATGGGAATGATGGTCCCAGGTTGTGCCCATTTAGTCAGCCATTAAAGGGGTTATCCAGGTTTTTAATATCATTAGACTGGTGGGGGTCCAACTCGCCACCCCTCCCAATCAGCTATTTGAAGAGGCTGCAGTACAATACCTCGCACAGCCGATACGAACGAAACGGCGTGTGCAAGGTACAAACGAGAAGGAAACCATGCAACAATGAAGAGGCTGCGGTGCTCGTACGAGAGTCGGACCCCCACCAATCTGATATTGATGGCCTATTCTAAGCATAGGCCATCAATTTTAAAAACCCGGATAAAACCTTTAATACAAATGGCATCCATCCAAACGGTTTGCTTGTTAGCAGAAATATCAGAGTAATGTCATATAGGTGTGAACTCGAAATTACAGTAGGAAAGCCCCTCGAATCCAGCAGCTGTACAGTGTGAAGACCCTCATATTTCCGCTTCCTGGACCACTAATCGTGAAAAAAGAGGGGGTCAGATATGGCGTGGCATTTCCTACAATTGCACTGGAATCGGACAGTTCTTCACATTAGTTTTGTTTGGCTTTCCATCTATTTCTCCACTCTCAGCCTAATAAGTAGGTTAGTCTTTGATGAAAGCAGTGACTAGAGAGATTTAAACTTGAAAGAAATCCATAAAGAGAATACTCTTTCCATGTTTTAAGCCGAACAGACACACTAGATAGTGGTCTGTGACCAGGAAAACGACATGAGTGATGGCCTTGGACTTATGCCTGGAAGAGTACCATAACCATAGACAGAGTCCGGCTGGCTTTTCTACCATCATGCCAGATCCTTACAGTCTCCTCCTCTAGTGATTGTATTAAGAAAATCTCAAGCATTTCGATTTTAGTAGAATTCTCATCGGAAGGAACCCTCATAATGTTACTGGGGGTAGTCCAGACTGCTCTCATGCTACAAGGTGAAAAACACCTTTTGGTCTCTTTCCCTCAATAAGTGCTGGCATGATACAATCGTAAACTGCTCAAGACCAAATCAATAATTGTAAGACATATAAAAGGTACCCCCGCACATGAGTATACGGAGAACACCTTCAAATAGGAATCTCCTCTCACTTTACTGATCAATAGAATCAAATTAATGAACTGCTCACCCTCTCTTGGGTGTCCAGTCGGGGGCTGGATGCAGAGCGCTTGATTCCTGGCTCTTTGAAGCTACTGTCCTCTACCTTGGCATCTTGCAGAGCCCCGAAGCTGCCAGTTTTCCGTAAGCCTGCCCTCAAGTTGGTAAAGGAAAGCTGGCATTTCTCTGTGATGCTGCACGGTGCCCTAGAGAACTACAGATACGGAAGAAGGGTATGTATAGGGGATTGTGATGGATGCATCCCAATTTTGCCACTCAAGAAAACAAAATCACTTCTGGCATATACATATAGATAAGGACGAGTTGCTGATTATAATAGGTTGCAATATAACAAAACTTAATAGAAAGCAGATATGACTTGATTATCTTGTAAGACTACAGGATGATGTATATATAGAGAAAATGAATATTAGGGCAAAGCAGTGCGAGCACGATGGTAAAAAACATGCTGGAATAGATGGAGGCACCACGTAATGTCATTCATACTCTAACGTGATTCCTGATCAATGAGATCAAAAGGTTGCCCGGGATTAGAAAACAGTGCCACTATTATCCATGGGCTGTGCCTGGTATTGCAGTTCAGCCCCACTCACTTGAAAGGGCATGAGCGGCGATACCAGTCCATAAACAAAAGTGGTGTGGTTTCTTGAAAAAAAACAAACGAGAAAAACAAAACAAAAAAACAGACCCTTGTTTTGAGACCCGGGCAACCCCTTTGGGTCAATATGAAGAGCGTCATCTCGTATATAATGGCTTTTGCATTGTAACCCTAACTAAGATTAGAACGAGTCATTATAGAAGCCAAAATGTCTTAATCCAAATGGATTCATTTTGCGAATAAAACGTTTTATTGCTAATATTACATAGACGTTGTAAGCACAAACCATTATACAAGTCGATAGAAGCAAAAAGGGTCAGAAAAGCCTAAACATTCAAGCTCCTCTTTAAAATACATATATCAAGAAAACAGACTAGATCCTCAAAGAGCAACTCCAGCGACGTCACCCATCAGACATTTAGGACGTATCCTAAGGCTACGCCAGCAGTGTCTATTGTCGGGATATCCCTTTAAATGAGCCAGTAATATGCTCACAGCAGCGGTTACTTACCAACCCCAAAGAATATAGCATCGCCTAAAAACATTGAAATCAATGCGGCATAATAGAGGGGATAATTCAGAGTTCTCCATTACATTCATTTTAAAGCATTTCCTCGATGAATATATCCAAATATAATTGTGAAGATCATGTGTGACTGGAGTCTCTCTTTAAAGAAACCACACGCAAGCACGAATGGGGTAATGGGTAGATATTCTCCTCGTTCCTGGAAAGAGTATTACAATTGGTGCTAAGCAACCAATCACGTCACAGCTTTCATTTTCCAAAGGGCCTCTGAAAAATGAAGGGTGGAATCCGATTGGTTGCTATGGGCAACCACTCCCCTTTTCCTTACAATAGTTGTAATAAATCTTCCCGTTGCGTTACACTGAAACCACCTGAAGCATGGCCGAGGCTGGAGCCACACACAGCCGCTGTGCATAAGAATAGATCACATTTTTTAAAGCTTATATAGTATAAGTAGTATGGTACAAAAAGAAAAGTCATGGGGTAAAATGTGCGCTACATTAGTTGTACCAGTCATGCAGCAAAATCCCATGTGTGACCCCAGCCTGACAGGACATGCTATAAGCGAAAACGCAGCACCAGGCGAGCAAAATAAACAAAGGAAGCAGTCTCGACTCCGATTCATGAACAAGGACCTGTCTCCTCTCCCGACATGTCGGTTTTAGTAAATACTTGTATTCCCCATCAAAAAAACTAATTCTAAAGCATTTTTTAATAACTCTTAGTTTTGCCATTCCTCTGCTATTCCCCCGGGAAATAGTGGAATAAATTGACAACTAGGCAATACCATTAGCCTTCTTGATAGGGTGTCGGACATTGCCAGCGTTGATTGGACAGTGACAGACCGTTTATACACCCCCGTTTGACAAACGGAATGGTAAAACCCTTTATTTATACATTTCCAGGAGGCATAAAAGAGGAACAGCACGATGCAGAGTTGAAATCAATGGTAATGCAAAGGGAAAGCTATGGTTTCCGTTTATGGGTTCCCCTGACGAAAAGGTCTGACGGAACCCGTGAACAGAACCCCGACACAGATGTGAACGAGGCCTAATCTTCATGCATAAAGCAGCACACGCATGCAATGGATGATGTGACATTTACAAGATATAAGACATTTGATTATAATAAGCAGTACATCAATATAGTAAGTCGCGGCATTATGTGCCACTAAGGCTGTGTTCACACGAGCATGTTCGGTCCGTAATGGACGGAACGTATTTCGGCCGCAAGTCCCGGGCCGAACACACAACAAGGAGCCGGGCTCCTAGCATCATAGTTATGTACGACGCTAGGAGTCCCTGCCTCTCCGTGGAACTACTGTCCCGTACTGAAAACATGTTTTCAGTATGGGACAGTTGTTCTGCAGCGAGGCAGGGACTCCTAGCGTCGTACATAACTATGTTGCTAGGAGCCCGGCTCCTTGTTGTGTGTTCGGCCCGGGACTTGCGGCCGAAATATGTTCCGTCCTTTCTGGACCGAACATGCTCGTGTGAACCCAGCCTAAATGTTAGTCAGAATTTTGGTCTGATTTTAATATATAGTCCGGTTATAATCTACCATGAGGAGAGCATTCACGTAAAAACATAGATGAACAAAAACGTATACAAATGGCTGCATGTAAAGAATGTACTAGTGGATAGGTCATGAGTCGTCTGGTAGTGGACAACCCCTTTAAAAGCCAGAAACAAGGAGGACAGGAAGGTTGTGATAAAGACACTCGACGCCAAGGCACTGTTCACATTAGCGGTTAATAGAGCGGTTTGTATAGGTGGTGTTTTTTTTATAGTTATTTACTAAACACCACATGTGCAGTTTTTCTGGTGGTAAAAATCAAGGGGCGAGGGACCACAAAAATGCCCGGGGTGAAGCATGCTGTGGTTATAAAAGTCGTAAAGCCTCAGCAATTATTAACACAAACACGTGAACGCTAAATGCCTGAGCACGTTCCCGTGACCGTGTGTACAGAGCTCAGCGGTGTCATTGTACTCCACCATATAAATACTTTTATCGATTGCTATAAAATGTGGCCAATGACTAGTTCGCTGCACTTTTTTTCTCGGTCGCATGGCACGCATACACACAAGCACCGTACAAGAGTGATGGGATCGCCAGTCACCAGCCAAATTATTTAAATAAAAAAAAATCCTAATCAGTTTATTATAAGGATCTGAACATGATTTACAGGTCATTTCTTTTAGAAGCAAAACCTATGGAAAATCAAACGTAAAAACTGCGGCCATGCATTTTAGGGTCTATTTACACTGCAGTGAAAATTTGGCATACGAGTCGGTAAATGCTGCGGACACATAAGCAAAACATGTCCATAGACCTGTATGGGGCCACTGGATGCCAAGAGAGTGCTCTTTTTTGGAATTTGCTGGGGCGGTATAGGTCAGTATACTTGCATTTGTGCTGTATAGGAAAGTTCAGCATATATAGAGCGCAGTATACAGGTTATTACAATGGTCATTGATGAGAAACGTGTATAACTGTATGTCATAAGAGGCATCTGTAGGAGGTATACAGGAGCAAAAATAAAAAAAAGTCTTGCTCCACATTGTGTGAATGGTATAGATTTTTAAATATCTGGAATAATGGTGAATTTCCTTTAATATGACATTTGATAATCCATAAAGTCTGATAATCCGGCACTCTCTTCCATCACAGAAGTGCAATTTATTTTGCAGTTTTAAGCTACACGGCGACAATGGTTTCCACGGCCAACGATTGCAGTTTTGCGCCCCCAGCAACATGGGTAATAAAAGTTAAGATGGTTGCTTGGCGACCAGCAATTTGCCGCGACTGCGAATCCCCAGCCGCAAGGAATCCAATTCTGGTGGACTTCTTGTGACTGTGGTGTCGTGGTAACTTGCGGGTCGCAAAGCAACAGTATTCACTTTCGTTACCTGCAATGCTGGCAGTGCGGCCTGTGCCGTTGCCAAAGTCGCAGAGTAGCCCTAAACTAACGCTCTCAGAATCAGAAGAATGAGCAGAGAATCAATAAGGAACTTTATCTAGTAAAAACACTAGAGTACAGAATTTTAGGTTTCTATTTAATTTGGGGTTTTCCGTCTGAAGGTTGTATATCCTTATTTGCTTTTCAATGACCGTCCAAAAAAATAATCAAGTATATTTGCCAATCCGATAAAGTCCGTTCGCATTGATGTCAGATTAAAGGAGTTTTAGTGTAGATATGAAATCTTTTCCCCATGGAATAAAATCCCACATCGGCCAAAACACAAAATAAGGATGTGTATGAATGTAACCTATAACTAGACAAAACCGGAGTCTGGCGCAGGGTACTGTAGTAAGTGACATATATTGCACGGATCTACCCACTTGCAACCTGCCAACGAATGTGGGTAGAGAAGTGCCAGGTCTCAGATTGATGCTTTTAACAAAAATAAAAGCAAATCTGTAAATTTCCAGTGCGGGCAACTGGAAATCTGCTTTAAAGAGGATCGGTCAGCTCTCCTGCCATGTCTTTGTTGGTAAATTCTCGCATTCCCCATTAAATAATTCCAAAGCAATTTTTCCTTAGAACTCGTGTTGCATCATTCCTCCTGGAAATGTAGGAATTAATAGACAACTGGGAACTGGGTGTTACCATTCCCCCTGTCAATGGGGCGTTTCCCTGTACATTCTTAACCTGTCCAACAGAGCCGTCATTGTCAGACTGCGTAAACGCACGCCCGATCAACATAGATAGGTAACCCGCAGTTGTCAATTTGTTCATACAGTTCCAGGAGGAATAACAGAGGAACAGCACAATGCAGAGTTCTAAGAAAAGATGCTCCAGAATTGTTATTCTATGAGGATTACAAGATTTTAATAAAAACAGACATGTCAGGAGAGGTGACCGATCCTCTTTAACTTGCAGTAGAAAAACATACATTTTTGACAAGGTGACAGGGAATCTTTTCTAATAAAACTGTATAATATTTGGGTATTTTTTTTATATCTTTTATAACCAAGGAACAGAGGAAAGAAATAAGGGGGGGAAAAAAATACAACACCACAAAAACCAAAATGAACACGCACAGGCATACACTACAAACAAGACAAATGTTGCTCACCGCAGCCTTTTGGCCTCTTTGGGGCACCAGAATGATGCCGGTTTTGCGCAAGCTCTGACGCCACATGGAGGGACCTATTGGTCCAGCAAGGGGCAAAATGGGAGTGACAAAGGTGAGAAGGGGCTGGCGGGATGGAAGGAAACACACAAGCAGGCACACAATAGACATTCACACAGTAAAAGGGAGCAAGTAGGGAAGCCGGGGGAATGGAAAGGAAAATTAATAGAGAGAAAAATTAAAATCAGAAAAGTGTAAGAAAAACAAAAACAAAAAAACAACCAGACACCTCAGATGAAAGGGACAAGGTGGCAGGAGGAGGAAAATGAAAAGTGGTTAGAGACAGAAAGGGAAAAGACAAAAAGACAGAAGAAAGATCGGTGCAGAACTAGCAAATTTATCTTGTGAAGTTTTTCATACAACATAAGCACAAGGTGACAGAAAACACCATTTATCAAAAGCTTCCACCCAGCGTCAATAAGCTCCAAACAAGGCTCGAAGAAAAGTACTTTAAAGTGTAGCTCCGATTTAAACACAAAAATATTTGGGTAATTCTCTGCTAATCTCATAGATTTTCAGCTGGCAGATGGTTGAGGGGGCAGGCTATAGTCAAGGGGGTGTGGTTTAACATTATTTGTCACCTATTGCAGACCGAGCAGTGGGTAAGGCGTCCTGCAGCGGCCACTTATCTTCTTTAGATATTTCTCAGTTTTGAATACAGTAAGAGAGAATAGGAACAAAGGAAACGAGATTATGGAAGGGATTGCTGGGAGTTTTTATTTTCTTGTGTATTTTCTATGTTCAGTGTCCCTTTAAGTAGACTTTTCTTCAGAAGAGAGTGCTTCTTTAATGCCCTGGGCAAGGCAGTCTAAGTGTATGATCAAACGCAGCAAGGGTCGTTCCATAAATGTGAACAGGATTATTTTGGCAAAACCCTTTCAAAAGAGTAGGACAGTTGCAGAAATTTCTGCGAAAAATATTCCGTGTGTGAACATACCCTTAAGGCCCATTCACACGAACATGAATAACGTCCGTGTGCTGCGCATGGAAATCACGCGCAGCACAGTTACCCATAGATTTCAATGGGGCCGTTCACACTGCGTGTCCTATATTGGTGTGCTTTCACGCAGCTACGCGCCCATTGAAGTCCATGGTTGCGTGAAAACCACGCACTGCACACTGCACAACTTTCACAGATTAGATGTTATGTGCACTCGGAGCTACACTTTAATGATGAAAAGCTCTGGCATTCTGCAAGGCATTGAACATTTGCTGCACAGAAACATGCACGCGGCCAATGAAGTAATGGGGGAAAGAAGCAATATCCTACAACGATAAAGTTTCGGAACTAAAAGTCATGCTGCCGAACACCTGACAATAACAGTGAATAGAGACAATTGTTATAGCAATAAATTAATAAAGTCAATCAAAAAAACCTAATAAGTATCAATATGTGGATGGGCATCATCCTTGAATATCCCCTATTTGCAAGCCATTATGATCATACAATCCTAGCTGCAACTTTAACACCTCCTAATAAATCAATAAAAAAACAAAAACACAACACTTTCCATATGTGATGCGATCATCTAAACGGAGCCGTGTATAACCATTCCCATCTTCTGATTCATTTGCTGGAATGACCGAGCTTTTAAGTTATAGCAGCTGTAAGAAGATCAAACATATGTGACTGGGCGCTACTGCCAGATTTGGTGCGTCTAATGCCAGTGCATGCCAATTATGTGTGTAAGTGCCTGCACCCATGGCACCCTCACTGTATAGGTGCCATTAATGTGGTCTTGTATAGTGCTCAGCATTGGGAGCCCCAATAAAGACGTAGCACCCGGTGACATGTATTACTTTGAGCATCTTACAGCTGCTCTATCTTAAAGGATTTGTCAATAAGATACATCCCCTTTAGTTCAAAGATTTGCCATTGAGCACGTAGAGCTGTAAAGGAGATCCCCTAAAGAATTAGCCAGTAGTATGTGTGTAAGCGGAGCGAGCAGTGCTTGGCTTCACAGACTGGAAGTCCGGGGCTGCAGTGTTGTGGTGATCTCATGACAACGTTTCATTACATGGACTATGTTCTGTTTTATGAATTTGGAGGAGTTACAAGAACCCAATAAGAGAACATCACAGTGCCGCTCTCACCAGATCATCGTCAATATTATAGGATTTACTGCATTATGCAGATCTCACGTAGCTATAAAGAAGTGTGCATCTCCCTCCCGATCCCACACAGATGCTCCTTCACTATGCGATTTGCACAGAAGGTACACAATGCATAGGGAAGGCAAAAGAAAGCTAAATGTTGGCAAAGATCTGGTGTCCAATGTTAGTAAAAATACATATATAGGAAAGGAAAACGAATCAGACAGAAGAATAACGGAGGTATAAATACAGACTTGGTCTTACCTTTTGGTCAGGTGACGACGGGCTCGGAGTGCTGTTCTGTGGCTCTGGCAATAATCCATTTTCATTGACCTGCACATTCGTTTTAGAATCTGTAAAGAAAAATAAAGCAGTTACATTTAGTAAGTGTAAGGAAATTCTAAAATAGCTGCTCAGCAATCCAAATGACATTGTTTATATAGCAAGCCATCAGGAGACCATTGAAGGGGTTCTCCGGGACCTTAACAATGGCCTGTATTTAGGATACGACATTAATGTTAGATCTTGGGGTCTGTTGTGAATCTAAAAAAACAAAAAACAAAACAGAGTCCAGTACAACACAGGTGAATGGGGCTTTTCAAAACCATTAAATATCTGCAGCGGTTGGTAGGACTTTCACACAACATGCCATCCATTCCAGACCTGTAGATCCGTATTTTACTTGTGGCAAAACGCGCTTGTAATGCATTTGGATATTCAGGCTAGTTTCATCCTGTATTTTTTTATGATGCGTGTGAACTTAGCAGAGGGGTACTAGAGTTAGTGAAATACTCAGCACCTACACCAGATGTACTTCTGTAATTTACGCATTATTATTTTTTAAATTATACCGGTTGATTATCGCTTATGAAGAAGAAGGAGAAGGAGATTCCCCCACTTTGGGAGACAAAAAAAGGCTTCACAGAGACAGGTATGGGAAGGACAAAAGAGAAAAGGGAAAGTGGGGATAGGAATTACAACTGAACGGCACATACATGAAGAACAAGCAATAGAAGGTAACCGGTCAGCAGGTTTATCGGCCTCAGTTTTGAGGGTAAAATTAGGGGAGGGGAAGAGCATTTTACACACACCTCTTTTTCTCAATCATGCAAGTTGCATGACCGAGAAACCAACCCTTGATTTCCCCAGCATGGTCGCAAGCGCCACTCTCTGCTCTGCGTGACGGCTCTAGCGGCCAACCAGGAGACCACTCAAGCGGTCACTGGTAGCAGAGGGGCGGGGCTTGCAGCGTGCAGTGCAGGAGCACTAGCACATCAAGTCCCGCCTCAGTGGCAATTTCGATTGGTGTGTTGCGGATCAAACATTTTCTCGGTCATGCAACCTGCATGACCGAGAAAAATGGCATGTTTAAAATGCCCTTCCCCTCCCTTTTATAGCCCTTCAAATGTTTTGGGGGCCTTAATACTACTGACAGGTTTCCTTTAGGCTTTATTCACACAAGCGTGTCAGATTAGCCTGCGCAAAAAAACGGACCATATTTCATGTCCGCGTGCCATCAAAGTTCTTTCACTTCCGCATTAGAGTCCTTTGCGTGTGAAATCAGTTTCACGTCCGTGATTCTCTGCAAGCACTTTTTTTTATTTTTTATTTCTCAGCATTTCTTTGGCAACTGATGCGTGAAACACGGACAGCGTACAAATGTGGTCTGTGCGCTGTCAGTGTTGTTCACGTACCCATAGACTTCAATGGGCGACAAGGTCTGCAAAAACAGACCAAAATAGGACATGCAGTGGGTTTCCCGCAACGGACACACGCTGTGTGAAAAATCACGCATTTGTCTGAATAGCCCCATTGATTTGCATAGGTCCGTATGCGGTTAGTTATTTCAATGGACAGCACAATGACGCAGGCACGCTTGTTCGAATGAGCCCTTAAAGAGGGTTTCCCCCATCAGGGACATTTATGACATCCACAGGATAGGTCATAAATGTCAGATAGATGCGGGTCCCACCTATCTCTAGAACGGGGCCCCCTAAACCCTGTTCTACCGCTCTGTGTTCCCGTTGAAGCGTGTGATTTCCAAACATGTTAGATGAAAACCGTATATCTGGCATGCTACGCCGTTTCCGTAACTGCCAATCACTACTATAGGACTTACTGGAACAACATAGCTTGGCGAGCTACGCTGTTTCCATCTAATATGGCGAGAGTTCACACGCTTCAACGGGAGCACAGAGAGGTAGAATGGGGTTTAGGGGGCCCCGTTCTAGAGATAAGTGGGATCCGCATCTGACATTTATGACACATCCTGTGGATATGTCATAAATGTCCCTGATAGTAAAACCCCTTTAAAGGATTGTAAAATAGGACTGAATCCAAGCCTACCGTCCGTGTGAATAGTTTAGCAATTGTGGCTAAAAATGTCTATCAGTGTGTTTGGTGCAACTTTCTAAATACTTTTTATTAAAAAATAATTTTTACTTTTTGAGATACAGCTGCTTTATATCCTGTGTACAGAGCAGCTATCTCTAACTCTGAGACCTGAGTTCGTCAGATCCGTGGGACTGCCGGGTTCAGTGTCAGCGGGTCCTGTGTGTCTCACACGCAGGATCCACCTGTAATCGATCACGGCTAAGTTATGTCAGAGACACGCAGGACCCACTGACACGAGCGTATTTCACGTCCGTGTTATGCGCGTTAAGACAACGGACGTCACACAGACCTATGCAATTCAATGGGGTCATTCAGACATTGTGTTTTTCATGCAGCGTGGTACCAGATTGTCCCGCAACAAATAAGTCCTCACACGGCTCCGGTGGAGAAAAAAATAAAGAAGTTCTGGCTCTCGGAATATGGCGATGCAAAATGTGCAGTGTTTTCTAAAAGCGGATAAGATCCGACACCATTTATCAGTGCGACACCGGGCACACATCTATGAATTATTATTTATTTACCGCATTATTATACCCTCTTATTATGCCCTGATGTTCTCCGCACAGATTACATATAATCTGATGTACTCCGCACAGATTACACATGCCCCCACAATATAAACTGAAATACCAGCAAAACCCCAAACAGAATAACTACCAAGCAAAATCTGCGCTCCAAAAGCAAAATGGCGTCCCTCCCTTCTGAGCCCTGCAGCGTGCCCAAACAGCAGTTGCGCCCACATATATGGCATCACCATACCCAGGAGAACCCACTTAACGCTTTATGAGGTATTTGTCTTCTGTGGCACAAACTGGGCACAACATATTATGCACTAAAATGGCATATCAGCGGAAAATTGCAATATTCACACCATCCGCTGTGCATTAACCCCTTTGCGCACTATAACTTAATAGCACGTCATGGTGCGGGGGTTGATGTATGGAGCGGGCTCACCCCATACGCTGCGGGCGTCGGCTGTGTATTACAGCTGACACCCAGGACTAACAGACAGGAACAGCGATTGCGCTGTTACAGGAGTCTGTAAAAATAACAATATACTGCAATACATTAGTATTGCAGCATATTGTACCCGCGGATCCAATGATCGCTGGTTCAAGTCCTCTAAGGGGACTAATAAAATGTGTAGAAGAATTAAAGTTATTAGTAGTGAGAGAGAAAAAAGTTTAAAGTTTAAAAAAAAAAAAAAAACCTTTTCCCATTTTTCTTCTAAAGTAATGTAAAAAAAATAAACAGAATTGATATCGCTACGTCCGGAAAAGGCCGAACTATCACAATATACCATTATTTAACTCGCACAGTGAACACCGTAAGAAACTTAAATCATTTAAACCGCCAAAATCGCTGTAGTTTTCATTTTTACCGCACGGCGAAAGCTGTAAAAACTATATTACTATATTTTCCTATTTTTTTTTTCAGTTTTCCAGTACTTTTTATGGCACTTTAAAATGGTATCAATAGAAACTACAATCCCGCAAGAAATAAGCCCTCACATCACTCTACTGACGGAAAAAGAAAAAAGTTATGGCTCTTGGAAGGCGGGTAGTGAAAAACGAAAATAAGAAAGCAAAAAATGGATCAGTCCTGAAAGGGTTAATTCATTTCTAATGAAAAAAAATGTATGACCCCATGTGGGGTATTTCATTACCCGGGAGAAATTGCTTTACAATAATTGGTTGTTTATTTCTCCTTTATCCCTTGTGAAAATTCAACATTTTAGTGGAAAAAAAATTGTGATATTAATTTTTTCCGCCTAATTCTAATAAATTCTGCAAAAGACCCGTGGAGTTTAAATGCCCACTATATCCCTAGATAAATTCCTTGAGGGGTGTTTCCAAAATTGGGTAAGTTGGGGGGCTTCCACTGTTTTGGTCTCTCCAGTGCATTGCACACGTGGCATGGCACCGAAAAACAATCCAGCAAAATCCGTGCTCCAAAATCCAAATGGCGCTCCTTCCCTTCTGAGCCTTGCTGTGGGTCCAATCAGCAGTTTATTACCACATATGAAATATTACCGTAATCAGGAGACATTGCTTTACAAATGTTGGGGTGCATTTTCTTCATTACTTCTTGTAAATATTAAAAATTTCTATGTTTGAGAAAAAAAAGTAGATTTTCATTTTTACAGACTAACTAATAAATTTTGTGAAAAACCTGTGTGGTCAAAATGCTCACAATACCTCTAGATAGATTCCTTGAGGGGTGTAGTTTCCAAAATGGGGTAACTTTTGGGGTGTTTCCACTGTTTTGGCACCACAAGACCTCTTCAAACCTGACAAGGTGCCTAAAATATATTCTAAAAAAAAAAAAAAAAGGAGGCCCAAAATCCTCTAGGTGCTCCTTTGCTTCGGAGGCCGCTGTTTCTGTCCATTACCACACTAGGGCCACATGTGGGATATTCCTAAAAACTGCAGAATCTGGGCAATAAATATTGAGTTGCGTTTCTTCTGTGTTACAAAAACAAATGTATTAGAAATGAATTTCGGCCAAAAAAATAAAATTTGTAAATTTCACCTCTACTTTGCTTTAATTGCTGTGAAACGCCTAAAGGGTTAAAACACTTTGTGAATGCTGATTCGAATACCTTGAGGGGTGCAGTTTTCAAAATAGGGTGACTTCTGGGGATTTTCTAATATATAAGGCCCTCAAAGCCACCTCAGAACTGAACTGGTCCCTGAAAAAATGGCCTATTGAAATTTTCTTTAAAATGTGAGAAATTGCTGCTAAAGTTCTAAGCCTTGTAACGTCCTAGAAAAAAAAAAAGGACGTTCAAAAAACGATGCAAACAAAGTAGACATATGGGAAATATAAACTAGTAAGTATTTTGTGTGGTATAACTATCTGTTTTACAAGCAGATAAATTGTGGTGTTTTTCAGAAATAAATACCAAAATTAATCGACAAAATTTTTTCACTAACATAAAGTACAACATGTCACGAGAAAACAATCTCAGAATCGCTTGGATCGGTAAAAGCATTCCAACGTTATTACCACATACAGTAACACGTCGAATTTGAATAAAATCGGCTGGGTCCTGAAGGCCAAAATAGGCTGGGTCCTGAAGGGGTTAAAATTGGATGTAAGAAAGCAAAAATATATTCAGTAAAGCATTCCTATAGTCAAGGAAAGGGTCCAACCGATCAGATGGTCTCACATTTTAAAAGCTTGCCCTCCAATAAACGGACTATGTCTGATCTCCTGTATTTTTGTGTTTGAAGAAGGGACTATGCAAGGACTTCCAGCTTATCGCAATAGTCCATTGGGCAGCAGACCGATGACAAACCAATTTATATTGTGTATTTGGAAGAACAAGGTCAGCGTTCAATTACGGCAAACAGGGGATTACCTTGATACTGAAGTTTAATTTTGAGTTAATGAGACGTTGGACTCGTTTCCAGTGAGACCCAGTTATTAGACAAGACCACCAGATGTGTGCCAGAGATCTCACTCCACCACAAGTCCTGGAGCAGGTGTTGGGACACGTAGGGATACATTTAGACATGGTCTCTGAAGTCAGAGTGAGAACTTATAGGACGCCTCTTCAATGTTATTTGTGGGGGATAAAGTGCTCGTCTTATCAAAGATCTGGTGCCAAGTGCAATTCTGGAATATTCCCTAAATCCTTTTCCCAAGTCCTCATATATGAAATTGGATCCGTGTAAAATAAACTGTGAAATGGACTATAGAGTTGAGATAGGACCTTTAGCCCGTGGAGAATTGTGACAGATTACTTCAGAGGGTGCAATTTTGTAATCCTTTGTGGTATATTTAGGAAATGACGAAAAAGTCTATATTTGCATATACCTGTAATGTTCCCTTATAGAACCTGGTGGTCCGGACAGAGACCGGTTTGTTATTTTTATACATATTGGACACTAAATGTATGCCAGTTTGAGACCACCCAGAACATTGCCCTGGTGGGAAATCGGGGTTGAGAAGTGATTTCCTTAGCGAAGCAAACTTTTGGGGAAAAATACAAAGGTATAAGTTGTTGGGGGTCTCTAGAGAGTTGGACCCCCAAGTCAGTCAAGCGAGATTGTTTCCAATGTCCTAGGTTTTTGTTTTTTTTGGCCCGAGTAGAAATGTATAGATGCCCCTAACCGTCCCCCAAGACCAAACTGCAACAGTGCTTGATGTAGGTATTACCAGCAAGCCAAGTCGAAAAGCCTTTTGGAGTTGTTGTTGAGAGAGGATGCATGCAATATTTCATTCACGAAAGCCTACTGTTGTCGTCATTTTTTTTAATTATTATTATGTATGTATTTTTTTGTCTTTCACACGGCCAGTGCACTTCATTATAAGCATTTGCATGGAGAGCAGTTCCCTAAAGTACTTTTATTATGATTCTGCCTGTGATCCAGCAGACACGGCTTCATCAATCATCATGTGTCTGTCAAAAGGGTGAAGCAAATCCATGTCACTGCTCCATTATGAAATCACTTCACCTGTTAAAGGAAGCTATTCCTAGAACACAACTACATTCAAAAAGTGCTGTATGTGTGGTTTCCCAATGTTCTGGCACCACGCGGAAAAGTGGGGACGGCTCTACTCAATTTTAGCCAGTAGATGGCGCCATTAAACAAACTGAAAACCAACATTACTGCACATGTTCAACTAAAGGTCAATAAACTTATAGAGGATTATGAAAGGAGACTCCATTTCCAGTATGTAACGTAATGTTTAGGGTATATAATGCATCGAAGTCGTTTAATGCCCAGCTAATAAAAAAACAACATGAATGTTTAGTAAAACAGTCAGAAGTTCAGAACATTTAGTGAGGGAACAGAAAGCCATAATGGCAGCAAAATGACTCTGATTTTACTAGGCAAGAGTGCACCCCCCTTCCTAAGTGTGGTAATGAAAATCAGCACCTCCATAAAGCTCATCAGCAGAGGGAAGCATGAAGTGCTCTAAAGTTTCCTGCTAGACTGCTGCGCTGACTCTGGACTTGATATAACACAGTGGACCAACACTGCTGCTCAGTGGTCCAAAGTCCTGTTTTCAGATGTAAGTAAAATTTGCATTTCATTTGGAAAAATCGGTCCCAGAGTCTGGATGAAGAGTGGAGAGACGTCAAGACAAGTGTCTTGCGGTCCAGTGTGAAGTTTCCACAGTCAGTGATGGTTTGGAGGCCGTGTCATCTGCTGGTGTTGGTCCACTGTGTTATATCAAGTCCAGAGTCAGGAAATTTTCGAGCACTTCATGCTTCCCTCTGCTGACAAGCTTTATGGAGATGCTGATTTCATTTTCCAGCAGGACTTGGCACCTGCCCACACTGCCAAAAGTACCAATACCTGGTGTAATAACCACAGTATCACTGCGCTTGATTGGCCAGCAAACTCGCCTGACCTAAATTCCATAGAGAATCTATACGGTATTGTCAAGAGGAAGATGAGACACCAGACCCAACAATGCAGACGAGCTGAAGGCCTCTATCAAAGCAACCTGGGCTTCCATAACACCTCAGCAGTGCCACAGGCTGATCACCTCCATGCCACGCCGCATTGATAACACCTCAGCAGTGCCACAGGCTGATCGCCCCCATGCCACGCCGCATTAATAACACCTCAGCAGTGCCACAGGCTGGTCGCCTCCATGCCACGCCGCATTGATAACCCCTCAGCAGTGCCACAGGCTGATCGCCCCTATGCCACGCCATATTGATAACACCTCAGCAGTGCCACAGGCTGATCGCCTCCATGCCATGCCGCATTGATAACCCCTCAGCAGTGCCACAGGCTGATCGCCCCTATGCCACGCCACACTGATGCAGTAATTCATGCAAAAGGAGCCACGACCAAGTATTGAGGGCATATACTGTACATACTTTTCACTTGACCAACATTTCGGTATTAAAAATAATTTTGAAATTGGGCTTATATAATATTCTAATTTTCGGAGACAGTAAATTTTGGGTTTTCATTAACTGTTACCATAATCATCAACATTAAAAGAAAACAAATGCTGGGAATAGATCGCTCTGTGTGTAATGAATCTATAGAATTTATGAGTTTCACTTTTTGAATTAAATTACTGAAATAAATTAACTTTTTGATGATATTCTAATTCATTCAGAAGGACTAGTGTGTATATATATATATATATATGCGTTAGCGGTAAAAAGCAACTTAAAGAGGCTCTGTCACCAGATTTTGCAACCCCTATCTGCTACAGATGATTCTGCAGCAGCATCGGCGTTTGCAGGTAAGTCGATGTAGCTACTTACCTGCAAATGCTGATGCTGCTGCAGAATCAACTGTAGCCTCTGGTGCCGACACGATGCAGGACCTGTGAGTGACGTCACAGTGCTGCACTGCCAGAAGCTGGGCGTTCTGAAGAGAAGTGGATGATACTTCTATACACAACGCCCAGCTAGTAAAAGTAGTAAAAACGCCCCGATGTACGCACATAATACACGCCCACTTGTACTTTTACTTTTCAACACGCCCAGTTGTACTTTTGCAAGCCTCATTTGCATAAATACGAAAATGGTCATAACTTGGCCAAAAATGCTCGTTTTTTAAAAATAAAAACGTTACTGTAATCTACATTGCAGCGCCTATCTGCTGCAATAGCAGATAGGGGTTGCAAAATCTGGTGACAGAGCCTCTTTAAATGTAAAATAATAAATAGGAATTCTGACTTTGTATTCTCTTACCATTTACAGAGTCAATGTTTTCTTCTGAGCTTGAAGAACTTTCCTCATCGCCAACAGTTATCATTCCTAATGTTTTCCTCTCTTTTGACTGGTCTTGCACGGATATCTTTTCTTTGCTGCTCATTCGACACACAGAGCTTCTGAAAAGTGGAACAAACAAGGCCGGCGTCAGCAATGATATCACGACACTACAATGTATCGTCATTCATTCTGTGCTGCAGTTTATGCACGAGTCTCCCAGAATTGAAAGCACAAAACACCCCTGGCAGAGAACGCAATGACTGCAGGTGGCACACAGATCTTTGACTGGTTGCTCATTGTCAGTGATTTGCTGTATCTGCTGTGAAAACAGAAAGACTCAACATTGATACAAACGACAAAAATAAAAAGGTGAAGATCACAGCGGTCATATGTGCAACACGTTCCCAAAGCTGGAAAAGCTGTACCTAACACCACTGCTTACACAACTTCACAACATTACCATAATAGAAATGCTGAAAGTGATAGATCACAGCTAAGCGTCAACTGAACAGGCTTCATTCATGGCAGACATCTATTTATAGTGGGAGATGGGAGAATTAGAGGGGTTAACCAGCTTTGCAAAAATTATCTACAAAAGGGCATTCGGCACCAATGTTTGAAAATTCATTTTATTACATATGGGATTATTCAATGAAATAAACTCTTACTTTTTTACTGTTATATTAAGCCATGTTTCAGAAATTTTACTTAGTAGTCGAAGGGTTTTGCCTTTCTATGAACGAGTCTAAAGGTTGGAGCTTCAGCGAGGGCTTTGACCAATCAAGTTCACTGTTCCTTAGAAGAAAGTGGGAGGTCACACGACAGGCCAATCAGATGGCACCTCGTAGCATTGTATAGAGTCCAAGACCTTTATGTTCTTTTACACCTTGCACCCGAACAGAGGCGCTATCAAGGGTTAATAAAGAACAACTGTCTTCCAAGACACAGATAACGTACTCGCCCTGAATGGTGCGGCAGCGGTTGACAGAAGTAGTAAACATGGGGAATACCTTCGTGACCCTGCTGGAAACGAGCACGTGGGGGGCAATTACTCAAAGAAGATGACAAGGGTATGTTTATTCACCCACATTGGGTCTGTTTTATAAATGGTTATCTTCTGGCTGGAGTTTCACTCTAAACGTCACCTCCCATTTGGACAAGCCCTTTCCATATGCCATTTTATTACATAACAGAGAGGGTTCCCCAGGTTGGGACCCCCATCTTTGAGAAGAAAGCTGATTCAAAGAGTGACTACCACTCGCAGACCCATCTCGCCTATGTTTTAGATGGTCGTCGTATTGATTTAAATATGAACTACAGTTGAGCGTTTTGCTCCTTCCGCTGTGATCAGCGCTCCATATCAGGCTGAAGACGACTTACACAGAATGTTAATGAACACATTCAGCTTGACAGGGAGCACCGAATACAGCCTACAGGGTAGGGCACTCAGCTGAGCACTTCTGCGCCTTCATTTCAGCAACGCTCAGGGTTTTAGCACCCAGACACCCACCGATGCAAACTTTTGAGACGTCTCTAAGAATGAATCGAATGAAAAGAACTCCTTCAAAGGGTAAATTCACACACTCCAGACTTCTATGCACATATCGCACTAATTTACAGCGCAATATATGTGGATGCAGTTTTAAAAGCTCCATCCACATGTAGTGGAAAAAAAAAAAAATCAGCGTGCGTGAAATAGGGAGGCATGATGCAGATTTTTAAATATGTAGCAGATCTGCAGCAGATTGTCACAGCGGATTTCCCCCTGTGCACACAGCAAGTGTATGGGCTTTTGTGGAATGCCATCCACATGCATTTAATCACTGATTTTCGGACGCGGATTCTGCATTGAAAATCCGCAGGTAAATCAACAGCTTGTCCGCAGTGTCTGGACTTGGCCTAAGACCACCACACACAGAATAGAAGTGGCTTCTAACACAGATCTGCAGCAATGCTACACAATATAAGCTCACCTCCTGTGTTTACTAGTGTTTACAGTCTGTTGGTCCATGCCGGTATCAATAACTGCTCTTTTAAGATTTGCCTCTTTTTCACTCCGTAACTACAAAAAACGGCAACAGAAATACATTAGTGGGATCAAGAAATGTGTTCACAGAAATTTTTGCTTAAATGGTCACCGTCGTTTCAACAAACTTTGCATAAATCAATAGTAGATAAGAATATAAGACATTTTTAAATATATTTTATTAGAGAACATTGCCTCATTCTCCACTTATGAGCCACTTCTGCTCCTCCCACCTGCCTCCTGAACTGATAATTCACTCTCAATTCGCTGCTAAAATCTGTCTAGAGAGATCAGATAGATTATCAACTCACTGAGGGATCAGGTTACATGCTGCCCATAGAAGCCTACGGAGAGGGGGAGAAGGTAATAGGAACAGAGAGACAAACACAGACGTGCTGCTGCTGGTAAGAGGTATATGCCACTCCAGTGCTGGATTCTTAGTTATACTGCATGTCTTTTATTGTAAACCCTTGAATTTAATGACCGGTGGATGCGCTTCGAGCAGAAATCACCACCACCACATGTTCCCGGTAGCTGTAGATAAGTTTTGCCAAATGTTGGGAAGGAATTTTGGACCATTTCTCCCTGAAAAAAATGTTTTCAGTTGATCAATATTTCTGGGATGCCTTGCGTGCACAGAACTATTCGGGTCATGCAACAGCAACTCGATAGCGTTTAGGTCAGGACTCAGCTATTTACTTGTGTGCTTTGGGTCCGTGTCTTGTTGCATCACCCAATATCTCTTCAGCTTGAGCTCCTGGACTGCTGCCCTTACATACTCCTGTAAAATGTTTTGATACACGTTTCGATTCATTGTTCCCTTCCAAGGCATCCCCAGGGGCATCAAAGCAGCCCCAAACCACCATGCTCCACAGTTGTGATAAGGTTTTGGTGTCTGTGAGAATTGCACTTTTTACGCCAACCGTGGCGTTTTGCATTTGTGCTAAAAAGTTCCACTCTTGTTTTATATCTGACCGTAGAATATTTTCCAAGAATTATGTGGAACATCTAGGTGATCTCGGGCAATCTTTTCATTGGACACCAGCTGCATCATTCGTGGTGTTAGTCTTTTAAAACAATTCTAGTTCAGTGTTTTTCTAATAGAAGACACATGAACAGAAGTTTTTGCAGTTTGTAGAGTCAGTAAGTGTTATGCGGTCACCCCTTTCATATTGTGCTCTTGGAGGGACACCTGCCCACTCCTAGGTAGTGTAGCAATAGCCCTAAAATTAATCTGTCTAAACGAGGATTGATGTACACCAAGGCTTTAGCAATGTAGCTGTTTCCAGCTTCAGGCCTCTCTATAACAAGTCTTATAAAAGCAGTTTGCCTCGAGACATGGTTCGCACTACCAAATCTTTCATGGGAAGACCAGATTTGCCAGTAACCAGTGTGCCTTTATTTATTGGGCAAAGCACATGTGAACCTCACACTCACAAACTTAATATCTTCATTAAAACGCCTTTTGCCAAATAGCTCTTAAATAAGTCATTATCACGGACCTTTTTTGCCCTGCACTTTTGATGTTTACTCAATGTGCTCAATAAAAGACACGAGCAGTACAACTATGTGTTATTAGTTTATATGGATCGCCACACCGATCAGCTGTTCCGGCGCCCAGAGGCAGCCAGAGGCTATGCTGTGATCAGTGCTGGCAGCAGTAGGCTCCGACCACTGTATAGCGGCCATGTTGGGTCACTTGAACAGGAGAAGAGCTGCAGCACGGCCGCTATACAGTGATCAGAGCCTTCTGCTTCCGCCACAACATCTGCATAGCTCCCGGCTGCCTCAACAGCTGGTCGGTGCATGGTCCGGGTGACGGACCCCACTGATCATATACGAATGACCTATCCTGTGGAGAAGTCAACAGTATAAGACCCAACCCCAACAAGGACAACCCCTCTAAAGGTCTCAAGCGCACAGCAGAGCCCAGAAGCAAAGCTTGGGGAGATGCGGGAAAGCACTACTTAGATGAATTTTCCAAGGCATGCCCTTATCAATAAGCACTGCTACCCCCAGCCACTACCTCAAGACTACTGTGGCAAGGTTGCCTGTAATAGGTTCCATCGTGTTTCTGTCATTGTGTTCCTCATTTTGTCCACCAAAAACAACTAAATGTGCTGCCTTACTTTCTTCTAAGTTTGCACAGAGGTGACACAGATGTGAACAGAGCCTAACTTAGCTTAAATTCAGAAATAAAAAAAAGCATGTGTGAGCATTACTTACATCTTCCTGCTTCTTCTGCAGCTCTTCTAAAAGGCCAACAATCTCCTCATCTGCCACATCACAAGGCCTCTGACCCTGAAAGCAGAATATCCTGTGAGAAGGATACACGGCACATAACCAACCATGTACACAGTATGAAGACGACAGTATGAGAAAAGACAACAAAGGTCAAAAGCAGCTGCCCATGGGTGGGTATAGGGGCATTCTTTACCATCAATTGACGTGCTGATGTACCAGCAAATAATAGCCTATAGATTAAAAAAAAAGAAGGCCAATCTTTACTTAAAATAGCAATTAATATACCAGAGATTTAGTGAGGATATCCATTTATGGGGATTTTGTGACGGATCTTCATGGTCCATTCAGCATCATGATATGCTGTCCATGATGATTACATAATATTAATCAGGTCTTACCACATTATTGAGGGCATTCATGTCACAGAAGTTTTCCACCAGAAGTCGACAGGCATCTTCCACTCCCCAGTGGGCAGCGGCATGCAGGGGCGTCCAGCCATCTTTATCCCGCACATTTGGATCAAAATTGGCCTGAAGCAGAAGCCTAGTCAGAGAGTGTGGACAGAGGGACTTCAATGGCCAGCTCCAGATCCATTATGCAAAAGATGATCTCCAATTTAACCAGCTTACCTCATGACCTCTATGTAGCCTTTAGCTGCTGCCACGTGCAGGGCGCCGGCCCCAGTCTTTGGATGCCTGATGTCTTCCCTTTTCCCTGCATTCAGCCACTGTCGGGCGTCTTGAAGCATCACCTCCTCCTCCTCCCGCTTGGCTGCATCGATGTCTATGCCTACGATGACAAGAACATAATGGCATCTCAGAACTAGAAGTATAGAGAGGACTTGTATCCTATTAATATATACAGCGGTCGGAATTCTCCAGGTTCTTCTTCCATCCTCGCTCATTTCACCTCTAGATCCATTCTTTAGGGAGCCAGGAACTGGGAGCATCTTTGGATCTGTTCTTGGATCCGGCTGTAACTATTCGGCTGATAAACATATTACAATCTTATATACAGCTCCAATTTGTCTACAAACCTGGATCATCAATAGATGTTATATGGCAATAGCCTGTACCGATGTTTCAGGGTTCTCTGTACATTTTTAGTAAATTCCTTTAATCATCCTTGCTATAAATAATTATACAGTGAACTCTGCAGCATACGTCCCTCGAGACATATATTACACCAAGTATTAACTGGAAGACTACAGATTACCGGTTCTTAATATAGCTCTTGATATCACCAAACAGTTGTGCGAGATATAGCGGGATCATTGTGACGAACACATAAGAGGTGTATTTGTAGTCCGGGTTAAACCCTTAACATTTTACCCTGTATTATGATCTGGCCCTTTCTCCTTTGGCTTAACCTTAGCTCAGGCTGCTGCTGCTCCATTCTGCCCTCATGCTTTACACTGCAGTATTGTGTCCTGAGATTGGCTGCTTTGTATTATAGCCCATCAAGAAGTCTGTGCATATTGACATATGCAGTCAGCACTGCCTCCCGGTAAATGACATATGCACAGACAGTACTGCCTCCCGGTAAATGACATATGCAGACAGTACGCCCTCCCTGTAAATGACATATGCACAGACAGTACTGCCTCCCTGTAAATGACATATGAACAGACAGTACTGCCTCCCTGTAAATGACATATGCACTCAGTACTGCCTCCCTGTAAATGACATATGCACAGACAGCACTGCCTCCCGGTAAATGACATATGCACAGACAGCACTGCCTCCCTGTAAATGACATATGCACAGACAGTACTGCCTCCCTGTAAAGGATATATGCACAGACAGCACTGCCTCCCTGTAAATGACATATGCACAGACAGCGCTGCCTCCCGGTAAATGACATATGCACAGACAGTGCTGCCTCCCTGTAAATGACATATGCACTCAGTACTGCCTCCCTGTAAATGACATATGCACAGACAGTACTGCCTCCCTGTAAAGGATATATGCACAGACAGTACTGCCTCCCTGTAAATGACATATGCACAGACTGTACGCCCTCCCTGTAAATGACATATGCACAGACAGTGCTGCCTCCCTGTAAATGACATATGCAGACAGTACGCCCTCCCTGTAAATGACATATGCACTCAGTACTGCCTCCCTGTAAATGACATATGCACAGACAGTACTGCCTCCCTGTAAAGGATATATGCACAGACAGTACTGCCTCCCTGTAAATGACATATGCACAGACTGTACGCCCTCCCTGTAAATGACATATGCACAGACAGTACTGCCTCCCTGTAAATTACATATGCACAGACTGTACGCCCTCCCTGTAAATGACATATGCACTCAGTACTGCCTCCCTGTAAATGACATATGCACAGACAGTACTGCCTCCCTGTAAAGGATATATGCACAGACAGTACTGCCTCCCTGTAAATGACATATGCACAGACTGTAAGCCCTCCCTGTAAATGACATATGCACTCAGTACTGCCTCCCTGTAAATGACATATGCACAGACAGCACTGCCTCCCTGTAAATGACATATACACAGACAGTACTGCCTCCCTGTAAAGGATATATGCACAGACAGCACTGCCTCCCTGTAAATGACATATGCACAGACAGTACTGCCTCCCGGTAAATGACATATGCAGACAGTACGCCCTCCCTGTAAATGACATATGCACTCAGTACTGCCTCCCTGTAAATGACATATGCACAGACAGTACTGCCTCCCTGTAAATGACATATGCACAGACAGCACTGCCTCCCGGTAAATTACATATGCACAGACAGTGCTGCCTCCCCGTAAATGACATATGCAGACAGTACGCCCTCCCTGTAAAGGACATATGCACAGACAGCACTGCCTCCCTGTAAATGACATATGCACAGACAGCACTGCCTCCCTGTAAATGACATGCACAGACAGTACTGCCTCCCCTTAAATGACATATGCACAGACTGTACGGCCTCCCTGTAAATGACATATGCACAGACAGTGCTGCCTCCCTGTAACTGACATATGCACAGACAGTACTGCCTCCCTGTAACTGACATATGCACAGACAGTACTGCCTCCCTGTAAATGACATATGCGCAGACAGTACTGCCTCCCTGTAAATGACATATGCACAGACAGTACTGCCTCCCTGTAAATGACATATGCACAGACAGTACTGCCTCCCTGTAAATGATATATGCACAGACAGTACTGCCTCCCTGTAAATGACATATGCACAGACTGTACAGCCTCCCAATCTCATTAGGCATGGGAACCACATGCCTTCCTGACTTGTGAGACAGAAATTGAAAGCCGATTTCAGAAAGTGCATTTCTCTACAAATAGAAACAATGGTTTGCATAACACAACAAGTAAAAGAGAGAAGAGGTTATGGTACTTTTCCACCGTCCAATTCGTTGATCGGCATTGGTTTGCTCCTTTCACAAGGAACTAGTATGGGGACGAGCGCTCGTTCCCATACATTTCCATCATGTCGGCAGCACATTTACCTGTTTTCGCAGGGAGCTATGCGGACGACAACGATAATATTTTGGGCATTTAAAACAATACAATCAGCCGATGAACAAGCGTTTGCTTGTTCATCGGCTGATCGTTGCCTTGTTTACACAGGGCAATTATCGGGAACGAGAGTTCCATAAACACTAATTTCCTCGGTAATTGGCCGGTGTAAAAGGGCCCTTAGAGATCGAGAGAGTTCTGGACAAATTGCAAACAGTGGTCTACATTTCACCTATGGCTGTGATAAAAAAAACTCTACAATGAATCAACAGGGTTACAGATTTTCTCTGCTCCTTCCCTACTATAGGTTAAGATTGATCAGGCTTTAGTCACCTAAATCGATATTCGCAATGTATGAAGTGCAACCAGAATTTGTGAGTGACCCGCGTCTGCAGCTTTTTCATCCCTTTGCAGGTCTTTAACCCTTTCACGGCCAAGGATGTATGTAATACATCATAGGACTTTAAACGCTTGACACGGCTAAAATATAAGGACTAGAGCTTAGATCTAGATGCAATATTCATGGTGGAGCACTCAGCTGGTCACAGAACTGGATGAATAATCTTAGGAGGGGGGGGGGGAGCTGCAAGTGATAGCAGAAAGAAAGATCTCATCCTATTACAGTCATCCCTCCACCCCGTACTACCTACAGTGACCTCAGGGGGGTGATAAAGGAACTTTCCTTATGTTGTCATCCCTCTTACCAATCAGGGATGTGGTCTCTTCAGTTCTGGTGATTATGTGCAGATACGTGCATGTAGACACAGGTATAAGTGGACTGTATGTACTCTGCACATCATATACTTTTATCTTTAGAAGCTGTTGTGCATCTCAGGCTTGTCTGCTTGGGTCAGACTTTTACCCACAAAGATTGAGTATTTATGTCTTTTTTTAAACAATGTTTCACTTTGATGCAAAATTACATGAATGCTCCCACGTGTAAATTGTTGAGCAGCATTTTGACAACGTGCCAGGCGTCCGCTTTCATAAAAAAAAAGTGGGTATGGAGGTACATTGTTTTTATTTATTTTTTATTGTAGAATTAAATTATTTTTTTGTGCAGGTCAAAAGTACAAGAGAGGAATTTTCTCTCTACAAGCTTGCTCAGTGGGTAGGCCTTTCCTAGAATGATGCAAGAGCTGTGCACCGATGCAGCTGCATCCCCCTCCTCTCTGCCTTCTATTGTATCAGATCTAGACAGTTTTTTGGGACTGTGAGGAAGTTTCTGAATATTTACATAAAATCTGCCAGCAGAGAAATAGAAACTACAGGCTGCTGAAGGTATTACATAAGATATGATACAAAGTTTGATGCATAACCTGTACTAGGGATTAATTTAAAAAAAAAAATTATATATATATATATATATATATATATATATATATATATATATATACAGGCACACTAACACTAAACCAGTTATTCAATGGCCATACATGAGCATGACAGAATGGCCTTCTAGGACTTCGACCATATACTACTACACATCCTGTTATATGGCCAATTTTACCACAACAATCCTCTCCGTTGTAAGGGTGTTATTTCAGGACATTGTTGTTTTATGGTTAAAAAAATGACAGTAGTGACTGCTCCTGGATGTTAAAGTATAGCCTGTATTTAATGAGGGTTGCCCCATCGGGGCAACTCGCGTCCACACGCCCCATAAGTCTTTGAAAGTGCCAGAGAAGCATAACACTTCCGTATGCGTATTCTACATTTATTCCAGCTTTTAAGCTTTGTTTGACCTTCTGGAATAAATGATTTAAAATCTGTTTGCATTGTGGAAATGTTTTGCTGTGTAGTCAAGGGTCGTGCCGGCAATGGGCCTCATTTTCCAGCATGAAGTAGTTTTCCTGTCATGAATTAATTGCTGCTGTTTGGAAGAAGATTAGCGAGTGCCAGGACTCTCACCTCTCTTTGTAATTTCTGCACGAAGCAGAGTCTCCATACAGTCATCTTCAGCAATGTCCAGTGGAACATCCCCGTCACTGTTCACAGCAGCAATGCTGGCCATATGCTTTAAGAGATACCTGGAAACAGGTTAAAAAAAATAAAGTGTCATGAGTCTGCAAAGTAGTCAACAGCTTTAAAAATATATGCACCAGGTAAAGTATAAAGCCATATTGAGGGCCTACTCTTAGCAAGTGGGACTGAGCAGTGTAAACAATGAAGTGAAGGCGGCACTCATTGTACTGATCGGCAAAAGGCCACCATATATTTTGAAGGAGTTTTCTGGCTTGAATTAAAGGCTATGGACACCAATTTTTATTACATTCTCCCATAAAAAAAACAAAAAAAAAAAACAACCAAAATCATTAATCAAAAATATCCTATCGTTTGGGGCTACAGCTGCTATTCAGACCTATGTGTCTCTGTGGTAATCGGCAACAAACAAAACCATTGTACTTCCTTCCATCTGTCCCCAACTTCAAGGCCCTGTTCACATCACGTCCGAGACTTTCACCATGCACATAGGTCAGGAGTATTGCCCAACATATACTGCTGACTGAAGCGCTGATGAATGCCCTTGTATAGTGGAATAGGTCACCCATATGCTCCCAAAACAAAAAATACCACAGTATAATTTAATGCAGGATGCCTCCTCAAAGACATGATTAGACAACGCTTTTCTATAAAGCAAAAAATAAAAAAAAGTATACCAAACTGACAGATGCCATAAGGTCACTCTTTTGGTGTCCATGGGGTGAGTGGAGCCCTATAAATAAGTTTGGAAAAGTTACCGGCATATACACTAAACTTGGTGTGAACAGAGCCTAACATTTGGTAGATTAGAAAGAAGTAGGGGACAGATGGAAGGAAGTATGACTTTGTATCAGACCATAAAAGGTTTGTTTTTTTTTTGTGGTCGGTTACCACGTACTATTCATAACGCAGTATCAATTTCCTTCTGCTCCCTTTAAAATTAAATTTACATTAAAACTGGAAAGCCTTTTTAACCCTTTAAGAACACAGACAGTTTTTATGTTAAAGGCTGTAGACGCCATCGACATGAATTATTTTTTTTTTACACATGTTCGTAATACCTGGTGTCAAAGTTGCAATAAGACTCATGCTGCAATCTTCATTCTTTCAATCATTTTCAGACCCGCTGATATTCAGTTTGCAATATGTTGTTAGTTTCAGACTTTTCTCATGTGGTTGTGTCCCTCCCAGTAATAAATGATATGTGAGGTCTGTGTGTCCAGGATGCTGCTACCTTCATTAGCTCTTATATAGCACCACAGCTTCATTCCTGTACTGCTTTCTCCTGCTACAGCCATAAAGGGGTCTCTTCTCCCTCGTCTGGACACCTATACTGAGGTGTGTGTGATTTCCCCCTCACTTTGCAGTGTTTTTGTAGGCCTTTCTCTCCTTTTTCTCTACACTGTTAGCCTGCGTGATTCCCCCCAGCTTTCCTCTCTATGTACACGCTGATAAAGTTCAGCCTATGTGATCTGCCCTCCCTAACTATGCTTTCTCCCCTCTCCACACTCTGATCTGCCATTTACAACCTCCTCCCTCTCCCTGCTGCCATTTATAAAATGGAGAGTCGATCTATGTCAGAATCAGCAGTACAGCCAGTTATGTACAGGAGTTAAGGTCCATTTATACAAGCAGATATTCATATTAGCCATCTTTGATACGATTGCTGTAAATGATCTAATAGAAATTACACACCAGTATTTACACAACATAATTGTCTCAATCGAAATTCATTGTTTGGTTGCCTATTTAACAATGTCACATTTTGGCTATCAAACTATTCATGTTTACATACCAGAATGTCATAACGACCAATGATTATTTGCACAATCGAAGAGTGTTTAATCGCTAGCTGCTACACGTATTCACATTAAGCGATTATCGTGCCTGCCCGCTTGTTAGCGTTGGAATCTGTCCAATTAGCTGCCTGTGTAAATGGGCTTTTAATTAGACTCTACAGCAGTAAAAAACGGTAGGACATTTTTAGTGAAGACTATTTAGAAAGTATCTTAATTTTGCATTAAGGAAGCAAACTAGCAAAAAAAAATAAAAAATTCAGTGCAAAGGACTAAAAAAAAAAAAAATTTTACTTGCTGTCCCACCGCATTTTTTTTCTTTTTCTTTTAACAGCCATAATTTTTTTATGTTTTTATTGTTGCAACTCTATATGGGCACATTTTCTCAGTGGCACTGTTAGGGTAAGGCCACACGATGCAGCCACGTTGCATTTTCAAACCGCAGCAAGTCATTTTTTAATAGAAGTCTAGGGTGAAATTTGTGTTATGGACAGACTGCTGCTATTATATTACAATGTGTTTTTTTGTGCAGTTGACTGCATCTTCATAATGTCCGACTGCATGCGGTTAATGACCGCGCTGCCAAAGTTGTTGCTGAACTGCTTGTGGTTTTGCTAACAGTTCTGCAATGCATTGTAATGAACTATATACAGGAAGCACGTAACAGTTTTCACTGGTGTTGAAGTTTATGTCCATCAATTATCTCCTTTATAATGCTGCAGTTCTGTTGCGTTTTTTTTTAGAGACAAACAACGAATGCAGTTGACCACATGCGGTTCTCATATGCAACAAAACCGCGTAAATGACGAACTGTGTAGCCTTACCCTTAACACCTTAGTGACTGCCCCATAGTGTTTTTAGGGCGGCCACTAATGGGCTTTATTCTGATGCATCGGCCTTTTTACAGCGCTGCATCAGGATAAACAGAGCAGGGAGCCGTTAAAGGTCCCTGCTCTAACGGGTGAGATCGATATATCATATCGATCTCGCCTGTTTAACCCCTCAGATGCAGCGCTCAATAGCGTGCACCGCATCTGAGTGGTTTTGGAGAGAGGGAGGGAGCTCCCTCTCATCCCGACACCCGGCGATACGATCGCCAAGTGTCTGTGTCTCCAATGGCAGCCGGGGGCCTAATAAAGGCCCCCAGGTCTGCCTGGAGCGAATGCCTGCTACATCATGCCGGAGGCATGACCTAGCAGATGCCTGTCCGTTTTAAACGGCTGTAATACACTGCAATACAAAAGTATTGCAGTGTATTATAATAGCGATCGGAGAATCGCATATTAAAGTCCGCTAGTGGGACTAGTAAAAAAGTAAAAAAAAAAAAGTTTCATAAAGTTATTAAAAAAAAATTTGAAAAAAATGAAAAACACACCTTTTCCCCTTACAAAGTGCTTTACTATTAAAAAACAAAACAAAATAAAAGTAAAAAAGTTACACATATATGGTATCGCCGCGTCCGTAACGACCCCGATTATAAATCTATTACATTATTTAACCCGCACGGTGAACGCCGTAAAAAATGTAATAAAAAATGATGCCAAATTTGCTGTTTTCTGTGAATCCTGACTTTAAAAAAAATGTGATAAAAAGTGATCAAAAAGTCGCATCTACTCCAAAATGGTACCAATAAAAACTACAAGTCTTCCTGCAAAAAAAAAAAAAAAAAAGCCCTCATACAACCGCATCCGCGAAACAATAAAAAAAAGTTATGGCTCTTCAAATATGGAGACACAAAAACAAATAATTTTGAAAAAAAAAAAGCGTTTTTACTGTGTAAAAGTAGTAAAACATACAGAAACTATACAAATTTGGTATCGTTGCAATCATAACAACCCGCTGAATAAAGTTATTGTGTTATTTATATCACACGGTAAACGGCGTAGATTTAAGACGCGAAAAAGTGGCGAAATTTCAGGTTTTTTTCTATTCCCCCCCCAAAAAAAAGTTAATTAAAGTTAATCAATAAATAATATGTACCTCAAAATGGTGCTATTAAAAAATACAACTTGTCCTGCAAAAAACAAGACCTTATACAGCGATGTCGATGCAAAAATAAAAAGGTTATAGCTCTTGGAATTAGGGATGCACGGTGCATCGAAACTTCGATACTGTTTCGATACTGTGCATCCCTAAACGGTTCGATACCGCTATTTCCTGTATTTCGATACTGAGCTGCGAAGCCGCACAGCTCCGTATAGTAATACATGAATGTATGGGAGCGCGGCTGTGTAATTCAGCCACAGCCCCGCTCCTGAGTCATGATACGTTCGCGGGGTCAGGATGATGCGATGCGGCCGGCGCTGCACTAATGATTGCCGGCACTGGAGACAGAACATGGCGGGCACACTGCAAAACACCCCCATGTTCTGTCCTCAGTGCCTGAAACTCCGCTCATTAGTGCAGCGCCGGCCGCATCACCTCATACTGACCGCGCGCGCACTTCCTGTCAGGAGCGGGGCAATGGCTGTATTACACAGCCGCAGCCCCGCTCTATAACGGCGGAGATCAGAGAAACCTCTCATCTCCGCCGTTATTCCCCTGAATGCTGCGATCACAGCGGACTGCAGCATTCAGGGGAAAATGAGAAGGGGGGATGCCCCTGGATCGCGTCACAGGGAATTCCTGTGACGCGATCGAGGGCCATACCATATATGGGCAGACAGCCCAGGGTCTATTGACGGACCCCAGGGCTGTCTTACCATATTTCATGTTGTTAGGACATACCCAAGTATGTCCTAACAACTGCCTGTGTACTATACATACACAGGCTAATGTACTGGCACATATCTGATATATGTCTGTGTGTTATCTGTCCACAGGCTAATGTACTGGCACATATCTGATATATGTCAGTACATTAAAGTTTAAAAATAAAGTAAAAACAAAAACGCTGTCAAAAAATGAAATAAACACGGCTTTCATTCACTTATTAATGTGAGGCGCGAGGTGCGATGAATTTACCCTCCATGTTCCTCACATTAATAGTAATTAACCCCATCATGTACCTCGCACATTAACCCACTATGACTGAGAAACATGATGGGATTAATTACTATTAGGCTGGGTTCACACGACCATGTTACGTCCGTAATGTACGGAACGTATTTCGGTCGGAAGACCCGGACCGAACACACTGCAGGGAGCCGGGCTCCTAGCATCATAGTTATGTACGACGCTAGGAGTCCCTGCCTCGCTGCAGGACAACTGTCCCGTACTGTAATCATGATTACAGTACGGGACAGTAGTTCCACGCAGAGGCAGGGACTCCTAGCGTCGTACATCACTATGATGCTAGGAGCCCGGCCCCCTGCAGTGTGTTCGGTCCGGGTCTTCCGGCCGAAATACGTTCCGTACATTACGGACGTAACATGGTCGTGTGAACCCAGCCTCAATGTGAGGTGCGTTCAAAATTCATCACACGTCGCGCCTCACATCAGAAAACTGAAGATTTTTTTTTTTTTATTACTGTTGGCAAAGTATCGAAATTGGTATCGAAATCGCAATACTAAATGAAGTATCGGTATCGAAGTCCAAATTCTGGTATCGTGACATCCCTACTTGGAATACGACGATGGAAAAACGTAACAAATGGCTTGGTCATTAAGGTCTAAAATAGGCTCGTCATCAAGGGGTTAAGGTACATAAACATTCACATTTAACTTTTATGTTTTGCTTTTTCTATGCTGTTCATCATGTGGTATAAATAATATACCAACTTTAATCAACAGGGCAGTTACAATTACGGCTAGAACACAAATATATATTTTTATGTTTGATCACTTCTATTCAATAAAAAAAAATCATTACGGAAAAAAAATGTTGTTTTGGTTTTAATCTACTTGCATATATCTATAAACTGATAGTACACAGGCAGTTGTTAGGACATACCTAAGTATGTCCTAATAGGAAATATGGCCAGACAGCCCTGTGGTCATTCAATGGACCCTGGGCTGCCTGCCCATATATGGTATGTCCATCGATAGAGTCATAGGCATTCCCTGTGACGCGATCCAAGGGGCATCCCCCTTGAATACTGCCCAATACTTAGTCAGCTTTAATCGCAGAATTCATGCGAAAAGCAGAAGAGATCAGAGGTTTCCCTGATCTCCGTCGTTAGAGCGTGGCTACGGCTGTGTAATACAGCCATTGCCCCGCTTGACAACGATGGGACCAGCGTTTTACTAATGAGCGGCGACGCTGGCCCTGAAGACAGAACATGGGGGTGTTTTGCAGTGCGCCCAACATGTTCTATGTCTTCAGTGCCGGCGCTCATTAGTGCGGCGCCGGCCGCAACACTTCATGCTGACCATGCACGCACACACTTGTCAGGAGTGGGGTAACGGCTGTACTATACAGCCGCAGTCCAGCTCGGACTACATTCATGTGTTAAAATACTAAGCTGTGCGAGTTAACAGTATTGAACCGTTTGAGGGTGCACAGAATCCAAATAGTATAGATATTTCAATGCATTATGCAACCCTTCTCTGTAATGACCTTTGATACATACATTTATACTTAGTAGAGTTAAAGACAGCTGAGGGCTGACCTAATAACTATGTATTTCTTGTATACTCGTGGCAGAAGTCATACACAATGTTCCATGTGCGATATGACTAGCATGCCGCTAGATGTACAGCCATCATTGAGTAACATAGCGGCAACACCAGACTTACTAATAGAAGACAATTTAAGAAAAAAACAAAAACGCAGTTATTAATGTTACACAAAACGCGCATAATTAACCCTTTACTCACTCTGCTATTTCCATGTAGCCACAGGAGGCCGCAACGTGTAACGGTGTCCATCCTTCGTTGTCCGCTTGATTCACATTGGCACCATGGTTAACTAGGAATTCTACCACTTCTAGGTTCTCATCTATACATGCCTAGCAAAAAACAATATGACACAGTCAAAAACAAGAAAAATAAATAATGCAACAAATTGCACATATACAGTTACAGAATAATCCCCAAAACAAGTAGGAGAAGAAGTTTTCTGCCAATTCTTCTACTTAGTTATTGTATTCAATTTATCAGTTGTAAAAAAGCTGTGTGACAAATAATGTAGCTGCCATTACAGCGCCCTCCGCAGGTGAATGTGCAGGGAAATTGCTAACTTTGTTTTTCTTTCCCTCGATTTAAATGGGTGCCATGAAATAAGAAAAAAAAGTTACTGCTTTATTCCAGAAATAGCGCTCCTTTTTCCCCCATGGCAAGGTATCGTAGCACTGGTGAAATAATTCACTGAATATAAGAGGTACTATTTTAAAATCACCATTATCATATTGATTTTGCAAAAAAAAAAAAAACATTGATCATTACTGAAATTCTGAAGACTGACGCAGGCATGTTGAATTTATATGGGAAATAAGCTGTGGTGAGAAGAGTCTACTAGCGATCTCCCCATCATGGAAGCACACATGCTTAGCTGAGCCACATGTTTATGCCTAACATTTAAAATGGGGTCTCTTGAACCCCCCCCCCCCCCCTACCTTGTCCCTCTGCTTTCTGGCCTCCTAGTTACGAGGTGGCTTAGAGTATTGAAACAGTCTAGCTACATTGTTTCCGTAACTTCCATAGAAGCCAACAGGAATTCGGGAAACAACGTAGAACAATGAGATACTCGGTTTCTGTAGTTCCCGAAACAATGTAGCTTGCACAGGTATGCGGTTTGGGTACTCGCGGCCACCTTGTAACTCATTATCTGGAGAGCAGCGACAGTGGGACAACATACATCGCGGGCCGGGTTCAGTTTTAAAGATAGGTGTGGGTCAGACGTGGGACCCGCATCGATCAGACATTTAAAGCTTATCCTGCGGATATGCTATAAGGGAACATTCACGTGGCGGAATTGCTGTTGAATTTCCGCTGCGGACAGTCTGCTGTGGAATTCTCCAGCGGCCGTTTTTTACAGTTGTTTCAATACATTTTTAGGCAAGTTCGTTCAGACGTTGTGGAAAACTCCGCTGCGGACCATAGGCTGCGGTGCAGAATTTTCCCTCCGCAGCATGCACTGTCTGTTGCGGAGAATAATTTCACTGCGTATTTCAGACTTTGCAATGCAAAAACTGAAATCTGTGGCAAGTCCGCTGTGTTTTCTGCAACGTCTGAATTACCTGTCAAATATGCAAATGTTGGTGCAGATTCGTTGCGTAATTGCCCCATATCTGCACCAAGATTTGCAGCGGAAAAACTCTGCCACGTCTGAACATGGCCTAAATGTCTAAAAGGGGGAATACCGTTTAAGAGCGTTTGCAAAGTTGCTTCACTTTTCATTTAAGATTCAGTATAGCAAATAAAACACTTGTTGGGAAGGTGGATGGGGCTATTAATAATGTTTTTTCCTTTCACTGTTAACCTAAATTCGCAGTTTCCAGGCTGAGAATCAGAAAAATAGACTTGGAATGGAGAGGAGCGTGAGTTGAATGACAAGGTGTCTGTGAGGCATGACTGTCCATATTAAAATATCTGGTTCAAGCTACAGAAGGGAAAAAAAATAAATTATCTGGTCAAAATCTGCACATATGAAAGCAGCAGCTGGCAAGCTCGACCGTGAACTACGACAATCCCCGTCCCCTGACCCAACAGATGGTGCACTGCGCTAAGTTAGCCAGCGGTCAACATGTCAAATCCATTAGTCGCGTAACGGCCAAACTAACCGGGCACTTACAAACATCATACTCCATGCTCTCTCTTTACTAGGGTCTGTGTAAGGATTATCGGTCAGCTCAGGCACTTTATAAACCATGCTCATTCAGGGGCCCTCAGCCATTTCTCGAGCTTCACTGCAATAGTATGCAAGAAGAGAACGCAGGTCAACCAGGTCAGAGATTACACAAGTGAAGCTAACCGAGAGAAAGTAGAGAACCAAGGGTCACGCAGGGTTTGAAAAGGGAGACAGATGTACGCGGGTGATTTCTGCTCTGTAGTCAAAGCCTTCTATGTGAAGCTGTTAAATGGAGTCTATGTAAAGAATACTTCATAACGCCCCATGCACACGACCGTAATTTTAATTCGGAATTACGAATGAAATTGCGGACCCATTCATTTCTATTGGCCACGTACAGCTTTTCGTATATTTAATTTACGGATGTGCGTCCGGGCCATAGAAATGATCCGCAAATTTTAGAACATGTCCTATTCTTGTCCAAAATTGCGTCACGGACTGGCCCATACAAGTCTACGCTTCCGAAATTAAATTGCGGACGGCTACGGAGGTGTATCCCTAGCCGTCGGATCTATATTTGCAGAAAGTAAAAACTATTACAGTTGCGTGCGCATGTGGCCTAACTGTATCCATAAAGTTCCACAAGTTTATAATATACTTGTGTTCAATATCTCACCATTTTGAAGATGTCGGTTTGCAGTCAGGGATAGCAAACCTGCACATAGCTAATCCTGCTCTCATCTGAGAAGTGAATACAATTGTATCAATTTAGGCAATGCTCTTGGAGTTAAATAAATTTTACACCGGCCGACACTTGGCTGATGCAGTGTGCGCCGATCAAGGAGACATCGTTGATCGGTGCTCGCTTGCTCCTGTCACACAGAGCTATGGATGGGGACGAGCGGTCGTTACACCGATCGCTGGTCCCCATACGCCATTATCATGTCGGCAGCGAGTCTCCCTGTTTACACACCAAGATGTGCTGCCGTGCCGACAACGATAATCTTTTACTTTTTTAAAACTATACGACCAGCAGATGATCGTTTGCTCATTGATCTGTTGAGCGCTGCCCTTTTTACACAAGGCAATTATCGGCAACGAGCGTTATATGAACGCTTGTCTGCATGATAATTGCCCAGTGTAAAACCCCCTCATCTGCACAAATGCCTCTGCTAGTTTGCTACAATGTATCAGTCTGGAGTCCAGGCTGTTTGTATCCAGTGTAGGCAATTCTCTGATCTAATTATAGCCACGTTAAGGGGGTTTTACACTGGGCGGTTATTCGGCAGACAAGCGTTTATAGAACGCTCGTTGCCAATAATTGCCCTGTGTAAACAGGGCAGCGATCAGCAGATGAACGCGCAAACGCAATCATCTGCTGATCGTATAGTTTTAAAAAAGTAAAATATTATCGTTGTCGGCAGCACATCTTGGTGTGTAAACAGGGAGACGCGCTGCCGACATGATAATGTATGTGGACGAGTGCCTGGAGTAACGACTGCTCGTCCCCATCCATAGCTCCGTGTGACAGGAGCAAGCGAGCGCCAATCAACGATGTCTCGATCGGCGATCGCTGCACCCGCCTATTGTCGGCCACTGTAAAAGGCCCTTTAGGCTATGTTTACACTTGCATTGTATAATCTGTTACTCAAATTAGTTTTTAGATCAGCATAAGGATAAAAATGGATCCGTTCCGGTCATGTGCGTGGGGCCTTAAGGTGTTTACACATAATTATTATTCTGATGAAAATGAATCAGAGCCATCTAAACAATCATTGCTCCGTTCTAATGCACAAATCAATCAGACAAACAGCAGAATTATTTATTGTTCATATATAAAAATTATCATTATGGGTCCAGATAAAGTGAAATTATGTCAATGGGCATTTTAAGCTTTTATTCATGTTTGATGCCATATATCTAGGCACTCTATGCACATGTAACTGGGACTTTTTGCACTAATAGGTTGGAAACTGTATCTGGTCAATGAACAGTAATAATAATAATTCATAATATGTCCTTTACCCCTTCCCGCTGTGGCCACTTTTGACCTTCTAGACAGCCTAATTATTATTTTTTTTAAATCTGTCATGCGTCACTTTGTGATAATAACTTTGGAATGTTTTTACCTATCAAAGCGATTCTGAGTTTGTTTTCTCGTAAAACTTGGACTTTAACTCCTTCCCGACATTTGTCGTAAGTATACGTCATGGAAATCCAGTGCTTCCCGCAAAATGTTGTATATGTACGACAAATGCATGGCACCGGCTCAGAAGCGGAGTCGTGCCATCATCCCCGGATGTCAGCTGTATCTTACAGCTGACATCCTGCAGTAACAGCGGGGACCGAAGTTAGCTTCGATCCCCGCCATTAACCCCTTAAATGCAGCTGTCAAACGCGATCGCTGCATTTAAGGTGTTTGCAGCTCATCGACACCCCAGCAATGAAATCGGTGGCTGCAATGGCAACCAGAGGCCTAAAAGTGGCCTCCCGGGGTGCCTTCCGTAGCCGCCGACGAGATTGCGCCGGCTCAAGAGATGAGCCGGAGTCATCAGCGGTGGATATCAGCTGTATGTTACAGGTGACATCCACCTGTAACAGCAGGAACCGGAGCTAGCTCTGATCCCTGCCATTAACCCCTGAGATGCAGCGATCAGATGTATCTTTGTGGTTGCTAGCAGATCGCCAGCTGTGCCCTGCAATCGCACGACTGCCGACTGCTATTATGACAACAGGAAACCTACGTAGGTACTGCAATGTATTAGAAAAAAAATCTGACAGTTGGACCTTCAAGTCCCCTAGTGGGACTAAAGGAAAGCGTAAAAAAAAAAAAAAAAGTGAAAAAAAAAAAATAAGTTTTAAAAAATAATAAAAGTTTTAAGTAATAAAATAAAACATAAATCGCTTTTTTTCCCTTATCAAGTCCTTTATTATCTATAAAAAAAAAAAAAAGAACATACATATTTGGTATCGCCGACCGTAACGGCCTAAACTATAAAAATATTATGTTATTTATTCCACGCGGTGAACAGCGTAAAAAAAAAAAAAACTTTAAAAATAATGACAGAATTTCTGGTTTTTGGTCACTTTGCCCTACAAAAATTGAAATAAAAAGTGATAAAAAAAAAATCAAAAAAAAAAATCGCATGTATCCAAAAATGGTGCCTATAAAACTACAGCTCTTCCCGCAAAAAACAAGCCCTTATACAGCTCCGTCGACGGAAAAAATGAAAAAGTTATGGCTCTCACAATATGGCGACAGAAAAAATACATTTTTTACAAAAGTAATTTTATTGTGCAAAAAGTTGTAAAACATAAAAAAGTTCTATAAATTAGGTATCGCCAGAATCGTACTCACCCGCAGAATGACGGTAACATGTAATTTATAACGCATGTGAACGCTGTATAAAAAAAAAACTATGCCAGAACTGCTGTTTTTTGGTCACCTTGCCCCTTAAAAGATAGGATAAAAAAAGTGATCAAAAAGTCACATGTACCCCAAAATGGTACCAATAATAACCACAGCTCGTCCCGCAAAAAAACAGCCCTCATGCCACTACATCTATCAAAAAATTAACTGGGTTGAGGCTCCAATTAGTCAGGAAATAAAAAATATGCAGATGAGGGGAACATTGTCTGTTTCAAGAGGCGATTTATCGGGGCCCTAAAAATAGGGAACCAGGAAGGGGAGGGCCCAAACATATCTGCTGGAAGCGAGGGCGCCCGTATTATACCAGGACAACACTTCCCAGCCAAATTCCCCAAACTGCAAAGGTGTAGAGTGTGGACCAAAAGGGAGATAAGTAAAGACACCATTTATTAGTGCGACACCGGCCTGTGCAGAAAGGATTGCTTCACAGCGTAACACACATCTATAGATTATTTTATGGTTTACCCCATTATTATACCACCTGACTATGCCCCTGATGTAATCTGCCCAGTTTACATGTACCCCCACATTATAAATGGAAACACCAGCAATACTCAAACAAAACTACCACCAAGCAAAATCTACACTTCAAAAGCCAAATGGCGCTCCCACCCATCTGAGCCCTACGGTGTGCCCAAACAGCAGTTTACTTCCACATATATGGCACCGTGATACCCGGGAGAACTCTTAATTTTTGGGATGTGTGTCTACAGTGGTATAAGCTGGGCACGACGTACTTCCCACTGAAATGGCATATCTGGGGAAAATTTTTAATTTTTACTTTGCACCATCCGCAGCATATTCATTTATGGAAAAGACCTGTGCGGTGAAAATGCTCACTACACCCCTTAATAAATGCCTTGAGGGGTGTAGTTTCTAAAATGGGGTCACTTCTCAGGGGTTTCTTTTATTATTTCACACCAGAGCCTCTGCAATTGTGAACCAATTCTGTGTAAATCGCCAAATTAGGCCTCAGTTTCGCATGGTATTCTCTTCCTCCTGAGCCCTGTCAAATGTCCAGGCAAATGATTAGGGCCCCATGTAGGGTGATTCTAAATCTGGGAAACACAGCATAATAATTAGAGCGCTGTCTTGTTATGGTGGCACAAGCTGGGCAGATATTGGCATATCTATTGAAAAATCCCATTTTCACTTTGCAATATAGAGTGCACACTAAGTTATGCAAAACACCTGCGGGGTTAACATGCTCACTACACCCCTAGGTGAATACCGTGAGGGTGTAGTTTCCAAAATGGGGGGTTTCCACTGTTTTGGTCCAACAGGGGTTTTGCAAATGCGACAGTGACCAGAAACCAATCCAGCAAAATCTGTACTCCGAAAGCCAAATGGCTCTCCTTCACTTCTGAGCCCAAAAATTAGTTTATAACCACATATGGGGTATTGCCATACTCGGGAGAAATTGCTTAACAAATGTTGGGGTTCTTTTTCTGCTTCATATTTTGAGAAAATGAAAAAAAAAAATTTGCTCTAAAGCTACGTCTTATTGAAAAATTTTTTTTTACTTTCACTGCCCAATTCAAATAAAATCTATGAAACAGCTGTGGGGTCAAAATGCTCACTACACCCCTAGATGAATTCCTCAAGGGGTGTAGTTTCCTAAATGGAGTAACTTTTTGGGCGTTTTCACTGTTTTGGTCCCTTTGCAAATGCGACATGGCCTCCACAATCCATTCCTGATAAATTTGAGCTCCAAAAGCCAAATGGCGCTCTTTCCCTTCTAAGCCCTGCCGTGTGTCCAAACAGCCGTTTATTACCACATATTGGGAATTGTTTTACTCGGAAGAAATTGCTTTACAAATGTTGTGGTGCTTTTTCTCCTTTAGTCCTTGTGGAAATGAGAAAAATTAGCTAAACCTACATTTTCTTTGAAAGAATGTAGATTTCCATTTTCACGGCCTAATTCCAATAATTTCTGCAATAAACCTGTAGTGTCAAAATGCTCACTATAACCCTAGATCATTTCCTTAAGGGGTGTAGTTTCCCAAATGGGGGCACTTTTGGGGGATTTCCATTGTTTTGGCACCGCAAGAGCCCTTCAAACCCGACATGGTGCTTAAAATATATTCTAATAAAAAGGAGGCTCAAAATCCACTATGTGCTCCTTTGCTTCTGAGGACGGTGCTTCAGTCCAGTAGCACGCTAGGGCCACATGTGGGATATTTCCTAAAACTGCAGAACCCGGGCAATAAATATTGAGTTGCGTTTCTCTGGTAAAACTTTGTGTTACAAAAAAAATGGATTAAAAATGAACTTCTGCAACAACAAAAAATGAAATTTGTACATTTCATCGCTACATTGAAACGTCTAAAGGGTTAAGAAACTTTCTAAATGCTGTTTTGAATACTTTGAGGGGTGCAGTTTTTAAAATGGGGTGACTTTTTGGAGGTTTCTAATATATAAGGCCCTAAAAGCCGCTTCACAACTGAACTGGCCCCTGTAAAAATAGCCTTTTGAAATTTTCTTGAAAATGTGAGAAATTGCTGCTAAAGTTCTAAGCCTTGTGACGTCATAGAAAAATAAAAGGAGGTTCAAAAAACGATGTCAATCTAATGTAGACATATGGGGGATGTTAATTAGCGACTATTTTTTGTGGTATTACTGCCGGTCTTACAAGCAGATACATTTAAATGTAGAAAAATGCAAATTTTTCGCTAAATTTTGGTGTTTTTCCCATTTAAATACTGAATGTATCGAGCAAATTTTGGCAGTAACAAAGTCCAATGTGTCACAAGAAAACAATCTCAGAATCGCTTGGATAGGTTAAAGCATTCCGGAGTTATTACCACATAAAGTGGTGCTACTACATCAGGCCGCAGTGTGGGGCCATAAGACCATTCATCCCTGTGGGTAAGCTTGGATACATACTGGTTAATACGTAACGGATATTTTTCTGTTGCATGATTACTATAGATGTCAGATTTTTCTTTCTACTTGTACTTACCTTGACTTTGACCCTCTCTTCTTGACTCATTTATAATTGGCGTAAATCATGCAATCCTTTAACTCTGGGCACTTAGGAGTACATGGTTTTGTATAAACCCTCTGTCTCCCCCAATAGAACTTGTTATATCACAAACTAGGATACATGTATGCTCATATAATAATATCTAGACACCTAAATTTGGTCTCTGTGAGGTATATATAATTATTAAGAACTCTCCTATGTAAGTTTTCCTGGATTTAAATTATTTTGATGCAACCACACTGATTTTTTTGATCTCTTTAAACTTTTATACTATGTCATAATATATTGTATGTTCTAATAAAATTTTGCAATTATTTTCTAACTAACTGTAGCGTCATGGCTTCTGTTTCTCCAATTGTTCTATAAAGTGAAACGTGTCAGATTTGAAAAATGAGGCTGTCAGGAAGGTCAAAAGTGGCTAAAGACGGAAGGGGTTAATGCGGTGGTAAAATTTGGTCGAAACATTCAGTATTTAATTGTGAAAAACACCAAAATGTACTGAAAAAAGGGAAAACAAAACAAAAAAACAAACAAAAACAATTCCGACAAGGAATAAAAGGAGAATAAGCACCCCAACATTTGTAAAGCAACTTCGCCAGAGTACGTAAATACCCCATATGGGGTCCTAAACTGCTGTTAGGACACGCGGCGGGGCTCAGAAGAAAACCAGCGTCACTTGGCTTTTGGAGCACAGATTTTGCTGGATTGGTTTATCGGTACCATGTCACTTTTGCAAGGCCCTTAACCCCTTCCCGCTCCTGGACGTACTATTACGTCATGGCAGCTGTATCGTTCGCGCTCCATGACGGAATAGTACGTCTCGGGAGTAACGGCCATTTCGGCCGTCCTCCCGACACATACAGGAGCTGTGACAGCTGCTGTCTTGTTCAGCAGCTGTCACAGCTCCTACAGCGGGGGCCGATCGCTGTGTCCCCGCTGATTAACCCCTTAAAAGCCGCATTCTATAGAGATCGCGGCTTTTTAGGGGTTAAGCTGCCATCGCCGGCCTGCTACGCGATAGCGGCCGGCGATGGTGACTATGGCAACCGGACACCAAACAATGGCGTCCGGCTATGCCATAGACGGAAGCCTAGTGGGTCCTGACAACGTCAGGACCCACTATGCTTGCTGTCAGTGAGTAGCTGACAGTTCTAATACACTGCACTACGCATGTAGTGCAGTGTATTAGAATTGCGATCAGGGCCTCCTGCCCTCAAGTTCCCTAGTGGGACAAAGTAATACAGTAAAAAAAAAGTTAATAGAAGTTGTGTAAAAATAAGAAAATAAAAGATTTAAAAGTATTAAAAGTAAAAATCCCCCTTTTTCCCTTATCAGTCATTTATTATTAATAAAAATATATAAACAAACAAATAAACTATACATAATTGGTATCGCCGCGTCCGTAACGGCCTGAACTACAAAATTATTTCGTTATTTATCCCGCACGGTGAACGCCGTAAAGGAAAATAATAAACCGAACCACAATCACAATTGTTTGGTCACTTCACCTCCCAAAAAATGGAATAAAAAGAGATCAAAAAGTCGCATGTACCTAAAAATGGTATTGATGGAAACTACAGTTCGTTACGCAAAAAATAAGTCCTCGCACGGCTTTATTGATTGAAAAATAAAAACGTTCTGGCTCTTAGAATATGGTAACACAAAAAGTGAATGATTGTTTACAAAACGTATTTTATTGTGCAAACGCCATAAGACATAAAAAAACTATAAACATCTGGTATCGCCGTAATCGTATCGCCCCGCAGAATAAAGTGAATATGTCATTTATAGCGCACGGTGCACGCTGTAAAAAAAAATAAAAAAACAATAGCAGAATTGCTGTTTATTAGTCACCACGCCACCTAAAAATAGAATAAAAACTGATCAAAAAGCCGCATGCACCCCAAGAAAACTACAATGGATTCCTCAAGGGGTCTAGTTTCCAAATTGGGGTCACTTTTTGGGGGTTCCCAATGTTTTGGCACCACAAGACCTCTTAAAACCGGACATGGTGCCTAATAAAAAAGGGGCCTCAAAATCCACTAGGTGCTCCTTTGCTTCGGAGGCCGGTGCTTCAGTCCATTACTACACTAGGGCCACATGTGGGATATTTCTCAAAACTGCAGAATCTGGGCAATAAGTATTGAGTTGCGTTTCTCTGATAAATCCTTTTGTGTTATAAAAAAAATGGTATAAAGAGGATTTTCTGACAAAAAAATATAAAAGTAAATTTCACCTCTACTTTGCTCTAAATTTCTGTGAAACACCTAAAGGGTTCATAAACTTTCTAAATGCTGTTGTGAATACTTTGAGGGGTCTACTTTCTAAAATGGTGTATTTGATAGGGGTTTCTAATATATGGGCCCCTCAAAGCAACTTCAGAACTGAACTGGAACCTAAAAAAATAAATAAATGAGGCAATACTTCGCTTCTTACATTATACTGATAATGAGCCGTGCCCACCCCGAGATGACCCCAGTTTTAACCGTTTGTATAAACGGAGACCCCTATTAGACCGTTCCAGTGCCCGGTTTTCCCAAGCATTCACCCCCGAGAAGTGTATTTCTATTGATGAGTCCCTGGTACATTTTAAAGGGAGGGTTCAATTTCCGCGAGTACCTGCCGGGTAAGAGGGCAAGGTATGGCGTGAAGATGTATAAGCTGCGAGAGTGCATCCGGGTATACCTACAGGTTTAGGATATATGAAGGAAAGGCCACCCCCAAACCAGACTGCATCCTGGACTACAATAGGTACATGGGAGGTGTGGACTTGTCAGATCAAATCCTGAAGCCCTACAGCGCCATGCGGTGTGGTATAAGAAGCTGGCCGGGCACATCATACAGATGGCATTGTACAATGCGTACGTGCTACGTCGATGTGCAGGCCAGAGGGGAACTTTCCTGGAATTTCAAGAGGTGATTATCAAGAACCTAATCTTTAGGGACCAAGAAGGGGGGGCACCCAGTACTTCTGGAAGCGGGGCCACACGCATCGTACCAAGGCGGCAACACTTTCCAGGAGAAGTTCCCCAAACTGGCAAGAAGGGAAAAAGTCAAAAGAGGTGCAAAGTCTGCTATAAGGGATGACACAATATATCAATGTGACACGTGTCCCGAATAACCAGAGCTCTGTATGAAAGTCAGTTTTAAAATTTATCATACATCCCTTGGTTTATAATTTACCCCAATTTTACTTACCCTGATGCACTCCGCACAGCTTATCCCCCCTCGTCTTTCCCCTCTGAGCCCTGCTGTGTGTCCAGGCAGCTGATAACAGCCACATGTAGGGTATTGCCATACCCGGGAGAACCCACATTACAGTTTATGGGGTGTAGGTCTCTGGTCAAAATGCTCACTACACCTCTAGATGAATGCCTTAAGGGTGTAGTTATTAAAACGGGGTCACTTCTTGCGGGTTTCAACTGTACTGGTACCTCAGGTGCTTCTGCATACATGACTTCGCACTAGAAAATCCCCAGTAGGCCAAATGGTGGACCTTTCCTTCTGAGCCCTCCCATGGGCCCAAACGGCAGTTTATCACCACAAATGGGGTATTGCCGCACTCAGGACAAAATGGGCAACAAAATGGAGTATTTTATTTCTTGTGAAAATAAGAATTTTTGAGCTAAAATGACATATTATAGGAAAAAATATATATTTTTTTTTAATTCCCAGCCCAATTCAAATAAGTTCTGTGAAGAAACTATGGGGTCTAAAAGGTCACATTACCCATAAATGAATTCCTTGAGGGGTATAGTTTCCAAAATGGGGTCACTTCTGATGGGTTTCCGTTGCTTTGATACCTCTGGGGCTCTGCAAATGCGACATGGCACCCGAAAACCAATCCAGCAAAATCTGTACTCCAAAGAACACACAGCGCTCCTTCCCTTCGGAGGCCTCCCATGGGCCCAAACGGCAGTTTATTGCCACAAATGGGGTATTGCTGCACTCAGGAGAAATTGGGCAACAAAATTGAGTATTTTGTTCCCTGTGAAAATAAGAAATTTTGATAAAAAAATTACATCTTATTGGAAAAAATGTCATTTTTTTAATGTCACAGCCCAATTGAAATAGGTGCTGTGAAAAAACTGTGTGGTCAAAATGCTAACAACAACCATAAATGAATTCCTTGAGGGGTGTAGTTTCCAAAATGGGGTCACTTCTGGTGGGTTTCCATTGCTTTGATACCTCTGAGGTTCTGCAAATGCGACATGGCACCCGAAAACCAATCCAGCAAAATCTGGACTCCAACAAACATATAGCGCTCCTTTCCTTCTGAGCCCTCCCATGGGCCCAAACGGCAGTTTATCACCACAAATGGGGTATTGCCACACTAAGGACAAATTGGGCAACAAAATGGGGTATTTTTTTCCCTGTGAAAATAAGAAATTTTGATCACAAATGACATTTTATTGGAAAAAAATTACATTTTTTTCATTTCACAGCCCAATTCAAATACGTGCTGTGAAAAAACTGTGCGGTCAAAATGCTAACAACAACCATAAATGAATTCCTTGAGGGGTGTAGTTTCCAAAATGGGGTCACTATTGGGGGATTCCTACTGTTTTGGCACCTCAACACCTCTTCAAACCTGGCATGCTGCCTAAAATATATTCTAATAAAAAAAGAGGACTTAAAATGCACTAGGTGCTTCTTTGCTTCTAGGGCTTGTGTTTTAGTCCACGAGCGCAGTAGAGCCACATGTGGGACATTTCTAAAAACTGCAGAATCTGGACAATACATATTTAGTAGTGTTTCTCTGGTAAAACCTTCTGTTTAATAAAATTGAAATTCAGCAAGAAAAATGAAATGTGCAAATTTCACCTCCACTTTGCTTTAATTCCTGTGAAATGCCTGAAGGGTTAAAAAACTTTCTAAATGCTGTTTTGAATACTTTGAGGGGTCTAGTTTTTAAAATGGGGTGTTTTATCAGGGTTTCTAATACATAGGCCCCACAAAGCCACTTCAGAACTCAAGAGGTACCTTAAAAAAAAGGCTTTTGAAATTTTCTTAAAAATATGAGAAATTGGTGTTTATGTTCTAAGCCTTGTAACGTCCAAGAAAAATAAAATAAATGTTCAAAAAACTATGCCAATCTAAAGTAGACATATGGGAAATGTGAACTAATAACTATTTTGGGTGGTATAACCGTCTGTTTTACAAGCAGATGCATTTCCATTCTGAAAAATGCAATTTTTTCAAAATTTTCTCTAAATTTTGCAATTTTTCACCAATAAACACTAAATATATCGACCAAATTTTACCACGAACATGAAGCCCAATGTGTCACGAGAAAACAATCTCAGAATCGCTTGGGTAGGTTTAAGCATTCCGACGTTATTACCACATAAAGTGAAATATGTCAGATTTGAAAAATGGGCTCTGAGCCTTAAGGCAAAAACTAGGCTGCGTCCTTAAGGGGTTAAGGTACCAGTAGGCGAAAATACCCAAAAGGGACTCCATTTGGGAAACTACACACCTTGAGGAATTCACCTAGGGGTGTAGTGAGCATGTTACCCGTGTTTTCCAGAAAGTAGCACTCGATGTTGTAGAGTGGAAATTTTAATTTTTCTATGACATTTATGCCATTTCAGTGTCCAATATGTGGTGGCCAGATTGTGCCACCATGAAAAGACAGCTCCCTAATCATTATGCTGTGTTTCGCAGTTTAAGAAACACCCTACATGTAGCCCTCATCTTTTGCCTGGACATACGACCAGGTTCAGGAGTGAAAGAATACCATGCAAAATTGAGGCCTAATTGGTCGATATACAAAGTATTGGTTTCCAATCGCAGAGACTCTGATGTGAAATAATAAAAGAAACCCCTGAGAAGTGACCCCATTTTTTAAACTAAACCCGTCCAGGCATTTATTAAGGGGTGTATTGAGCATTTTGACCCCACAGGTGTTTTCCATAAATGATTGCACTGCGGATGGTGTAAAGTAAAAATTTCATTTTTTTTTCCTAGAGGTGACATCTTGGTGGCAAAAATGTTGTGCACAGCTTGTGCCACATACCCCAAAAATTGTTAAAACGATTCTCCCGGGTATGGCGATGCCACATATGTGGAAGTAAACTGCTGTTTGGGCACAGTGTATGGAGTGCCATTTCGATTTCGAAGTGTGGATTTTGCTTGGTAGTAGTTTTGTTTTGAGTTTTACTGGTATTTCAGTCTATAATGTGGCATAATAAGAGAGTATAATAATGGGGTAAAAAAAAAATAATCCATAGATGTGTGTTACGCTGTGAAGCAATCCTTTCTGCACAGGCCGGTGTTGCACTGATAAATGGCGATGTTTCGTATCCCCCCTTTTGGTCCACACTCCGCACCTTTGTAGTTTGGGAAAATTTGCTGGGAAAGTGTTGCCATGGTATAATACGGGCACCCTCGCTTCCAGCAGATATGTTTGGGCCCTCCTGTTCCTGGTTCCCTAGTTTTAGGGCCTTGACAAAGCGACTCTTGAAACAGAAGAAATGTTCCCCTCAGGCCTGTACTACTGCCTATTTATTCTTTCTTGACTTATAGGAGCCTAAATTTTTTCATAGACGTAGTGTTAGGAGGGATGTTATTTTGCGGAACGAGTTGTAGTTTTTATCGGTACCATTTTGGGGTACATGCGACTTTTTATCCTATTTTCTGGAAGGCAAGATGACCAAAAAAACAGCAATTCTGGCATTGTTTTTTAGGTTTTTGATTTTTTGGACAGCGTTCATCATGCGTTATAAATGACATGTTAACTTCATTCTGCGGGTCAGTACGATTCCGGCGATACCAAGTTTATAGCACTTTAGCTTTTACAACTTTAAATAAAATTACTTTTGTGTAAAGAATGCATTTTTTTCCGTCACCATGTTCTGAGAACCAGAATTTAAAAAAAATCGTTGACGGAGCTGTATGTGGGTTTTTCTTTTTGCGAGACGAGCTATATAGTTTTTATAGATACAATTTTTGGATACATGCGACTTTTTGGTCACTTTTTATTCCAATTTTTGGAAGGCATCGTGACCAAAAACCAGCATACGGCCATAGTTTTTGTAGTGGTTTTTTTTTTTACGCCGTTCACTGCGCAGGATAATATATTTATATCTCAGCCTGTTACAGTATGTATGGTTTATTCTTTTCAACAATAAAGGACTTGATAAGGAAAAGAAAAAAAATAAAGTTATATACACACACACACGGACAGCAAGCGGATGTGATTAGGCTCCGCCTCCGGGGGCCTAATCGGCTTCCATAATTGGCAGACCAGGAGGCCACTGTTAGACCACCTGTTGCCATAGTAACAGTTGGCACCCCTGCCAATGGTTACTATGGAAGGACATTATACTTTTGAAATTGGAAGGACTTTATATTTTTTTGCGTATTTTATTGTTGGCAAAGTATTATTTTGGTATGGAAAATCTCAATACTATACGAAGTATCAGTATCAGTATCGTAGTCCAAATTCTGGCAACGTGACAACCCTAGACAGGGGTATAAGTTTTGGAGGCGTAGCCCATGTTTTCTGGTCTGTCCTCACAGTAACTTGGAAGCTTTGGAGTTACTACCAGAAAGAAGTCACAAAGCACATGTGACCACCATTCATCCAACCAAAAATGTTTTACGCCTAGATCTATATCTATCTATATATATATATATATACACACATACACATATATATTAGGGATGCACGATGCATCGAAACTTCGATACGGTTTCGATACTTTGCATCCCCAAACGGTTCAATACCATCATTTCATGTATTTCGATACTTAGCTGTGTGGCCGCACAGTATAGTAAGATATGAATGTATGAGAGCGGGGCTGCGGCTGTGGGATAGTCATTGTCCCTCTCCGGAGTCCTGACATGCACGCGCTGTCAGGATGATGCGATGCGGCCGGCGCTGCACTAATGAGCAGCGGCACGGAAGACAGAACATGGCGGCTGCGCTGCAAAACACCCCCATGTCCTGTCTTCAGTGCCTGTGCCGCCGCTCATTAGTGCAGTGCCTGCCGCATCCCCTCATGCTGACCGTACGCACACTAGTTGTCAGGAGCGGGGCAATGGTTGTATTACACAATCGCAGCCCCGCTCTATAACGGCGGAGATTAGAGAAACCTCTCATCTCCGCCGTTATTCCCCTGAATGCTGCCATCAAAGCTGACTGCAGCATTCAAGAGGAAGTGAGAAGGGGGATGCCCCTTGGATTGCGTCACAGGAATCCCTGTGACGCGATTGAGGGACATACCATATATGGGCAGATAGCCCAGGGTCCATTGAAGGACCCCAGGGCTGTCCTACCATATTTCCCGTTGTTAGGGCACACTTCGGTATGTCCTAACAACTGTCTGTGTACGATCAGCTAATGTACTGTAATATAAATATATGCCAGTACATTAAAGTTTAAAAATAAAGTAAAAATATTAAACAAAAAAAACAAAAACACACATACACCTTTTTTACAATAAACAGTAAAATAAGTCTCAATACATAAAACATCCACACACATTCAGTATTAGCGTAGCCGTAATCACTTCACAACAATTTTTTTGCATCATTTATGATGTGTACGCTGTAAATAAAATAAAAAAACTGCTTTCTTTCACTTATTTTGGGGCACGAGGTGTGATTATGAATTTAACCTCCATGTGCCTCACATTAATAGTAATTAACCCCATCATGTACCTCCCACATTAACCTGTTATGAGAAACATGATGGATTACTATTAATGTGAGGCACATTCAAAATTCATCACACCTCGCGCCTCACATCAGAAGACGGAAGAACTTATTTTTTTATTATTGTTGGCAAAGCATCGAAATCGCAATACTAAACGAAGTATCGGTATCGAAGTCCAAATTCTGGTATCGTGACTATATATATATATAACTAATAATGTCCTTGCAGCTCAAAGCTTGTGTCCAGGAGACAGGGAAAGAGTGACGGAAAATCAAGTGGAAAGAGAAGAGGTGCAGAGAGTTCACGTAACGTACTGGCGTTGGGCACAAGCAACGTCTCACACTCCGCTCATGAAACACATGGGTCGCCCAGTTTAATGTGTCTGGCAAGGATCCTACTTGATTTAATCCTCTACTGGGAAACAACGTGGATGGAGTCCAGAGCCAATGTTTACCTCATCCGAAAAGTCATTTTCTCTGCTAAAAACACAAGTGGAGCTCTGCTGATGTCATTACCCATTGCAAATCCATTCCCAGCTGCAGAGAATCCTGTTCTGCTCATGATGAAGCGAACAACGTTTTTACTGAAAAGCAGATATCATAGGGGCGTTACTGCCCTGATCTCTTTCCCAGCGCTGCTTACACTGCCAACAGTCTTTCCGCAGGCTGTTGCAAGCACTTCCAGCAAACATCTAACAACCTCAGCAGCCTGGATGAATGGTCTAAACATGCTGCGAGCAGGCACATATAAAAAGAGAAGAAAAATCACAATCCAGTGTCCTTTAAAATGTATCGCTCATTTACTAGCCAATAACAAAAAGCAACCAGGAACTCCATGTGAGGGTAAATGCAAACAAAAAAGAGAAAGCACAATACTATTTTCCATGCATTACCGCGGTGGACTCAAACCTGTGACTCTCTAGTGGTTCGGAAACTACAAAACTAGGGAGTCACATGTTAGAGACTACCGCATCACAGCAAGCAGACAATCCCTCTAAGACTGTTACTCTATTAACCTAGGTAAATAATAAAATTGTGGCTGCCTGAAGTCACCACTAGGGGGAGCCTAATGCATGCTCCTATTGAAGTCAATAATACCTCTGTATGCAGTAACAGACCCTAGTCAGAATTTAATCAATTGCTGTGTAGGGAAGTTGCAGCCAATCTGAAGGCCAACAACCTCAAGATTGGGAAGTATATTCGGACATTTAGTGGACTAGAAAACACAGGGACTAGCAAAACTTTTTAGATATTTGATTAAAACCCCACATAGCAATAAGAAAATGATAAGTGTTCTTCTTGTCTTTATCCTGTTGAATTGTATGGGATGTAGACAGATAAAATCCAGGTTCTCTTAAACGTCAAAGACACTTTACTTTGAGGTTTTCTTGACTTTCTACACCATGTCAACATGTCTTTACCACTGGACGACCAACTTGTTTATGGAGGAGTGGGGAAAATGTATGATAGAGAGATATACACAAACACACAGTCACACACACAGGGTCACGAAAAAGCGTATATACTATAATACAGATAGACGTCCTTTATAGAGAACATATGGAGGAACACATGATAATTCCCTTCAAGACCACCCTTCAGTGCTTTAAACGTGTGATATTATGACAAAAACAAACTAATTATATATATATATTTATTTATTTTTTATTATACCCCAAATTGCATCCATAGAGTTGTGGAGAACAGACATCTGTTACATTAGGATGGCAGCTAGTGAGTATCAATGTAAACATGTGGGGGGCAGATCAAGTGCATGGAGATCCAGATAGGTCACCCTCTGGCCTTGGCTTATAATGCCATGCAATACGGACCCCACCTATTCAGTCTGTTGGGGGTCAGAAAACTATTAATCAGGGAGTCTGAGGGTACCCCCAATAAACAATGACAATTGGATCTGCATTCTCCACCCTTATGCTTTTCTCCACCTTATGCTTTCTAATAATTATGACTAAATGTCCATGATTCCACACTGCAACAAGTACACACTTGTTAATTTAAAGTAACGGCGCCTTGGTGTAGATCTTGTGCACAATACTAAACAAGGCACTGTCCCCTTTAACAGTAAGTGGGTTATTTCGGTAACTGGCTGTGTTCTATTGTTAACAGTCACATCAGGCTTCCTGTCTTCAGCCAGAAGATCAGGGCTCGTGTCGAGAAAAAACTTGCCAAAAGTGGGTAGAAGTGACTGCTGAAAGGAGGTGTGTGGAAATTCTTATATAGTGACCCTATGAGTCCATATAATAAGCTGCAACAACAGCAATTACCTCAAATGGTTAATATTGGAAATGCAAGAAGGAGAATGCTTCAGAGGGCCGCAGGATGGACGGCCGTACACGTCAGACAGCCCATGGACACAAAAGTAGCTGCATGCATGTACCCATTACCCTGGAACATGGATACCATACTAGTACAGACCCATAGGCACTCCTTATGCGGTCATATGTTGTACTGTATCCATGAGGTACTGAGCACATTCATAATCCGGTATGAACTCCAAATACATAAAATATAGGAAACTGGAGAATATGGGCGCATAGAAGGCGAAGGACACCCGATGACAAATCTAAAAGGATAAAGACAGATTGTGCCGCAAAATACGCTGCAGATTTTTCCCACAATGTGAACTTACGATTTCATCAAATACATACAAAAAAACAATATAAAAAAAAAAAGACACCTCGGTGCTGCACATACCCCATAGACTTGAGGGGCCAGTTAAGGCACCACAGAAGGTAATTTAACCGGTTCCCAACCGCTGGCTGTGTTTTTACGGCCAGCGGTCAGGGTCCTTAAAACCCACGCCATAGACTTTTTACGGCGCGGGCAGCTGAATGTCGGGTCTCCGGCTGTCGGTGACTGCCGGGGACCCTGACGGGAATATAGAAGCAGCTTTCGCTGCTTCTGTCTTCTCTGATGACTTGTACACAGCGCTCAATGAACGCTGTGTATAGGAATAAAGGTAGCGGTCGCGCCGCTGTCTCTATTGGTCCCGGTGTTCATGTGACTGGTCACATGATCGCCGGGTGCCATTAGTGACAGACTGCTGCTGGGTCTAACTAGACCCAGCACAGACCTATTAGTGACAATCGTCACTATGAGAGGGCTGATTTCCCCTGCTGTGCAGCCCCAGTTACAGTGGAAAAACATGGTGTAAAAGAAAGAAAAAAAAATAAAGTCCCCCAAAGGTCTTTTTTGACCTTTGAGGGACAGACTATAGTAATAAAAAAATAAAACGTAAGTGCAAAAAAGTAAAAAAAGCTTATTTTTTTTTTACTATTATTATCAAACTTGAAGAATAAAAATTCTAAAATAGCAAAAAGGATGTGTATAAAAATGATAAAAAAATAAAAAAGAAACCTGCATTGTCTACGAAAAAAAAAAAAAATGCAAAAATCACGTTGCTAGCCCAACAAATAAGTTATAGCCGTTTAACGAACGCGTGCTAAAAATGGCTAAACGGTGTCTGGTCCTGAAGGCTCAAAATAGCCCGGTCCTGAACTGGTTAATAATTGTTTTGAGCCTTGACCTCAATACAAAAAAAAAAAGAAAAAAAGTTAGTTGCCGGTATCAGATTTCTAGGGGCGCTAGCGACCTGGGATGTGGGGGTGAGTTCTATAACACGATGTATGTGCAGCTACTACAGAGGAAGATGAATGTTTGTGAATGGTCACATATAGCAGCTCCAGAAACTCTCAAAAAGAGGTCAAGGCCCGTCAGTGAAACCTGTGCCCAGGTATAGCCAGCCTGAAACTTCCAAATTCCCAGCCAGACTAAAAAATAAATGTTGTGGCTTACACTATAAATAGGCTTCTTAGACAACCGTAGAAGACCAGCAATGGAAGAGTTAAGACACTTAGCGTGTAGCTTCAGCTCTTTCCATATGTGGGATGAGCGCCTCCAGTAAAGTGCTCTTCCTGCAATAAACGGGCTCAATATTCGAGAGTTAACCCTTTGAGCATTATTTTTAGCAGCATTTTGGACGGTGTATGAGAAGTCAGTACTCACAACCTGCAGAATGATCACAAACCAGTCAAACAACGCAGCGATCAGAACAAAGTACATAATATAGCAACTAAATAGAAGAAAATACAAGTGGCAACTAAAAGCTATGCCTACGTAAGGCTTCGTTCACATCTGCGTCAGGGCTCAGTTCATGGGTTTCGTCGGAGCTTAGTCTACTACGCTATTTCTTTCGTCAATATGACTAAATCCTTGCACAACGGAGACAAACGGAAACTATTTGCACCGGATTTTTCACCATTGAAATCAATGGTGATGCAAACTGAAACCTATGGGTTCCGTTGGTTTCAGTCAGGGTTCGGTTCATGGGTTCCCCTGACGGAAAGCTCCGACGGAACCCAAGAACGGAGCCCTGGCGCAGATGTGAACGAAGACTACGAGGAGAGGACAAATCCATCTGTTATGACTAGCCAATATCCCTACAGAAAACAGTAAATCTAAGGCCCTGTTCACAACACGCTTTTGGTCGCCGTTTAACGTATAGGGCGGGAAAATCTCCCGACGTATAAGTTAAACGAAAGCTGTGATGGATTCGTCACATTTAACTGATAAGTCATAAAAAGCCTTTGAAAAACTTTAGACGTATACATGTGACGGATACCATACAGTCCAAAGAAGAAGAAGAAAAAAAGACTGAGGCGAAGCAGCCTAGGTCCCGGTATATGGAATGGCGTCACATCATCCTAGATCGGATAAACCCCAGTTGATCGACTACAATATTTCCACCAGTGTTCGAATAACAGCCCATATCTCCAATAATATCCAAAACCTGGTACCTTTTCATCAAACAGAACAGCAAAGTTTGGACCCATCATGCATATAGGGTCTCTGGGGCCTCTGCATGTGGCATCTCCCATAAGCTACCATGTTAAACAGAAGCATACATTTGACGTTTTTTTTTACTGCACTGTGTGGGATGGAGTAGCGTACTTTACTGCACTACTCCATATATTTTTTTTTCTTTTGCTGTATACGGACCTATAGAGGCCAGACAGAGGCCACAAGGACACGACCTCCGTCTGACAATGAAGCCCCATGGACACATTTAGTGTCTAAGTCTGGGAGCTTTCCCGATGTACACACTAAACAAACAAAAACAAGTGACGTAAACCGGCCCGAAAGCTCATCTTATCTATTGTTCCCTGGTATCAGTTATTTTGAAATGAGGAGCGGCTGACTATCCTGTACTTCAGTGGGATAACTGACAGAAGCGTTGGAGTTATATACACAGTAGGAGTAATGGGGACTAATGTCTACAGCATCTGTGCCTCCCTGCCCAGAGAGAAGTAAAGCTTCGGCAGTACATAACGTAATCCTAAGGGTATGTTCACACGCACTAATTACGGACGTAATTCGGGCGTTTTTGCCCCGAATTACGTCTGAAAAATGCGCCTCGATAGCGTTGACAAACATCTGCCCATTGAAAGCAATGGGCTGACGTTGGTCTGTTCACACGAGGCGTATATTTACGTGCCGCTGTCAAATGACGGCACGTAAATAGACGCCCGCGTCAAAGAGGTGACCTGTCACTTCTTTGGGCGTAATTGGAGCCGTTATTCATTGACTCCAATGGACGTGGCGTTCAAGCGCCTGCACATGCCGTTACGGCTGAAATTACGGGAATGTTTCCTCCTGAAAACAGCCCCGTAATTTCAGCCGTTACGGACGCTGCCGTGTGAACATACCCTAAGGGTTACACGCAAAACTGCTGTAAAATACGAAGCGGCTTTCAAGAGAAATCAGCCTCTGATTTTCAGCAGTTTTTGAAACAAACATTTTTTTTGCAGCCGTTTTTGGAGCAGTTTTTCTATGGACAAGGAAAAATGGCTCCAAAAATGTCTCAAGAAGTGACATTTTTATGGAGCATATTTTTTTTTTATTTTTTTTTAACGTGCAGTTAAAGCCCCGCCTTAACAAAACGCTGTTTTTCCCATTGAAATCAATGTGCAGATGTTTGGAGGCGTTCAGCTTCTGTTTTTTCAGCTGGTTTTCGAGCAGTTTACGCTCTGAAAAACAGCTGAAAATAAGCAGTGTGAACATACCCTAAAACCTGACCAAGGACAGGCCCTGAAGGAGCTCCTGTCCTTGTAGAACATCTAGCAGCTCTTCTGTTATATGGAAGGACTGGATTTGTAGAAGGCTGTGTTTAGGAAGAACAGCTCTATTCTTCCCATCAAAATGACACCATAACGTCACACAATAACATACGTGTGCTCATGCTTCTCCTTGACCCGGTCCTGGCTGAATGTAAGATGAGCCCCTTTGATAGTCATGGCCTGCGTCTGCGGCCCAACATTTAGATCATTGCTGGTCAGCCACTGGTCTATGGAAATGTCTTCTGTACAGACAGAGCAAATCAATGAGACAAACTGACTTCAGCAGCCATGCAATAAAAACGGTCATAGGCACCAATCAAAAACCAAAAAAAATAAAAAATTAGGCGCCAGCAACAAAATTTATAGGCGCATCATGCACCACCACACGCCATATATCGGACCAGCACATCGCATTCAGCACATTTACCACCCCGGACAGAAATGATGGATTCCCCACAATTTGAGGATGTTCACCCAAGTTCTTTACTACGTAGCAAATACAGAAATCACAGAAATGACACAAAACAACGTTGGTTTATTAGGCTGTGTTCACGCAGTCGACTGCGCTATTGGTTTCGTCAAGAACAGCGGAACCCTGTCAACGGTGACAGACTGAAACTAATAGCTAGGTTTCAGTCACCGTTGATATCAATGGTGAGTGAAACGGAAGCTCAAGTTCCCGTTTGCCTTTCCGTTGAGGGGTTGACCCGACAGAAACCTCCGATGGAACCCCTCAACGGAAGGGCAACGGTGATGTGAACAGACCCTTAGCTGGACATTCTGACTTCGTGAAACAGAAAGCAAACAAATGATATTCAATTATTTTATGAATGGCCTCTTTTTTTGGGAATCACCTTGTAATTTGCCTTTCTAAAATCGCGACAAAATTCTAAAAATGGAAATTAGTCTGCAGTTAAAAGCACATATAGACCCCAAACCGAACCACGCGCGCAATATAATGCATAATACCGCCAAATTCTTCATACCATGTGAGGGGCTGAAATGCACTTGGTTATGTGCACGAGGGCCTTAGGCCATGTTCACACATCACGGACTTGCCTATGGAAAATTCAGTGTGGATTGTTCGGGAAATCTGCAGCTGACACTCCGATTTCTGCCACAGATTGGTCAGTAGATCTGCTCACAGGTTAGACCTCATGCACACGAACGTACTTTTGCGACCGCAATTCCCCCTAAAATCCACGGGAGAATTGCGGCCTCATTCATTTCAATGTCATAAGTGATAATACAACAGACTCTGCTTAAACCTACAGACATACACATAAATAATGGGGTGTGGAGAGGCTCAGAAATCTTAGGAAGCTGCATCAGCCAAAAAAACATGAAGTCATGGAAAAACAAGAGACTCTGCATGAAATACATCCCAGAGTAATGACCATCCCAGATCCAGCACCGCAGTTACACATAGGACTGTAGTATCCCGACGTGATATAATGGGGGTATTCCCAGCTCATAAAGTCATGGCATATCGATATGTTATTCCATCACTTTCTGATCAAAAGGGGGACAGACCTCTGGGGAACCCCAATCCTGAAAATTAAGGGGCTGCAGCACTGTTTTTAACTCTGCGCCCCTGTCAAAGTTTTCCCTCACAGTGGCGTTTCTGGCCACAGGCTGTTCGGGGACTGCAGTACGACCCCATTCACCCGCACCGTTTGCATCTCCATTGATTTCAATGGTGACTAATCCGGTGCAAATGGTTTCCGTTTGTCACCGTTGTGTAAGGGTTCCGTTGTTTTGACGGAATGAATAGCGCAGTCGACTACAGTATTAATTCCATCAAAACGACGGAACCCTTAAACAACGATGACAAACGGAAACCATTTGAACCGGATCAGTCACCATTGAAATCAATGGTGATGCAAACGGAAACCTATGGTTTCCGTTTGGATTACGTTCATGGGTTCCTCTGACGGAAAGCTCAGACAGAACCCATGAACAGAGTCCTGATGCAGATGTGAACGGAGCCTTCGTTCTATATAAATTCCGTTTTCATTTTGGGATGTAACAAAAAAACCATTAGGGATAAATTTACATGTAGATTTACAGCAGAATTTCAGTGAAATTCCATCGTGTTTTCGCAGGAGGAATGGTCATCCTTTCTGTGGAATTTATTAATTGTGTGTGGACGACATTTGTTTGCCGCTACCGTAATACGCAGTATTTACGCTACGTGTGAGCTTAGCTTAACACTAAAAGTAACATTTGTAAAATAAAAGAAAAACACCCCCGAGCTCCGGAAGCACATGGGAAATGGGATCCGTCAAACCGGTTTTCCCTTACATATTCATAAACAAAAAAATAACCACAAAGCTGCTGAGAATAAAAATCCATCAGCAACTCCACCAAAACAGAATTACTTCTCTAGTATCCTCCTAGTAAAACCGTGAGCAATATATAAAGAAATCTTCCAAAGGTTTTCTTGGAGATCAGCCATTTTCTTATAGGCCACAGATCATACTTTTCTCTGGCTGTAAGGCAACTCGCTGCAGCAGGAGCCCTCCCCCACTGCTCTCTCTGCTAGACCATGCACCCGAAGCCCCTCTGCCTTCTGGAATGGATTAAAAGGAGATAAAAACACAAGACTTTCCACTGGGGCAAAAACGCATAATTTCCTGCGGTTTGTACAGCAGAAAATAGTGCAGATTTTGCTGCGCTTTTCACAGTCCTGTGAGATGGTGAGATCTCCACTGAAAAACACAGCAATTCAGTCCACTTTCCGCAGCAGGACTTGACATGCTGCGGTCCGAAAAATATGCACCGAAGATCAATTCCTGCTCAGAATTTTTACGTGGCGTGTGGATGACCGTTGTTAAAGAGGCTCTGTCACCACATTATAAGTGCCCTATATTGTACATGATGTGATCAGCGCTGTAATGTAGATTAGAGCAGTGTTTTTTTAATTTAGAAAAACGATCAATTTTGACTGAGTTATGACCTATATTAGCTTTATGCTAATGAGTTTCTCAATGGACAACTGGGCGTGTTTTACTATATGACCAAGTGGGTGCTGTACAGAGGAGTGTATGACGCTGACCAATCAGCGTCATACACTTTTCTCCATTCATTTACACAGCACATAGCGATATAGCTATATCACTATGTGCAGTCACATAAACACACTATAACGTTACTGCAGTGTCCGGACAATGAATATATATTACCTCCAGCCAGGACATGATGTGTATTCATTCTCCTGACCACTTCGCTAAAACAATCCCGACACTACAGCACAGCAAGCGTAATCTCACGAGATTACGATGTAACCTGTCATTTCAAACAAGATTATGCTTGCTGTAGTGTCGGCATTGTTTTAGCGAAGTGTCAGGAGAATGAATACACATCACGTCCTGGCTTATAATGTGGTGACAGAGACTCTTTAAATCTCATCCACTACTGTATTTTGCTGCGTTAAAAATACGCATCAATCCCGCAACGCGTGGACGAGCTCTTACACTGGTGCATAAGCGCCACATAAATGGAATGTATCTATAGGGTCCCAATTACCCAAACATTTCTTTGGCATTAGCCAGGCAGGCATACATTGGGATATTTTATTTTTTAACAGCTACAGAGGCAAAAAAAGTATAACACTTTTTTATCATGGGAGCTTATTGTGAATGTACGCCACCTAGAGAGACCAGATACGCGCCTTGTAGCCGATCGGTCTTATAAATGAAGGGGACCTCCGCTTTTAACGAAGAATCTCTAAGGGTATTTGAAAACTACTGATACCATGAACCAGAATTTGAGCAGATCAATTTAATGGATATCAAACAGACTGTATGCTTCAAGACGATAAATTGTTGACAGTATCAACAGAAAGTAACCATGTAACCCAGATAAGAGATTACAGTCGCCCTCAACAGATGAACCTTTCTAATCAGTACAGAAGACACGAGGGAGGGACGGTCACTAGGAATACGCACGCTTTTCCTTGTGTTTGTAATGTAGATCACTGTAGACCGTCTATGCTCATTGTTTAGGATGGAACGTATCACATAAAAAAAAAAATCTTAATTCAAAGCAGATAGTGAAAATCTTATTTTCTAATCTGTTTTTATGCTTTCTTTGAAGTTTTTTTTAATTCTATTTTCTCTACATAATGGGGCAGCCATCTTGCCCGAGCTGGAGTTAAGAGCATTTAGATATATGCTTTACAGCAGCCGCATGGACCATAGGAACCGGTTGACATCTATGGGAGAGTGTTGTGGGCGTGCTCTGTGACCTGCGCAGAGTTCATTGTGCGGGGAGGGGGAGCCATGTCCATCACCTATTGACGTTTCATCCCACGTTTACGATGAAACCTTAGATAACCATCGGCCGACAACTATTACAACCCCTCCCACATACACGCTGGGCCGAGGCACGCACGTTTTTTCAATGGGGAGAGAGGAATAGGGGCCCTTTTACACGGGCAGATGTTCTACTTAGTCAACGAGCACCGATCAACAATATAGAACGTAGATCGGCGCATGTTTGCTCCAATCAAACGCAATGCTCGGAATGTATGGTGACGGACGATAGTCAATACGATTGATCGCCCTCAGACATTTCCATCACGTGGGCAGCAAGTCCTTTGTTTAACACAGGGAGATGTGCTGCCAACACGCAACAATTTTTCTAGCCACATAAGACTCGACCAGCTGATTGCTGCCCTATTTACCCAAGACAATGATCAGGAACAGGTGTTCATATGAACGCTTTGTTTCCCCGATCAATGGCCTATATGAAAGGGCTTTAAAGCGTACCACCGTCTTGCAATCTTACTAAAGAGATCCAAAAAAAATTGAATTATCCATTAATTCATTGCATAACCATTTCTAGGACAGAACTAGGTATCAACTAAATGGTGTGTGTGCCGTGAGGAAACACGAACCGTGAAGTCCCAGAAAGAGCGCCCCACTGTGCATGTGTTGTGTCTGGCATTGAAGTTCAGTCCCATTCACACGTGTTACAATTGCAGTACAGTTACCAGAATGTTTTCTCTTAGCTCCTATGTGATCAAATGATCAGGGCAGATTGAAGTGAGCAGAGATATTAAGTGGCAGCAAGCAGAGATTTCAGGGTATGTTCAGGCTGGGTTCACACGACCTATTTTCAGACGTAAACGAGGCGTATTATGCCTCGTTTTACGTCTGAAAATAGGGCTACAATACGTCGGCAAACATCTGCCCATTCATTTGAATGGGTTTGCCGACGTACTGTGCAGACAACCTGTCATTTACGCGTCGTCGTTTGACAGCTGTCAAACGACGACGCGTAAAAATACAGCCTCGTCAAAAGAAGTGCAGGACACTTCTTTCAGACGTAATTTGAGCCGTTCTTCATTGAACTCAATGAAGCACAGCTCAAAATTTACGGCTGTCAGAGAAGCCTCGCAAAATGCGAGGAGGAGCATTTACGTCTGAAACGAGGCAGCTGTTTTCTCCTGAAAACAGTCTGTCTTTTCAGACGTAAAAGCCTGCTACCGTGTGCACATTCCCTTACTAAAAAAAAAGTCTGAAAATACAGAGCTGTTTTCAAGCGTGTTTTTTGGAGCGTTTTTTCTATAGAGTCAATGAAAAACTGCTCCAAAAACGTCTCAAGAAGTCACATGCACTTTTTTCGCGGCAGTTTTTTTACGCGGCCATTTTTCAAAACGGCTGCATAAAAAAAAACGGCCCGACGGGACAGAACTCCGCTTTTCACGGTCAGATGTTTGCAGGCGCTCTGCTTCCAATTTTTTCAGGCGTTTTTCAAGGCGTAAATGCCCAAAATACGCATGAAAACGCTACATGTGCACATACCCTTAGGCTTCACTCACATCTGCGTCGGGTTTCGTTTATGGGTTCCGGACGTTTCCGTCAGGGGAACCCATGAATGGAAACCATAGCTTTCTGTTTGCATTACCATTGATTTGAATGGTAACGCATCCGTTGCGAATGGTTTCCGTTTGACCCCGTTCCTTAAGGCTTCCGTTGTTTTGACGGAAATCATTAGCGCAGTAGACTACGCTATTGATCCCGTCAAAACAACCATTTGCAATGGATGCATTACCATTGAAATCAATGGTAATGCAAATGGAAAGCCATGGTTTCGGATCATGGGTTCCCCTGATGGAGACGTCTGACGGAACTCCAACGCAAATGTGAACGAAGCCTTAAATGTGAGAAATTCATACAGAAAGTATATTAGAAAATTGCATTACGTAATAACTTATTTGCCGAAACCAAAGACCCCCGCTGTGATGATGTAGGATGAAATGCTCTTAAATAGAATGAAATCGCCTTCAGTTCTAGTAAAGATATTGCACAATGTAGTTACTGTTCTACAATAACGTTCTGCAGCCGCTACAAGTTACAGCATCATATTCCCAAGAAACTGGTGTAAACCCCACAACATCTGTAACAGGGACTGAAGAGGAAGTGATAAAGTAAAGCAAATGCTACAGAAAACACATTGAGGACAAGTATTGGGGGCTTCATTAGATAGAGAGACTTCCGATGGTAAGACGTTTGACTGCTGAGAGGATTATTTCCCAAAGGATCCACGCTGACCCTGTTATTATTCTTTATAGGACGGGGAAGCCTGAGAAGCCGGCGAGTAAAACATAGATACAGCAGGCCGCTCTCCGAACAAATCTGACGCTGAACTAGTATACGTGTCAATCTGATCCAAGTCGAACACCTTTTTTTTTTTTTCCTAAGGAAAGAAATCAAAGTCTACAAGATTGGTATATTAAGCCAGACAAAGATTTCTAAGCAAAATGGGGGGGGGGGGGGGGGCACAAAAAAAAACAAACAGTGGAAAACGTACTAGGGCTGGACATGTTAACTAGGAAATCTACACTCCATGCATTCTGTGGCTACGTTTTCACCCGACATCGAATAAACCGCTCACTGACGCCATCAAGCTCCATCCCTCCTTGCAGAATCGGTTACATGCCGCTCCTACCAGGCAGACAGAGCACCCAGCGGGTGTGGAGGTCATAAGTATCTGTGTTGGGAATAACCCTTTAAACGTGACATCCCCATATGCAATTTTATTATCCAGCATATAGTGCAAAAGATAAATTACTTAAGCGGGGGCTGAGCAGCAAAAAAATATAAAAATTAGACAATTTTTGGCCGACCAATGGCGTCTATTCGTGACAGGAAAAAGTGTGACAGGCGACGGCCAAAGGCATCTGTAGAAAAGTTGATCTGCAGTGTTGGCTTTTTTTTTGGGTGCAGTCCTGTAAAGTCGTTCATGCCAAACGACAGACCTGCATCCCATCAATAAACGCCAAGACCAGGCGTATAACCAGTTTAAGATTACCAGCTTATTGTATTTATATAAAACCCATACATATATCTCGTGTTCACAGCGTAATACATGAAAATAAATAAGCATTTTTCAGAACCCATTATATAGATGAAGCGGGTAACAAAATCACGATTGTCCCAAGCTTCAGTTTGTCTAAAAAAGTAAAACATTGAATTAAAACGCAAGGCTCTCGACACTAGCGCCATGGCTTCGATTTAGGACAGATCCTGACACTTTGCTCACTTTAACAGGGTTCATCAGTTTTAAGTATTTTTGACAGCAAGAATTGCACTGAAGACTTAACTATTCTTTCCATCACAAATACCCAAAAAGTTTGACGGAGACCCAAACAGAACACAGAAAAAGGTGTGTACAGAGCCCAATAATATACGAGGGGACACTTTCTCATACAAGATTAGCATACATGTCTGTTCTGTACAGTCCTGGCCAAAAAAGTTTTGCGACGGACACAAATTTTCGTTTTTCACAAAGTTTGCTGCTTCAGTTTTTATAGTGACAATTTGCATTAACTCTAGATTGTGAAGAAGAGTGATCAGATGAATTGCAAAGTCACTCCTTTTCATGAAAATTAACTTAATCACAAAAAATGAACCCCATTTCTCCTGCATTTCAGCCCCACCACAGGATGACCTGCTAGCATTATTTCAGTGATCTTCTCGTTAGCTCAGGAGAAAGTGTTAACGAGGACAAGGCGGCTGATATCACTCTTGTCATGCTGATTGAATTGTAAGAGCAGACTGGTTGCTTTAAAAGGGGGATGGTGCTTGAAATCATTGTCTTTTTCTGTTAACCATGGTTACCTCCAAGGAAACATGTGCAGTCATCATTGCTTTGCATTAAAAGGGCTTAACAGGCAAGGACATTGTTGCTTGTAAGATTGACCCTAAATCAACCATTTATCGGATGATCAAGAACTTCAAGGAGAGAGGTTCAATTGCTGTGAAAAGAGGCTTCAGAGCACCCAAGAAAGTCCAGCAAGTGCCAGGACCGTCTCCTAAAGAGGCTTCAGCTATGGAATCAGTTCAATACCAGTGCAGAGATTGATCAAGAATAGCAGCAGGCTGGTGTCAGTGCTTCTGCATGCACAGTGAGGCGAAGGCTTTTTAGGTTGGCCTGGTTTCAAGAAGGGCAGCAAAGAAGCTACTTCTCTCAAAGAGAAACCATCAAGGACATAATGACATTCTGCAGGAAGTACAGGGACTGGACTGCAGAGGACTGGAGTAAAGTTATTTTTACTGATAAAGCCCCTTTCTGATGGTTTAGGACATCTGGAAGAATGATCGTCCAGAGTAAAAGGTGAGCGCTACCATGAGTCCTGTGTCATGCCAATTGTAAAGCATCCTGAGACCATTCATGTCTGGGGTTGCTTTTCAGCCAAGGGAGTGGGCTCACTCACAATTTTACGTAAGAACACGTCCATGAATAAAGAGTGGTGCCTAAATATCCTCCAAGAGCAACTTCTCCCAAAGATCCAGGAGCAATATGGTGATAAACAATGCCATTTCCAGCATGATGGAGCCCCATGTCATAAGGCAAAAGTGATAATTGAGTGGCTCAGTGAACAAAACATTGACATTTTGGGTTCATGGCTAGGAAACTCCCCAGATCCCAATCTCATTGAGAACCTGTTGTCAATCCTCCAAAAGCGGATGAACTAAATAAATAAAAAAAATAAAAAAAAGACAGTGCTTGGAGTTTATCACCATTTCTAATTAGACAAGAATGGGATGCCATCAGTCAGGATTTGGCCCAGAAGAGGATGTCCAGCATGCCAGGGCAAACTACAGAAGTCTTGAAAAAGAAGGGTCAACACTGTAAATATTGAGTCTTTGCATAAACTTTATGTATTTGTCAATAAAAGTTGAAAAACTTATGAAACACTTATAATTGTACTTCAATATACCATAGAAACATCTGACTAAAAGAAAAAAAAAACACTTTGTAAAAACCCAAATTTGTGTTAGTCCCAAAACTTTTGTCCTGGAATGTACTCCACAAACCGAAGCTATCCATGGAAGTTGCATTACCACTTCTTTATTTAGCCAGGAAATAAGCGGCTTTGAATCTAGAGTCTGGCAGCCACTTATCTCACTTCTCCCTACTGAAACCTCATACCCATTCAGCGGAGATGAACGAGCCGGTCTACAGGGGAATCTGGGCCGCTTCACACAAATATAACATGTTGAACACCCTAAGCGAGGCATTATTGGCTCTACTGTAGATGGATCCCGGCACGGAGATTCTAGTTCTTATAGTTTTATCAGTGGTGTGACCCCTCCCTGGTATGCTCATATATAATAGTGGAAACCAGCAGCGCTTCCTTCCCAGCACTGCAATGTGTTGATCTTTATTATCAGCCTGTAATCGGTATGAGCCGGCAGACAGAAGACCACACTGCACATTCCTGATGCATTTCTAAACTAAATCCCTAATCAGTTAGTAGGATCTAAAACAGAGTCATATAGTCAGGCTAAGAACAGATACAGGAGTGGGGGGTGAAGGCAACGCACCAAACACCAACTATACAAGGGGCAGTTCACACAGTTTTTGGGCATCGATTTTGACGTGGAAACTGTGCCAAATTTTTTTTTAAAAAATTGCCCTCCCATTGGTTTCAATGGGAGGCAGAGGCGGTAATTTTCCCTCTGAGGCTTTTGGCCACTCGTGTGAAAAAAAAGCGGCATGTTCTTTCTCCGCCTCAGACCTCCCATTGAAATCAACGGGAGGCAGAAAAAAAAATGCGGAGCTCGTTATTCGCTGCATATATTGCCCGAGGTCCTTGCATTAGATTCAATGGCCGCTGTTAACATACGCAGCGAAAAACGCATAAAAATAAAAAAAATGCAAGCAGTTCAAAATCTGTCTGAAAATTCCTAAAAGAATTCTGAAGCTAATTTTTCCTGCCCGCAAAAACAAAACCTAGTGTAAACTAGGCCTAAGGCTACATAGCAACAGGGCCAAAGACCACTGTGATGCGCTGCCTGCACTGCAGTAATGAAAGGGATTGTAACCATGCTGCAACTCGCATTCTGCTGCCGCTGCTAGAAGTCCTCCAAGTTTGGATTTCTTCCGACTGTCGTGGCGCGTTAAACAGCGAGTTGCAATGCAGCCACATTCACTTTCATTACTGAGATGCAGCCAGCGCGATACGGTGATCACACAGCGACCTTTGGCCATGCCACCGGTGACGTGGCCAAAGTTGCCACGTAGCCCTAGTCTAGAATTTTTTTTATTTTTTTTTGTTAAAAAATTATTATTTGAGTGATTATGTAAAGGATCTGCCAGGCACAGCTTCTGTATCCACGCCCATAGATAATCAGTCTGCACCTGAGTCTACGTCTCGGAGACTGACTCCATCTTCCACCACTCAGGATGGCAGGCTTAGGAGTGGGAGAGCCTATCGTAGCCTGGCCAGACGGAGCTAGCTCCCGCCCTCTGTCTATTTATACCTGCCTTTCCTGTTCCTCCTTTGCTTGTGAATCTTCTCGTATGGTTTCCTGGCCCAGCTACAGCTTCTATCTATTTGTTCCTGCTCCATACTGACCCTGGCTTTCTGACTACTCTCCTGCTCTGCATTTGGTACCTCGGACACTCCTGGTTTGACTCGGCTCGTTCACCACTCTTGTTGCTCACGGTGTTGCCGTGGGCAACTTCCCCTTTTCCCTTTTCTTTGTGTACCCTTGTCTGTTTGTCTCGTGCACTTACTGAGCGTAGGGACCGCCGCCCAGTTGTACCCCGTCGCCTAGGGCGGGTCGTTGCAAGTAGGCAGGGACAGAGTGGCGGGTAGATTAGGGCTCACTTGTCCGTTTCCCTACCCCTATCATTACAGATTACAGTTTAAATTTTTTCACAAGTCAGGAAATTAGATTCTAATTTATAACATTTCCATGTGCTGGGCACTAGAGGGAGCACTTCCCAAAATTGCAGCATGGTCAATGTGGTAAAGCAACTTCATTGAATTATGCTGCAAATGTGGGGTAGACACACTCGCTCTAGTGTCCTCACACAATCCCCCCTCCCTTATTCTGGCTAGTGCCAGGAGAAGGAGGGGGTTGAATCTTCAAACCTCCTACACTGTGTCCCGCCATTTTCTGAGCGACTGAACAGTGTAGGAGGATTAGATACAGTGCTAAGCAGACAGTATCACACAAACATAACTTACCTGCTCCTGCCGTCGCTGCTGCCTCTGCTCCTATTCCTTCCGCCTTCACATATGGCCGGAAGTCGTCATCTGACTGTCTGGCAGCGGCTTCCAGTTCACATGAAAATGGCGCCGGATTTCGCTCTGCTAACGAGCTTCGTTTTGGTCTGTGTGGGAGCGGCGCATGCCCACACAGACGGTGTACACTATAGTGAATGGAACGGCTCCCGTTCGCATTCTCTATGGGGTTGTATGTGCCGTTTTCCATCTCTGTATGTGTCGTTAATCGACACATACAGAGATGAAAAAAAAATGGCAGCCCCCATAGAGAAGTAAAAATAAAAAGTAGACAGTAGAACACACAAATACATTTTATTTTTTGATCATACTAAAAGCAATATGATAAAATAAAAAGAAAAAAAAAATCACGACACCTTCCCTTTAAGTCTATAATGGAAGCTATGATGCAGTATATGCACACCGGATACCAGCGGTGGCCAAGAGACTCCATTGACTTACAAATAGGGTCCATCGGGTTACGCCGAGGTGTATGTACTTTAGACAAGAAAAATAGTGCTATATGCAACGCTATTTTTCCTCGGCAGATATGACTGAATTTGCGATGTAGGCTCCTAACGCCAGGCATGAACACAGTATATATCGATACACAAGATACACAGTGGTGCTGCAGAGAAAGTGAAAACTTAGGGTCAGTTCACACACTCCAGATTTGATGCAGATCAAATCTACATTTAGAAAAAACCGCAAGCGCGTATTTGTTATGGTGCGGATTTTAACATCGAATTGATCTCTATGATGAAAATCCGCAATTAATACGCATTGAATCCGGCAGTGAATGTCCATGCTGTGAAACTCATGACATGTCCTATATTTGCCCGTGTTTCTCGCTGCACGCACCCATTGAAGTCAATGGGTGCGTGCAAATCGCGCTCGGCACACGGAAGCACTTCCGGGTGCCGCGCGTGATTCGTGCAACAATAGTAAAAACAATGAATGAAAACCGAAAAGCACCACGTGCTTTCTGTTTGTAAACATAAAACCAGAGAGTGTCATCATGATGTCGGCTGCGCGAAAATCATGCAGCCGCGCACCATATGCTGATGACACACGGACCTTTTGCGCGCGCAAACCGGACACATCCGTGTGAATAAGGCCTTACTGATAGATTACAGCTGATCTTTGGGAGTTCCAGCAGGGAACACTTTGTGATCAGTTTATTGTCAAGGAACGGCCCGTCCTGGGGCTCGTTTGCTCCGGTCACAAGGAGTTATCAGTAACGTATAGGGATGAGCACTTGTTACTCCGATCACTCGTCCCCATACATTTTATCATGTTGGCAGCGCGTCTCTGTTTACACAGGGAGATTTGCCGCCAACAAGGATAACATTTTACACTTTTAAAATGTTTGCTCGTTCATCTGCCGATCGCTGCTCTGTTTACACGGGACAATTATCGGCAATGAGTGTTCTATGAACTAGCGTTTGCCCAATAATTGGCCAATCTAAAAGGGTCTTAAGAAGTAGGGATTGTCCAAAACAGAGAACCCCTTTAACGCTTATAGGAGACCTGCTAAACCGCAGCCAAAAGAAAAAGGACCTGCAGAGAAAGGACCTGCAGAGAAAGGACCTGCAGAGAAAGGACCTGCAGAGAAAGGACCTGCAGAGAAAGGACCTGCAGAGAAAGGACCTGCAGAGAAAGGACCTGCAGAGAAAGGACCTGCAGAGAAAGGACCTGCAGAGAAAGGACCTGCAGAGAAAGGACCTGCAGAGAAAGGACCTGCAGAGAAAGGACCTGCAGAGAAAGGACCTGCAGAGAAAGGACCTGCAGAGAAAGGACCTGCAGAGAAAGGACCTGCAGAGAAAGGACCTGCAGAGAAAGGACCTGCCTGCACAAGGCAAAGCAACATGCAAAGTAAACACTGTCCTCCTTTTCTATGATTTGTATACAGAGCAAAGTAAGAATAGTCAGGCCTGTAGCGTAAGGAGGTGCGCATTTGACACATTCCTATAATGCATATAATTACCAGCGCAACTATTCACCACTGGTCTTGAAAAACTCAAACAATGTGTGTTTACATGTATCCTCGAAACTGCGATGAAATTGAAATGGTCCATAGACGAGGCACCAAAAACTAGAAGAGTAGTTTCATTGTCAGACCATTAAGCGATTACATTTACACCTAGCGATTTGCAGATCTTACGGATTGATCGGTTACAGATTGACTATGTTACGGTTACCGCTAAAAAAACGGAAACCTTGCGGAACAGAAACCATTTGCAACAGAAGCATTATGATTGAAATCAATGGTAATGCAAATGGAAGCTAAGGCTTCAGTTTGGCTTTACGTTCATCTGTTCCTCTGATGGAATGGATAAATGGAAACACCAAACAGAACCCGACGCTGATGTGAACGAGGCCGAAGACACAGTATAGTTTTTATAGCCTTTAGAGTCTATAGTAAAATATGAAAAAAGGTGTCGCGTTTTTTAAAAAGGTAATTAAACGCACAAACTTCTGACAAGTCCTTGTCACGTCAGAAGTTTTGATTGGGGGGATCCGAGCACGTAGACCACCACCAATGGCTAAAACAAAGCGGAAGAAGCGCTTGTGTGAGAGCTCAGCCGCTTAGTTTCTGTTCGGCTTTTTTACGGAAAGCCGATGTAGCGGTGTACAGGCTCATAGACTTTCTATTGAGTCTGCATACTGCTACATCGATTTCCGGAAAAAGTATAACAGAAACTAAGCGGCTGAGCGCTCACACAAGTGCTTCTGCCGCTTCGTTTTAGCGATTGGTCGGGGTCTCAGTGCTCGGATCCCCGCCAATCAAGACATCTGACATGTCACTTGTAACAAATAAAACTAAAGGAACTAAAATATTAAAAAAAAAAAAAAAAGTCTTCACACGGGCGGTTACACTGCGTAAAGTTACACTGCGTATCCACCTCGGTGGCCGCAGGGAATTCCAGGAGAAAAACCGGACCAAACTGTCTGCTGCGGAAAACTGCCGCATTTAGGAGACAGCTGCAGTCTGATTGGCTGCAGTGGTGGTCACATGGGATGAAACGTCATCCCAGGAGGCCGGCCTGGAGGAAGAAACGTAGATCAAATTTGTGGCACTCTGCAAAGTCTGGGTGATATAGGTTCCCACCCAGTCAGTATAACAAGATAAACTCAAGCACTCCTCTGGTCAGTATGCGAAGAAAAAATTAGTGTCGGATCAGGCAATAAAATAGAGAAAATATGTTAACGTTTCGGCCACAATCCGGCCTTTGTCAAAACTCTATAAATAGATACAGAAAATGATAAATATATTAAAGCGAGTTGATAAAAAAAAGTCACAATCCTAGAAAACATATAAAGTGAATCACATATGTATAGTTAGAACAATAATTCAGGATAAACAAGCAGGTCAATGTGGAAACCCCTGGATTCCGTTCAGGGCCCCGTTCTGACGGAAAGCTCAGACGGAAAGTCAGAACGAGACCCCAACGCAGATGTGAACAGAGCCAAACAAGCAGCATTTACACAAATCCAATGCTGCGAAATAAAATTCTGCACCGCAGGTCAATTTCTTAGCTGTTCTCCACAGCGTGTGGATGAGATTTGGTCTATCTCATACACCTTACTGCTACTGTATTATGCTGCGGATTTTCCACAACGAATTCCGTTGCAGGAAAATCCGCAGTATTTACGCAACATGTGAACTGACCCTTAAAATACTACACTTTTGGAAGGTACCGATTCTCCTTGCAGAGATTTAGTGCAATGCTTCCTGGGAAAAAGTATGTAAAATAGTGTTTTTTGTAGGAGAGAAGAGCTATGTGAAGGAGGCCTAAAAGCAAAAACTGGTTTTGTGAGTGAAGATATTTTATTAATTATCGGCCATAAATAATTTTGTTTGGAGATACTTGTTTGCACAGTATGTGTTTGTGTTTTATTTTATGGCATAAAAGGTCCTCTGTGGGAGCAAGTCCTGCCAGCAGTGAAGTCACACACGGCATCACCATGCAAGGAGGAATAATTTATCACATGAATGGCGCCCTGTCAATGTTTATTTAATGATATAAACTATCAAATCAAGACGTGAAACGGTCAAGGATCAATCGTAGACACAATAGGAGAGATTTACTAAGGCTTTGTTCACAACTGCACTAGGGTTCCGTTCCGACTGAGCTTTCCGTCGGAACGGAGCCCTGACAAACACAAACGGAGACGAAAGGTTTCTGTTTTCATCACCATTGATGTCAATGGCGACGGATCCGGTGCCAATGGTTTCTCCGTTTGTCTCCGTTGTGCAAGGTTTCCGTCGTTTTGACGGAATCAATAGCATAGTCGACGTAGTCGTACTATTTCCACAATAGGTGGTGAGGGAGGCGTAAAAAGGCCCAAACAATTTAAATTTGCGACTTTTGGGCCCTTTTATGACTTTTCTACGCCAGAAAAATGGCGTAGACAGGTTGATAAATTCCCTACATAGTCATTTATGAACAGTCCAAAAGATGCACTTTAGTAGAGGAGAATAAGAATATGCAAATAGATAAGGGTCTATTCAGACAGCGTTTGCAGTGTGCGTCAGAGGAGTATCTCCTGCCACTTTATACACCCGTCAATATCTGCTGTGCGAACCTCGTCGCAACATCTAAGAGACAGTACACATCAAATATACACAGCCAACGTTAGTCTAATGCGTATGGCCACCTTTAAAAAAAATAAATAGCAACACTATGAGAATCTTATGTTCTGTGATCATGAACCAATAGGCACTCCACATGCCAACTCTACGAGGCCCCACATTTTCCCGTAGTAGCAATGTATGAAATTTGAGGCATACAGATGTATAGTATGGGCACACAACAGGCTATAGGCACCATATTACAGATCTTTACAACAAAGCCATGTGTATGGGACCTTGGACTTAGGCCTTGTGCACACTGTCGTTTTATAGATCAGTCTGATCTGGCCACTGTAGGGTTAAATACTGTGCTGACAGACTTGAAGTTAATCTAAGGTGATTATGTAGGATCAGTGAAGATTGCCCTCTTTAAAGGAAGTTTTCTCCAGTTTTGCCCAGTACATCAAGCTAAACTCTGGGGCCTGTTAGCATTCACTGCAGTGAGCTTATCAATAGGATCCACATACCACCCATAAACATAAATGTGGCGGCTCATGGCAACCAGAGCCCAGGTTTCAATTTCCTAGTACAAATCTGAACTCTAATTGGTTGTTACTTACGACAAGGTCGCTTTCTACACGACGACGGTTCACTGTGCAATGTTAACTCCCTTCCCGACATTTGAGGGGGGGGGAGGGTATGGAGCGAGATCACAGGCTGAGCCCATTCCATACTCTGCCAGGGACGACTGTATGTTACAGCTGACACTTAAATGTAACGGCTGGGATCGGAGATAACTCCAATACCGACCATTTAACAACTTAGATGGAGCTCTCAATATTGACTGCTGTATCGAAGCTGTTAGAAAGAGCGCGGGGGGGGGGGGCATCTGTTACCCCATAGGATTTATTGCAGACACATATACACATATACCATAGAGGAGGAGGGACCAAATGACTTCTATGGGAGAATTTTCTAGGCATGCTGTGTGACCTGTGCAGTGTACAGGGAGGGGGGAGGAGCAGAGCAGTGTCCATCACCTAATGTCAAGTGTGTGTGTGTGTGTGTACACACACACACACACACACACACACACAGAGAACAATGAGATGACTGCTGAGAAGTGATCTCTACAGAACAGGAAGGGTCAGTCTATTGTGGGGCTCTGTGGTCAGTATAAAAAAAAATAAAAAATACTACAAGATTTTAGATTTTTTTTTTTAATATATAGGTAACATGCAAAATAAGTATCCGTAGCGCTCCATTAGCCCAACGGAGGCTAAAGAGGGTGTCCTTTTGGCATCCATCGGGCCTGCAGTGGGAAAAACTACTGAAAAACGTAGATACAAGTCATATAATAGTCACAGATAGTATCATTCCTCATGTACACAGTGGTTTATTCTGAAAAGCCATCTAAAAACGACAGGTATGTGTGAACATAAAAACTTGATTAACCCCTTAGTTTCCACCAATACGCCTTTTCACGGCAGTCACTAAGGGGCCTTAAGCTAGGCCGTCGCCTTTGCACGGCGGCCCAGTCTAAGTCCTGCACGGGTGTCACGTGCAGGCTGGAGCGAGTGCTCGGCTGTCTAATGACAGCCGGGCTCCTGTTCCAACGGTCGCAATCGAAGTTTACTTAGATCGTGGCCATTTAACCTGTTAAATGCTGTGGTCAATAGCGACCTCGGCGTTTAACTTGTTTACAGAGGGGGGGGAGCTCCCTCTGTCACCCATCGGCAGCCCGCAAATGCAATCGCGGGCCTCCGATGGGCTGCCATGGCAGCCGGGGACCTGATAAAAGCCCCTGGATCTGTCCTGGGAATATGTCTATTAGGACGTACCAGAGGAACGTCCTAAGAGATTGCCTGTCGGTTTTACACGGACAAGCAATAATGCTTTGGTATACTAAGTATACCAAAGCATTATAGCAGCGATCTAAATATCACATAGTAAAGTCCCCTAACGGGACAAAAAAAAAAAAAAGTAATGTGAAATAAAAATTACAGTAAAAAAAATAAAACCATTTTTTTCCCCATAAAAAGTGTTTTTATTTAGTAAAAGTGTAAAAAATAAATAAAAGTACACATATATGGTATCACCGCGACCATAATGCCTCAAACAATAAAGTTAAAATGTAAATTAGACCGCAAGGTGAACACTTAAAAAAATAAATAAATAAAAAAGGCGAAATTGCAATTTTTTTCCATTACCCTCCAAAAAAGTCATAATAAAAGTTAATCAATAAGTCCCATGTACCCAACAACAGTACAAATCAAAACTTAGTCTCGTCCCACAAAAAAATAAGCCCCAAAAAATCACTACAACAGAAAAAAAACCAAAAAAAAAACGACGGCTCTTGGAAAGCGACAATGCAGACAAATAGTTTTAGTTCAAAAGTGTTTTTACTGTGCAAAAGTCGTAAAACATAAAAATCCTCTACATATGTAGTATCGTCGTAATCGTACCGACCCATACAATAAAGGTCATGTGTTATTTACGCCGCACAGTGAACAGCGTCAATACACCTAGAACCATGGTTTTTTTCTACTCCCCCCTCAAAAAAGGTTAATAAAAGTTAGTCAAAAAATTATATGCACACCAAAACGATGCCATTAAAAAGTACAACTAATCCCGCAAAAAACAAGCCCTCATACAGCTATGTCACCGAAAAAATAAGAAACATATAGCTCTTTGAATGCGACTACAGAACAACTGGAAAAATAGCTTGGTCATTAGGGCCTAAAATAGGCTGGTCACTAAGGGGTTAAACAATAGTAATTTTCTGATAATTCATTCCCTTTAAAGCGAAGGTGTCATGTATTTTTTTTTTTTATCTAATTGCTTTTAGTATGATATTAAAATAAATTTTATTTAGTTGTGTTCTACTTTTTTCTTACTTTTACGTCTCTATGGGGGCTGCCATTTTTTTTTCATCTCTGTATGTGTCGGTTAATGACACATACAGACATGGAATACGGCACATACAACCCCATAGAGAATGCGAACGGGAGCCGTTCCATTCACTATAGTGTACGCCGTCTGTGTGGGAACGGCGCATGCGCCGCTCGCACACAGTCCAAAAGGAAGGTCTTTAGCAGAGCGAAATCCAGCGCCATTTTCATGTGGACCGGAAGCCGCGGCCGGACAGTAAGATGACGACTTCCGGCTGCGGCTTCCGGCCATATGTTCAAGGAAGCGAAGGCGCAAGAAATAGGAGCGGAGGTGGCAGGAGCAGGTAATTTATGTTTGTGTATGTGATGTGTGTATTATGTTCGTGTTATACTGTCTGATTACCACTGTATCTAATCCTCCTACACTATGCAGTCGCTCAGAAAATGACGGCACAGTGTAGGAGGTTTGAACATTCAACCCCCTCCTTCTCCTGGCACTAGCCAGAATAAGAGGGGGGATTATGTGAGGACACTAGAGGAGAGTGTGTCTACCCCAAATTTGCAGCATAAAACAATGAGGTTGCTTTACTACATTGACCAATGCTGCAATTTTGGGAACTGCTCCCTCTAGTGGCCAGCACATGGAAATGTTATAAATTAGAATCTAATTTATAATATTTTCTGACTTGTGAAAAAAATAAAACAATGTGTAATCACTTCAATAATAATTGCTTAACTAAAAAAAATAATAATAATTCTAGCGACAAATTCCCTTTAAGGCCTCATGCACAAAACCGTTTATGTTTCAGTCTGCACTGTATTGGGAGAATAGTGCATCTGATGGATGCTGAAATGGAAACAAAATCTGTCTGATTTTCAAATGCAGCCCAAAAGGGGAGATCCGCTGCAAAATCCACATGTAGCTCAAATATATGATGAAATGCTTTCATCCAATTTTCTATTTTCATTGTCTTCAACACAAAAGGTTTAGTTCATACTGAGTTTTTTGCAGGCATAAAAAAAAATCTGCCTCTGAATTCATTCAGGAATTTTGAGGCAGATTTTTTATTTTTTTTTGCAGCGTTTTTTGCAGCATTTTTCGCCTGTGGCCATTGAAGCTAATGCAAGGACCACGAGCAAAAAACGCTTGTAAATGAGCGCCGTGGGTTTTTATACCTCTAATTGATTCAAGGGGTGGTCAAAGGCGGGAATTGCGGCTAAAAAGCTGCCCAGGAAAAAAATAAAAAACGCTTCTGCCTCGCATTGAAATCAATGCGACTACAGAAGTTTTTTTTTGCCGATTCCGACGTGGTTTCCGCGTCAAAATCAACAACAAAAGACGGTGTATGAACAGGGCATAAGGCCCAGTTCATAATAAGTTTTTGGGCGCTGATTTGGATGCGGAAAAGCGTCTGAAACCACCTCCCATTTCAATGGGAGGTGGAGGTGTTTTTTTTCCCAAAGCAGCCTTTATCCGCTTGCAGTAAAAAAAAAGCGGCATGTCCTCTCTGGCCACGGTTCCGCCTCTGGCCTCCCATTGAAATCAGAGACAGTGTTTTCTGCCCATGGCGCTCAATCCTCCCAAAACCGTGGCAAGATATCTTTGATCTTAGATTTTTTGTGCCTGCAAAATACTTTGTTAGAACAGGGTCTAAAGGGTTTTTGAGGCAGATTTTATTTTGTCTCGAGTGGTCAAAAGCCACCCCGTTGAAATGAATGGAGTGCGATTTTGTTAAAGAGGCTCTGTCACCAGATTTTGCAACCCCTATCTCCTATTGCAGCAGATCGGCGCTGCAATGTAGATTACAGTAACGTTTTTAGTTATGACCATTTTTGTATTTATGCAAATGAGGCTTGCAAAAGTCCAAGTGGGCGTGTTTACAGTAAAAGTCCAAGTGGGCGTGTATTATGTGCGTACATCGGGGCATTTTTACTACTTTTACTAGCTGGGCGTTCTGACGAATCAGCATCATCCACTTCTCTTCAGAACGCCCAGCTTCTGGCAGTGCAGACACAGCGTGTTCTCGAGAGATCACGCTGTGACGTCACTCACTTCCTGCCCCAGGTCCTGCATCGTGTCGGCCACATCGGCTACAGTTGATTCTGCAGCAGCATCAGCGTTTGCAGGTAAGTAGCTACATCGACTTACCTGCAAACGCTGATGCTGCTGCAGAATCAACTGTAGCCTCTGGTGCCGATGTGTCCTCGCTCGTCCGACACGATGCAGGACCTGGGGTAGGAAGTGAGTGACGACACAGCGTGATCTCTCGAGAACACGCTGTGTCTGCACTGCCAGAAGCTGGGCGTTCTGAAGAGAAGTGGATGATACTTCTCTTCTCAACGCCCAGCTAGTAAAAGAAGTAAAAAAACCCCGATGTACGCACATAAAACACGCCCACTTGGACTTTTGCAAGCCTCATTTGCATAAATATAAAAATGGTCATAACTTGGCCAAAAATGCTCGTTTTTTAAAAATAAAACCGTTACTGTAATCTACATTGCAGCGCCGATCTGCTGCAACAGCAGATAGGGGTTGCAAAATCTGGTGACAGAGCCTCTTTAAACCCCATTCACATGTATAGTACTGTAAAAAAAAAACTGCTCCAAAACTTTGTGACAAAAGCACCATGTGTGAATAAGGCATGATAATCAGCAAATCCTTGTCTTATATAAAAGATGTCAAATCCCCAAATATGTGTTGTAGTTAAAGAACGCTCAACTGCGCAATTCAGAAGCAGGTCACATAAAAGTGTAATTGGCTTCAGATTATAATCAATGATCATTGTTTATAGCTGAATCACAGACAAATTCGACGTCCTGGTGCTATACAGCGTTCTGCCTATAGCACAGTTGGCAGGGTCATACAGCCACAGCGGCGCAACTTCATCCAGTCATTGTACACGTTAGGCATCGTTTACACTGGTGCCACAGCTTCCATTTTTATAGGATCCACGATGAACATCATGATCCATTACAATACATTTCTTTACCCCATTAATTTATAACAGGTGCACAAGATTTCAACACATTGAATGGGGTTTTCCCATCATAGCAAGTAATGGTATATTTCCAAAATAGGCCGTCACTTCCTGATCGGTGGGGGTCTGACTGCTGATCCTCAATATAAAAAGGAGCTAGTTAAATGCTTCTGGTCCTTCACAGGTTTTTCTTGCAAACCGACGCTCCCATCAATCCAATCAAATGGAGTGGTGTTGCAGATCCTTGCACAGCAGGTGGATGGGAGCGCTGCTGTGTAAGGAAAAAGCAAAAGGTCCCTTCGTTCTTGGGAATGGCCAGGGTCCCAGACGCCCACTGATCATAAAGTTATGCAATATCCTACTAATATACTATATTATATGATGGGAATACCCCTTTAAATACAATCATTTTGATATAATAGAGGAACACTACATCTATGGTCATCTTCCCAGTGTCAGGGCAGTACAGTGTGACCCAGAGGTTATCTGCACATTAATCCAACCAAAGTCTTAAAGCGGCTCTGTCACCACATTATAAGTGCCCCATCGCCTACATAAGGAGACCGGCGCTGTAATATAGGTGACAGTAATGCTTTTTATTTAGAAAAACGATCTATTTGAAAACACTTTATTAGAGATTTTTAGTTTATGCTAATGAGTTTCTTAATGTCCAAGTGGGCGTGTTTTACTTTAGACCAAGTGGGCGTTGTACAGAGGAGTGTATGACGCTGACCAATCAGAGACCAATCAGCGTCATGCACTCCTCTCCATTCATTTACACTGCACTAGCGATATAGCTATATCGTTATGTGCAGCCACATACACACACTATAATAGGGATGCACGGTGCATCGAAACTTCGATACTGTTTCGATACTTTGCATCCCTAAACGGTTCGATACCGCTATTTCCTGTATTTCGATACTTCGCTGCGCAGCCGCACAGCTCAGTATAGTAATACATGAATGTATGGGAGCGCGGCTGCGGCTGTGTAATTCAGCCACAGCCCCGCTCCTGAGTCCTGATAACATGTGCGCACGGTCAGGATGATGCGATGTGGCCAGCGCTGTACTTATGAGCGGCGGCACTGGAGACAGAACATGGCGGGCGCGCTGCAAAACACCCCCATGTTCTGTCCTCCGTGCCTGAACCGCCGCGCATTAGTGCAGCGCCGGCCGCTTCTCCTCATGCTGACCGCGCGCGCACTTCCTGTCAGGAGCGGGGCAATGGCTGTATTACACAGCCCCGCTCTATAACGGCGGAGATCAGAGAAACCGCTCATCTCCGCCGTTATTCCCCTGAATGCTGCGATCACAGCTGACTGCAGCATTCAGGAGAAAATGAGAAGGGGGGATGCCCCTGGATCGCGTCACAGGGAATTCCTGTGACGCGATCGAGGGCCATACCATATATGGGCAGACAGCCCAGGGTCTATTGACGGACACCAGGGCTGTCTTACCATATTTCAGGTTGTTAGGACATACCCAAGTATGTCCTAACAACTGCCTGTGTGCTCTCTGTCTACAGGCTAATGTACTGGGATATATCTGATATATGTCAGTACATTAAAGTTTAAAAATAAAGTAAAAACAAAGTATTGTTAAATGTAAAAAAAAGACATTCACCTTTTTTACAATAAACATTAAAATAAGTCTCAATACATAAAATATTCACACATTCAGTAATGGCGCGCACAACAATTTTTTTGCATCCTTTATGATGTGTACGCTGTAAAAAAATGAAATAAACACGGCTTTCTATCACTTATTAATGTGAGGCGCGAGGTGCGATGAATTTACCCTCCATGTTCCTCACATTAATAGTAATTAACCCCATCATGTACCTCGCACATTAACCCATTTGACTGAGAAACATGATGGGATTAATTACTATTAATGTGAGGCGCGTTCAAAATTCATCATCACACCTCGCGCCTCACATCAGAAAACGGAAGAATTTTTTTTTTTTTATTACTGTTGGCAAAAGTATCGAAATTGGTATCGAAATCGCAATACTAAACGAAGTATCGGTATCGAAGTCCAAATTCTGGTATCGTGACATCCCTACACTATAACGTTACTGAAGTGTCCTGATAATGAACATACATCACTACGAGCCTTGACGTCATGTCTATTCAGAATCCTGACCACTTCTGAATCTTTTTTGTGAGATTCCAGCAAGGCAAGCGTAATCTCGTTTGAAATGACAGGTTACATCATAATCTCGCGAGATTACGCTTGCCATGCTGGAATCTCACAGAAAAGTTTCAGAAGTGTCAGGATTCTGAATAAACATCCAGGCTGGTCGTGATGTATGTTCATTATCAGGACACTGCAGTAATGTTATAGTGTGTGTATGTGGCTGCACATAGCGATATAGCTATATCGCTAGTGCAGTGTAAATGAATGGAGAGAAGTGTAGGACACTGATTGGTCAACGTCATACACTCCTCTGTACAACGCCCACTTGGTCTAAAGTAAAAACACGCCCACTTGGGCATTAAGAAACTCATTAGCATAAAGCTAAAAATCGCTCATAAAGTGGTAAAAATAGATCGTTTTTCGAAATAAAAAGCACTGCTGTCACCTACATTATAGCGCCCATCTCCTTATGTAGGAGATAGGGCACTTATAATGTGGTGACAGAGCCTCTTTAAGAAACAGGGATGTCTGGACGAGTCGACCAGACAGCGACATCCACAACAAGGCAGCTACTGATGACAACGCATTTTTTCTTGCAAGGTATCATAATAGTTATTATATAACTGCAATGTAGATAAATATTGAACCATAAGATGAGGGTAAAGGGATGAATAATTGACCTGGGACAGAGCTCCTCACATAGTTCTCATTGACATCACCTTAAATAAACATTGTGGAGAAAATAAACAAATATTTATAACAAACAAAAAACAGGAAAATAAAAATCAAAGAAAATAAAAAAAAGAAACAATTGACACTTTCTATAGTACAAGCAGAGCTGCCATTACGCTGCCTGCATATAACTAGGCTTCCGTATTAGTTGTCATCCAGTAATAGCACTATCGAGATATAACTGGGCGGCTGGATATCTTAACTGACAGCTCCTTCCTGGTGTCATTGGGAACTTGCCAACCAACTGCAGAGATAAGACAATGAGTGACCTCCCTGGATCTGTGACATCTGTGCTGTAATAGAGGCACAGAGATGCAGTCCTCTACCGGGACTAGAACAGCAAGAGCCCTCGTATCCCAGACCTGTCTATCTACTCCACAGTTCACTCATCATGACTGTAGATAATGTCAGAAAAGCATTGGACACAGGTTAAAGTCAACCACATACATTACAAAAACAATCTGGACAATTTTGGGGACCACCAGCAATGGCTAGGATGAAAACACCCCAGACCTCAAACTGGGTATCCCAAGTCGACAGTTCCACTTGACTTTGACCCCAAGAAACAATCTCCTGAAATGTCTGATGTTTGTTGTAACCAAAAAATTATTGAAGCGTAGCTCCACTTAGAAAGAATGCCGGGTCTCCAGACCAAAATGTAACACTGACGGCGGGAGATGATGCAGGGGTGGCCGGTTGGCAATGTCAAAGCTTGATCTGCATAGGAGCTTTAAACCTGTCACCAGACTGAAGTCATCAGTGGAGGTGTCTGCTACAGGACCACTCACTCTGGAGGTCGACCATGCAAAAATTATCTAAATCTTACTGTCGGTTACCAATAAACAATCCTGCAGATGAGAGGGGCCCACGTGTAATGTAAACACTTTCCCGGATTATGGCCATTCCACTATATTGTACATCGCTAAGAGGATGCCAATATTGACCATATAGAGCCGCTGTGGGTGAAGCCAAAATAGCACTTCTGTGCCACGGTGCAGCCATCAGAAGATTCAGCTGTCCATGATTCAGTGTCACTACTGTTCATACTTGTGATCAGTGACTGACAGAGACAACATCAGTGACTACTAGACTGAGGGGATAGAAGTGTAATATGAAATCAATTACCTGTTACCTTAGTGACGGAGAATTATATACAAATCATCAACCTGCCTGACCAGAAACATTCAATGCCCCAGTACACTGTCAGATGCGCACTCTGATCACCAGTGGGCACACAGCCCCTCTCTCTGATCACCAGTGAGCGCACAGCCCCTCTCTCTGATCACCAGTGGGCACACAGCCCCTCTCTCTCTCTGATCACCAGTGAGCGCACAGCCCCTCTCTCTCTCTGATCACCAGTGGGCACACAGCCCCTCTCTCGCTCTCTCTGATCACCAGTGGGCACACAGCTCCTCTCTCGCTCTCTCTGATCACCAGTGGGCACACAGCCCCTCTCTCTCTCTGATCACCAGTGGGCACACAGCCCCTCTCTCTCTCTCTGATCACCAGTGGGCACACAGCCCCTCTCTCTCTCTCTCTCTCTCTCTGATCACCAGTGGGCACACAGCCCCTCTCTCTCTCTCTGATCACCAGTGGGCACACAGCCCCTCTCTCTCTCTGATCACCAGTGGGCACACAGCCCCTCTCTCTCTCTCTGATCACCAGTGGGCGCACAGCCCCTCTCTCTCTCTGATCACCAGTGGGCGCACAGCCCCTCTCTCTCTCTGATCACCAGTGGGCACACAGCCCCTCTCTCGCTCTCTCTGATCACCAGTGGGCACACAGCTCCTCTCTCGCTCTCTCTGATCACCAGTGGGCACACAGCCCCTCTCTCTCTCTGATCACCAGTGGGCACACAGCCCCTCTCTCTCTCTGATCACCAGTGGGCACACAGCCCCTCTCTCTCTCTCTCTCTCTGACCACCAGTGGGCACACAGCCCCTCTCTCTCTCTCTCTCTCTGACCACCAGTGGGCACACAGCCCCTCTCTCTCTCTCTGATCACCAGTGGGCACACAGCCCCTCTCTCTCTCTCTCTCTGATCACCAGTGGGCGCACAGCCCCTCTCTCTCTCTCTCTCTGATCACCAGTGGGCGCACAGCCCCTCTCTCTCTCTCTGATCACCAGTGGGCGCACAGCCCCTCTCTCTCTCTGATCACCAGTGGGCGCACAGCCCCTCTCTCTCTGATCACCAGTGGGCGCACAGCCCCTCTCTCTCTCTCTCTGATCACCAGTGGGCGCACAGCCCCCCTCTCTCTCTCTCTGATCACCAGTGGGCGCACAGCCCCTCTCTCTCTGATCGCCAGTGGGCGCACAGCCCCTCTCTCCCTCTGATCGCCAGTGGGCGCACAGCACCTCTCTCTGATCGCCAGTGGGCGCACAGCCCCTCTCTCTCTCTCTGATCGCCAGTGGGCGCACAGCCCCCTCTCTCTCTCTCTCTCTGATCGCCAGTGGGCGCACAGCCCCCTCTCTCTCTCTGATCGCCAGTGGGCGCACAGCCCCCTCTCTCTCTCTGATCGCCAGTGGGCGCACAGCCCCTCTCTCTCTCTCTGATCGCCAGTGGGCGCACAGCCCCTCTCTCTCTCTCTGATCGCCAGTGGGCGCACAGCCCCTCTCTCTCTCTCTCTGATCGCCAGTGGGCGCACAGCCCCTCTCTCTCTCTCTCTGATCGCCAGTGGGCGCACAGCCCCTCTCTCTCTCGCTCTGATCGCCAGTGGGCGCACAGCCCCTCTCTCGCTCTGATCGCCAGTGGGCGCACAGCCCCTCTCTCGCTCTGATCGCCAGTGGGCGCACAGCCCCTCTCTCGCTCTGATCGCCAGTGGGCGCACAGCCCCTCTCTCGCTCTGATCGCCAGTGGGCGCACAGCCCCTCTCTCGCTCTGATCGCCAGTGGGCGCACAGCCCCTCTCTCGCTCTGATCGCCAGTGGGCGCACAGCCCCTCTCTCGCTCTGATCGCCAGTGGGCGCACAGCCCCTCTCTCGCTCTGATCGCCAGTGGGCGCACAGCCCCTCTCTCGCTCTGATCGCCAGTGGGCGCACAGCCCCTCTCTCGCTCTGATCGCCAGTGGGCGCACAGCCCCTCTCTCGCTCTGATCGCCAGTGGGCGCACAGCCCCTCTCTCGCTCTGATCGCCAGTGGGCGCACAGCCCCTCTCTCGCTCTGATCGCCAGTGGGCGCACAGCCCCTCTCTCGCTCTGATCGCCAGTGGGCGCACAGCCCCTCTCTCGCTCTGATCGCCAGTGGGCGCACAGCCCCTCTCTCGCTCTGATCGCCAGTGGGCGCACAGCCCCTCTCTCGCTCTGATCGCCAGTGGGCGCACAGCCCCTCTCTCGCTCTGATCGCCAGTGGGCGCACAGCCCCTCTCTCGCTCTGATCGCCAGTGGGCGCACAGCCCCTCTCTCGCTCTGATCGCCAGTGGGCGCACAGCCCCTCTCTCGCTCTGATCGCCAGTGGGCGCACAGCCCCTCTCTCGCTCTGATCGCCAGTGGGCGCACAGCCCCTCTCTCGCTCTGATCGCCAGTGGGCGCACAGCCCCTCTCTCTCTGATCACCAGTGGGCACACAGCCCCTCTCTCTCTGATCACCAGTGGGCACACAGCCCCTCTCTCTCTGATCACCAGTGGGCACACAGCCTCTCTCTCTCTCTGATCACCAGTGGGCACACAGCCCCTCTCTCTCTCTCTGATCACCAGTGGGCACACAGCCCCTCTCTCTCTCTCTCTGATCACCAGTGGGCACACAGCCCCTCTCTCTCTCTCTGATCACCAGTGGGCACACAGCCCCTCTCTCTCTCTGATCACCAGTGGGCACACAGCCCCTCTCTCTCTCTGATCACCAGTGGGCACACAGCCCCTCTCTCTCTCTGATCACCAGTGGGCACACAGCCCCTCTCTCTCTCTGATCACCAGTGGGCACACAGCCCCTCTCTCTCTCTGATCACCAGTGGGCACACAGCCCCTCTCTCTCTCTGATCACCAGTGGGCACACAGCCCCTCTCTCTCTCTGATCACCAGTGGGCACACAGCCCCTCTCTCTCTCTCTGATCACCAGTGGGCACACAGCCCCTCTCTCTCTCTCTGATCACCAGTGGGCACACAGCCCCTCTCTCTCTCTGATCACCAGTGGGCACACAGCCCCTCTCTCTCTCTCTGATCACCAGTGGGCACACAGCCCCTCTCTCTCTCTCTGATCACCAGTGGGCACACAGCCCCTCTCTCTCTGATCACCAGTGGGCACACAGCCCCTCTCTCTCTCTGATCACCAGTGGGCACACAGCCCCTCTCTCTCTCTCTGATCACCAGTGGGCACACAGCCCCTCTCTCTCTGATCACCAGTGGGCACACAGCTCCTCTCTCTCTGATCACCAGTGGGCACACAGCTCCTCGCTCACCTGATGCAGGGCGCTGATGCCGTCGGTGTTGGTGCTGTCAATGATCTCCTTCCCGGCCTCCCCCCTCAGCATCTCCTCCGCCTCCAGCAAGTCTCCTCCGGCACAGGCTGCCAGGAATTCCGCTGCCCGCTCGAACCGGACAGTGCGGCCATCCCCTTCTCCCCGGGATCCAGACTCCCCTTCATCTTCTTCTTTCCCGTCCCCAGTCCTCCTCCTGCGCCGCTGCCACCGGGGCTCGGCCGCCTCCTGGTTCGTGCAGGACCGGGCCCACTGCCGGAGCTGCTCCCTCCGCCTCTCTTTAGCCTGCGCAGCGGCGGCAGCTCCTTCCGCCATGTTTTGTTTATGTCTCTCCCCGATGCCGCCGCCTGAACCCCCCTTCTTCTCCTCCGCCCTTAACGCCTCAGATTCCTGCCGCCAGACTGCTGCTCTGCGCGATGACGTCACCAGGCTGCGCCCGCACGGCGCGTTGGGAGATGTAGTTCCACCGTTAAAAACGCTTGTAGTAGTGTCCAACTTGTTTGTAGTTTACAATTTTTATAAAAAACGCAGAAATATCTTTCTATCATCAGGGTAATAGGCAAACCGTATCATTGCAGCCTCATATAATACGATCGCACTAGTGTTCAATATATGGCAAGAGCACAGCGACACCTGCAGGAAGCGACTGGGTACTACATTCCATAAAACAGACCGTCCAACTTTCCTGTTATCACTTAGTCTGGATCGGCACATTTAAAAAAAATTAAAAATAAAAATTAGGATTAATACAATAATAATCATGAAAAAAAATTGTGCACCTTTTGTCATAGAGAATTTAAAGAGTCGGCTCTCAAATTTTAGCCACATTTCCATAATGACAGCCAGAGAGCTCTAATATACAGTACCAGAGTGTTCCCTTAAATTTTCCTGCCCGGTTTCCTATGTTCAGTGAGGGCTGGAAACTGGAATCCAATAGACAAGATGATCAGAAACCTCAGGACACAGATACAGTTGTACCCATTTCTGAAGCAGGGAACCATCAGCTCCCTGCTTTAGAATTAGTTCAGAGCGGAGGAGTAGAGGGAGCTCCTCCGCTCACCGAGGACTCCCCAGGCACAGTGCTACTTTAACCGGTTCAGGACTAGGCTGTTTTACAGCTAAATGACCAGAACAAATTTCACAATTTTGCTATGCACTTCTTTAGATGACTATAACTCAGCAGGTGAATAAAGTTCATGTTTGAATTTTACATTCTTTTTAAAGTACAGATAGAGCTTTATTTTAATGGCATTTGTCAGTATACATCATTTTTATTTTTTTTCTCTAAAGTGGGCAAAATTGGAAAAAAATGCAAGAATTTAGCAATTCCGTCAGTTTATGCCAGCATTTTTGCACGCACAGTATAGACCACGGACAAAATTCATCTCCTTTCACATTCTTCCATTTCCCCCGTGCACGGGGATACCAAATATGTGTGCCTTATTCACTGTGTGGGCATGTGCCAGGGCTTGGCATAAAAGGAGGCTTTTCGGTCCAGGAATTCTGCACTTGATTTTATAGCCTCATACTGTATTCTGGGGGGCTAATGCTGCTGAAACATTAGAAACACCCCATAAATTACTTAATTCACGCAAGTAGACCCCACAAGGTTTCCTTCAAGGGGTTTATCATATTTTTAGACAGTCCAGTTTTCTTATGAAAGTTTCTTGAATAAGATGGAAGAAAATAAAATGAGCAATTTTTTAGCAAGTGCGTCAGTTTATACCAGCATTTTTCACACATAGAATGGACCACAGACAAAATTCATCTCCTTTCACATTCTGCCACTTCTCCTGTGCATGGGGATACCAAATATGTGTGCCTTATTTATCACATAGAGAAGTAGGAGGGCGGACGATACAAGAAGCTTATTTCACAAATCGCTTTTTTTCAAAGCTGGTTTTACAAAACTCAACAGCGTTTCTATAACACTTCCAAAATATCTGCTCTTGAAGCAGAAATCCCAAAATATTCATCTAGGGGTATAATGGGAATTTATTTTTTGGGGTTTTCTAAAATAAGAAATTGCAGGTTTATGCAAATGGAGCTCTCCAGCAGATGAACTTTAGGGAATATGCAAACATGACATCCACCCCCCACCCATTCCCTCCCTCACCCTTGGAGTAAAATCAGGGGAAAAATAAAAACGTAATGTAGGGCAAATATATTTTCAACGAATTAACTAAAATCTAATAATGCAGAACTTTGTGGTATTTTTTAAAACATGGCTCAATGCACAGGCCTGGTTGCGAGGGACATGAGGGACAGAAATATCGGGAATCTTTGCGGTGCCCGTCTTTTCTGCAGATGCGGCACTTTTTCTGGGGGTTGCTTCTGGTTGGTGTTGGGGGAATCCGACTGATGAAGTGTCTTTCAGTCAGTCGCGTGACATCCTCAGACTGGGGGCATTCTCGGGTGTCCTGAACATCAAAAATGCCTTCAATAATTTTCTCCTGGAAATCCAGGTATGTGTCTCTGCCTCTGTTTTTTTTGTAGAGCACAAATGAGTTGTGGATTGCCACCTGTAACAAATAAATGGCCACTTTTTTGTACCAGGTTTTTGTTTTACGTATTACTAAATAGGGCTGTAAAACCTGGTCGCTTAAATCCACCCCCCCCATGTACTTGTTATATTCGGACACGCTCACTGGTTTGTGCTTGTCCGATGTTGCCCCTCTTTCCCTCACTGCCACTGTTCCTGCGGTATGAATCGTGCTTAGCACATACACATCTTTGCGATCCCTGTACTTGACCGCCAGCAATTCTTCAGATGCATAAGCACAGGCCCTTTACCATGCGCTTCCCCACTAATTGCTGCGGAAAACCAATTCTGTTTTTGCGCATGGTACCACATGCCCCAGTCCTTGCAGCATGCAAATGCCTAAACAGGGGCACACTGGAATAAAAATTATCACAGTACAGGTGGTACCCCTTGTGAAGCATAGGCTGCATTATCTCCCACACGATCTTACTGCTGGTGGAAAGATCAGGGGGGCATCCAGGAACATTTATTGTGCGGGCGCGCCCTTCATAAATCCTGAAGGCGGTGGTATATCCTGACCCGCTGTCACACAATTTATAAAGCTTGACGCCATATCTTGCCCTTTTGGAAGGTAGATATTGGCGAAAGCTAAGTCTGCCATGAAAGTTGAGGAGGGATTCGTCCACACTTACATTCTGCTCAGGGGTGTAGAGTTGCAGAAATAAATTATTCAGGGAATTTATTAGCGGTCTTATTTTGAACAACCGATCCCGGTTTGCATCGGTACTTGGCGGGGCCTGTGCGTTGTCATTGAAGTGGAGGAACCTCATTATTGTCTCATAACGAGACCTGGGCATTACTGCAGAATATACTGGGGTGGCTTGGGCGGGTCTTGTTGACCAGTAAGACCTAATGGAGGGCTTTTTGTCAATACCCATATTTAGGGTGAGCCTCAAATATTTTTTTAATTCCTGCAAATTGGTGGGCGTCCAATCTCTGGCATGGGTGGATGAAGGTTTCTGCCTTATATACTGAGCGGCATATAAATTAGTTTCATGGACAATCAGATTTAGGATGTCGTCCGTTATAAATAAATGGAAGTAATCCATTTGGACAAAATTTGTATTGTCCACGGTTATGCCAGGAGTGGCAGTAAATCCGTGGATTCTAGACCCAAAAGATGGGGCAGGTGCCCATACAAGAGCCTGAACTGGAGGGACCAGGCTGTCCCGTGCTACAGCGCTACTTGGCCCTGCGCTTTCATGTTCTGCAGTTTCAACTGCGTCAGGGACAACGTCCCCTGAAGATGAATGAACCTGAAGTGACGCTGTCATCCTCACTGCCTAAAACAGGTTCCATCTCTGATGCCATCTCTGATGCGGTCTCAGACTCTGACCACAGCATGGGGTATGCCTCCTCAGCGCTAAACAACTTCCTCGCCATAATGTCACTAACACTAACTAAACAAACTTTTTTTTTTTAATTATTATTATTTTTTTTATAAACACACAAAGTAACTGGTATATATATATATATCTACACTAACGCTAACAAAAAAATAAACCGCTATTGATATATATATTATATATATGTGGATATATATATATATATATATAATTATATATTCCCCTCCTGCCTATTCTAATATAATAAAAGATAGAAAGGTAGATACATAGATAGAAAAAAAGATAGATGGATAGATTGTATAGATAGATAGAAATCTATCTATACAAAGAGTGTATTGATGTGTAACACTGTATTTTTTTCCCCCACAGTATTCTTCTGGCAGCAATTCTCTCAAGTCTCTTCTTCTCCTCACACTGAAACAATGTGTGAGGAGAAGAAAAGAGGCAGGAGATTTGCTGCCAGAAATTCAAAAATAAAAACAAATGTGATCGCTGTGATGGTTTTCACAGCGATCACATGTTCAGGGACCATCAGATTGGTCCCTCATATTCTGCCCAGTGCTCAGAGCTGTTAGTAACAGCGTGGGCACAGGGCTGTGTGCACACGATTGCGTGCACACTATATTTACATAGAAATGCATGTGATCGCTGTGATTGGTCGTCACATGTTCAGGGATCAAAAGATTGGCCCCTGACACTCTGATCAGTGCCCAGGGCTGTTAGCAACAGCCAGGGCACAGGGCTGTGTGCACGCGATCGCGCGTGCACACTCTCTGAAGTGCAGCCGTAATTAGTCTATACGGCGGACTTCAGAGACCCTGACTGCTGGCCGTAAAAACACAGCCAGCGGTCGGGATCCTGTTAAGCGCTGTGCTCAGGAAAGCCCTTGACGTCACTGTCCATATATGGACAGTGACGTCAGTGGCTACTCCTTGAGCAGAATCCCCGTTGCCGATGATCTGGCCAGGGATTTCTCTCCTAGAGGAAACCCCTGAGGTCAATGTCCATATATAGACATTGACATCAGGGACTCCTCCTGGAGCGGAATCCCCAGCCAGAGTCGGCAACGGGGATTCCGCTCAAGGAGTAGCCACTGACGTCACTGTCTATATATGGATAGTGACATCAGGGCTTCCCTCTAGGAGCGGAATCCCCGTCCTATGATCTGGCTGGGGATTCTGCACCTAGTAGGAGTCCTAATGGCGCTATCTACAGAGGGGGTGGTGCTATATTCAAGGGAGGGTGTGGCACTATCTACATGGACACTGGCACTATATAGGGGCACTATCTATCTACAGGGGACACTGGTGCTATCTACAAGGGCACTGGCACCAGGGGCAGCTAAGGCGGCATTATATTTTATATGGGCAGCTGGGGAGCATTATGCTGTATGGGGCAGCTATGTGGGCATTATGCTGTATGGGGGCACCTTTGGGGCATTAAGCTGTATGGGGCAGATATGGGGCATTATACTGTATGGGGCAGCCATGGGGGCATTATGCTGCACGGGGCAGCTATGGGGTATTGTAGCGCCCATGGCCGCGGGGCGTCGGGTTCACTCACCTCCCGACGCCCGCAGCCATGGATCTGTGAGCGCTGGCCTCCGTCTCCCTCCTAGGAGAAGCCAGCGCTCACTTCCGCTCCGTCCGGCCGGGTCCCATAGGGTGCGCGCACACGCTCGCGCCCGCTCTTAAAGGGCCAGCGCGCGCACATGAAAACAATGATCATTAACCCACGTGATTCCCTGTCCTATAAGAATGCCCCAGCCCTTCTGATCCTTGCCTGAGCGTTGTTAGTCTTTCCCTGTCTGTCTCGCAAATGGTCCCTTAGTGTCTCCCGTTCCAGCTGTTACTCGTGCCCTATTACCGTTCCTGTATTCCGCATTGTTCCTGTGCCTACCCGTGTTCAAGTGTCATCTGCCACGTCAAGTGTCATCTGCCACGTCAAGTGCCATCTGCCACGTCAAGTGCCATCTGCCACGTCAAGTGCCATCTGTCACGTCACGTGCCGTCTGCCACGTCAAGTGCCATCTGCCACGTCAAGTGCTATCTGCTCATCGGATACTGCCCGCCACGTCTGGCGCCACTTTCCGCACCTGCCTCCATCCGTGCTGAAGCCACAGTCACCGTCCGGACTATTTCAGGTACCTAAGCATTACTGTCTGCTATCTTACTTTCACATAGACTGTGACCTGGTCTGCTGCCTCCCCGCTACGGCAAAGCGGCCTAGTGGGTCCACAAACCCAGTGTCCGTGACAGGTATTATGCTGTATGGGGGAATTTGTTTAGGCTTTATACTGCATGGGGGCATCTGTATGGGCATTATACTGCATGGGTGAATCTGTGGGCATTATACTGTATGGGTGCATCTGTGTGGGCATTATACTGTATGGGGGCATCTATGGGGCAGTATACTGTATGGTGGCAGCTATGGGGGCATTATCATGTATGGTGGCAGCTATGGGCCATTATACTGTGTGGGGCAGCTATTTGGTATTATACTATGTGGGAGGCACTATGGGCGCATGATACTGTGTGGGCTGAAGGAAATGTGTATGGGCGGGGATTGGGTGGCATTAGAGGTGTGGCTTAAAAAGAAAAAATTTGCCTGGGTACTCTGTGATGCAATCAAGGGACATAACTTATATGAAGGACCCCAAGGCTGTCTGACTATATTTCCTGTTGTTAGGGATGCCCTAAAACTGCCTATGTACTATTAGTACACAGGCTAATGTACTGGCATATACATTTCTGCCAGTACATTAAAGGGAACTTGTCACCAGCATTTCACCTATTGAACTCTCCTCACCCCTCGCTGGATGTTGCTGTCAAAAGTTCATTGCCGTTATCCCCGCTCCTAAACTCCTCCGACCGCAAATAACCGTCTGCAAACATTTTGCGCCTTTTATGGTAATAATCCGTCAGTCTCGTTTGTTTCTCTTATGCCCGCCCCCCGCCAAAAACAGGCCCGCTCTGAATGCTGAAATGTCATCTGAGATAGCATGTGCGCCCGTCATGTATGGTCCGACTCCCTTCCCTGCTTCGTCCAGGCCTCAAATCTAGTTACTGCGCATGCGCTACTATGTTGTCCCGTTGTACACGCACCAGAACAAGAACAGGACATCAATTCGCAAGCGTTGGATTTCGTGTGTGCTAGGGAGGAGGTGAGGAGCTGTTACTCACAAGTAAGGAGGTGGGGTTAACTCGGAAAGGCTTGAGGAATGAAGCTATGACTCTCATGCTCATTAGCATATGGCGCGGGAACACTAAAAAAAGGAATACTAAAGGTACAGAGCCAATTTAGAAGATAATTATAGGTTACATTAGGTTACATTAAAAAAAAAATTCACCCACTATCACCAGGTATTGCTGGTTTAATAGGTGAAATGCTGGTGACAAGTTCCCTTTAAAGTTAAAAAATAGAAATCTGAATAAAAAATCCCCCTATGGGATTAAAAAGAAAAAGTAACATACACACAAATGCAAATTTTTTACAACAAATAAACTTTATTAAAATGAAAGTCCCAATACATAAAATAATATATACATATTTGGTATCATCATAACCGTAACAACCTGCACAATAAATTTAAATCCTCATTTATATATCACTGTTTGCTGTAAAACAAAACTGCTTTTTTTCTGCATTTTTACCAAAATAAAAATGTATATAAATTAATAGATCATGGCCTCATGCACACGACCGTATTTTTTCCCACCCGTAAATACTGGCGTAAATACGGGTCCGGTGTCACACGTATTCCACCCGTTTTGCACCAGTATTTACGAACCCGTGCCCGTAAATATGGGTCCGGTGTCACACGTATTCCACCCGTATTTACGAGCACGTTTTTGGCGGCAAAATAGCACTGCACTAATCGGCAGCCCCTTCTCTCTATCAGTGCAGGATAGAGAGAAGGGACAGCCTTTTCTGTAATAAAAGTTAAAGAAATTCATACTTACCCGGCCGTTGTCTTGGTGAAGCGTCCCTCTCTTCACATCCAGCCCGACATCCCTGGATGACGCGGCAGTCCATGTGACCGCTGCAGCCTGTGATTGACCTGTGATTGGCTGCAGCGGTCACATGGCCTGAAACGTCATCCAGGACGTCGGCCCGGATGTCGAGAGGGACGCGTCACCAAGGCAACGGGCGGGAGACCGGACTGGAGGAAGCAGGAAGTTGTCGGTAAGTATGAACGTCTTTTATTTTTATTTTTTACAGGTTTATACTGATCGGTAGTCACTGTCCAGGGTGCTGAAAGAGTTACTGCCGATCAGTTAACTCTTTCAGCTCCCTGGACAGTGACTATTTACTGACGTCGCTTAGCAACGATGCCGTAATGACGGGTGCACACATGTAGCCACCCGTCATTACGAGAGCTCCATAGACTTCTATGGACTGTCCGTGCCGTTATTACGGCCTGAAATAGGACATGTTCTATCTTTTTCAACGGCACGGGCACCTTCCCGTGAGAAAACGGGAAGGCACCCGTCGCCAATAGAAGTCTATGAGCCCGTTATTACGGGTCGTGATTACGACCCGTAATAACGGGAGTTTTTACGGTCGTGTGCATGAGGCCTAAATGTACAAAAAAAAATGTCACCTACATAAAGTACAACTCGTTTCACAAATACACAGTCTTATACATCTTAAAGAGGCTCTGTCACCACATTATAAGTGCCCTATCTCCTACATAAGATGATGGGCGCTATAATGTAGGTGACAGCAGTGCTTTTTAGTTAAAAAAAACTATCTATTTTTACCACTTTATTAGTGATTTTAGATTTATGTTAATGAGTTGCTTAATGCCCAAGTGGGCGTATTTTTACTTTAGACCAAGTGGGCGTTGTACAGGGGAGTGTATGACGCTGACCAATCAGAGTCATGCACTCCTCTCCATTCATTTACTCAGCGCATAGGGATCCTGTTAGATCGCTATGTGCTGTCTTATACTAACACATTAACAATACTGAAGTGTTTAGACAGTGAATAGACATTCCACGGGATGTCTATTCACAATCTCTGCACTTCATTACTGTTTCTATTGTAGTTACAGCAGAGGAAGCGTGATCTCGTTGTAACCTGTCATTTACCGCGTAATCTCGCGAGATTACGCATCCTCTGCTGTAACTACCACAGACAGAGTAACGAAGTGCAGGGATTGTGAATAGACATCCCGTGGAATATCTATTCACTGTCTATACACTTCAGTATTGTTAATGTGTTAGTATAAGACAGAACATAAGGATCTAGCAGGATCCCTATGCGCTGAGTAGATGAATGGAGAGGAGTGCATGATGCTGATTGGTCAGCGTCATACACTCCTCTGTACAACGCCCACTTGGTCTAAAGTAAAAATACGCCTACTTGGGCATTAAGCACCTCATTAGCATAAATCTAAAATCGCTAATAAAGTGGTGAAAACAGATCGTTTTTTTTAAATAAAAAGCACTGCTGTCACCTACATTATAGCGCCGATCTCCTTATGTAGGAGATAGGGCACTTTTAATGTGGTGACAGAGCCTCTTTAAGGGCATGGTTGGATTGGCCCACCAGAGAAGCAGGGGATCCTAAAACAATAATGGGCCTTAAAGGTCCAGCAGAAGTTAACCCCATTTGGAGTTCTTTGGAGCCAATCACTTGCCGCTAGGGTCTATTTCTTATGGGATGATTGACAAATGACCTATTAGACCTTATTGATGATATGTCCTATGTGTACAATGATAACAACAAGGACTATGATGAAATAAAAAGTGGACATGTACATGTTCTATATAGATGGAGGGTGGGCCCTCAGAATCATCTCCTCTGGTGGGCCAAAGGAACTCCAGTCCGACACTGCTTAAGGGGTTAACCCCAATTTTGCTATTATGTGAGGTAAATTATTGGGACACTTATTATTGTGTTGTTATGAATTTTGAACCTCCATGTGCCTCACAGCTCTGGCGAATACCTCAGAGTAGCCTTAGATGCTGTCGGTCAGAGTCGCTGCGGATTTGGGGTTGCGGTTAACGTGCACGCTCTCTCCTGGCAGACTCCAGCAGCCTTGAGGTAATCGCTAACATTACAGTTTGAACAGGGTACAATTCTGCCACTGCTGTCATTCAAGCCAAGGCAGGTTGGAAAAGGAAATATTTTTATGGGTAGCGCATACTATTTTGATTTTGCAATAGTTTTAAGGAACCTAATAAGGTTTTATTAGCTGCATTGCTGCTCCGCCTGCCTCAATAATACCGATCAGTCACCATCCTCATAATCTTTTTCACCATTACATAAGCAGTCTAAAAACTTGCATGCTTTACATTGGAGAAACAATGGTGGAAATTATAAGGTCTCAGAAGATGTAGTAATAACGTGACTTCACCTGCAATATATGTTGTAAGCTGAGTACAAAAACCTAAATTACTAACTGTAGAACTTTTCTAGAACTATTTAGAAAATTGATCTTTCCCAACAGAGGCTTATGGTAGACAAAGTAAATGAGAATATTTGGTGATTATATTATACAAGAGTGCTGTTGTCATCATGACCATTTAAAGGTTTTTAACCTGGTCAAGATTTTAATGAAAATGAATAAGAGGTTGTAACAGCCACTTCCCTATCAGGAAACCCCCATTGATTATAATTTTACAGTTGTGTCCACCTTCACTTTTTCTTGAATTTTCTTAAGGACTCTTATTTCTCAGGATTTTTAACATGGGAGCCTATGTTATCTCTGGCCACTCATCTCGCAATATGTTGAAAGCCAAGAGAAAAGATAAGGCAGGACCCATATGAAGTCTGTCCTGCAGTCCTGAACTCTATTTCTAACTAAAGCTATGTTCACATCTGCGCAGGAGGCTCCGCCACAGATTTCGTCAAATTTTAATGCTAAAAATAGTGCAGTACTCTTTTTTTTTCTGCGAAAACATCAGACACCACAGCAATACCCGACAGACCCCACAGACATCACTAGGCACTGTGTCGTGGTTTCCGTTATAAATAAAAGCCATGACTCCGATGTAAACAGACCCTAAAGGATATTAACCCCTACCCGCACCAGGACGTAACTGTCCGTCGTTGCGGGAGGTTACTTCCCGCACGAGGACGTACAGTTACTGAGTTTTTCCCGGTGCACACTGTCGGCGACAGTGTGCACCGGCAACCGGGAGGTCAGCTGTCACCAACAGCTGACACTCCCCTCTTGCCGGCCAGCGGTCCTTTGCCGCTGATTTCGGCGAATTAACCCCTTAAATTCGTCAATCGGGTGCAATCGCCGAATTTTGGGGGTTTCTAACATAATCGCGGGGTTTGCCGATAGTTACTATGGCAAACGGAAGCCAAACAATGGCTTCCGGGTCTGCCATGGACGGTAGTCCATCAGGACCAACCTTCGGCTGATCCTGATAGGCTTCCTGTCAGAGTGACAGGAAGTCACTGTGTCGTTCCCGATGGCACACTGTCGGCGACAGAGTGCATCGGGAACTTGGAGATCAGCTGTCCCCAACAGATGACACTCCAGTGTTGCCGATCAGCGGCTCATCGCCGCTGATTTCGGCAATTAACCCGTTACATGTGGGGCTCGATTGCGATCTCCGCATGTAGCGGGTTTGTAGCGCATCAGCAGCTCCCATGCAATCGTGGGGGCTTCTGATGCTTGTGATGGCACCCGGGGGCCAGACAACGGCCCCCAAGTCTGCCATGTATGTCAGCCTATGAGGATCAGCCTCTGCTGATCCTCGTAGACCAACTGTCAGAGTGACTGTGACGTCACACTGACAGTTGGAATACGTTACACTACCTAGGTAGTGTAATGAATTCTAGCAGCGATCAGAGCTGCAGGTCAAAAAATGAAAGTGTAAAAAGTAAAAAAAAAGTTAATAAAAATGTTTTATAAAAGTGCAAAAATAAAAGGTTTTGTATTCCTATAATAAGTCATTTATTATAGGGAAAAAATGAAAACGTAAAAAAAGAGTACACATATTTGGTATCACCGTGTTCGTAACGACCCAAACTATGAAACTATAATGTTAATTTTTCCGCACGGTGAACGCCGCAAACAAAATAAACGGAAAACTGTCAGCATCGCTATTTTTTGGTCACCACCCCTCCCAAGATATAGAATAAAAGGTAATCAAAAAGTCGTATTTACCCCAAAATGGTACCAATAAAAACTACAACCCGTCCCGCAAAAAACAAGACCTCCCACAGCTTTTTTGACGAAAAAATAAAAAAGTTACGGCTCAGAATAGCGTGTCCCAGAAAATAAATTATTTTGTAGAAACGTAATTTTATTGTGCAAACGCTGCAAAACTTGAAAAAAACTATACACATATGGTATCGGCATAATCGTACCGACCGGCAGAATAAATTAAAACGTAATTTATTGCGCACGGTGAACGCTGTAATAAATAAAGAATTTAAAGCGCCAAAATCGCTGTTTTTTGGTCACCTTAGCTCTAAAAAAGATCCTGAGGGGCCAAAATGCTCACTATACCCCTAGAAAAATTCCTTGAGGGGTGTAGATTCCAAAATAGGGTCACTTTTGGGGGGTTTCCACTGTTTTGGTCCCTCCGGGGCGTTGCAAACCCGACATGGCACTGAAAACCAATCCAGCAAAATCTGCGCTCCAAAATCCAAAAGGCGCTCCTTCCCTCCTGAGCCCTGCTGTGGGTCCAAACATCAGTTTACGACCACATATGGGGTATTGCCGTAATCGGGAGAAATTGCTTTACAAATGTTGGGCGGCTTTTTCTCTTTTATTCCTTGTAAAAATGAAAAAATTCTATGTTTCCACAGAAAAATAGGTGATTTTCATCTTCACAGACTAATTCCACTAAATTCTGCAAAAAAACTGTGGGGTCAAAATGCTAAGTATACCCCTAGAAAAATGCCTTGAGGGGTGTAGTTTTCAAAACGGGGTCACTTTTTGGGGGTTTTCGACTGTTTAGGTACCACAAGACCTCCTCAAACCTGACATGGTGACAAAAATATATTCCTAAAAAAAGGAGGCCACCAAAATCCTCTAGGTGCTCCTTTGCTTCTGCGGCCTGTGTTTCAGTCCATTAGGACACTAGGGCCACATGTGGGATATTTCTAAAATCTGCAGAATCTGGGCAATAAATATTGAGTTGCGTTTCTCTGGTAAAACCTTCTGTGTTACAGATTTTTTTTTATTACAAATGAATTTTGGCAAAAAAAATGAAATTTGTAAATTTCACCTCTACATTGCCTTAATTCCTGTGAAACGCCTAAAGGGTTAAAATACTTTCTGAATGTGGGTTTGAATACCTTGAGGGGTGTAGTTTTCAAAATGGGGTGATTTATGGGGACTTTATAATATATAAGGCCCTCAAAGCCACTTCAGAACTGAACTGGTCCGTGAAAAAATGAGAAATTGCTGCTAAAGTTCTAAGCCTTGTAACGTCCTAGAAAAATAAAAGTATGTGAAAAAAAATGATGCAAACATAAAGTAGACATATGGGGGATTTTAACTAGTAACTATTTTGTGTGGTATTACTATCTGCCTCCGGCATGATCTAGCAGGCATTCGCTCCAGGCAGACCTGGGGGCCTTTATTAGGCCCCCGGCTGCCATTAGAGACACAGACACTCGGCGATCGTATCGCTGGGTGTCGGTGGGATGAGAGGGAGCTCCCTCCCTCTCTCCAAAACCACTCAGATGCAGTGCACGTTATTGTGCACCGCATCTGAGGGATTAAACGGGTGAGATCGATACTAATATCGATCTCACACGGCAGAGCAGGGACGCCCCCAGCCCTCAGCTGCCTCTGGCAGCTGAGAGCAGGGAGATTTGACTGCTCCCTGCTCTGTTTACTTATCCTGATGCAGCGCCGTAAAAAGGCTTATGCATCAGAATAAAGCCTGTTAGTGGCCGCCGTTAAAAGGCGTATTGGCGGTCACTAACGGGTTAACATACCAAGACATTTTGGATGATTAGATGCTTAAAACTTTATGGTAACAATTTGGGGAAGACCCTTTTCTGTTCCAGCATGACTGCGCCCCAGTGCACAAAGCAAGGTCCATAAAGGCATGGTTGGGTGAGTTTGGTGTGGATGAACTTGACTGGCCCGCATAGAGCCCTGACCTCAACGCCATCTAATACCTTTGGGATGACCTAGAACAGAGTTTGTGACCCCGACCCCTCCTTCAAAATCAGTGTCTGACCTCACAAATGCTCTTCTGTATGAATGTACAAAAAATTCCCACAGACATACTCCAATATCTTGTAGAAATACTTCCAACAATAGTGGAAGCTGTTTTAGCTACGAATAGGGGACCAACTCCATATTAATGCCTATGGATTTTGAATAGGATGTCATAAAAACTTGTGTATGAGTCCCAATACTTTTGTCAATATAGAGTATATAATACAGGCCTACATCACAAGTCACAGTAAAACCATTCTCGAAAAGCAGACCCTTTTTAACGCACAGAAACCTACCCAGCATTTTTAGGTGAAGAAGTTGGCAGCTCTAAGATGAGTGTACAAATAAGCAGGCATGGGATTCGGCCGGTTCGCCCCGATTCTCCCGAACCGGTTGTTAAAATTACAGCCAGTTTGGGGAACTGGGGTGAAGCGGGAACCCAGAACCGGACTCCTGCACTTAATTGTATCCGCATCCTAGAATGGGCAAGATTATTCTTTTTTGTGAAACAGCAACTCCCCGCATATCCTTACCATTGTTCAGGCTATACTGGAAGCTGTCATTTTATGTTGTACAAACTTATATGGCAGGGGTTAAACTGAATTTGCAAATGATTTCTGTACTGAGCTGTATTTGTGCTTGTGCTGTATACATGTACTCAGCTTTGTTCTGGTGCTGGATATATGTACTGAGCTTGGTTCTGGCACTATATATATGTGCTGAGCTTAATTTTGGTGCTGTATTTATGTGCTGGGCTTTGTCCTGGTGCTGTATTTATGTACTGAGCTTTGTTCTGGTGATATTTTTTTTTATATATATATATTTATATATATATATATATATATATATATATATATACAGGGTGGACCATTTATATGGATGCACCTAAATAAAATGGGAATGGTTGGTGATATTAACGTCCTGTTTGTGGCACATTAGTATATGGGAGGGGGGAAACTTTTGAAGCTGGGTGTTGACCATGGCGGATATTTTGAAGTCGGCCATTTTGTATCCAACTTTAGTTTTTTCAATTGGAAGAGGGTCATGTGACACATCAAACTTATCGAGAATTTCACAAGAAAAACAATGGTGTGCTTGGTTTTAACGTTACTTTATTCTTTCATGAGTTATTTACAAGTTTCTGACCACTTATAAAATGTGTTCAAAGTGCTGCCCATTGTGTTGGATTGTCAATGCAACCCTCTTCTCCCACTCTTCACACACTGATAGCAACACCGCAGAAGAAATGCCTCCCGATCTAACTCCCTTAGACTTTTATCTTTGGGGTCATCTGAAGGCAATTGTCTATGCTGTGAAGATACGAGATGTGCAGCAACTGAAACCACGGATACTGGAAGCCTGTGCTAGCATTTCTTCTGCGGTGTTGCTATCAGTGTGTGAAGAGTGGGAGAAGAGGGTTGCATTGACAATCCAACACAATGGGCAGCACTTTGAACACATTTTATAAGTGGTCAGAAACTTGTAAATAACTCATGTAAGAATAAAGTAACGTTAAAACCAAGCACACCATTGTGTTTCTTGTGAAATTCTCGATAAGTTTGATGTGTCACATGACCCTCTTCCCATTTAAAAAAACTAAAGTTGGATACAAAATGGCCGACTTCAAAATGGCCGCCATGGTCAACACCCAGCTTGAAAAGTTTCCCCCCTTCCATATACTAATGTGCCACAAACAGGAAGTTAATATCACCAACCATTCCCATTTTATTTAGGTGTATCCATATAAATGGCCCACCCTGTATATATATATATATATATATATATATATATATATATATATATATATATATATATATATATATATATATATATATACAGTGAAGGAAATAAGTATTTGATCCCTTGCTGATTTTGTAAGTTTGCCCACTGTCAAAGACATGAACAGTCTAGAATTTTTAGGCTAGGTTAATTTTACCAGTGAGAGAAAGATTATATTTAAAAAAAAAAAGAAAATCACATCGTCAAAATTATATATATTTATTTGCATTGTGCACAGAGAAATAAGTATTTGATCCCTTTGCAAACAAAACTTAATACTTGGTGGCAAAACCCTTGTTGGCAAGCACAGCAGTCACACGTTTTTTGTAGTTGATGATGAGGTTTGCGCACATGTTAGATGGAATTTTGGCCCACTCCTCTTTGCAGATCATCTGTAAATCATTAAGATTTTGAGGCTGTCGCTTGGCAACTCGGATCTTCAGCTCCCTCCATAAGTTTTCGATGGGATTAATGTCTGGAGACTGGCTAGGCCACTCCATGACCTTAATGTGCTTCTTTTTGAGCCACTCCTTTGTTGCCTTGGCTGTATGTTTCAGGTCATTGTCATGCTGGAAGACCCAGACACGAGCCATTTTTAATGTCCTGGTGGAGGGAAGGAGGTTGTCACTCAGGATTTGACGGTACATGGCTCCATCCATTCTCCCATTGATGCGGTGAAGTAGTCCTGTGCCCTTAGCAGAGAAACACCCCCAAAACATAATGTTTCCACCTCCATGCTTGACAGTGGGGACGGTGTTCTTTGGGTCATAGGCAGCATTTCTCTTCCTCCAAACACGGCGAGTTGAGTTAATGCCAAAGACCTCAATTTTAGTCTCATCTGACCACAGCACCTTCTCCCAATCACTCTCAGAATCATCCAGATGTTCATTTTCAAACTTCAGACGGGCCTGTACATGTGCCTTCTTGAGCAGGGGGACCTTGCGGGCACTGCAGGATTTTAATCCATTACGGCGTAATGTGTTACCAATGGTTTTCTTGGTGACTGTGGTCCCAGCTGCCTTGAGATCATTAACAAGTTCCCCCTGTGTAGTTTTCGGCTGAACTCTCACCTTCCTTCAGGATCAAGGATACCCCACAAGGTGAGATTTTGCATGGAGCCCCAGATCGATGTCGATTGACAGTCATTTTGTATGTCTTCCATTTTCTTACTATTGCACCAACAGTTGTTTCCTTTTCACCCAGCATCTTACTTATGGTTTTGTAGCCCATTCCAGCCTTGTGCAGGTCTATGATCTTGTCGCTGACATCCTTAGAAAGCTCCTTGGTCTTGCCCATGTTGTAGAGGTTAGAGTCAGACTGATTAATTGAGTCTGTGGACAGGAGTCTTTTATACAGGTGACCATTTAAGACAGCTGTCTTTAATGCAGGCAACAAGTTGATTTGGAGCGTGTAACTGGTCTGGTGGAGGCTGAACTCTTAATGGTTGGTAGGGGATCAAATACTTATTTCTCTGTGCACAATGCAAATAAATATATATAATTTTGACTATGTGATTTTCTGTTGTTTTTTTTATATAATTTTTCTCTCACTGGTAAAATTAACCTAGCCTAAAAATTCTAGACTGTTCATGATTTTGACAGTGGGCAAACTTACAAAATCAGCAAGGGATCAAATACTTATTTACTTCACTATATATATATATATATATATATATATGTGTGTGTATATATATATATATATATATATATATATATGTACTGAGCTTTGTTCTGGTGCTGTATATATGTATAGAGCTTGGTTCTGGTGCTGTGTATATGTGCTGAGCTTTATCCTGGTGCTGCAAATATGTACTGAGCTTTGTTCTGGTGCTGTATATATGTACTGAGCTTGGTTCTGGTGCTGTTTATATATAGGTACTGAGCTTTGTTCTGGTGCTGTATATATGTACTGGGCTTGGAGCTGGTGCTGTATATATGTTCTGAGCTTGGTTATGGCACTGTATATACGTACTGAGCTTGGTTCTCATGCTTCATATAAGTCCTGACCTTGGTTCTAGCACCATATCTGTGCATTAGCCGGGAGATTTGTTGTGACTTACTGTGCACGCTGCACTATCCTCCAACCTTCTCACAGTGCACAGTCAAACTAAATGGGCTGAGCACGCTTAGAATATTGAATGTGCGCATATAGGTCTATACATAATGGATGAGTTTAATATAATATGTGGCTAGGTTAAACATTCTGGACAGGGAATTTCTTTATTTGGAGTGCACTTTAATATAGGGTGTATTTGGAATATTGTAAATGTTTTATTTGATTATTAGAATAATTTTACATGGCGCGAAATACTGCGATCACCCCACACCCCTGCGCATATGTCTTTGTCAGCAAAACAGAGAAACTGTTGTTCAAAATTTGAATCCCACCCCTGCAAGTAACCCCTTTCTTGGGCGTGCAGCAACTCCACAGAGCCTGACCAGTGACAATAGAAAGGGTTATAGCAATTCATTGTAACCACTTCAGTTCACACATGATATTGTATTGCATCCGCACAACCTGAAACAGCTGGAAATGTCACATGAGTAATGATAATCTGATTTAGCAATCCTTGATGAGGGTGTGAGCTGGAAGGACTGTGACATGTGACACAAAGTGGTTTAAAGAGCAAATTAAGTAATGTTTTTACATAATATCTAAACTTAATAACGTATATCAGTCGGCTTTAATCCTAGGTCTCATTTATCAAAATTACATTTTGCTCATAGCATCTAATCACAGCTTATTTTCTTCCTGAGCGGGTTAAGAAGTGAACTGTGATTGGTTGCTATGGGCAACAAGGCAAGATTTCGTATTACACAGTTTCGATTAATAAGGCCCAAAACTGAAATCTTTCATCAGTCTGTTCAGTAATTTATCGATTTAATCTGTTGCCGGGAAACATGGGTGACAACCGCCATCACAGCTTCCCATTTATTATAAACTCCAGAATAACGAATCTTCCTAGTTATGTAGTGATTCATCCCATGTGTCTCTACATAACTAGGCAAATTAGATATTCAGCTAGAAGTAACAGGAATGGCTGCCATATTAGCTGCCATTCCATGTACATTACACGCATTTACAGAAGAAATCAGACATTACGTAGCGACAAACTTATTAACAAATCAAACAAGAGGAGTGAGCGGCCTGCTCACAATAGCTTACAACCAATGAGGATTGTTTGTACAATGTTTCGGCCATTTTTTATAAAATTAGAATAGTACATATAAAGCTGCATGAGCCAGTCACCAGCCAGTGTCTGTGTACGACAGATATGAAGTGCAGATTAGGGTGCAAGGAATGTGGGGGATACTGTTGATTGAAGGGGTCAGGTATTGTTGAATAATGGTAAGAAAAGAACAGAGGTCAATTTATGGAATGTGATAGGCTTGCCTAAAAAGATGGGACGCAAATACAATTAAATACTTTAGGCAGTGGCGGATTAAGTAGACCATGGGCCCTGGGCTGTTACCCAAACTTGGGCCCCCCTTCCTCACCGCCGCCCTGCCGTAACTATTTTTAACACTACTTTTTTGGGCAAGCATTAACAGTTTTACGATTTCCCTAGTCACAGGGCTGTGTCCCTACATACTGAGAGTATCACACTGTGCAGGGACACAACCTCCTGACAAGGGGAATTGTCTATCAGTCCTGGACTGCAGAAAGACTTTTTGTGAAATACAAGGATTCCTATAATAAACATGTCAGGAGAGGTGACAGATTCTCTATAAATCTAGTGACTCACAGGTGACGACGTCTCAGATTCTAGTAGTTTTTTTCCTCTTTTCTTCTCCATCCGGTCCAGCGCTCATGACGACTTCTCCCGGCCATGACTCATTTCTGCAGAATTTGCCACTCAGACGTCTCCTCACTTTTCCAACATTTCCACACCTATAAACGAAAATAAAGTTATCATGGTGCCACATACCGTACCCCTAAATATAATAGCACCAAACACTGCGTGCCTGAATATAATAATACCACACACTGTAAAACACCACATACACACAGCCCCCTGTACATAGTGCCACACACAGCCCCTGTAGATATTACACACCCCGATAGATATCGCCATACACAGCCCCCTCTATATATCACACATCACCCCCGTAGAGAGCGTTACACACAGCCCCATATAGATAGTGCCATACAGTCCCCTGTAGAGAGCGCCACACAGCCCTCCCCCTCTTGTAAATAGCACCAAAAAGCCCCCCCTATAAAGAGCGCCACACACATACCACTGTGGATAGCACTACACAGCCCCCCCTTGTATATAGTGCCACACAGCGCTCCCCCTTGTATATAGTGCCACACAGCGCTCCCCCTTGTATATAGTGCCACACAGCACTCCCCTTGTATATAGTGCCACACAGCACTCCCCTTGTATATAGTGCCACACAGCGCTCCCCCTTGTATATAGTGGCACACAGCGCTCCCCCTTGTATATAGTGGCACACAGCGCTCCCCCTTGTATATAGTGGCACACAGCGCTCCCCTTTGTATATAGTGGCACACAGCGCTCCCCCTTGTATATAGTGCCACACAGCGCTCCCCCTTGTATATAGTGCCACACAGCGCTCCCCCTTGTATATAGTGCCACAAGGTTATGTACACATTTAAAAACTTTATATCATAATTTATATATATATCTTAGTATGTGTGTGATTGATTGATTTTATTTAAAAATATTTTTACTTTTTGAGATACAGCTGCTTTGTATCCTGTATCCGTCAGGTCAGCAGGACTGACAGGATCAGTGACACGCAGGATCCACCTCAAATCTATCACATCTAAGATTATAATTTAGCGCAGGGCCCGTTTCACTGATCCCGTCAGTCCTGCTGACCTGACGGATACAGGATACAAAGCAGCTGTATCTCAAAAAGTGAAAATATTTTTCAATAAAACATAATTACAAAGTTGCACCAAACACATTTTTATAAAAAATAAATAAAAACGACGTGATTTTTGCGACGTTTTTTCTGTAGACAATGCAGGTTTTGTTTTTTATCGTTTTTATGCACACCTTTTTTGCTATTTTAGAATTTTTATTCATAAAGTTTGAAAATAATAGTAAAAAAATAAGCTTTTTTACGTTTCAGCTATTTTTTTTGGTAATAACATAGTTTTACCCTAAAATAGACCTTTTATTTGTAATCGTCATTGTTTACCGTAAATTTTAATATATTACATGTCTATATTAGGGTAATTGGGTCAGCGCTAGCGTTACAACAATGATTGGCGGAGGGGGAACTGTTTTTTTGGGGTGGGTATTTTATGTGTATTTATTATTTAAATTTTTTTTGCACTTTACTTTATTATTACTATGGTCTGTTCCTTAAAGGTCAAAAAAGACCTTTGGGGAACTTTATATATTTTTTTTCTTTCTTTTACACCATGTTTTTCCACTGTAACTGGAGCTGCACAGCAGCCCCAGTTACAGGGGAAATCAGCCCTCTCATAGTGACTATTGTCACTAATAGGGCTGTGCTGGGTCTAGTTAGACCCAGCAACAGTCTGTCACTAACGGCACCGGCGATCATGTGACCAGTCACATGATCACCGGGAGGAATAGAGACAGCGCCGCTGCTGCCGTCTCTATTCCTATACACAGCATTCATTGAACGCTGTGTAAGAAGACATCGGAGAAGACAGAAGCAGCGAAAGCTGCTTCTGTCTTCTCCTCAGGGTCCCCGGCAGTCACTGACAGCCGGAGACCCGACATTCAGCTGCCCGATCGCGCGGGCAGCAAGTTAAAACCCGAGCCGTAGAAAGTCTATGGCTCGGGTTTTAAGGACCCGTCCCTGACCGCTGGCCGTAAAAATACAGCCAGCGGTCGGGAACCAGTTGGGAAGGAGGATAACTAACCGCAGCGCCGGTGACCGCCCGCCCGGCTCTTCTCTTGCTTTGGAGTAACAGAACAGCCGTCCGTCGCTGTTCTGTTACTCAATGGCGGCGCCCGCACTTGTCAGGGAGGCGTGTCCTAGCCCTTTCCCGGCAAATTCCCTGCTCCTCCCCTCCTCATCTTCGGCAGTTAGATAGCTAGCGCGCTGAATAGGTACCTTTGTAAGATGATGTGCGGTTCGGGCTGCCATGGGCCCCCTGGGAGCCTCGGGCCCCGGGCGGCCGCCCGAATCGCCCATATGATAATCCGCCACTGACTTTAGGCTATAGACCACGTTAGGCCTGCAGCCTATAAGACAAAGAGACAGAATCCCTGAACAGGCCAGCGTGATCACATCACTGGATCACGCTGGCCTACGCAAGGGTCCTGTCTGGAGGCTGTGGAGCAGCTCGTCTGTCACACGGGGCTTAGTGTGTTGCGCTATCTACAAGATTGTGGCTGTGTGATGCTAGCTACAAGAGGGGGGCTATGTGGCATTATCTACAAGGGGGCTGTGTGTGGCTCTATCTATTATATATTTATTATCATTATTACCAGCTGGGGCATTGTGGGTTAGTTTGTTTAGAGGATGGGGTATAGGTGTGGAGGGTGCTGGAAAAGCGAGAAACCAACATGTCTGTGTGTCAAATTCTGCAGAGACGAGTCGAGGCTGGAATAAGTCGTCACAGTGGTCTAGACCGGATGAAAAAAAGGGAAAGTGAATGACGAACCAGAGAAGACATCACCTGTGAGTCACTGGATATAAATGTGCTGTAATCACTTACACTACCGTTCAAAAGTTTGGGGTCACCCAGACAATTTTGTGTTTTCCATGAAAACTCACACTTATATTTATCAAATGAGTTGCAAAATGACTAGAAAATATAGTCAAGACATTGACAAGGTTAGAAATAATGATTTTTATTTGAAATAATAATTTTCTTCTTCAAACTTTGCTTTCGTGAATGAATGCTCCATTTGCAGCAATTACAGCATTGCAGACCTTTGGCATTCTAGCTGTTAATTTGCTGGGGTAATCAGAAGAAATTTCACCCCATGCTCCCAGAAGGCCCTCCCACAAGTTGGAATGGCTTGATGGGCACTTCTTGCGTACCATACGGTCAAGCTGCTCCCACAACAGCTCTATGAGGTTAAGATCTGGTGACTGCGCTGGCCACTCCATTACAGATAGAATACCAGCTGCCTGCTTCTTCCCTAAATAGTTCTTGCATAATTTGGAGGTGTGCTTTGGGTCATTGTCCTGTTGTAGGATGAAATTGGCTCCAATCAAGCGCTGTCCACAGGGTATGGCATGGCATTGCAAAATGGAGTGATAGCCTTCCTTATTCAAAATCCCTTTTACCTTGTACAAACCTCCCACTTTACCAGCACCAAAGCAACCCCAGACCATCACATTACCTCCACCATGCTTGACAGATGGCGTCAGGCACTCTTCCAGCATCTTTTCAGTTGTTCTGCGTCTCACAAATGTTCTTCTGTGTGATCCAAACACCTCAAACTTCGATTCATCTGTCCATAACACTTTTTTCCAATCTTCATCTGTCCAATGTCTGTGTGCTTTTTCCCATATTAATCTTTTCCTTTTATTAGCCAGTCTCAGATATGGCTTTTTCTTTGCCACTCTGCCCTGAAGGCCAGCATCCTGGAGTCGCCTCTTCACTGTAGACGTTGACACTGGTATTTTGCGGGTACTATTTAATGAAGCTGCCAGTTGAGGACCTGTGATGCATCTATTTCTCAAACTAGAGACTTTAATGTACTTGTCTTGTTGCTCAGTTGTGCAGCGGGGCCTCCCACTTCTCTTTCTACTCTGGTTAGAGCCTGTGTGTGCTGTCCTCTGAAGGGAGTAGTACACACCGTTGTAGGAAATCTTCAGTTTCTTGGCAATTTCTCGCATGGAATAGCCTTCATTTTTAAGAACAAGAATAGACTGTCGAGTTTCACATGAAAGCTCTCTTTTTCTAGCCATTTTGAGAGTTTAATCGAACCCACAAATGTAATGCTCCAGATTCTCAACTAGCTCAAAGGAAGGTCAGTTTTATAGCTGCTCTAAAAAGCAAAGCTGTTTACAGCGGTGCTAACATAATTGCACAAGGGTTTTCAAGTGTTTTCTAATCATCCATTAGCCTTCTAACACAGTTAGCAAACACAATGTACCATTAGAACACTGTAGTGATGATTGCTGGAAATGGGCCTCTATACACCTATGTAGATATTGCATTAAAAACCAGATGTTTGCAGCTAGAATAGTCACTTAGCACATTAACAATGTATAGAGTGTATTTCTGATTAATTTAATGTTATCTTCATTGAAAAAATCTATGCTTTTCTTTCAAAAATAAGGAAATTTCTAAGTGACCCTAAACTTTTGAACGGTAGTATATATGGCCTATGTATAACTGACATCTACCACTATACGTTCACTACATGGTGGTAATAATGGTCTTTGTATAGTGGTTATTATTCAGTCACTATGTGGTCATGGTGTAGCTGTATTATTCAGTAACAGTATGGGGGAATTATTCAGTCACTATGTGGTTATGGTGTAGCAGTATTATTTGGACCGTATATTGTGTTATTATTGGTCTTATAATAGTGAGTTGTGTTCAGTAACAGTATGCAGGTAATATTTAATCTGGTATAGTGGTATGATTTAATAACTGTATATGTATATAGATATTTTTTGTGTGAGAGGGGGACATATGCTTTGGGGCTTGCAACACTTTTGGACACACTAGAAATCAGCGATGCAGTTCTCTGCACACCGCCTTCTGAATTGACTGCATTATTGATGCAATAATTCATCATTTGGGGCCCCACTTTTAACTTTGACCAGGGCCACACTTTGTCTAAAAACTGCCGTGGTTGAGAAGTGATCTGATAGTCCAGGGTAGTGCATACCAGAGAACGGGTGCACCACAAGAAAAGTCTTGGATTATGGAGGATGTTAATCTCAGGTCATTGGCAGAATGTAGAGCATGGGTTGGGTGGTAGACAGAGATGAGGGAGAAGATATAGGAGATGCAGCACTGTGGAGAGCTTTGTTGGTGAGAGTAATAAGTTTAAATAAATATTCTAAAGTGAAAGGACAACCAGTGCAATGAGTAGAGGCATTGGGGTAATGGTTGGTCAGAAAGATGAGCCTGGCTGCTACAGGATAAATTGGAGAAGGGAGAGTGTAGGGGAGGGGAAGACCGATTAGTTATGAGTTACGTTAATCAAGACAAAAATGAATTTAGAGACAATAAGAGTATTGGCTGTTTCCACGGTAGGAAAAGGGCGGATTCTGAAGATATTTTTGAGATGCAGAAGACATGATTATGCAAGTAGTTGAATATAAGGAGTAAAGGAAAGATCTAAGTTCAATATAACCCCAAGACAGACATGTTGCCTTTGAGTTATGGTAGCACCACACACTGATATGGAGACATCAGATTTAGGGCCTGTTCACATCAGCGTTGTTTTCCCATTGAGGGGTTCGATCGGAGGTTTCTGCAGTGGAACCCCTCAACGGAAAGGCAAATGGAAACCTTAACTTCCGTTTCCATCACCATTGATATCAATAGTGACGGAAACATTGCTAATGGTTTCCGTTTGTCACCATTTCCGTCAGGTTTCCGTTTTTTTGACGGAATCAATGGCGCAGTCGACAGTAGTTGCCATTAGATTTAGCCATCCGGAGATCATTTGAGACTTTAGTAAGGGCAGTTTCTGTAGAGTGTAGAGTGCAGAATTGTAAGGGGTCGAGAAGAGACTTAGCAGAGAGATAGAACCATACCGAAGAAAAAGAGCTTTACCGTCTAAGTATACAAGAATATATAAATTTTATTGATAGAAAATAACATACATTTAAAAACACATCATAAGAAGACTCTAGTACTAGTACCGTGGTACACAATACAGCACAGGACAAAAATAGGTAGCAGAGTGGTATATTAGAGCAGACCCATATTCACTACCCATACACTAAGGTATATAGTGGTATCTCATCCAAATGGATCATATACTGATGGTTCTCAATGTCCTAATGTTTATGTGGCAACAATGGATATATACCTGGCCAAAATAGAATGACATAGGGAAAATCAATGAATATATGGTGAGCAGTTATAGTGATGCTGTCTTACCCATTATAAAGTGAGAGTATCAGGATATATCCGTGCTGGGAGGTCCACAGTACAACCCCAATGCGCGTTTTGCTATCTTTGGTTGCTTCCTCAGGGGGTACATTTGGATGAGATACCACTATATACCTTAGTGTATGGGTAGTGAATATGGGTCTGCTCTAATATACCACTCTGCTACCTATTTTTGTCCTGTGCTGTATTGTGTACCACGGTACTAGTACTAGAGTCTTCTTATGATGTGTTTTTAAATGTATGTTATTTTCTATCAATAAAATTTATATATTCTTGTATACTTAGACGGTAAAGCTCTTTTTCTTCGGTATGGTTCTATAATCATGGAGCAGTCTATTTGACGTAATATGGGGGGAAGTTGGTTCTCCAAACTTTACCTAGCCTATAACCAATATATGCTTAGAGCTTATCTATCTATAATTAGCAGAGAGATAGCAGATTAGGCAAAAGTAGACCGAGCGTTCCAGGAGTTTAGAGATGAAGGGGAGATTAGAGACAGGTCGGTAGTTACCAGAGCAAAACGGCTCAAGAGCATTGAGTTTGAAAGATGAGGGAAAGATCCCAGAAGAAAGAGGTTAAAGAGAACCTGTCACCAGCATTTCACCTATTAAACCAGCAATACCTGGTGGAAGTGGGTGAAAAATCGTTTTTATGTAACCTACAATTATCTTCTAAATTGACTCTGTACCTTTAGTATTCCGTTTTTTATTGTTCCTGTGCCGTATGCTAAAGTGCATAAAAGAGTCATATCTTCAGTCGAAAAGAGTCATATCTTCATTCCTCAAGACTTTACAAGTTAACCCCGCCTTCTTACTTTTGATTTGCCGCTTACTTTTGATTGACAGCATTCAGGGCAGGCCAGATTTTGGTGGTGGGCGGGCATAAGAAGAGGAACGAACGAGACTACAGGGTTATTACAATAAAAATTACAAAATGTTTGCAGACCGTTATTTACAGTCAGAGGAGAAGTTTAGGAGAGGGGATAACGCCAATTAACTTTTTACATCAGCTGCCAGCAAAGGGGCAGTAGCATTCAATAGGTGAAATGCTGTTGACAGGTTTCCTTTAAATATTTTAACCTCTCTCTTTCTTCTGCCTAAGAGAGAGACTGGACGAGGTGCGAGGGAATGGGATCACGAATGAAGATAGTAGGGCTAGAAGAAGACTAGAGACTTCTTCTGTTATTAAGTTAAATGCTGAAAGTGAAGACGAAGTGTGAGAGGGAAGGAGATCAATGCTACTTGGGCTGTGGGGGGTAATTTCATGGCAGTTGTTGTCAATTTAACTTTAACATAAATGGACAGGTCTTCAGCACTGAGATCTGTGATTGGCGTCTATACTTTAGGACTAAGGAGGGAATGAAAATTATGAAAGAGTTGTTTTGAATTATTATTGTGGAAATAAGAGAGGTGAACTAGGCTTGTATGGCAAGATGAAAGGCAGAGTTGTATGTTTTGAGTATGAACTTTTAATGGAGGAAGTCTGCTGACGTATTTCCTCCATAGACATTTGGCACATCTAGAGCACCACTGTAGAAAACGAGTTTGAGATGTGTGCCAATATTGCCACCATCTGTGTCTGGAGGTATGGATAGTAGAGGGGGCTTCTTTGTCTAGTGCACTTTTGAATGTTTCCTTGAAATGTTTGGCAGCCAGATTAAGATAGGCGAGGGAATAGCTAATGAAAAATATCCAATAATCTTGGAAATTTAATATAAGGTCCTAATTCTTTGACAAAAATCGGCTTGCACACTCAGTACCAGGATATTTACCCATTCATTCCCAGCAGGAGCTTCACGCTAATTCAAATATAGACACAGCATCTTATGTTGATATTTGCTTGGTCTTGGCAAAATAGGTACAAAACACCTACAAATACGCCTTCCCTGTTCCTTACCATCTATGCCCTTTTTTGCCAACATTTTTCTTCTTATATAATACTGATAGGATTCTACTGTTCTTGTTGAATCTACTTAAAAATAACTTTCAGCTGAGATCTATTTAAAATCATTATTCCGTGCCAATTTCTCTTTCATCTTGGATTGTGACTTGCACACAGGGGTTCTTAATAAGTTATTTTTCCCATGGGAATTTCAGTGTGGGAATAAAATTCACTCTTATTATAGGGGTTTCTTACCCAAAACAGCTAGGAAGATGTTTCTGTCTCATAGAGTATAAAGGAGAGTATCCCCTTGCAATGCGGCCGCCACTCCACTGTCACAGGGTACTTAGGACCAACTGGTCGAACCCGAACCAATCCAATATTTATCCCATATAATTCCGACATACCATAAAATTATGTGGTGGGAAATCCTTTTACATAATACATGAGTCTGGAAACCATTGAGGTTTTATACATATATCTTTTGTAGCAAAGATGAATGTCTCTATTAAACTGTTTTATTTGTGTACTGTGATATTACTCAAATCAAGATACCTACTGTCACATGAAAAACCACAGATACCACACTATGATGTAAAAATGAGCTCCGGCAGATGACAGATGTGCCAGTCTATTCATTCTTACTGTATGTCAGGCTTAATTTGGTCAAGGATGTGCTGTCCATGGCTTACTTAAAAATCTTTCACTGATACCAAAGTTCAAAGGGCGTCATTACATTTGCTGTCCCATGTCTTTATTGTTCATCTATTCCATAGAGAGCCATAAAAATACCATTTTGCATTGCCATAGTCAATAAAGCACATGTTGACTTCCTTCAACATAGTATCTCTTCCCTGGGTATTCCTGAATTTGTCTTGAACACAATAAATCGAAGGACTTGTCTGGTTTGGACAATCCCTTTCCATCTGATAGGTCCCAGCAGGGAAAATTGGGGGAAGCCCCCACAGTCAGCTCTCTGTTGGTGGACCAGTCATGTACAATTTTGCAAGGTAATAGACAAATAACCAAAAACAAAATGACCCAGATCTTGAAAAACACATCATCCTTCTGGTTGCACTATGATTCTGGAGCGATACAAGGATGATCCAAATGTTTTGAAAATATTTAATGGGACAGATCTATCTAATGAGTCAACAGGATTCTAATGAACTTAGTCTTTGGCATAGTTGCAATAGTGTCTGAAAGTTTAATATAATATTTTATTTTCTGTTTTGGAATTAAGAAAAGTGCTCTTTCGGATTGAATGATCGACTCTTGATCTTTACACATTTTGCCATTTCTGTGTGTTTGATATCTGAAGTGGCATAGAAAATTCCTTATATATGATAAGCTTATGCAGTAAAAAAAAAAAAAGCATGAAGCATGAGGTGGTTTACAAGTAAGGAAATGAAAGTGTAAGAAGATGAACTTCAGGTCACCGTTGAGTCATCTCAACAGACTATGAACTTCTACTTTCAGGCCACGTAAGCTGTTGTTATAGTATATGATCATTGTCACTAACAAAGGAGTCTGCCTGAATCTGAGAAACATAAAATTTAGACTGGCTTTACTCTAAAAATCTGCAGTAAATCCACATGTATTCCACAGACTATAATCAGATTTTACCTCTAAGGGCATGTTCACACGTGGCAGAGTTTTTCCGCTGCAAATGGTGCAGATTTGGGGCAATTACGCAACGAATCTGCACCAACATTTGCATATTTGACAGGTAATTCAGACGTTGCAGAAAAGACAGCGGACTTGCCACAGATTTCAGTTTTTGCATTGCAAAGGCTGAAATACGCAGTGAAATTCCGCTTCTTCTCCGCAACAGTCAGTGCATGCTGCGGAGGGAAAATTCTGCACCGCAGCCTATGTTCCGCAGCAGAGTTTTCCGCAATGTCTGAACTAACTTGCCTAAAAATTTATTGAAACAAATGTAAAAAACGGCCGCTGGAGAATTCCACTGCGGACTCTACGCAGCGCAGCGGAATTCCACAGCAATTCCGCCACGTGTGAACCTGCCCTAATAGAGTAGATGAAATCCGCTGCAAAATCAGGAACAAATTCATGGCAGAATTTTTAAATCTGCAACATGCTCTCAAATCCATGCGGATGTTTTCTGCTACATGTGAATAGGATTTTCTAAACCCCCATTTCATTATGGATATTTGGTACATATTCCAAACCAAGAATTCGTAATATGTGTATGTAAATGCAGCTTTTCTTGTAATTTCAAAAGCTGCAGATAGGAAGATAGATAGATAGATAGATAGATAGATAGATAGATAGATAGATAGATAGATAGATAGATAGATAGATAGATAGATAGATAGATATTACAGATGATAGATGATAGATAGACAGACAGATAGATAGATAGATAGATAGATAGATAGATAGATAGATAGATAGATAGATAGATAGATAGATAGATAGATAGATAGATAGATAGATAGATAGATAGATAGATAGATAGATAGATAGATAGATATTACAGATGATAGATGATAGATAGACAGACAGATAGATAGATAGATAGATAGATAGATAGATAGATAGATAGATAGATAGATAGATAGATAGATAGATGATAGATAGACAGATAGATAGATAGATAGATAGATAGATAGATAGATAGATAGATAGATAGATAGATAGATAGATAGATAGATAGATAGATGATAGATAGATAGATAGATAGATAGATAGATAGATAGATAGATAGATAGATAGATAGATAGATAGATAGATAGATAGATAGGTAGATATGAGATAGATAGATAGATAGATAGATAGATAGATAGATAGATAGATAGATAGATAGATAGATAGATAGATAGATAGATAGATAGATAGATAGGTAGATATGAGATAGATAGATAGATAGATAGATAGATAGATAGATAGATAGATAGATAGATAGATAGATAGATAGATATAATACAGAATACATTTGCACTTTTAACCTGAATGTTCATACAATGTCAAATAATACCACACAGCGCCAACACAAACCAGTCATTCAGTGCCCAAATAATACCACCATACATACAGTAAACAAATAATAATACCATATCCACATAACACTGCAATATATTGCCCACACAATACTGTCATTCAAATTGGAATGTTTTACCACTCCACTCTCATGTTGCCTCAGGGGTTCCCATACATGAGGGGTCCCCTAGGAAATGGGGGTCCTGGGCAATCACACACTTTGTCCCCTAAAACCGGCCCGTGGACTTCACCACAACAACAAAAGTTAATTGAATTCACTACTGTAATGATTCGTCACTACTAGACCGTGAGATTCATCTGACACATGAATGATTACATTTGTGAGTAAGAAGACCACAATGATAATAAATCACACTTCAATTTCTCTGAGCGTTGTGGTAAACCATAAACAAGATATATATTTTTTAGACATGCAAAACATAAAAAAATCAGACAGATGTTTTTGCATGGCTATTTATTTAGCAAGGGACATATTTGTGGTTGTTGGCCTTAAAATACATAGAAATCTGTAAACAGTTGCTGACAATGCATTTCGCTCACATTGTACTAAACTGCATACAAATGGAAGCAGCAGTCCAGTATATCATTGTGGTTGGGTGATCGTCTAGTACAGACATAGTATGAAATATAGAGCACAAGAAGTATTCCTGAAGGATGGTTCCAATATTTTACAGCATTGCGCAGTCACCATAATGGACCTTTACTTCCAACGTCCACCTACACGTCCTTTTCCTGCACCTTTTTTGCTAAGGAAAAAAATATATATATTGATTATTATCAGATATTAAAAATATATGTCTGTGTTACTACAATTGTGTTTTAAAGGCAAATAGGTTTTCATGGAATTGCCCTGATTTAACAATAGGAAAGGAGATGTCCACGAGGGCATTTAGGATGGAAATAGTGATGGGTACAACATAGATAAGCAATATGGAAAATATGTATTCTTCATCATTGGTCCCTTGGCATATGCCTCTGCAGGCTCACATTAGGATGACCACGCTAACAATCCACGTTTTACAATCCATCTGCTTGGATACTAAGAACACTGGTTTACTCCATGGACCACTGGTCATTATCACTTTTATAGCAAATTATAAATGTGACTATGTCCACCTTAAAATGTGCACCGAACTGCTTTAATTTCCCATCATTTAAACCAGAAATAAAGGGGCTATCTCACTAAGACAATGAGGACATATCGCTAGCATTCCATCAGTACAGGTCCAATCACCGTGACCCTTGACGATTAGGGTATGTTCACACGCTTAGCAAAAACGTCTGAAAATATGGAGCTGTTTTCAAGGGAAAACGGCTCCTGATTTGCAGACGTTTCTTAAGCAACTCGCGTTTTTCGCAGCGCTTTTTACGTATGTTTTTGGAGATGTTATTCTATAGAGTCAATGAAAAACTGCTCCAAAAACGGCTCAAGAAGTGACATGCACTTATTTTTTGCGGGCGTTTTTTACGCGGCCGTTTATCAAAATGAGCGCGTAAAAAAATGCCCCGTTGGAACAGAACGCCGTTTTTCAGATTGAAATCTATGGGCAGATGTTTGGAGGCGTTCTGCTTCAGATTTTTTTTGGCCGTTTTTCGTCCGTTTATGGCCCGAAAAACGGCCGAAAATAAGTCGTGTGAACATACCCTTACTAGAAGGAAGTGGCGCTAAGAATGTGCCACCTCATGGTCACCCGTTAGACTAAATTAAGCCAACAAAATATCCCTTTGAGCACTTAGTCTGCCACTCCCCTCAAGACTAGTGGGAGGGGCTATCACTATTTAATGCACACTCCTTCTGCAGCATTCTTTGACCCGTCTGCGTCCTGATGGGAACGGGTTTTCACCCACCCATCTACCTAGTGAGTATGGCCTTTTTTGTGGTTTTGATATTTATGTCCCATTTTTTCTGTTTGTGTTTTTAAATTAGGAACGAAAAGTTCTGGTTAGGGACTCGCAAGGCACTGGGGACCCTTGACGTTGGGTTGCGAGCTTTGCGTATTTTGGCCAAAATGACAACTAATACCCCATGTTTCATGGATATTTCTTACTACGTATACTACACTTTTTTTCAGGACGCAGCCGGGTCTTATATGCTGGGAGGGCATGATGTGCTGGCGTTTGGTTTGGAATGCAGAGCAGCCCGCTTTAGCTAACACTAGCGGCGTTACAAATAGGCTGTTATTCGGCGAGATACGCCATGCCTGACGACCAGCACATTATCCCTCCACGTATTACACATAGTACTGACACCCCATGTACTATTCACAGCACTGACCCCTATTCATCACATTTATTTTATTTATTTATTTTTATTACATTATTACACAGTTCTGACACTTTCATACATACATATTTATTTTTTACCATCCATTCACACCCTAGCACTACACTGACACACATTTATCGCACACCTTTGAGCACTTAGTCTGCCACTCCCCTCAAGACTAGTGGGAGGGGCTATCACTATTTAATGCACACTCCTTCTGCAGCATTCTTTGACCCGTCTGCGTCCTGATGGGAACGGGTTTTCACCCACCCATCTACCTAGTGAGTATGGCCTTTTTTGTGGTTTTGATATTTATGTCCCATTTTTTCTGTTTGTGTTTTTAAATTAGGAACGGAAAGTTCTGGTTAGGGACTCGCAAGGCACTGGGGACCCTTGACGTTGGGTTGCGAGCTTTGCGTATTTTGGCCAAAATGACAACTAATACCCCATGTTTCATGGATATTTCTTACTACGTATACTACACTTTTTTTCAGGACGCAGCCGGGTCTTATATGCTGGGAGGGCATGATGTGCTGGCGTTTGGTTTGGAATGCAGAGCAGCCCGCTTTAGCTAACACTAGCGGCGTTACAAATAGGCTGTTATTCGGCGAGATACGCCATGCCTGACGACCAGCACATTATCCCTCCACGTATTACACATAGTACTGACACCCCATGTACTATTCACAGCACTGACCCCTATTCATCACATTTATTTTATTTTTATTACATTATTACACAGTTCTGACACTTTCATACATACATATTTATTTTTTACCATCCATTCACACCCTAGCACTACACTGACACACATTTATCGCACACCTTTGAGCACTTAGTCTGCCACTCCCCTCAAGACTAGTGGGAGGGGCTATCACTATTTAATGCACACTCCTTCTGCAGCATTCTTTGACCCGTCTGCGTCCTGATGGGAACGGGTTTTCACCCACCCATCTACCTAGTGAGTATGGCCTTTTTTGTGGTTTTGATATTTATGTCCCATTTTTTCTGTTTGTGTTTTTAAAATATCCCTAGGAGCTGAACTGGCACAGCAATTTAATTCTAGCGATCATGAATCACATATTCCATCAATGTCTTAGTGAGATAATCTCATGGGAAAGGAAATAAGGGCGGGATATCATGTTACATAACAAGGAGATTTGAGATAAACATCAAGTTAAACCCATGTAATTCATGTGTTGATCCAGATGAAGGCAAAAACCTTTGCGAGGCAGTTGCCAATTGGCAGGATAAAAACGAAATCTGTAGCAAGGTTGCCAACCTCAGTTTTTTTTATAGTATCCTTTTTTCTGGACAATTTTTACAGATACATTGGAAAACCATAAGGAATTATAAGGATTCAAATTAATATATGTATATGGCTTAATAGCACGTGGGCCAATAAAGTCCAAACTTTTTTTCACTTATTTTTGGGAGTGCTGCCTCTATTGGTATTACTGTATACCTAAGGCTTGCAGGCTATAAGTCGTGGGCTCTGCACCCACCATTGACAATTAATATTTGGTGCTGCTCTGATTTTCCTTTATTTATAGCTTAATATAGTGATATTCACACTTTAGCAGCCTGCACGGTGACCTCTTAAATAATGATATTTACAATCCCAATAATCTGTACAAGCTTCTCCAACAACATTTTTCACTGGAAAATGTACAGTATTTCTATGGACTATCCAGCAATTTACAGAAAGTCGGCAACCCTGATCTGTGGGTCAATTGAAAAGGCGCTAAAGTTAACCATGGCATAAATACAAGAGGAGAACTAGATATTTGTGAGTCCTAAAATCATGCGGGAGGGTTCTACTGTCATTTATAACTGCTAACACATATCTTTGATAAATTATAAGACATTATTATAAATTATTACATTATTACACAGTGGAGCTCATACCACAGATAAATTCTATCACATATAATATCTATCAACTGGACCTTTAGGTCTCACAGCTTCTTCCATTAAAATCTAAGGCCAATGTGTACTGCTCAAAAACATTAACAAGTGTTAGTAATTATAGGTAAGATCTTCTCGACACAGAGGATCATGAGAAGAACGTGGTCATGTTATTTGCCCGCACTTAGTTCTCAGTCAGTATCCTTTAAAATGATTCTTACTCATGGTTACAACCCACAATGTATTAGTCAACATCTTATAGGCGTGTTTGGTTTCTTATTGATCACATCCAGGAAACTCCAAATCCTCTGTAAACTGAAATCGTTTTCGGTCATAAACCTTACCCAATGTCTGAGATAGAAGAAGGCAACAGAGGTAACATATGCCTTGACCCCATCATCAGTTCAATAAGAATTTCTCAATCACATTGCATCTCTGCACTCTCTAAATATAGAATACTAATATAATACTACGTTAAAGATCCTGTCAGAACTCTATAAATACTTGCATTCCCCTTTAATTAACAATCTTGTATTGCCAGTTCCCCTGTTATTCCTCTTGGAAATGAATAAATTTAAAATTGGGCGTTGCCATTCTCATTGTCAATGGGGAGTGTCCCTACACAGTATGACACTGTCCAATCAAGGCTGACAATGTCTGACGGTATAGAGACACACTCTTTTGATAACGGGAATGCTAACACCAAGTTATAATTTTATTCATACATTTTCAGAGGAAATAACAGAAGAACAGCACAACAGAGTTCTAAGAAAAGATGCTCCAGATTTGTTATTTTATGTGGCAATCTATTTTATATCAAGTGCATTAATAAAGTACACACATGCAAGTATACACTCATAAATCAGTCTCTGCTCTGTCAATCCTACATCTACTGTAAATCTTAATATGCCCAAAACTCACAGGTATTACAGTCCCGTTAAATGGGTTTTCCGGCGCTCAAATATCCACTGCCTATCCTTAGGATAGACCATTAATACCTGATCAGTAGGGGTGCAACTCCTGGCACTCGTGCCTATCAGTTGATTATTTTTTTATCCAGGCACAGTGCCATAGATTTAGTTATGCAGCTGATCGGTGGGCGAGTCAGGACTCAGACCATCACTGATCAGACATTGATATATTTTGATAGGCCCTCATTATTGGTGCTCCATCAACATTAGCACTGAGATCTCTGAGGTAAAAGCTGAAGGACCACAATGCTTGTAAAAGGTGCCTTTGCTCCTTCATTTTAGATATGTCCCAGTTGAGGACCCCCCACACATACAATGATGAAAACATAGAGAAATCTCAGACGTTTTCCTTAAATTGAAAATAACTTTAAAGGCTATGTTCGCCTTCACAAACCAATATTCTTTTATTGTTCCAATGCATCTAAAATCAATAATGAAGCAACTTTGCAAATAGTCTTAATTAGAAATCTCCTATAGTTTTGTGTATACAGGTCCTATACATGCCAATATGTTTCCATGGTAATAGACAGCAAACAAACTCTGTGTAGTCTGATCCTGTATTCACACTACCTTCTATAAGTCCCCTAATTCTTACTAACATGCATTTGGTATGTAAGCGAGAAGTAGAGGAAAGATGGAAGCAGTATGACTGCAGGATTCAGGCTACACGTTTGCTTTTGTCTGTTACCATGGAAACATATAGGCCTGTATAAGAGTTGCATACACAAAATAATAACAAATTCAGAATCGACTTTGCCACCAATCTACTAAATCACATTGTGAGATATGTTCTTTACTAATTCACAAATAGGGTAATGGCTATTTAAACATAATTTGTTACAGGGTATTTGGTGCCCATATTCGTTCCATATTGCTGGGGTCCAGAGCTATGACAATGATGTATGAAAACATACACCTATATCTTAAGGCAGCATTGACTTCTGTCAAGAGATTTTTTAAATTTTAACTCCCAATTTCTCTCACTATATTACTGTCCCTATACATATACAAGGCTGGACTGGCTATCTGGCAGTTCTGGCAAATGCCAGGTGGACTGGTGCACAGTGGGCTGGTCTGGCTGCCACCCACATAGATTTTTTAGGTCCTCCAGGAGAGAAATCCCCGGCCAGAGCATCGGCAACGCTCTGGCTGGGGATTCCACTCCTAGAGGGAGCCCCAATGGAGCTATCTACAGGGATGGGGGTGTAGCGCTGCCGGCCAGGTGGGGTGTGTGGGGCGCTATCTACAGGGGGTATGTGTGGCACTATCTATAGGTTGTGTGCATGTGTGGCACTATCTATAGAGTGGTGTGTGGGATGTGTGCACTGTGGCACTATCTACAGAGGGCACTAACTACAGAGGGCACTGTGGCATTATCTACAGAGGGCACTGTGGCATTATCTACAGAGGGCACTGTGGCATTATCTACAGAGGGCACTGTGGCATTATCTACAGAGGGCACTGTGGCACCATCTACAGGGGGCACTGTGGCACTATCTATAGAGGGCACTGTGGCATTATCTACAGAGGGCACTGTGGCATTTTCTATGGGGGTGTTTGGCACTATCCACAAACATAACTGTGGCAGTATCTACAGAGGACACTGTGCCAATATCTAGAGGGCACTGTGCCAATATCTACAGAGGGCACTGTGGCATTATCTACAGAGGACGCTGGGGCATGATCTACAGGGGGTGGTACTGTCTACAGAGGGCACTGTGGCAGTATGTACAAAGGGCACTGTGGCATTATCTACAGAGGGCACTGTGGCATCATCTACAGAGGGTACCATCTACAGGGAGCACTGTGGCATTATCTACAGAGGGAACTGTGGCATTATCTACAGAGGGCACTGTGGCATTATCTACAGGGGGTGGCACTATTTACAGAGGGCACTGTGCCATTATTTACAGGGGGTGTGGCACCATCTACAGAGGGCACTGCAGCACCATCTACAGAAGGCACTGTGGCACCATCTACAGAGGGCACTGTGGCATTATCTACAGGGGGCACTGTGGCATTATCTACAGGGGGCACTGTGGCATTATCTACAGAGGGCACTGTGGCATTATCTACAGAGGGCACTGTGGCACTATCTAAAAAGGGGCTGCCCAATCTTGACATTCTTGTGTCCGCCAACCGCTGCCAACTGAGCAGCCAGACTACAGTTAGCGACATAAACTGTAAAACTGGATTGCTAAAATAAGCACGTGGAGTAAATGTGCAAACTTCCGGTAAGTTTAAACCTAGCGCTATTATTATAGTAATGTCATATTATTATAATAATGTAGTAATGTTATAGTAATTAAGTATTACTATAGTAATGTAGTATTATTATTAAAGTAATATAGTATTGTCATAGTAATGTAGTATTATAGTAATGTAGTATTATAGTATTGTAGTTTTATAGTATTGTAGTTTTATAGTAATGTAGTATTATAGTTATGTAGTATTATTAATATAGTAATGTAGTATTGTTATAGTAATGTAGTATTATAGTAATGTGGTATTATTATTATAGTAATGTAGTATTATAGTAATATAGTATTGTTATAGTAATGTAGTATTATTATAGTAATGTTGTATTAGTCTAGTAATGTAGTATCAGTCTAGTAATGCAGCATTGTTATAGTAATGTAGTATTGTTATAGTAATGTAGTATTGTCATAGTAATGTAGTATTATTATAGTAATGTGTTATTGTTATAGTAGTTCAAATAAGTAATTGATTAACAATAATTTGTATTGTATAAAATTTGAAAGTAATGCGGCCCGTCAACTTCAAATTTTTTCTATATGTGGCCCATTTACCCGACCGAGTTCGAGACCCCTGGCCTAGATCGTGATTTTGATATACATCTGTTTATGTAATGACTAATGTACTATCCCTACTTTAGGGGGACATTATATATTGCTCAATATCAGAATCTTGAATTTTTTGGTGACGATGACCAGGGTTGGCAGGAATGCACATTTTTTTAATTTTATGAAGCTTCAATCACTGCTGTGAGGATATAGTATTATATATATAACATTATTTTGATAGCTATTTATAGTAACATTCGTAGATAAGTATGACTTATTGATTGTATTTTGGTTACATTGAGGATAGGTTAACTGTGCAAGCCTGCACTTTGATCCTGTGTGACGTGGCTGAGAAAGGACCTGGAGTGATCTGAAAGCTTGCATTTCCTAATGCTTAACATGTATCTATTTGCTCATATGATACATTAAAGAATTTTCTGCATTGCAAGCATGGCCGCCATCAGGGCAGTACTAGAGGTACTGCTGTACGGGGCCCGGACCAAACCTAACTGAAAGGGGACCCACCGACTGCCGCCGCTTGCCTTTGGTAGAAAAAAACATTCCCCGGCAATGGGGCCCGTTCTTTTCACCAAAGTAGTGTCGTGGGCAGCGGGCCCCCCCTACCTGATTTTGTGATGCTGCTCTGCCCGGCCGTCAAACACCGCCCCCCTTCACGCACCTGCACGCACGCAGCCTCGCGCACTCGGCCGCTCGTAGCCACACGCACGCAGCCGCGCGCTCCCGGCCGCTCGCTCCTCTGCTTTCTGCAAAGTATGTCCCCCCCTTTTTTTTTTTTACTAACCTCCTCCTCCTCAACGTAAGTGTGTAGTTGCGTAAGGAGAGGAGGAGTCTAGTTATAGCGCTGCGGGCGTTTTCTGATCCCAGCTATTTTCTGGAGCCTGGAGGTGGAGGACTGGACCTGGAAGACGTGGGACAACGAGGACTGGAGTGGGAGCCAGCAGCTCTTCTGACACAGTAAGTAAAGTGAAAGTGCTGATTAAGTATGGCCCTGTTCCCACAGAGATTATTCTGCAGGCAGAAAAAATCTGCCTCAAAATTCCTGAAGGAATCTTGACCTGCCTACACTTTCTTGCCGCATTTTTTGCGGCGTTATTCACCCGCGGCCATTGAAGACCGCAGGCAAAAAACGCAGTGAAAAACGCTATTTTTGCCTCCCATTGATTTCAATGGGCGGTCAGAGGCGGAACCGCGGCAAGAAAGAACATGGCGCTTTTTTTCCTCACGAATGGCTCCCATTGATTTCAGATAAAATCAATGGGAGGCAGTTTTGGGCGTTTTTTGGCGTAGACTCCGATGCAGTTTCCGCGTCAAAATCAACACCAAAAAATCTCTATGTGGACTGGTCCTTATTAGGGTAGGAACACACTAGGCACAACGCTGCAGATTTTATGCAACAAAATTAATTGTGGAAAATCCGCAGCGTATTGCAGTAGCAGCAGAGTGAATGAGATTTGAAGAAATCTCATCCACACGCTACAGAAAAAATCTGCCCCAAAAAACTTCATTTATTGACCTGCTGTGTTTTTTTAAATCCGCAGCATGTAAATTTATGCTGCGCAATCGCTGCGCCTCTGTTGTGGGTTTTCCCCATTGAATTCAATGGGTATTTAAAACACGCAACAAAGTGCTATGTGTTGTGATTTTTGCACGCGGAAATGTTGCGATTCCTCCGCAAAAATCACAAATGAGAAAAAAGGTGGTTTTTTTAATTTTAAATAAATAAAAACATTTATACTTACCCCAGCCGTAGTCTAGGCGACGCGATCCTCTATTCTGAGCGCAGTCCGGCCTCCTGTCCTGACGTTTCATCCCATGTGACTGCTGCAGCGGTCACATGGCCTAAAGGCGTCATCACAAGAGGCCGGGCTACGCTCAAAAGAGAGAGACGCATCGCCTAGACTACGGCCGGGGTAAGTCGAAACTTTTTTTTCTCTGCAGGATTTCCGCAGCGGACATGACGCCCGAAAAACTGCACCACTGTTTGGTGCGGTTTTGCTGGCGAAATTCCCTGTGGCTAGCGGGGCGGATACACTGTGTAGTTTTATGCAGCATATCCGCCTAGTGTGTCCCTTATGATGTCGCTCCTGAAGCTGCTGCCTGTCTCTAAATAGGCAGTTGGTTCAGCAGAATTTGTAATTGTTTTTTTAAATTTTTTTCTTTTTATGTATCACTCAAAAAGCGTGATATGGTACTGAACGGAGTACCGTTAATGGGCGGTGCCACGGGAGGGGGGCCCAGACAATTTGGCTGTATGGGGCCCTGAAATTCCTGATGGCGGCCCTGATTGCAAGTGATGTGGAGGATTAATTTTTTTGCCTTATTTATTGGTCAGCACGGACCTGTCCATCCATACTCCACGTGCCCTGGCGATTTAGTGCCTGAACAGCTGCTGTCCAGATAGATTAGATGGATAGATAGATAGATAGATTTCTCTCTGACCAATCCCTGTCTTTGTCCATCACTTTGTGTCTCACTGTCCTGACAGATATACAACATATTACACAATTTATCCTGAATGAAATACAAGCTGGGGTAACATACAAAAAAACTTCCCAGTGTCTTTGTCTACTCTTAACTTAGTTTTTTAATTATATGCAATTCACCTCCTGCAAATAAAAAATGCCAAATGCAAATGGCATAAATTTGAAGCTGAATTTGGTGCATCAGGTCACTTATACCCTAAACATCTCGTACTAGACATTTTCTTAGCAATAAATAAATGATACTTACAATTTCTGTGCATGACTTATACGGTTGTAAAGAATATTAATCTAAAGGGAAAAATAGTGACAGTTATAAGTAATATACATATAAATGTGTGTGTGTGTGTGTGTGTGTGTGTGTGTGTGTGTGTATACATTATGTATGTGTCATGCATGTGTCGTCTTATCTATACAGTACCTCATATTTCTGTGTTTTCATATTCTCCATGAGATCATACTTTTCAGACTCCAGCTGATACATCCAGTCTGATAGCTCTTTAGCTTTCTCCCTGTTACAGTAAAGGACAAATAGACCTGTTGTTATTAACAGCAAGTTGTTAATAGTTTTTCATAATCTGATCACAAAAATCTCAATATGCATCCAAAATAACAAATTAAGCAACTTTGGAAATAGTCTTGGTTAATTACAGTCTTGTGTATACAGCTTCTATGCACGCCTATGTGTCTCCATGGTTACAGACTACATACAAACCCAGTGTAGTCTGATCCTGCAGTCATGTGTTACTTTCTTTCATCTGCTGCCTTTTCTGCTGTCTGCAGGCTAGTACATCATCATCTTCTGTAATCATAATTGGGCAGATTTATTGATAAGTTGCTACTTATGAAATGGCATAAAATGGATGCGCCAGTATTAGCAATATGTCAGGATTTCTTATCTGCCACTACACTTTTTTAATGGGTAATTGTGACATCTGAAACATTTGCATGTGTATGCATTGCTGGAGAGTGAGGGTTTGTATCGGCCGCAATCGCGGACCGCCGCCTCCTCTTACATGCTGACGGCAGCGACTGCAGACCTCTCTCTTCCTGCCAACGTCTCACTCCCCGGAGACGCCAGCACATGCATCCGCTCTGCCCTGCAGTGACCACTAGGGTGCGCACACGTTCCCGGCCTTAAAGGGCCAGCGCGCGAACATGTAAATAATTTATTATTTATTCCCAGATCACCCTGTACTATAAAAAGGGTTCTGTCCTTTCACTCCTTGCCTGAGCAGTTTTTTGTTTTCCCATGTTAGTCTTAGCAAATGGTCCCTTAGTTGTATCGTGTTCCCAGTGTTCCCGTGCTCTGCTATCTGTATACTGTATCCCGTGCTGTGTTTGTTCCTGAGACTTGTCTAGTGTTTGTGCCACCTGTCACGCCTCCTGTCATACACCACATCTGGCAGAGGCGTAGCTAAGTTCTCCAGTACCCAGATTCAGTTTGACGCCCTCCCCAGATTCAGTTTGACGCCCTCCCCCCAAACCTCTTTCCTGACATCTTCTTCCCCCTCACCATGTTTGCTTTCTCTAACAATCGATGAGGTGTCATTTTTTTTTTTCACTTTTTTTATGTAACTCGAGCATAAAACCATTTGTACATTTTATAAGCAACTTAGTTCTATAAGGTACTTAACATAACAATAAATTTAAAAGAAAATAAACTAACGAGGTCAGTGTGACGGACTAAAACATATTGTATAACCGAAGCTAATGAGACTACATGGTGACATAATGAACAGCCCTCTCATGTAGACACTGCCACACAGCCCCGCTTGTAGATAGTGCCACGCAGCCCCCTAAAAATAGTGCCACACACCTCCCTTGTAGATACTGCCGCACAGCCCCACGAGTACATAGTCCCACGAAGCCCCCCTGTAGTGTCCCATCTCCACCTTGCAGATAGTGCCACACAGCCCCGCCTGTAGATAGTGCCACACAGCCCCCCCTGAAGATAGTGACACACAGTCCCTGTAGATAGCGCCACACAAACCCCTTTGTGGATACTGCCACATAGCCCCCCCCCCCCTTGTAGACAGTGACACATATCCCCCCCTTGTAGATACTGCCACACAGCTTCCTCTGTAGATATTGCCCCCCCCCCCTAGAAGAAAGTGCCACACAACCATTGGGGCTTCCTCTATGAGTGAAATCCCCAGCTAGAGGGTTGCCAACGCTCCGGCTGGGGATTCCTCTCCTGGAGGAGCCCTTAGCGTCACTATCCATATATGGACAGGGACATCAGGGGCTCCCTCTAGGAGCGGAATCCGACTGTTGCCGACACTCTGGCTAGGGATTCATCTCCTTGAGAAGCCCCTGGCGTCACTGTCCATATATGGACAGGGATGTCAGGGGCTCCCTCTAGGAGCGGAATTCGACTGTTGCCGACACTCTGGCTGGGGATTCCTCTCCTGGAGGAGCCCCTGGCATCACTGTCCATATATGGACAGGGATGTCAGGGGCTCCCTCTAGGAGTTGAATCCCTGGCCAGAGTGCGGAGATTCTGTCCGGGGAGTCCACTCCCAGACGGAGCCCCTGACGTCCCTGTCCATATATGGACAGAGACGCCAGGGTCTTCTCCTCGAGTGGAATCCCCTGCCAGAGCGTCGGCACAACTCCCCACCTTCCCTCTTAGATGCGTCTGGGGTACGTGCCCCGCCTGCCCCCCCATAGCTACGCCCCTGACGTCTGGTGTCCTCTGCCACGCCTGAAATAATCAGTCACATGTGGCGTCATCTACCTTTAAGTTCCATCTGTGCCTAAGTTTCTGCTACTGTCTGGACTATTTCAGGTACTCTTGTACTAGGACTTTGTATAGACTGTTATTTGGCCAGCTGCTAGTCTGCTACAGCGGTGCGGCCTAGTGGGTCCTCATACCCACGGAGCATAAGAGTATGCTCAGGTCATGGACCCCGCTGGTCAACCCAAAACCATGATGACGTCACAAGTCATGCAGGCATACATGTGAGACCTCCGGTCACCATAGGACCAACTCCTCCTGGAGGTGAACGCTATTTCATATCGGCTGGATGCGCAAGCTGCAGTCTTCATAGCACCTGCTCCTATTGCTCCTGCTGTTCCTCCTGCTACACCACCTGTCAGTACCAGTGCCGATCCCCGATTCTCCCTGCAACTACCTCCTCACTAAGACGGAGATGCAAGGACCTGCAGGGGATTTCTGAACCAATGCCATACCCACTTCAGACTACATGCAAATGCCTCAAATGATGCAAGAATTGCCTTCATAATCTTTCTCCTTACTGGCAAGGCCCTGGCATGGGCGAGCCCCATTTGGGAACGTTAGGGGCCAGAGACCCGTGACTTAGTGTTTCTTACAGACTTTCCGTACAGTATTTAAGGAACCTGGGAGAGTATCTTCTGCAGCTGCATCTCTACTGACCCTTCGCCAGGGAGACATCTCCGTGGGCGAGTACGCGATTCAGTTCCGTACCTTGGCTGCAGAACCAGCCTGGAACAACGAGGCCTTGGTGGCTACATTCTGGCAGGGACTGTCTTCAGAGATTAAAGACTAGCTTGCCGATCAAGATCTGCCACCTACCCTGGATGATCTCATTCTTCTGGCCACCCAGATTGACATGAGGATCCGGGAACGGTCCCAAGATGTTCACGGGGAAAAAAGATTCCTAGGCTGGCTCCTACTTTCCAGCAACCCCTGCTGCCCTCACCAGCTGGTCCACCAGAGGATACTATGCAAGTGGACCGGCTCAAATTGTCATTCCAGGAGAGATAACGCAGATGCACTTCGGGACTTTGTCTGTATTGCGGCCTCGGAGGCCATTTTGTGCATTTGTATCCCCAGAAGCCAAAAAACTCCAGTGCCTAGGATTGGTTGGAGAGACAACCCTAGGCGGAACGGTGCTAAACAAAAATTCTCTTCCAAACTGTCCATTCCCGTGACCATAGTGTCCAGTGAGAAAACGCACCGTGTCTCTGCCTACCTGGAGTCAGGGTCTGCAGCAAACTTCATTCAACAAGACCTAGTGGATCATCTCAAGTTGCCCACAGTCCCACTGGAGACGTCTCGGGCTGTTGCCTTGAGTGAATGGACTTCCTCTGCCCGATCCGATCGTGTCTGACACCAAGCCATTGAAGCTCCAAATTGGAGCCCTTCATACTGAACTGATTAAATTTCTTGTCTTGCCTAAAATCCTGTTCTGCTGGGTCTGCCTTGGCTCTGGTTACATGCCCCAGTCCTGGACTGGAATTCTGGAGAAGTTCTCCATGGAGTTCCAAATGTCTCCACCGCTGCCTGTTACAGATCCCTCCTGCCCAGCCTGGACTGGAATTCCGGAGAAGTTCTCCATGGGCCTCCAAATGTCTCCACCGCTGCCTGTTACAGATCCCTCCTGCCCAGCCTTCTCTGCCGCAGTTATTAGTAGGATTACCTCCTCATTTTGCTTAGTTTGCGGATGTCTTCAGCAAGAAGGAGGCTGAGATGCTTTCCCCACACCGGTCTTACGACTGTCCAATTTAACTGGTCCCAGATGCTTCACCTACCCATGGATGGGTATATCCTCTCTCCTTGCCAGAGACCCAGTCCATGTCAGCCTATGTCAAGGAGAATCTGGAGAGGGGCTTCATACGAAAATCCTCCTCTCCTTCTTCTTTAAAAAGAAAGACGGATCTCTTCGACCCTGCATTGACTACTGTGGTCTCAACCAGATCATGGTCAAGAATAAACACCAATTGCCACTGATATCTGAATTATTTGCAAAAATATTATTATTGCAAAGGACTTTGTCACAGATCTTCCTCCCTCAGCAGGATGCAATACTGTCTGGGTGGTGGTGGACCGATTCTCGAAGATAGCACATTTTATTCCGCTGACCGGCCTACCTTTTGCTACTTGACTGGCTAATCTCTTCAGTCTACACATCTTCCGCTTGCATGGCTTGCCTCTTTATATAGTGTCTGCTCAGGGGGGGGGTCAGTTCTCCTCAAAATTCTAGAGAGCACTCTGTAAACTCCTAGATGTGAAATTGGACTTTTCCTCGGCCTACCATCTCCAGTCCAATGGTCAAGTCGAGAGGATTAACCAAATCATGGAGAATTAACTTTGTCACTTCATCTCCATGCTGCATGATGACTGGTTACAGCTTCTACTAAGGGCCGAGTTCTCGTATAACAACCACACAAGTGTGTCCACTACTTCCATGCCATTCTATATTGTACTCCTCTACGGCGGTGCGGCCTAGTCGGCCACATACCCACGGATCGTGACAGGGTTTGTGTTGCCAGAGAGAAAGAGGGAGAGATGTGCTGTCAAAGAGAAGCCAATGAGGTCCATGTGTCAGCCTATGCAAGCGTGAGTTTTAGTTGGAAGAAGCCTCCACTTGGAAAAACAAATGACAGACATCAGGAAACATACCATTGAATTTAATTGTTAGATTGTGCATTTGAATGCGACTGTTCAGTTCTGTATTCTTTTGTCCGGTCTGTATTGGGATGATGCCCTGCGGACTTCCTATTTGGAACTGTTATTTGGTCACTGTATGGCAGTATTATTTGACACTGTACCTGTTCTGTGACCGAATAATACCACAATACTGTCACAAAACAATACCGCCATTGTTTGGTGACAGTATCGCGCTAGTATTTAGTATTATTGTGGGTCTATGTCCGCACCAAGCCAACTTGGGCAGATGCCAGGGCTTTTGGGGCCCCTGACGATCTAGGTAAACATACTCTACACTTTTCTAATTGAGGGGGGAGTAGACAGGGGGCCAAAAGTTCTCAAACTGATATGATAAATAATTCTTTATTCCACAGGCAGGAAACAAAACCTTGGTTTGGCCAGTTATCTTCAAATGAAGTGCTTCCATATGCAAGGAATAAGTTACTTGTTATCTGAACTGTTGGTCTGCTGCATGCCTCTAATTATGTTACTTAAAGAGGATCTTTCACTAGTTTATAAATTCCTTATATCCTAACAAATCTACTAGACGCTATGATGCTGATAATTACAGTGTAATTTTTATTCAAAAACGTTTATTATTTGAAAACTTATAAGCATTTTTCTAAATATTCTAATTTGGTGATACTTGCCAAATGGGAGTTTACTCTTTCTTTTCACTCTTGGCAGTGTAATGTTTTCTGTATGACGCTGTCCAATCAGCATACAGTTCTTCTCTTCCCAGCCCAGCAACATAGCGTAATCTTATAGTACACAGTTTCTATTCCCAACTGTGTTTTCAACTGGTGATATCTCCGGTTGTTTCACAGCCATAACTGCGATCCTGGTGTCATATGAGAGATTAGAATCTCATCTTTTATAAACCACCGTTTCAGGTGGTCCACAGCCCGAGATATGAAGTGATCCCCCTTCCCTCCTGCCTCAGTCTCTCACACTGTGTGTGAAGCAGCTTCATGCTGATAGGATAGGGTCCGAGGCTGTGAGGTAGCTCCACTTCAGGAGAATCACTAGTGTTGACACGCACTTGTCCAGTGTAGCCTCATTTGCATATTTAGAAAAAAGCCAGTGCCTGCGTCAGCACCCGGCGAACCTGGGCAAGTGCCAGGGCCCACTCCCCTTCGCGTGACCCACTCGGCCGCCGGGTGCTGACGCTGCCGTCATGGCTCCTCCAGGAGGAGAATCCCTGGCCAGAGTGTTGCCGACGGGATTCTGCTTCTAGTGGGAGCCTCTAGTAGGTGGCTTAACTACAGCTGTAGTAGCCATAGCGGCTCCTACGGGGCCCACGGCATGAGGGGGCATGTGCCACCCACCGTCACAGGCCCCACAATGCCCAGTGGACCCTCTAGCAGCCGCTATGGCTGCTACAGTGGTAGCGATGCCGCATTCAATAGTATCTGCGTCCTTAAGACGCAGATACTATTGAACGCTGTGGCAGAGCAGGGAGGTAGCTCCTTACTCTGCCATTTATTAGGCTACAGACTCCCAGGCAGAGTGCTAGTAGCACTCTGCCCGGGACTTTGCCTCTGGTGTTTCCCCTGACATCACTGTCCATATATGGACAGTGATGCCAGGAAGAGAGAAGGAGTCCCAGGGAGAGCGCTAAAAGCGGCTCTGCTCCGGGACACTCTTTGGGGAAGCCCCTGACATCACTGTCCATGTATGGACAGTGATGTCAGGGGCATCCACAGAGTTGGAGTACTGGAGCAGAGCCTTTACTAGTACTCTTCCCGGGACTTCAGCTCTGCTCCGGACATCACTATCTATATATGGACAGTGATGTCAGGTGCAGAGCAGGAGTCCCAGGCAGAGTGCTAGCAGGGAATATAGCTCTGGGGTTGCTCCTGACGTCAGGGGCGCCTCCTGAATCGGAATCCCCAGCCAGAGCGTCGGCACTGCTCTTGTTGGGGATTCCTCTCTTAGAGGGAGCCCCAAAGGCTCTACGTACTGGGAGGGGGGCTGTGTGGCACTATCAGGGAGGGGGCTGTGTGGCACTACAAGGGAGGGAGGCTGTGTCGCATCACCAGGGAGGGAGGCTGTGTGGCACTACCTGGGAGGGGGACTGTGTGACACTACCTGGGAGGGGGCTGTGTGGCACTACCTGAGAGGAGGACTGTGTTGTACCATCTACAGTGGCCACTAAATTTATAGGGGTACAAACTGGGGGCCTAACTTTTTATGGGGACAAAACAGGGCCTAACTTCTATATGGGGGCACAAAGTGATGTTTTCTCCCATTTTACTGCCGCCGTGAGTTTCCTTGCAAAGGGGCACACTTAGTCTGTGTCGCCCAAGCGCCCACATAAACCTGGAGGCGGCACTGAAAAAAAGCTCATAACTTTTAAAATAATAAACGTTTTGGGACACAATTTTCACTAGCATTATCAGTGTGACCGCGCCTATTAGATTAGCTAGGAGATAGGGCATTACTAAGCTGGTGACAGATCCTCTTTAAGGAATGTGTAACACATGTCCTGCTCCTAAGTGTGCAATGTACCTTAGCTGATTTTCATTAATTTGATCAATGGATAAGGGTTTGTGCCGTTCCGCTAGAATCTTTCTCTTCATTTCACGACCGGTCTGTCTCTTCCCTCTCTTCTGCTCTGCCTAAGAAATAAATAAAATGAGGTTTACCCACAAATCTACCAACAGATACAATTACTATGATACAATTACTATGTACACAGTTATTATATCAATGCTCTATCTAAGGGACATACTATGTTTTGACCATGTAATTAATGAAAATACATTTCAATCATGACAATGACTTACCTTCATGAGATAACCCCCATACTGGGCTCCCATGTTGGAAAGAACTTTTTTCTTCTTGGCATCATCATCAGCACGTTTTTTGGCTTCCTCTTCTTCTTTTCTCATTTTTTCTTCCTATAAAATATCAAGTTTCCACTGTGAATGTTTGTAGCAACATTAACCCACTCTGCCATGGCAGCACATCGTTTATTACTGTATTGAGATTTGCAGCTGAGAGAGGTCTTCTGCAGTAGACAACTACCCTGGTGGTTTTTGGAGGTTATTATAGGCAAATTAATGCTAATAAAAAATATTTGGGTTAGGAAGTTTGACGATTATATGTAATACATGTTCTTAATTGCAAATAACTAAAGGTGACACTATGGGAAATTGACAAGTGCAATTTACCAGCAGATCTAACTCCGACTTGTATGATTTTTGCAGATACTTGTCAAATATCATGAGAATTATTTGTGCAGTATAGTTGAAATTGTACACATTTACATTAAAAATCTTGCATCAACAGTCATATTGCTTAAGACTTGCTAAAACTATTGCTTGTAAGGTCACTTCTGCTATTTGTTTATTTCTTGTTTTTGTTTTTCAGACAAACATGGGAACAGAACAAATCACAGACCTAAAATATAATAAAGTAAAACTGCCTGTTCCTCCAGTGACCTGTTCCTGATCAATTTTGCTGTGCAATATCCGTTATAAGAGGATGATATGATACCAGTTGTATAATGGGTATTTTATTGGCACAATAAATCACGTGACTGTTGAGGTCCATGATATTTATGCTTACTTCTATGGCTTGCAACAGTTGTCTAATAGTCTGCTACACAAAAATTGCCAACCCCCCCCCCCCCCCCCTTGCAGGTTTTTTGTGGCCTCTCGTTGGATGAATCATAGGGTAAAATTTTATTGGCCAAAGTCACCGTCTAGTCCGTGCTCTAATCTTATATAAGATGGGATGAAATGTTATTTAAAACATAACCCGTACCACCCAGGCCTGCAAAAACAGCAGATACATGAGTTAGCAGATACATTAGCAGATAATGCTAATGCAAGAAAGACCGATTCATACTTTTATCATTAGATTTATGTGAACAGCTTCTAGGGAAGGGAACTTTATAGAAGTTTTACCTCCAAAAGATGTTTAGCTTTGAATGGAATTGCAGCACAAAAAATAACCAATAAAAAAAATATCAGAAGAAAAAAATAATATGTATAAAAAAATAAAAGAATAATATATTGAGCCTAGTAGATAATGCTGGAATCTCTTTGGTTGCTATGGGCATTGCCTCCTTTTTGTTGGCACTAGTTTTCATAATAAGCTATGGTTTATTTACCGCCATTCTGGCTTGTCTCTCTCGCTCCTTCTCAGTCCTGAAACGTTGTTGCTCTGCACGTTCAGATCTGCGGTTTTCCTGAAGAAAAACAAAAATTAGATCGTATCTTGTCCTAATAAAAAAAAAACTATCATGACATGTTCAGAAGTGTTTCTGAGCAAAGAAAAATAACGATATTATGGCACTTTACGGAAACTCAGGGGACAGTCTACCACTTAATGCTAAGGTATGAAAACATCATGAAAAATTGTCATTAATCTTTTTTTTAGCCAATAATAAAGCTGTAGTTAACACTGGTTTCACACATGGCATTTCATGGGCATCTGCCATTTCTAATGTGTTTTTAAGGCAACATCAATCTGTGACGGAATGGGAAAATATAATTGTCCAATTCCATATGATGTCCAAAGTAGAGTGTTGGGAGGCCTGGCTTCTGCTATGGACATAGGAGTTCCCTTTGGATGCCCCAAAGCAAAAAGACCTTAAAGAGGCTCTGTCACCAGATTATCAAATCCCTATCTCCTATTGCATGTGATCGGCGCTGCAATGTACATAAGAGTAACGTTTTTTGTTTTTTTTAAAACGATCATTTTTTGCCAAGTTATGAGCAATTTTATATTTATGCAAATGAGCCTTTCTAATGGACAACTGGGCGTGTTTTCTCTTATTTCCAACTGGGCGTGTTTTGTGTTTGTAACATCTGGGCGTGTTTACTTGTTGAAAGGCTCATTTGCATAAATATAAAATTGCTCATAACTTGGCCAAAAATGATCGTTTTTAAAAAAAACAAAACGTTACTGTTATCTACATTGCAGCGCCGATCACATGCAATAGGGGATAGGGATTTGCTAATCTGGTGACAGAGCCTCTTTAAGGGATTAATTGTTTTTTAGTCAATTTAATTTTATTTACGACCTTTATTGGTCCCAAAGTTTTGGTGATGCCAATCTTACCAAGGATTCATCCTCAAGACCATATTATGGCTCCATAGATGTTCTGGGTTGTACAGAGACATAATATTGAGTTAATGTTATCCTATGGAGGTTTTCATAACCCAGTGTGCTGCCATATGTTTGTACTGAGAATTTTTTTATTCACCCTTAGGCTATGTTCACATGCTTAACAAAAAACGTCTGTAAAATACGGAGCTGCTTTCAAGCGAAAACAGCCCCTGATTTTCGGCGTGTTTTTTAAGCAACTTGCGTTTTTTGCGTCGTTTTTTACGGACGTCTGCCCATTGATTTCAATTGGAAAAACGGCGATCCATTCCCATGGGGCGTTTTTTACATGGCCGTTTTTAAAAACGGTGTGTAAAAAAATGCCCCGTAAAATAGAAGTGCATGTCACTTCTTGAGCCGCTTTTGGAGAAGTTTTTCATTGACTCAATAGAAAAACAGCTCAAAAAACGGCCATAAAGAAAACGCAAGTTGCTTAAAAAACGGCTAAAAATCAGGGTCTGTTTTCGCTTGAAAACAGCTCTGTATTTTACGTCCGTTTTTGGTTTGCCGTGTGATCATTGCCTGAAAATACTCTCAATGTACCAACGTAAGAAAAAAATAAATCATACAATGCTCCATTGGATGCCATGTGGGTGCCAATTTTTCCCGAAGAAGTCAATGTATACGGAAAGATTGTACCACTTTATACAGAGTTGCGTAAAAACCTCTGTATAAGTACAATTTTTTGCCCCCATAAACTGCTAGAAAAGGAGGACCAATACAATATGGAACTGCACGTCTGAAGTTTGCATATCCTTACAGACAGAGGTGTATCTTGAATCTCCTGGGCCCCAGTGCAAAATCTTTAACAGGATGCTCTACCTATAATTTGCTATTTATAATACTGGTGTCTTCTTATGTGGTAGAGGAGCTCTGGGCCCCTCAGGGACCCAGGCCCTGGTGCGACTGCTATCTCTGCAACCCTTACAGCTATGCCCCTGCCTACAGAGTACTGTATCATGCCGATTTTTCATATGGTCGTATGCATAAGGACTAAAGGTATATATTGTCTGAAGTTATGCCAAATATAGAACATGTGAAATAATTATTATGTCATTAAATAAAACAAATTGCTTGTTTGAAGCCAGATTATTCTAAATCTATTACAACAAATATAACCTCTGCCGCAGTAATTTGCTCATGAATAATTGTATATAGCACGTACGCCCACACCTGAGCTGTCAATCACTGTTCATACTCTCATGGGGTGGGGGTAATGCACATGGCATTTTTCGGCTTGCACTTGTCAATACCTGCACTAATGTGTAATTTATTGGCTGGGCAGACACGACAAAGATTTTTGCATTAACCTTTCCATAACTCAAAACAGCTTTCACGCAGACAACCAAGCCCAATTGTGCCGCACAGAATTTACAAGGAGTCACATCAATGTCCCAATCTTTCTAAACAAATAAATCAATGTTTTTGGGGTGTGAGGGCAATTGTTACATTTATTGAGTTGAATAAATAAGTAGCCACACCTATTTTAAGGGGAAATCAACCCAAATGTGATCATTTGACATGTCATACATTTCCCTTTATGCCCATTTTAGGACTGGGAGCCAGTATAATCTTAGGACTGGGAGCCAGTATAATCTCAGAACTGGGAGCCAGTATAATCTTAGGACTGGGAGCCAGGGTACTATTCTATATCCTACCTAAAGACTGTCAGTACATTGGAGTGAGTTGGGCACAGCCGCAATGCTCTCATCCTTAATATGACATTGATAAATGGAAATTTGTGAGGCTTTTATAAATGTCATAATACATTAAGCAGTTAAACCTGAAATAATAGTGGTTACTCCAGTTGCATGTAAAACTATCAATGATGCTGGAGCAACTCTGCCATTGGGATTAGATCTATTAATGCCTGTCTTGTATTTCTTGCCTGGGTTGTCCAGGATTAAAAAAGGCATGCATTTTATCCAGAAACAGCACCACTCTTGTCCATGGGCGATGTCTGGTATTGCAGCTCTCAGCACCAGTCACTTAAATAGGGATGAGCTATCATATAAGTCGCAGACCATGGACAAGAGTGTCGCTGTTTCTGGAACAAATGGAGGCCATTTTTAATACTAGGCAACTCTTTTAAAAAGATATTTAGTAAGGCCAGAAACTGGTACCTCTGGGTATATTTAACAAGTATACAAGCATCTAAACTAAATGCTTTTGGGGGCATTCATCACTGTCTGTATCAAGGAGATCTGACACCGTAGCTTTTTGGCTCCGATCGCATCTGGTTTTAGCTTTCCATCAAAGTATTTCCTGATGTATTTCTCAGTCAGAAGACGGTGCATATCACATACATTTTCTATACATTTTTACTAAATGACCCATTTGATATTAGGTGTATATTTCTAAATACACATACTATTCTATCCTTTAGGCCAATTATTTCTTCTTCTTCCTTCTTGCGTTGTTCAAAATGGACATCTATCAATGTCTGAAGTTCCAGGAGATCTTTTTCCATTCTCTTCCGATGGATATCCTAAGATTTCAAATTATAACAATGCATCTTTAGTCATGTGCTATATAACATTTATGTGATTAAACACTAGTGAGTTCAAAATAATCATTAGAAATACTCAATACTTTACAAAAATACTCGAGCCACTTACATCAAAGTCAACTCTTTCTCCCTCTGGAATTTTTGGAGGGGCAAGCTGGGGCATCATGGGTCTACTGTATAATCACAATAAAACATGAGATAAAACAATACTATATCTCACCATATTATACTACTAAAGTTTGGCGATATGGAACCTTACAATGTTAATATTTCAACCTGAAACTGAAATGTAGATATTTTTTTAGTTATGGTTCTAGGAATCCCGTGTTTGGTGGACAGTGCCTATTTCCCTGGCTAAAAATCATACACAGATTTTATAATCAGTCCATTTACTTATTTAAGGTGGTTTGTCACATTAAAGAGGTTGTCTCATCATAGTCATTGGTGGCATATTGCTAGTGCATACCATCAATGTCTGATTGGCAGGTTTCTGACCTCTGTGACTACAACATTAGATAATCAGTCTTAGGAAATCACCATGACGTGGTTCTACCGTGGACTGGCTTTGACTGTAATCGAGCCACCAATGATCGAACATTAATGTCATATCGTAGCAATATACCACAAATGTTTTTGATGAGACAACCCCTTTAACTTTTTGTAAACCAGGAAAGCCTTGTGAATTCTATGATACAAAGTTGTATCTACGCTTTCCTTCACCCGGGGCAGGGAAACTAGCCCTTTATCTAAATAACCTAGTAAAGGCAGAGTGACTTCTTGGTGCCAAGCGCCCAGCAACTATGGCACATGTCGTGCCAGCCCTGCAGCTCCAAATTTGCCCTGTTTTGGCATGTTTGACAATTTCATTGAGTAGACCCCACACTAACAGTATAACTATTGTCAAAGCATTCCAAATATGACCATTCTTGGTCATTGAGTGGAACTAAATAATTTAAGAATTAAAATTATGACTAAATTTAAAAAAAAAGTTTCACATTATCTTTTCATTCTCAGATATTCTACAAATGTTCTTTAGTTTATGGCCTACTAGTGACATGGCTGAAATTTAACAACATCTGATATACAATATGAAATCTTCCTACTTGACAGTTTAATGTGCCGGTAGAGATGGAGAATGCTTACCTTGGCCTGGGGCGCTCCTCCTCTGTTAACAAAGAGACAAAATATTATTACAGTCTTCAGCGAGTAATAAAATTTGACATTATACTGACATGTGAGTCATGACGTAATCCTCTCCCTGTCACAAGCCTAACAGGGAAGGTGTTAATATTCTCTGATGTCGGATTTTACAACTTAACATCATTTAATTTCCCATCAAACATGGTGTCAATTAGCACACACGCCAAAATGGTCCCTGCCCTCAAACACTTATGTTGTGAACTGATCCCCAGGGATTGAAGTAGCTCCATAATCTACCTGTCAAATGTGGATTTGCTATGATAGCGATATGTGTTGAATAAGCTGCAAAGTGGAAATGTTGAAGTGATGTTTTCAATGGAACATGTATGACTTAAACGGGCTTACACGGAAGTTTGTGCTTAAGAACACAAAGACATACCATATTTTCAGTGGATTGTGATTAGATTTTTCCATATAAGCCAATTAGCCTATATTTTGAGTTTTCTATTGAATACAAGTAAATTTTTTCTGAGGAACAGTCCTGCGTGGCAAAACTACAGGGTTTGATCACATGATGTTTGAGTCATACGTGTGGCGTATACATCAGGAAATAGTTCCAACGTACTGTATACCTCCAATGAATGTAATGTAAACAACTGTATGACAAATAGTTGTATATGTTGCTTATGGGCCACCATTGCTAAATAAAAAATATATATTTATTTTATACTGCATGGTATTTCTTTTTGCATGGCTCAACAAACAATCAAGTGTGGTATTAACTAAAATGAAAAGAAGATGGGGCAAACAAGTACCAAGTCCTCCTGTCAAAGGTGATTAGAGCTGAAGTGGTATTAACCAGCACCAGAAGTTGGCAAGCCTTTACTATGGGGGCCCCACACCTCTATGCATGCACCTAATAAGGGTACTGACAGAACTGTATTTGGGAGGAGCTGTGGGCAGCCCCCAATGGCTGGGGTGGAACTGTGGATTAAAATGTGTGTTGAAGGGCAGTTCCTAGGACACAGAGGGGAAATCTGGATCATAGTTCACTGTAATCAGCGTAATTATCGCTATCTTATGCTGCCCGTGGTCCGGGCAACATGAACTTCCCGACAGGTTTCCTGTAATCAGGTTGGTGCTGGATTTTTGTTTGCTATGAAGCGCCCGCACCTTGTTCCTCCAGACTATTGGGGCACTTGTCCACAACATGGCTCCCATCCACATTAAAAAAATAAAAATAAAAATGCTGTTATCTATTTCACTAATCCAATAGATAGTAGCCTGTATACGAACCCCCCTTGCTCCCGGTTCTTGTTCAGCTCTGGGTGCCGCTGCACTGGATCCTTACACTGTCTAGTATCAGGACATAGTGTGTGTTTAATTTAGTTAAAGGGGTTGTCCAGTTTGGGGGCTGTTTTTTATAGTGATGACCTATCAATAGGATAGGTCATCAGTATGTGAGCGGTGGGGGTCCGACAACTGCACTGATCAGTTGTTCTGGCTGCCTCCGGGCACTGGCAGTTATGCAGGGGTCGGTGCCGGAAGCAGAAGGCCCGACCACTGTATAGCGGTTGTGCTGTAGTACTGCAGCTCTGCTCCTGTTCAAGTGAATTTGAGCAGAGCTGCAGTAACCCAACACTGACGCCATACGGTGGTCGGAGCCTTCTGCTTCCAGCACCGACCCCTGCATAGCTCCCGACGTCTGGATGCAGCCAGAAGTGCGGGGTCCAAGTGCATGACCCCCATGGATCATATTCTGATAAAATTAGTATAAAAAACAGCCCCCAACTTGCAAAACATCTTTAAGTTCCAGGTGTGGGGAGGGGGGGAATGACACTGAATCTTTCCCCGGATGAAGGAAAGCCTAGCTACAGCTCTACCTCTAAAGAGAGATTCCTACAAGTCTTAATGCCCTTTTACACCGGCCAATTATCGGGAAAACAAGCGTTCACAGAATGCTCATTCCCCATAATTGCCCTGTGTAAACAGGGCAACGATCAGCCAATGAACGAGCAAACGCTCATAAGCTGATCATATCGTTTTAAATACTGCAAATATTAGCGTTGTTGGCAGAACATTTCCCTGTGATGTGGGAGTCGCGCTGCCAACATGATATAAATGTATGGGGACGAGCGATCGAGTAACGAGCGCTCGTCCCCATACTAGCTCCTTGTGAGCGCTGATCAACGAGCTGTCTCGTTGGTCGCTGTAAAAGTACCTTTAGACTCTGTTCACATGCGCTCCATGACTTCCGTTTAAAATGGAAACCATGCCGCTGTGCTATGTTTACATTTGCGTTCGGCCCTTCTTTTGGTGTTCTGTCAAAGTTTCCGTCATTTTGATTACATGAATAGCCCTTACATGAATAGCCTTTGACGCTATTCTTGCCGTCAAAAGTTACGAAAACCTTGGCGACACCCTGAACGTAAGGGCCAAACGCAAATGTGAGCATAACTTAGCTGACTGCTTCCAAGTGTTCTGTAACCTTTTCCATACTTCTGTGCTTTTTTTTTTTTATAGGATAATAGGACATAAAACTTTTTTTTTTTTTGTCAAGAAGTAGAGCTCATAGCTGCCAACTTACACAGAAACATTGTAGCTATGTGCATTAGTTGCTAAGTCTGTCAGTATACTTTTTGTTTCTATGCTTTATTTTATTGAATAAAACATTATGTTTGGCACATCCAGTTGATAGTTATTGAAACTAGACATGTAATTGTTTTAATAGAGCAGCTAGTGGATGTCAGGACACTGAGCTGAAATCTATTAGTGTAAGAGCCATACTGCCTTCAGGCGTTCTCATTGATCCTAGAACATGTATTAATTTCCCTGCACACATACCACAAACCATCCGCAAGAAGAAAAGGGGCCGGGAATTGTAAAGACATTTTATGGGAATAAATGCACTGACATAGTCAACATATCGGCTTTGAAGATGTGTTATCGCCTTCAGCCCAATTCAGCATTGAAGGAAACGGCAAGGTTTACTAAGCAGCGCTAGGAAAATCCTGGACTGATTCCCCCTATATATGCGTTTTTGTGTGTGTACAATTAAAGATTTTTTTTTTTTTAATGATTATAAGATATACAATGGACTGTAAATATCTTGGAGGCACTTGCAATAAGCACTACTCACTCTTTAAGTAAATGTCTCACTTTTATATTTGTTTTAAGTCCTATTTTCTGTGCTGTTTCATTTCTTAATATATCATTACATTGGCCGGAGCTTGGTTTTTCTGAAACAGAGCTCCAAAGCCATATATTTTGTCTGACTGCAGCTGCCACTAGTGGGAGCTTAAGAGCTTACTGCAAACTGGTTTACTATTGAGTTCAATGTATAAATTGTATGCAGCAAGCGCCTAAGCTCCCCCTAGTGGTGGCTGTATTTAGACAAAATTGTATTATATGACATTTAAAAAAATCATTAGCACAGAATGGTAAACATTCACTTTAAAGTTGTTTTCTGACAGTAACTTAAAACATTCTCTGACAACTCTGGTGTTGAGATTCTGGCGTGATGATGTGTCATTAATAATGATGTGATATCATCATGCCAGCGATTGGCCCTCATAGTGGGTTTACTTATTCTTGAAACGTTTCTATACTGTTTTAATAATAAGGCGTTTAGTCCTAAAATACTAATAGAGATAATTTTGTGATATAAACCCCTTCTCTACCATTTATTAGCTCTCTGAGTGCAGCCAGAAGCAAAGCAATGGATGTGTATGTGCACAATATTAACTCTACAACGGCCTCATTTTCTCATTTATGTGTTATGGTCTATAATTCTCTAAGGATTTAAAGCAGACTGGACTAAATTTGAAAAACTTCAATGCCAACAATACAACTCTATATAACAGATAGATAAATAACCTTCAATTATTAATTCTTCTGTGTGTGGTAGCGGCTGGCTGTATGGCATTTTGACCCAAGTAACGAATTGACTAGCCATGTATAGAGTATGTATTGAAATAACCTCCACACACGATAAAGCTTGGTTTAAAGAAGATGTATCACCTATATATACACGGTCATATTTAAGGTCTTGAACTTAGATATGATTGTTATTAGCTGGATCCTACGTGTCAGAGACACGCAGGACCAGCTTTCAGCCGAGCCATCCGTACAGCTGACCTGACGAAATCGACTTTGACAGAACAATACAACTTCTTTGTATACAGGATACATAGAAGCTGTATCTTAAAATGTTTAAAATAAAAGGTAAATAAGAATCAATAAAAAACGTATTTACAATTAGATAAAACATATATATGTTTGGCTTCAAAGGTGTACATAACCTTTAGGGCCAGTTCACACTGAGTTTTTTGGTGCTGATTTCGACATGGAAACCTCATCGGAATCAGCACCACAAAAACGTCCGAAACCCCCTCCCATTTGTTTCAATGGGAAGCGGAGGTGTTTTTGTTCCAAGGCGTCTTTTAGCCACTCTTGAAAAAAAAGCGCCATGTTCTTTCATGCTGCGGTTCCGCCTCCGATCCCCCATTGAAATCTATGGGAGGCAGAGAAAGTGTTTTTCGCTGCGTTTTTCACTGTGTTCAATGGCCGCGGGCGAAAAAATGCTGCAAAAACCGTGGCAAGAACGTGCAGGCTGGTCAAAATCTGCCTCAAAATTCCTGGAGGAATTTGGAGGCAGAATTTTTCTGCCTGCAAATTCCTCCCTGTCAACTAGGCCTTAAACTTTAGTTTGTAAAACTGGAAAACCCCTTTAATAGTATCCAGATGTGATGGCATGGAAAGTTTTGGAGCGGTTCTAAAACGTTTCCCAAATTGTACAAGCGCAGCCACTGATCTGCTGAGCAACAAGCCTCTTGCATGTTATGCTTTGTGGTCAGTGTGAGGGGGTAAGGCTACGCTGCCTCATATGCTTATTTGGATAAAGGGACAAGCCTTACTAGTATGGCACACTTCATAGTTCAAGTAATACATGAAAATTCAAGCCAATAAATATTAATACATAAACGTCAATGTTTTGATGACTATTCCGGGTGCAATATTATCTATTACCTTCTACATGTTCTCCATACTCCTCTGTACCAGCAGGATGGCATGACAGACAGCAAGATGGCAGGAGAGGCAGGCAGTAGCAAAATGGCAAAGAGCAGCAATAGCAGCAGCAGCAGAGCAGGAAGACACAGGTGAAATTTAAAGAGTAACTACTGTTACAGAAAAAACCCTATCACTCCTTATTCAGCAGTAATTGTGTATTAGTCATAAGGGCTGGTCCACACGTAACGGAATTGCTGCAGAAAATTTCTGCAGCAATTCCGCAGAAACTAGCAGATCATGCGTTTTCTACTGCAGAAAATGGTGCGTATTTTGCCATGCTGTGAGATGGTGATATCTCCTCTGAAAAACGCAGGAATTCAGTCCACTTTCCGCAGCAGGAGTTTCGTAAAATATACGCACCGCAGATGAATTTCTGACCAGAAATTTTACGCAGCATTAGATTGAGATTTGTTAAATCTCATCCACTTTGCTGCTGCTGTATTCTGCTGCGTATTTTCCATCTGCAATTCTGGACAGAAAATACGCAGCAATTCCGTTACGCGTCGACAAGCCCTTAGATGTAGTGCATCCCTCCCTCTCGCCCTCTCTCTCTCTCTCTCTCTCTCTCTCTCTCTTATGCTGTTTCATTGATACCCTGAGACAGAGAGACTGCAGCTCCATCTTCCTCTTCCCCCTCCTCCCAGTCTAACATTCGTTGCCATACACTAGACAGATTTTTTTTGCTGACTGAGGAGGTTTTTGCAAACAAGAAAGGCGAAACTACAGGCTGGTGGGAGGTGGGGAAGATCTACTCCCCTTTATTACAAAGTTTCACATATGACCACTAGTGCTGTTTTCTTTGCTTCCTTGATGTGTTCTCAGGTCCTATATGATCATATGTGGTAGTGCTACCGTATCTCTATAGAACTGCCTGGCGCTGTCTTTGCTTTTAGGAAATCCCAGATATTACATTGGGACTAGTCAGACAAGGGATACACCGCACAGGCTCGGTTTGGTTCCTGGTTCCTTTCTCATTGCTTCTTGCTGAACCTCATCCAAGCAGCACATGGACCTATAGATTCCATATAAGCTACTTAAAGGGATTGTCCACAACTAAAGAATAGGGATGGAAACTACAAAATCATAGAAAGAGGGTCAGAGCGAGTCAATAGTCATAAATGCCACATATAGAGCATGTTGTGATTTATATAACACAGCATGCTGTAAATCTGGCACAAAACTGCAGAGGGAAAAAATGCAAAGTGTCAATGAAAGTTTTATAAACAGTGCACATATACAGTGACAACATCTCCACCGAGTTGCAATATTTATGTGTTTGGCAAAATCTCTTGTATGAATTATTATTTTTGAATAATGAAATAGTCTAATTAGTGTAATACTTCTCATGTGAATGTATGTACGCCTGGATGTAATCTTAGGCTGGGTTCACACACCCTATTTACGGATATAATTCGGGCGTTTTAGCCTCGAATTACGCCCGAAAATACGGCTCCAAAGCGTCGGCAAACATCTGCCCATTCATTTGAATGGGTCTTACGATGTTCTGTGCCGACGGTCATGTTTTTTACTCGCCGCTGTCAAAAGACGGCGCGTAAAAAAGACGCCCGTGTCAAAGAAGTGCCTGTCACTTCTTCAGACAAAAATGGAGCCGTTTTCCATTGACTCCATGGAAAAACAGCTCCAATTACGTCCGTAATGGACGCCGCGAAAAGCGCCTGCACATGCCATTACGTCTGAAATTCCGGAGCTGTTTACAGCTCCGTAATTTCAGACGTAACGGAGGCTGCCGTGTGAACATACCCTTAGAATGGAGATATCTGTGCAGTGTGTAATCACCTTAGCTAGTTAGAGGGTAGCGCAGGCGTCATTGTGAGGGGTGGAGATATTATGCCATATACTAATATAAATACCTCAGACTATGATCACTGAGAGCTGACAGTCTGTCATTTCACTGTGGATTTTCTATTATAAGAAGCTTTAGACAAGAAACATATTGAGCTCTTAAGGTCCTTTTACACCGGCCTCGTTGATCGGCGCTCGTTTGTTCCTGTCACACGGAGCTATGTATGAGGACGAGTGCTCGTTACACCGATTGCTCACCCCCAAACATTATTATCATGTCGGCAGCACGCTCCCTGTTTACACAGGGAGATGTGCTGCCGACAACAATAAAATTTTGAGCATTTAAAAAGATATGATCAGCTGATGAACGAGCATTTGCTCCTTCATCTGCTGATCGTTACCCTGTTCACACAGGACAATTATGGGGAATGAGCGTTCTATGAAAAAAGGCTATTATTCAGCCAGACTTGATGAATTAAAGGGGTTGTCCACTACTAAACAACTGATGACCTATCCACCGGATAGGTCATCAGTATAACATTGGTGTGGGTCCGACACCCGAACCCTGCACCATTAAGCCTCTCCGGCTATCTCCAGGCATCGGATGTTATGCCACATAATGCTATGTACGGAGCACTGCCTCACTTTTATGGGTCTTCTATTTTAGCTTTAGGGTTCCTTAATAAAGGTTTAAAGGGTTAATCCCAACTTAGACATTTATGGCATATCCTGTGGATATGCTATAAATGTCTAAATTGGGAATAACCTTTAAAACAAAAAACACTTTCCAGCTAGAAATAAAAAATGCACATAGGAATGTAATGTGTATGGGAACTACTCTGTGTCCAGATAGTGAATGAATGAGCTTTTTTTGCATCTCTTCTAGCAGGAAGTGCCAGCACCTTGTCAAGGTTATCAATAAAAGGTATTTACAGTGCTCAAGTTAATGTTTCCATCCTGGTGAACTGCAGACAGTCAATACTATCATAATATTTTATTATTATATGTTTTAAAATATCATACATTTAGGCTGGGTTCACACGTGGCGGAATTTCACTTAAATTCCGCTGCGGACACTCCGCAGCGTTAATCCGCAGCGGAGCCGTTTCTGCATTGACTTCCACTTCTATTTAGAAGTGTTCGTTTAGACGATGCGTAACATTCCGCTGCGGAGCATAGGCTGCGGAGCGGAATTTGGTGTCCGCAGCATGCTCTGTCTGTTGCGGAGCAGTGGCGGACTCATGGCGGAATTTCTCCATTGACTTCAATGGAGATTCTAAGTTCCGCAATGAAGTCCGCAGCTGTCATGCACATGTTATGTGTGCTGCGGATGCGTCTTGCTTTTTTAACATGACATTTCTTCATTCTGGCTGGACCTATGTATTTCTAGGTCTACAGCCAGACTGAGGAAGTCAATGGGGCTCCCGTAATGACGGGAGCGTTGCTAGGAGACGTCTGTAAATAGTCACTGTCCAGGGTGCTGAAAGAGTTAAGCGATCGGCAGTAACTGTTTCTGCACCCTGGATAGTGACTACCGATCACAATATACAGCAACCTGTAAAAAAATATAAGTTCATACTTACCGAGAACTCCCTGCTTCTGTCTCCAGTCCGGCCTCCCAGGATGACGTTTCAGTCTAAGTGACGGCTGCAGCCAATCACAGGCCAAGCACAGGCTGCAGCGGTCACATGGACTGGCGCGTCATCCAGGGAGGTCGGGCTGGATGCCGAAAGAGGGACGCGTCACCAAGACAACGGCCGGTAAGTATTAAATTCGTTTACTTTCACTAGGGAAAGTGCTGTCCCTTCTCTCTATCCTGCACTGATAGGGAGAAGGGAAGCACTTTTCCCGCAGTCCGCAGCAGCTAGTCCGCATCAATTTACTGCACATTTTGTGCAGATCCGCAGCAGAATCTGCAACGCAGATTCTGTGCGGCATTGATGCGGACAGTTGCGGAGGAAATCCGCCACGTGTGGTCATGCCCTTAGGGAATGTTCAATCGTTCAGGATTCGTTCAGGGTTTGCATTAGACAGATTTGCCATAGATTTTGAAGATAATCTGCGACAGAAATACACAGCTGAATCTTTCTGATACGAATTGGTATACAGATCTGCAGGATTTTCATACCGATCTGCAGCCGGATTGGCTTAATTGAAGTTCAGTGGCGCTAAAACACGGCTTTACAGCACGGAATCCACATTAATCATGAACATGATGGGCATTATAAAATCTGCACCGTGCTCATTATTCTGCGCAGAGTTTTTCCTGAGCATGTGAATAGGGCATTTAATACAATTTACCATTCAAATGCATTGCCAACAGAATGCTTGCAGTTTCTAGTCACATTTAGTGTGTGGGATCCATGCATAAATCCTGAAAGAATCCACAACGTGTGAATATGGCCTGACTGTTTGCAACCTTTTCATATACAGTAGGCTCTTTTGAGCGCTATAGCTGCTTTTGCGTTCATCCACCACCAGTTTATGGTTAGCTGGATAAAACATAGTGAGGCAAGGTCGACAGCTATGGATGGAGAATAAGCATTGTGCAGGAAACACGGTTACACACATTACCTTCTCCAGCTTCTTCTGTGGGTTCACATCATAGCAACAGCAATGGAGGCAGCGGCAGAGAAGCAGATCATAGCCAAGCAAGAAAGACAAACGAAAGAGGCTGCAGTTTAACATGTGTTAAATGACAATAGACATACAATTATTAAATCTGCTCACACTCAGAAACATGTGGTCTATTGGCCTTTTTACCGATGACCTCATCCCTATCTAGCTGGCCGATTACGCTGAATAATTGGATCATGCAAGATCAAAGAGATGTTTTCTGATGATAACCACATCTTAACATGGCTTATACAAAATCCAAGTCATATATACTGTATTCGATTACTTTCTGCCTTTCTGGTAGTTCAGTCCAACACAGTTATCGTATCTGTCTGTATTATGAGCTACTGTCATATTTATGTATTGCTTGTGCTATCTTATGTCACTTCAGTTACACTGTCCAGGAAGAGGGATATCTTCTGTAGTGATCGGTTCATCTTTGGACTTTTTGTTTATATTGCGATATAATCTACATATTATATTCAGTAACTTTGCAAATACCTTACTTATGCTGTGTCGTTCTAAGGGTGTTAGGAATGATACTGATGTATATGCCGTACCTGTACATAGCCTATAATGAACCCAAAGATCGCCAAAAGAGTAATAACGTAGAAAAACCGTATACTGCGTGAATAACTATTTTATGCAATGGGAATGAATGGGCGACGCAGACTGTGAAAGGCTTTGTTCACATCTGCGTCCTGGCTTTCGTTATAATTATTTAATGGATACCAGTGGAGCCCGACAGACCCCATTGACTTAGAATACAATCCGTCAGGTTTTCGTTGTGGAGACCCTTGTTTTGACAGGAAGAATAGCACTGCATGCGCTGCTTTAGCCTATTCTTGTCAAATCTGACGGAGTTTGTGTAAGAGGCTCCAACGCAAATGTGAACAGAGCCTTAGGCCTCATGTACACGACTGTTGATTTTGTCAGTGTGCTATCAATCTTTTTTTAACGGATAGCACACTGACCCATTTATTTCCATGGCACCATGCACACAACCGTGATTTTCACAGATTTATGTAGAAGCTGTGGGACCGAGCCGCAAAACTCAGAGCAGGTCTTATTCGTATTTGCCATTCAATGTGAATACCGCAGACAGGGCACGTATGCCATTCAGCGTATATGGGGGGGGGATTTTCCCAGAACATACTCTTAATACGCGCAAAAAACGTGGTGTGAATAGAGCTTTACTTTAGATTAAATGATCTGCAACCTGTAACTCTCCAGTTAATGCAAAACTACAACTCCCAGCATGCCCTGACAGCCATTGGCATTGGGCTTAATCAGCATTTGCATATTTTCCATAATTGGTATGTCCACTGTTTATGTCATCAAAATTGTTTGATTTGGAAACAGGAGAAATTCAGTAATAAGTAGTCCAGGGCATTTTTGGTGCAATCAATCCCCATTTTGTTTAACTTGTTAATAAAAGTAAATAGGAAACGACATTAAGCCAAAGCAAAGTATATGCAAGTAATATATTACCAACTAAAATTAGCAGTCAGGAAATCCAACCCTCTGCAAGGAAGTGCACAATGATACTTGTATTTCCTGTGAAAACCTGCGCCTGTTCCAAACTGAATGAGCTGTTAGTAACAACTTGGTGAGCGATGTGCTTGAGGCAGAAGTGTAGCTCAAGACTCATGGGCCCTGGTGCAAAAATGTAGCTTGCCCCCCCCCCCCTCCTGCGTGCAACATCCCTTTACACCAGCCGTGATCCCTCCTACACAGTAATGATGCAGATCATTTGTACCCCATACAGTACATATGCCCCCTTTTGTGCCCCGCAAAGTAATAGTGTCCTCCCACAGTAATAATACCAGCTTTGTGCTGTGATAGCTGCCCCCTATGTGCTCCTACACATTAAAAATTCTCTCTCTGTGCCGCACAGTAATAGTGCCCTTCTTTGTGCCGCCACACAGTAACAACATCCACCTTGTGTCCCCATAGTAATAATCTCCACTTTGTGCCCCACATAGTAATACCACAAGTTTATAGTGCCCTCCACAAGGTAATAGTGCCCTGTTTGTGCCCCCAAAGCATGGACCCTTAAATCAGACCCCAGATCAGACAAAAACAAAATATATTTACTCACCACCTTGGATCCCCACAGACTGCACAAGGCCTCCGCTGCAGCGCATAGAAGGTCCTGTGCCAGAAACCTTGCCTGATTTGGCAGCCTGTGGAGATCTGGTGCACGCCCCCTGTCTGCCCCCTTCCCCGCCAGACCCGCTGCAACCGCGATGGGTCCCACTTAGTGGCACTACAGTAATGCCACTAAGTGGGACCCACCATGTAAGTCTGTAGTAGTTCTGTAATGCAGTAAACTACAGTATACAGTATTGAAAATATTTTACAAATAAAAAATTTTAAATGCATTTTTTCACTTGAAACATAAATTAGAACTGGTTAAAGGAGTGGTTCAGAGTTTGAAAAACATGTCAGCTTTCTGTCAGAAATAGCGCCACAACTCTCCATGGATTGTTAGCTGGAATCGGCAGCCCAACTCCATTGGAGTTAGTAAAATGAATATTTAGCTTAGAAGCCACTTTGGATAACTAAGCAGTTGTTATAAAACAAGCTGAGTCTTCTGACAGTCTGGTAGGAAAGGCACAGGGAATTTAATATTCATCTTAGCCCTGTAAGGCTTCGTTCACATCTGCATCAAGGCTCCGTTCATGGGTTCCGTCTGAGCTTTCCGTCAGGGGGACCCTTGAATGGAAACCAAACAGAAAAAAACCATAGGGTTCCATTTGCATCCCCTTTGATTTCAATGGTGACAGATCCATTGCAAATGGTTTCCATTTGTCACCGTTGTGTAAGGTTTCCGTTGTTTCGACTGAATCAATACCGTAGTCGACTACGCTATTGATTCCATCAAAATGGATAGGGGCATATGAAAGAGGAGAGTCTAATATTTCATATGACACCAGGATTGTAGTTCTAGCTGTGACACAACCGACTGTATGATGATTGGACAGCATCATACAGAAAACATTACACCGCCCAGAGTGAACAGATACCTCCCATTTGGCAAGTATAGCCAAGTTAACATATTTAGAAAAATGCTCATAACTTTGCAAATAATAAACTTTTTTGAAAACAAATGACACTGTAGTTATCCGCATCATAGCGCCTAGTAGATTAGTTAGGAGATAAGGAATTAATAAACTGATGACAGATCCTCTATAAAGCTATATGCTTCCATTATTGTGAATAGATTAGTTTCAACACTCCCATCCTTGATATCTTATGGTCAGGTTGGTTTCGTCAAGGGTTGTCAAACTTCAGATGGAACCAGACGCTTTATAAATATTATAGCAGAGGCCCATAGGACTGAACTGCCTTCTTTGCTTCTCACTTTGGACGAGGAGAAGGCGTTCAATGAGGTACATTGGGGTAATCTGAGAGCCATCCTTGACAAATCTAGACTCAAAGGTCACATTCTTCAAACATAATGGCTCTCTTCTCCTTCCCATCAGTATAAATCTACACATCTGCACTTCATCAGTCCATTTAACATCGCTGTCCACACTAATATTTAATCTCATAATGGAACCCCTTGCCCAACATGTGAGGGAATCCCCAGCCATTAAAAACAATATACACCTTTGAAAGCTTTTTTTATTTTTTTTTTATAAAAGTATCTATCAGTGTGATTGGTGCAACTTTCAATATACTTTTCATTCAAAATAATTTTTACTTTTTGAGATACAGCTGCTTTGTATACTGTATACAGAACAGCTGTATCTAGCGCTGAAACCTGTATCTGCCAGGTTAGTGGCACTGACAGGTTCAGTGACAGCAGGTCCTGCGTGATCGAGCTGCTATCGATCACATCTAAGTTCATAACTTAGATGTGATCGATTACAGGTGGATCCTATGTGTCAGAGACACACATGACCCGGTTTTATCGATCCTGTCAGTCCCGAGGACCTGACGGATTCAGGTATCAGCGCACGATACAGAAGCTCTGTATACAGAATACAAAGCAGCTGTATCTCAAAAAGAAAAAATATTTTTAAATAAAAAGTTCTTTGAAAGTTGCACCAATCACACTGATAGCCATTTTTATTTTAAAAAAAACAACAAAAAAAACTATTTTTTTGCAGGACAAGTTGTAGATACTCACGGCTCAATTTATTGTACCATATAATGTAGTGGGAAATATTTGTGGGGTGGAATGAGAAAAAAGCAGTGATTCCTCAAATTTTTGGGTGGTTTCGCTTTTATGCCGTTCACCATGCCATAAAAACAGCATGTTAACTTTATTCTGCGGGTCAATATGATTACGTCAACTCCAAATTTATATAGTTTTTATATGTTTTACTACTTTTACAAGGAAAAAACAGATAGTTAAAAATAAAATGTGTTTTGTCGCCATATCCTGAGAGCCATAACTTTTTTTTTCCCGTCGATTGAGCGGTACAAGGGCATACGTTTTGCAGTGCGAGTTGTAGTCTCCATTGATAACATTTTGGGTTACATGAGACCTTTTGTTGATTTTTTATTCCATTTTTTTGTGGGAGATGAAGTGACCAAAAAACAACGATTCTGGTGTTTTAATGTTTTTTTACGGCGTTCGCTGTGCGAGTTAAATAATGTTATGTTGTAATAGTTCGGGCTTTTACAGACGCATCAATACCAGTTATGTAATTTTTTTTGTTACATTGTTTTTGGGGGAAAATGGGAGAAGGTTTTTTTATAATTTTTTTATAAATATTGAAAAAACTTTTTTGTGCATTTAACTTTTTTTATTAGTCTTGCTAGGGGACTTGAACAAGTGATCGTTGGATCGCTTGCATTATATACTGAGATACTAATGTATTGCATTATATCGTTACATAGACAGACCCCCAGGAAGCCCTGCCGGAAGAGTACAAAGATAGCAGATCTGGGTGCCTTCATTAGGCCCCCAGGCTGCCATGCCACCCATCGGCACCCCGCAATCGCTTCACGGGGAGGGTAATGCAACGTCACACTGGGCCGCCTCACTGTTTCTAATGGCTTCTAAGGAGTAAAATTAGTGGGAACCCACTCATTACACTGAAGTGTCGACTGTTGCACACAGCCAACAAGCTTGTTCTATGGAGCAGAATCAGCCCGTGACCCCACTTCATACTCCCCCACCCGACCTTTGCCGTATATATACAGCTGATGTCGGGAAGGGGTTAAAGATAATAAAATTGGCAGAATAAAGCATAAAATAGGGCTTTTTTTGATTATGTCATCCCGGCCATATCCTCCATAAAGACTTCCCTTAGGGTATGTGCACACGCCAGCTGTAATTTACGGCTGAAATGACAGACTGTTTACAGCTGCGTCGTTTCAGCCGTAAATGCTCCTCCTCGTTATATACGAGGCGTCTGTGACGCTCGAATATCTTGAGCTGCTCTTCATTGAGTTCAATGAAGAACGGCTCAAATTACGTTGCAAAGAAGTGCCCTGCACTTCTTTGCCGAGGCAGTCAATTTACGCGTCATCGTTTGACAGCTGTCAAACGACGACGCGTAAATTACAGGTCGTCTGCACAGTACGTCGGCAAACCCATTCAAATGAATGGGCAGATGTTTGCCGACGTATTGTAGCCCTATTTTCAGGCGTAAAACGACGCATAATACGCCTCGTTTACTCCTGAATATAGGTCGTGTGAACCCAGCCTGACAGTACTCCATACTATACTTTAAAGTTTTAGCAACCTATTTTATTATAAAATGAACACATCTAAATCGCTGGTCCTAAATATGGGAAATTCATCCGAGATAAAAACCACTTGGTCGAAACTGAACTGCTATATCTCGGTATTTTTCCTTACACATCCCTTATCTAAACTTCACTCGGTCAACTATACACAACTAATCAAAATAATCCAAATATACCTCTCTACTTATCCTAAACCCTTCGCTTGGCTGTTTTGCCATGATCAAGATGATGTCCCTTCCAAAAATCCTATATAATTTTAGGAATGTTTGAATTCACTTTCTGACCTCGTATTTAACTCAGATTAAAAATACTGATCAAGGCATTTATTTGACAGAATAGACGCCCAAGTCTAGCTGCTAAAACTCAATATAATCCAATAGTGAAAGGAAGATTAAGTAGTCCATGTATTGCTTCTTATTATTATGTATTATTACTAGAACAGGACAGACAATGGTGACATAAGAATGGATAGAAGCAAAGGGTATCCATGGAATTGGATATCATTGGTTCCTCCTTTCTCTCTTCCCTATTATGGTTCCCTTACCACCCTCCCCACCCAACATGCTACCTATCCCCACCCAACATGACACCTATCCCCGCAATCACTTCCGGCCTTAAGATATGGTGGGAAGTGCTTGGGTCGCAGGCCATTTCTTCCCATTAGATTGCAGAACATGTCTCTAATGCTTGTCCAAAATAAAATTCCTGATATAGATTTTTCACCTTGGATGGAGAGGGGTATTATATACTTGAATGATATCCATACAGGCACAACACTAAACTCATTTGAACAAATTACTAGAACATTTCACTTTTCTAGGATTTTTTAAATACCTGCGGCTCAGGCATTTCCTTGCATCTTTTGTTTGGTCCGAGGAATAGCCCAAGTAAATTTTTTAACAACCCTTTCAAAACCTCCAAAGGCCTCTGCTATTTCTACACAGCCGTTCAGCATGACCCTTCTCCTCATGAACATGAATTTGTCAACCTACTGGAGGAGGACCTAAATGCCATGTTTTCTAGCTAGCAATTTGTCTTTAAATTACACCATCAGTGGTGTATCAATAGGGGTAGCAGTGGTTGCAGTAGTGACGGGGCCCCTAAGCCAGGGTGCTAGGAGCCACTGGTCACTGTGCAGACCCAGCGATGTGATGTCTGCTGAGGGGGCCAAGAGTGGAGGATTGCAGGGCAGAACGTGGGCAGGCTCTCCTGATTCCCAGAAAGTGCCGACGGATGGGGTGGGGATTAAGTCAGTGACGCTCGCCCAGGTCATGGCCACGTGAACGTCACTGACTCTGCCCCCATTACTGACTCCGTCCCGTACCTGACTCTGCCCTTAGTGATGCAAAGCAGTAGTGGCAACCATCTTTCATATATGGTGGGACTGTAGTATTATACGCCCATTTTGGGAAACCATCTGTATTTTGTCCCAAAAAAATGGGATTTGACATGGATTGGACACCTGCACTAGTCCTCCTTTCCCTAGGGCAAGACCAACTCCATGTGGTGGATGCACTCTTGCTATGTCCCACATTCTCACGGTGACTAGATCACACATAGGTAGAAATTGGAAAGGAGACAAAATTCCTTCTATCACATTAAGTACAAACTCAATCCAATACAACTATACCATGGAGAAAATGGTGGCTGACAGACAGGGTAATTCCTCAATATTCATGTAAATATGGGGCAAGTGGGCCAACTTCGAAACCCCAATAAAGGTAATACTCAACTTACCTTAATAACTCTAAGTGGTCTCTCTTTGCTCTAACTTATTGCATTACTGGAATTGTGAAATTGTCTAGATAACTGCATCAATGTTTTCTTTTGTGACTATTTGGACTTGAGTCCTCCTGTTTTACACTGTGTACCTGTGTTTTTTGCACTCATATAATTTATCAAAATGTTAGATTAGTGGTAGGCCGACTGCTGGGACCCCCACAGATTGCTAGAAGGAGGATTCTTGAGCATATTCTCCATCAGCTATTTACGTATCTCTTACAAACTTGTATGGAGCAAGCCACATGCTAGGTCACAGCTCCATACAATCTACTCCCTTTAGTGGCTTGATCATATTAGTGGGGATGAGGGAGAATTGGTGGGGGAATGCAAGTGGTCAGATTTCCATCATTTCAACAATTATGGCAGCTGAAATGAATGGGTGTCAATTGACAGAGAAGTGCCAAATATGATTATTGTCTCCATGTACTGATGGAGAAAAGACCCCTACCCCAGTGACAGGGAAGCTGCATACAGAGTCTTATCTGTGCATACAGTGTTACTATTCTGCCATACCTAGACCTCCTCCAATACAACATAGTTTTCATTAAATCACCCGCCCTCTAATGATAATGAGGTGACTCTGCTCATCATGACCCAGTCTATACAGCAAAGTTGACAAGTGAGCTACAGAAAACAGAAAATATCAGCCTATTGTAACTGTTCTACTGGCCTGTGTGAAAACTGGAGTATTTTTATACGGATAGTCATATAAAAAAAAACCCACTAAAAAAGGTTTTAAGCAACATATATTATAATAACATAATTAAAATAATATGAAATTTTCTGATGATACCTTCCCTTTAAGGGCATGACCACACGTAGCGGAATTGCTCTGGAATTCCGCTGCCGACAGTCCGCAGCAAAAATCCGCAGCGTACACGTTTTTCCATTGCTTTCCACAGCTTTATGGTTGGGTTCGTTTACACGTTGCGGACAATTCCACTGCGTAGCATAGGCTGCGGAGCGGAATTTGGTGTCCACAGCATACAATGGTTGTTGCGGACGTGTAGCGGACTTGTTGCGGACTCATTGCGGAATTTCTCCATTGACTTCAATGGAGAGTCAAAATTCCGAAATGAAGTCCGCAGATGTTATGTAAACAGAGATATCAAAATATGGAATCAGCGTATAACATTGGTAAAGCAGTGGTTTGGACCCTCGTTCACACAGGAGCCTGCGTTAACCACACCAGATTCTCCCAATGTACAGATGCACAACAATGCCACTGCCCCCTACGCAAAATTCCCTCACTTCACCCGACCCTACGCGTTTCTATACTTATCATCAGGGGTCTGTCAGTCTGGCCAGGATGCCAGCGATATATCTTCAGCAGCAGGTATTCTACTGCACAACACGGAAGCATGCACGCATAGATGTCAGCGGCATCCTGGCCAGACTGACAGACCCCTGATGATAAGTATAGAAACGCGTAGGGTCGGGTGAAGTGAGGGAATTTTGCGTAGGGGGCAGTGGCATTGTTGTGCATCTGTACATTGGGAGAATCTGGTGCGGTTAACGCAGGCTCCTGTGTGAACGAGGGTCCAAACAACTGCTTTACCAATGTTATACGCTGATTCCATATTTTGATATCTCTGTTTACATACCCAGTCACAAAGGGTTCGCAAACGAACTAGGACTGGGAGTATTGTGTTTAATACGTTTTTAAATACATGGTTGGGCTTTTCACAGTGGTGATTGTACCCCTGTTTTTAGATAGCTATGAAATAAAAATTATACATTTAACTCATTTATCACTTCAGTGAATTTTCAAATGTTCATATTTGTGGGAGCACAATATATATCGTTAAAATACAGTGAATTACCGCAGATGTTATGTAGATGTTATGTGTGCTGCGGAGCGTATTGGTTTTACTAACATGACATTTCTTCATTCTGGCTGGACCTATGTATTTCTAGGTCTACAGCCAGACTGAGGAAGTCAATGGGGCTCCCGTAATTACGGGAGCGTTGCTAGGCGACGTCAGTAAATAGTCACTGTCCAGGGTGCTGAAAGAGTTAAGCGATCGGCAGTAACTGTTTCTGCACCCTGGACAGTGACTTCCGATCACAATATACATCAACCTGTAAAAAAAATAGAAGTTCATACTTACCGAGAACTCCCTGCTTCTTCCTCCAGTCCGGCTTCCCAGGATGACGTTTCAGTCTAAGTGACAGCTGCAGCCAATCACAGGCTGCAGCAGTCACATGGACTGCCGCGTCATCCAGGGAGGTCGGGCTGGATGCCGAAAGAGGGACGCGTCACCAAGGCAACGGCCGGTAAGTATGAAATTCTTTTACTTTCACTAGGGAAAGTGCTGTCCCTTCTATCTATCCTGCACTGATAGAGAGAAGGGAAGCCCTCTTCCCCTCAATACGCAACGGCTAGTCCGCATCAATTTAATGCCCATTTTGGGCAGAGCCGCAACAGAATCTGCAACACAGATTCTGTGCGGCATTGATGCGGACAATTGCGGAAGAAATACACCACGTCTGGGCATGCCCTAAAGGGGTTTTCCCACACAGACTTATTTTTACAAAATAATAGAAAGTGTAGAGGAAAGCTTGTTAAGAGGTTTTTTCTACAATGCCCCTCCTCAGCACTCAACCCAGTGCCAATTTGTCTCATGAGACGAGGCCTAAGTAATCTGAGGTAGACTATTTGCTGCCCGGCAACCCTATATAAAAGGCTGTTACTGTAAGGCCTCATGCACACAACGGTATTACGCCTAGGTTTTGTACAGAGCCATATTAGGGCTACCATAGAAGTACATGGGGCCTCCACTGTACCTCTACATGCCTCTGATTTCATATGGAGGGATATGGATGTTTTTTCAATCTGAATCCAACATTTAAAAAAAAAAATCATGGCATACTACATTGGATGCATATGGAACCCACAAAAGCCTCATTGTTACCATTCCACTTGTCAATGGAGCATATCACTACACAGTCTGACACTGTTCAATTAGTGCTGACAATGTCTGACTGTGTAGAGTCACACCCTATTGACAAAGGGAATGGTGGCACCCAGTTGTCAATGTATTCATACACTTCCAGGAGGAATAAGAGAGTAATTGCACAATGCAGAGTTTCCAACCAAGGGTTCACCAGAATTGTTATTTCTTGGAGAATTTAAGTATTTACTTATGCAGAAATGTCAGTATTGCTGACAGGTCCTTTTTAAGATAATTAGAAGTAATATCTGCCATCAAAATAAAATGAGTCTAATCTGCAATTAGAGGAAGTGATGGGACAGTCACATATAAATGGAATTTTTAACACATTTTGTCAAGCAATGACACCCCCACCAATTTCTAAAACGAAGCTATCGTGCGAGCGTTGAGCTTCTTCGTTTCTGTTCGGCTTTTTACGGAAAGCCGATCTAGCGGTGTACGGGCTCATAGACATTCTATTGAGTCTGTACACTGTTACATCGATTTCCAGAAGAAGTCGAACAGAAACAAAGCAGCTCACACGAGCACTTCTGCCGCTTCGTTTTAGCGATTGGTGGGGGTCTCAGTGCTCGGACCCCCACCAATCAAAACTTCTGACATGTCACTATGACATGTCAGAAGTTTGTTGAACGTTTAGTTACCCTTTAACCCGTTAGTGACCGCCAATACGCCTTTTAACGGCGGCCACTAACGGGCTTTATTCTGATGCATATGCCTTTTTACGGCACTGCATCAGTATAAGTAAACAGAGCAGGGAGCCGTCAAATCTCCCTGCTCTCAGCAGCAAGAGGCAGCTGAGGGCTGAGGGCTGGGGGCGTCCCTGCTCTGCCGTGTGAGATCGATATTAGTATTGTTCTCACCCGTTTAACCCCTCAGATGCGGTGCGCAATAGCGTGCACCGCATCTGAGTGGTTTTGGAGAGAGGGAGGGAGCTCCCTCTCTTCCACCGACACCCGGCGATACGATCGCCGAGTGTCTGTGTCTCCAGTGGCAGCCGGGGTGCTAACAAAGGCCCCCAGGTCTGCCTGTAATGAATGCCTGCTAGATCATGCCGGAGACGCTGTATGGCGTTCCCTACAGGGGGGACGACGCTGTATGGCGTTCCCTACAGGGGGGGGCTGCATGGCGTTCCCTACAGACCCCCCCTGTAGATAACGCCAGACAGCCCCCTCTGTAGGGAACACCATACAGCCCCCCCCTGTAGATAACGCCATACAGTACCCCCTCTAGATAACGCCATACTGTCCCCTCTGTAGATAACGCCATACAGCCCCCCCTGTAGATAGCGCCATACAGCCCCCCTGTAGATAACGCCATACAGCCCCCCTGTAGATAGCGCCATACAGCCCCCCTGTAGATAACGCCATACAGCCCCCTCTGTAGATAACGCCATACAGCCCCCTCTGTAGATAGCGCCATACAGCCCCCTCTGTAGATATCTACAAAGGGGGCTGTATGGCGTTATCTACAGGGGGGCTGTATGGCGTTATCAAAAGGGGGGGTTTGTAAAAAAGGCACTATCTACTAGGGGGGGGGGCCCAGTCAAAAGTTTGCTATGGGGCCCAGTCTTTCCAAGTTACGCCCCTGCCAGGCACATCGCCGTATTGCAGTTCTTGTCCCATTCAAGTGTATGAGATCCCCTTTAAACATGTCTCCAAAACCCCTATCTAGTGGTGTCAGGGTTGTGGACGGAGTAAAAGTCAGGACTGACTCCCTTTAAGTTGATATTCTTTATGCATTCTCTACAATGGATAGATTTTAAGATTTCAAAATATAGACCCAAAAAAACATTCATTTTTTTCTCCCTCACTGTTCACTGCTCATTGTGTTGTGTCAAGAAGTTTTAAGTGTATTCTCACCTTCTTCTTCCTGCTCTTCTTCTGTTGTTAAGGAAGGAAAAAGAAACAAAGAGGGAAAAGATTATTTTTGCCTTGAGACTAGTGCAAATAAATGATGCCAAGAAAAATAGAAGTGGAGGTCCTATCCAGACATCCCCTCCAATTGCTCTATTAGAGCCCAGGGAGTTAATAGAGGAAATTCCCCATCTATTAGCCAGTAACAATAGGATCAGTTATAAACGGGATTGATCATTTACACAGAATCTATAGCTGTAATGTTCAATGTGCCTGACAATAAATTAAAATGGGTTGTCAACCCCTATCCATATGTCCTATAATTATGTCCTATATAGAATTACAAACAGAACTTACCCTCCTGTTGCTCCCTATGAGGTGAAGATAAAAACAGAAATAGGACAACATTAACAAAGCAAAACATAGTTTTATAATAAAAAAGAACAATAGTCGTTACATTGTTATTTTATAATCACTTATATAATATCCATATGTATAGTAGATGCTTGGAGAAGCAATGGTAACATTGTGCCTAGATTTAGCGTATCTGTCACCTGCCAGAGCCTACGATCTTAAGCACCTTTAAGATTTCCGAACACATTCACAATTACGCTGCATCCGATTGGCTGAGAAGACTCTTAAAGCAGAGACTTGGAACCGGACAGCTGTATGTATGACTTACTCATATTCCACTTCTTCTGTATCAGACATTATGGCAGTCGTTCACCTGTAGATTAAAAACACAGATATTTAGAAACATGTCTCTCAAAACAGGATCTCCATATGTTATTGCAGTCATATGAAAAACAAGTTACATGGTAGCAATAGACACAAGAATATCACATCTGCAATGGTACGGGATTTTGCTACAACCAATTATGTTGATAAAAGGGGAAGAACACCCCAAAGATGATCTTTTAACATATGACATGACCACATTGGTGTAGTCTGTAAGCACATCCACGATTTATAACACCCAAACCCCTTTGGATTGGCTCATAGATGGCCAGGAATTCTCTGACAATATTTTATTCAAAAGTCCATTCAAAGTAATGTCATTCTGCTCAAAATGTGGTGTCAGAGATTCCCATTTGCCGAAATCCCTGAGTGGATCCAAATAAATTTAGCATTTTTAGTCTCTTTCATTGTCTAATTTTTTTTAAATAAAAATGTCTATCAACTTTCTAATAACTTTTTATAAAAAAAATATTTTTACTTTGTGAGATACAGCTGCTTTGTATTCTGTATGCAGAGCAGCTGTATCGTGTGCTAAGACCTGAATCAGTAAGTTTGGTGGGACTGATGGGTTCAGTGTCAGCGGGTCCATGCAGGATCCACCTGTAACTGATCACATCTAAGTTACAAACTTAGGCGAAATTCACACGAACGTGTGCGTTTTGCACTCGCTAAAAATACAGCATTTTTAGCGCGTTGCCGTTTCGTGTGTCATCGGTGTTGGGTGCGTGGCTGCGTGATTTTCACTCATATGGCATCTTTATGACACGCGGTTTTGAGATTTAGAAAATGAAATGAAGGAGTTTGTTTTACTTTTCCCTTCATTTCTTGAACATCTGGTGCGCAAATCACGCGCAGCACACAAAAGTGCGTCCGTGTGCTGCGCATGATTTTCACGCACCCATTGACTTCAATGGGTACGTGATGCGCGAAAAACACCAAAGTATAGGACATGCTGTGAGTTTCACGCAGCGAACACGGAATGACTAGCATAGGTCGTGGCGACGTGCGTTATTTTCACGCGCGTAACACGGACGTGAAATACGCTCGTGTAAATGAGGCCTTAGATGTGAATGTTGGCATGCAGGACCCGCTGACACTGAACCCGTCCGATGCAAAATACACCTGCTCTGTATACAGGATACAAAACAGCTGTATCTCAAAAAGTAAAAAACTAATTAGAAAGTTGCATTAAACACATTTTTATTGGGAAAAAAAAATTGCTTTCGAAGGTGCACATAGAATTTAATTTGACAAAAATGGCCGCCACAGCTGAAAATAAAAATTGCAATATCTCTGTAAGTAAAACAAACATAATTATCAAACTTTGGTTGCTCAAACTACTAATTTACTAATATACGGCGTTTAAGTTTTGGGTAGGAATCCTCTTTAATTCAGGAAAAACCCCTTTGCATTACACAAATATGGGGGGAAAAAAGTCCACGTTTATGTTATTTAGATAGTGAGAGTTTTACCCTGTACATTCTCCATACTGATGGGCCTGTTACTCATATGATGTGTGTGATTCACATGCCATAAAAGACTTGAGAAAAATATACATATAATAACAATGTTTTTCTATAATCACTCTTGTCAGGCAAATAAAAGAGAATATTTATATAACGCTATGTAGATTCATTGATCGTGCCTGCTGTTTTATTAGTATTAAGAGCGTGTGGCTGATATTACAGTCATTAACAGTCTTTTTATCCTTAAGGCTGGGTTCACATGACCATGTTACGTCCGTAATGGACGGACGTATTTCGGCCGCAAGTCCCGGACCGAACTCAGTGCAGGGAGCCGGGCTCCTAGCATCATAGTTATGTACGACGCTAGGAGTCCCTGCCTCGCTGCAGGACAACTGTCATGTACTGTAATCATGTTTTCAGTACGGGCCAGTAGTTCCACGGAAGGCAGGGACTCCTAGCGTCGTACATAACTACGATGCTAGGAGCCCGGCGCCCTGCACTGAGTTCGGTCCGGGACTTCCGGCCGAAATACGTCCGTCCATTACGGACGTTAATGTGCTCGTGTGAACCCAGCCTTAGAAAGAAATGTCTGCTCCACCAGTTGATTCATTGTTGGGCGGTTCCCGCAGTAATGGGCTTTATGTTGGGTAACTGCCAGGCTAGTCTATTATGTGTCATCTGCAAAGCCCCTGGATATCGTTCTGCTTCAGAAATGTAACCAGCTTTTGGGATAAGGGTTTCTTGTTGTTCCAGGGATGAAGAATGTAACATTAAGCTGCACATAAATATTATTCTCCTTTTCAGGTCAGAAAATGCCACGGTAGTGGAGCGATCTGAGGCCTGGTCTATTTTGAGTAGGCCCCGCCATCTAACAATAACCTGATATTAAATTTAGGACAGTTGGGACAAGCACATGAAATACAGAAGTGTAATAGGATTATTGGACAGTTATAAGATCCCTGTATTAATCTCACAGACGTCAGAAGAAACAGCAATGCGACCAAGGGTTAAATTTGTCTGCTGTATTATTCCAAAAATAGTGGACACTATAATATCAGAACTGGTCAGATTTGTTGGGCTTGGTTTTGGTAAACTAATCCCAAGGCTGTTCATAAATTTTAGATAGCTGTCAGCCTAACGCTCATTCGACCATCAACTTATTCCTCCCGACTCCCCCATACACATAATGAGCGTGCATGTGTTCTCAGGCAGAAAGCCGCTGGCAGCCTCGTCTGGCAGCCGCTTATGTAATAATGAACAAAAGGATGGGGCATGTTGAAAGTGGATATGCCCGATCCTTCTCTCCACCGACATCTGCCGTCGGGGGTGAGTTGGGACACCGCCAAACACATTAGATGGTCGGCTCATCCCGCTGAAATTGGGGGGTTTGACCAACATACATCTAATGTGTAGGGCCAGCTGAATCTGCCAGAAAGTGTTCATTTTCCCAGCAGCGCTACCACAGGTGAAATGAAGTATTATACAATTTCCTCCAGAATTATACAGTTCCCTCCAGCTTTTTAAAAATTGTAATAGGGTGGAATAAGAAGTGGTCACACAGCTTTTCCTGATATTTATTGCTAGGAGTTGGATTTCTGTTCTTGCACAGAGCAACAATGCCCCATTTGCCTGCACTGCGGAATAGAAGGGGTGATCATGCATATATACTTATATCCAAACATCTCTCATTGGATAAGCGGCTGCCAGACAATTTTCAGCAAATGGAGATAAGTTTAAAAAAAATCTTAAACAGAAGTAATGCACACTAGAAATCATACTAGAAAATAAAAAATCTTTAGTGTAAACATATATTTAAATATTATATATATTGTATTGCTGTATGCTTCATAGTGTAGCAGAAAAACATGCATTTCGTTCAGTGCTCCCGGAAACATGTGGTTTTTACTTCTTTTTATGATAGAAATGCCAACTTCCTTTAATATATTGTGAATTCATGTTAGTCAATCCTCAGTGTTATTTTTTATGGTGAATCCCAGAAAGGGAAATAGTTATATACAGTAATTACCATAAAAAGGCTCTGTTCACATTGGAGTTAGGAGCCTCTATTTGTTATAAGGGTTATATCACTTTTTATCGCATGAATAGCACAGCATGCAGCGGTATTCTTTGCGTCAAAATGGTGTAAACCTCGTCAGAACCCAAACACACCCCATTTAAGTCATTGGGATCCGTCAGTCGCTGTTCATATTCGTCGTACAATGGATCTGGCGCAGTGTCATGAACAGAAGCCATGACGCCAATGTGTACAGAACCTAACAAATATATTATTTGGTTATAGTGTCATATGTAACAGTGTTGTCATATTTTGCATCATAGTTAAATGTATTTTTTATGTATACAGCAATTTCAATCTATGAAGCTTGTCTTCATATGGCATCTATGTTTACACTTATACAATATTATATTATCTTTGAATATGTTTGTGTTTATATTGACAAAGATTTGTTGATTTAATAATATACAATTTCTGGTCCTTGAAGTCTCTTGTTAGGCTTTGTTCACATCTGAGTCGGGCTTCAGTTCATGGGCTCCATAAATGCTTTCCGTCAGAGGAACCCATGAACGGAAACTAAACGGAAACCATAGTTTTCCTTTTGCATTACCATTGATTTCAATGGTAATGCTTTAGTTGCAAATTCTTTCTGTTTGTCTCCTTTCCATAAGGTTTCCATTTTTTTGGCGGCATCAATAGTGCAGTCGACTATGAATTCCACCAAAAAAACGGAAACCTTACGGAATGGAGACAAACGGAAACCATTTGCAATGTAACTGTTACCATTGAAATTAATAGTAATGAAAATGGAAAGCTATGGTTTCTGTTTGGTTTCCATTGATGCGTTCCCCTGACGAAAAGGTCTGACTGTACCCATCAACATAACCTAACGCTGATGTGAACAGGCCCTAAGATATGTTTTTTTTTAAATTAAAGCAGAAGCAGGAACCTGGTAGCAAGCGTTTGATTTTCCCACAGTGCCACCACAGGAGAAATTAAGCATTACATGGTACCTATTGAACTAAATTAGTTCTTTATATAATGCATTGACGTGCTGGGTCCTCCACAGAGGGTCACACTACTTGTGGATGTTATCTACTCCAGCTCATTCATGGAGGTCTCCAATGAAGGACTCCCTCTGTTAACTCAGAATACCCTACTAGTGAATTTGTAAAGGGGTTTTCTAAACCAGACACCCCCTTTAACATTCTATTTGTCCGAATTGTAGGTGTTAAATAGGTAATAAATAATTATAATTTCTATAGAGATCAATGGATTGATTCTTATACATTTTATTAGTAAAAACATACTAAAAATAAATGGAGAGAACAACGTTATGGACAAGGGTTGTAATTCAGCTGGAGAGAAGCGCAGGAATAAGATGGAAGTCATGGGATCCAGATACAAGTGGGAAAGTTTACTGTAAAAACAGCACTGGAATGCTCTTCCTATGGCGCTGGTTAAATCTCAGTGGGGTTACCTCTGCTCCAACATAAACAGCAATAACTCTATATTTAACAATTCCCTATGGGATCTAGAAGCTGAGGTATTTATTGTACAAGGCATATTTGGAAAGGGATCTGAATTTGTCATTAAAGCAATCTGGAAATCTCAGGGTACTATTGGAGCGTCCAGACTAGAGGGATAAGCCGACAGCTGCTTAAATGTCAAGTTTATTTTCATGTTCTGCTATTGTCTTATAGTCCTTTGTAATCTCACATCTCTTTAAATATAACACATTCCTCTCCCTCCCGGGTGCCAGGAACATGGGCTTTCTGTAGTCAGTAACACCTCTGCACTCCTCATCAAATCACAGATCATCATCACATTGCTCAGATAAGCCTCGTGAATCATGTTCTAGTCTGTTCTGAGCGCAGATATAGGATGAGACAGACCTGCAGTTTTCCATATGGTATGTTATAATGTACGGTGCACGGGAGATAAAGAAGTATAGACTTACTTTACAGGGATCTTTATAGCAATGCTCCATTGTATTGTATTTACAAGGTGCACACATTCAGGACACAGCAGTTGATTCCCATGTGAACTGATGCTTAAATAGGTTGTCTAGGATTAGAAAAAAAGGTGTGTGTTTTTTCTAAAAACAGCACCACGCTTGTCCATGGGTTGTTGCTAATATTGCAAGTAAATAGGGCTGAGCCTGGACAATCCCTTTAAATTATACTGACATTAGATATATTATAATTTAACCCCTAAATGCACACCCATATGCCTTTCCATGGCGGGCATTAAGGGATTTATGACACTGCACCATATTTTCAATGCATTGTTTCACAAGCCCAGCATGGGTGTCACGTCCCAGCTAGAGCCGGTGTTGGGCTGTTTAAAGACAGCTAGGCTCATGCTCTAACAGGCGGGATTGAAGTTACCTGAAATTCTGCCCGCTTAACCACTTTGATGTCACTGTTAATAGCGACCAACACCCCCCTGTCACCCTATCGGCACCCTGGCGACCCGATCGGTGATGGTTTCCATGACAGCTGGGGGCCTAACAAAGGCCTCCTAGTCTGCCATAAGTCTCTGCTTATTAGACCGCAGTCTAATTTTACATGGTCTTCCACTGATTTCTCCCATATCTCATGCAATATTTGTGTAGACAATGCTAGCATGCAGCAGGGCATATTTTAGGTCAGTGGTCCCCAGTTTCTACAATGTTTGCCCTCTATAACCATTTGACTTATAAGTGAAACGAACAGAGAACTGTAGACCAAGTGTGATGGAAAGAAACCAATTACAAACATTACATACATATGGGCCCTTGGTGTCTTATGCCGCTTACTACTGTTAATTATCACATAAACCCTATTCCTCCAGGATTCCATTCTTTACATGACAGAAGACCAATAGTGATCCCCTATACTTGTGCCTTGTCAATATTCATTGAACTGTAAATATACATGGAGTCATTGGTGTTAACTAGTTCTCTTATTACCAAATCATGGTGCTAATGGGACACTGTTTATTTTCTCTTGTTCTATATCGAGATAGCCTGAGTCACTCACTTACAGGATTAGCCGGGGATAACAGGCTTCAACTTGTCCTATATCACTAATGAGGTGATCATCAGGTTCAGTATCATTCCATATGTTTCCCCAGACTATCATATAAACAGGCAAATAGAGTAATGTACTGTATTATAACAGAGAATCTTCTTAAAGGATATGTACACCTTTGTAAGCATTTTTTTTAATTTAAATTAAATTAATGTATTTGGTGTTTTTATGCAACTTTAAAAATCACTTTTGTTAAAATATTTTTTACTTTTTAAGAAGCTTCTATGTATTCTTTATACATCGAAGCTGTATTGTTGTGTCAAAACCAATTCCGTCAGTACAGCTGAACTGACGGCTCGGCTGAAAACTGGGGTCCTGCACGTCTCTAACACACATTATCCAGCTAATAACGATCACATCTAAGTTATGAGCTTATTGTTATTAGCTGGAGATCGTATGTCAAAGACACGTAGGACCTGATCTCAGCCTAGGCGTCCACACTTGTTCCAAGGAACACTGTACACCGTGTATGGTTTACAATAGTTGAGGAAAACTGCTGTTTGGTTAGTGCACAGACGGGCCAGGTATTTGTTTTATTTATATGTTGCAAGTCTTGTATACTGGATAAGCACTTGTTTATTTTTTTGTCTACAGTATAGCCAAGCATGGACTCCAAACTTGAATGGTATCTACATTTCCATTGCCAAATGCAACCCCGGACCATTAATTATTCGCGGGGGTAATATAAAAGGACTTTAAAGGGCTCCATGAGTATTCCCACCATGCTTAAAGTCATTTTGCCTGACAAAATAGTGCTGCATGCTGCGCTATTTTGTTGGACAAATATGATGGAATCTGCGATGTGAACATAGCCTTATGGAATATGACCAGCTATGTACATTTTCCAACTAATGGTATTTTACATCTTGAAGCTAAAAAAATGTAGATGTTCATTGTGTTACAATCAATCTTTGTGATACATTTGTATTAATATATAAAGTAAAGAAAGTTACTTCATAGAATAATTGTCAATCAACAGATCTGTCTATTTGCAATATTAAATGAAGGCAACCCCTGTCTATATGGCCTATTACGGCACATGGATGTTGGGGGTTCCCGGCTTGGGACGACCATTCTATAAGCTAGAATAGATCCCGCTCTGGTGAACCCGGCACGTCCATGCATTGCATGCTGCAGGGGAAATGTATAGCCAGATGTGGTTTCCTCCGGCGATAACATCTCATGTTAATTACCGGGGCATACGGAAGCCATACCCGTGTTCTGACTGCCTGGCCAGCTTTCATTCAAAAAGTGGTTATCTTCCCGAGACAAAACTTTAACATGTTGTCTGGCTTGGCTGAACATTCTTGGTAATTCTTATTATTAATTCAGGACATGAGAATTTGTCTGGGAGAAACCAATAGAATTACAAATAATAAAAAATAAGTTTCCTAGAAATCAGACATTGAGTAGCCATAAAGATTTGATAGTGGGAGAATCCTGTTAAAATGACCACGATTCACTGAAAATATCTTGCATATGTCCATATCATATGAGATAACTTCCCAGCTACCTCATGAAATAATATAGATACATTATATACCACAGCCAATACTGTTAACATGGAGGACCAAAGAAGACTGGACTAAGGGCTCATGCACACGGTCGTATAAAGGATATGTATTGTACAGATCGGTAATTTGACACCTATAGAAGTCTATGGCCTCATACTGTACCTCCGTATGCCTTAAATTTCATACGTGACATGCTCCATCGCATGCTGTATAACAGAGGTATTCTCTAAAAACATAAAAACATTGATTCTAGGGGAGAACACGATGCTGACCTGAGGAACCACTCAGCGGCGCACAGTGTGCCTCCTAAATACAGAACTGTAGGGACATAGTGTGCTGCCCTACCCGCACCATACACCCTGTTTACTGCGGTTATTCCACAAAGGACATTTATCACCTATCCTGATCGCTGTTTGCCCAACCTGCTGAGACCCCACGAACATTAGAACGGAGGTCCGAGCCCTCCTTTCCTCCTCACTGCATGACCGCTTGGGAACTACGTTCTAGTGATTAGTGGGAACCCCAGTAATCAGACATTTATCACATATCCTGTGGACTACAATTGCCACATGCCGTATATTTAGAGTAAATTGAGTGTACTTAAGAAAAAATTGTCAATGTATGTACAGGTAAGATCTCTAACTGGTTCCATGTTACTTTTGTTGGCGCTCTACTTCTGTAATGTAAATGGTTATAAGAATGGAACAAATTTTTGTCCTGATTTTCTGTGAATGATCAAAGCGCAGATACATGAAAGAGAATAGTAAATGCTAACATCAAGGGTTTATTTTAATATCCACTGCTGGCAATAAGAAGAAATATAACATATACTGTATATGTAAAAGTCGGTGAGTTGTGAACCTGCATTTAGTAACACTAACATTAAGCAGGTGTTTTACGTGGAAGTGACATGTTCTGGCTTACCTGGTCCGGGGTGGACCCTTCATCATGTTTGCTCAGTTGAAGTGAATGGTGTGACCCGGACACACACAGTTATTATATCCATGGGAGCTTATCCACCTCTTTAAGAGCTATTCTAGTGATCATTTGAGGACAAATAGCTTCTGGAATACTATGGATCTTACCTTCATCCAGACCTCATTCAGGGTCAGTGGATTTTATAGTTTAAATAGACTGGTTAAATTAAAGCGTAAGGTACTGATCATGTATAGGGGGCTGATATTGGGGACTAGGCTTCACATGCTTACATACACTCCCTGCACATTCATCCTTATATTTTATTTGTATGAGGGCAATCCAATATATGCAGCCTGTGCAGCTGCACGGGGGAGCCTGCAGTCAAGGGGGACCAATGCTACCTTTGAAAACCAAAAATTGTCTATCCCATGTACGGGCTACGGTTATTCCCTTCCATGTCTCTCAATTACTGGTGCATTGACACACCTATGAGGGATTTTCTTGAGAGCCATGAATGGGGGGTGTATGGCTTAGCACCCCATTGTCATCATATTGGCATTTAAAAAAAAAAGGGACCCATATACTGTTTTAGCACGGGGGCCTTCTATTGTCAGTGTCAGTGTCCCTGAGGGCAATACATACATTGCTGTTTCTGCAGAAATCCTGCTAATGCCAAGCGAGGACTAAGATTTACAATACAATACATATTAATAAATCAGAACATTATATGAGTTGAGTGATTAAAGATTGATAAAGCAGTAGTCTTAAAAAGTAAGAAATTCCTTTAAGTATTTTACATGATCAGATAAGTTATTACTGGTAACATATGAAACATTATATATAATACAATATAAACCTGCAGTCAATATAAAAGTATTAGTCAATTAGAGGAAGAATTTCTTAAGGCCGGGGAACTTACCTCTGCACCTTATACACGGTGGTTGACGCGATGGACTGACAGCTAGGAGCGCCTGATATCAGTCTGTAAAGGAGCTGTCCGCAGAGTACGAGGCTTTAGTGTAAGAAACTGGACACCACTGTTTTGCATCAGTCACATTTTATTGGGTGAGTGAAAGCCCAACATCAATATATGGAAAGCTACTATTTGAGAAAACACATTTATGCTGCAGATCCTGGCATCTCAAAATAACTAGTGATGTAGCACTAGACTCCAGGGCGAGAGACAAAGATAAAGTTATGGTTGATTGCTTACTGACCTTGTTCACCTGTGTGTGTGTGTGTGTGTGTGTGTGTGTGTGTATGTGTGTGTGTGTATGCATGTATGTATGTGTGTGTGTGTGTGTATGTGTATGTGTGTGTGTGTGTGTGTGTGTGTGTGTGTGTGTGTGTGTGTGTGTATGCATGTATGTATGTATGTATTTATGTATGTATGTTTGTATGTATGTATGAATGTATGAATGATTCGTTTTAAAGAGGTGTGTTATTAGTCTAAGCAGAGAACCCCCTGCAATGCCGTGTTTACACTGTTTCTTCCACTGGTAATGGTGGATTGCAGGGCGTCTCAGCTAGGGTTCACTTTCTTTCAGAAGACCTGCAATATGAAAAATAGCTGCCCAAACTAGTACACCCCTTTAAATATATAATCAAAATGATCACTTTTTTGGGGAGGGAATCACTGTTCTAGTTACACGTTTACATACATCTGTACATCCATAGAAATCTATGTATACAAACCTCCCAACTTTCAAGTATCCCAAAGTGACAACTAAATTTTTTTCCTTTTAAGCCACTTCTATATCTCCACCTAATCCCCGCCCATTTACACCCGATTCAGCCCACAGAGTATTATGCTTTTATATTTTTTTCATCGATTGAGCGGTGGGAGGGCTTATTTTTTGCGGGACGAGCTGTAGGTTTTATTGGCACCATTTTTTGGTACATACGATTTTTTTTGATCATTTTTTAAGTGCTAAGGTGACCAAAAAACTATTTTGAGGTTTTACATTTTTAAACTCAACGTGCGAGTTAAATAATGGTATATTGTAATAGATCGGACTTTTACGGACGCAGTGATGCCAAATTATTTTATTTTTTACATTGTGCTTTGGGAAAAAAAATGGGAAAAGTTTTTTTTAATATATAATTTATCCAACATTTTTTTTTTTTTTACACATTTTATTAGTTCCCCTAGGGAACTTGAACCAGCGGCCACTTGTGGAGTTACTGAAACACCGTAACTCGCAGAGCTACGCTGTTTCCCTAACTTCCATAGTAGTGAATGGCAGTTACGGAAGCAGCGTTCAGTTCTATAGGAGTTAGGGAAACAGCGTAGCTCTGCGGGTTATGCTGTTTCAGTAACTCCACATGTAACGAAGTGGCCGGGAGAGCACAGAAAGCTAGAACAGGGTTTGGGGTTCCCCGTTCTAGAGATAGGTGCGGGTCCCTCTGGGACCTGCATCTATCTGACATTTATGACATATCCTGTGGGATACATGTGAGATCACTGGGGGTCCGACCGCCGGGACCCCCAGCGATAAGGAGAACAGGGGACCAATAGTCACCCAAAGCACTACATGAGAAGCCTGGACTTCCGGGTTCCGTGTCCGGCTTATCTGTTCCGCAGCTCCATAGAGATCAATGGAGAGCCGCTCGCGCATGCGCAGAAGAATTCCATTCATCTCTATGAAGCTGCCGGACACAGAAAGCGGAAGTCACAGCTTCTCATGTAGCACTCTTGGTAACTTTCAGTCCCCGTTCTCCTTATCGATCACACATGTATCCCCTATCCTGTGTATAGGGGATACATGTGTTTTATGGCACAAGCCCTTTAAACTGCCAGGAACAGCGAAATTGCTGTTCCTGGCCGCTAGAGCAGCGTGTCACACCAGCAGTCTATGGAGCGGGCTCAGCGCGTGAGCCCGCTTCATACATCACTCCCCGCCCCGCTCCATGATGTGCCGCCACATCATGGGTCGGGAAGGGGTTAAGTAATGAAGCGGCCACTGTCACACTATCTACAGGGGCAATATGGGGCACTATTTACAGGAAGCAGCGTGTGGCACTATCTAGAGGGGGCACTGTGGTACTATCTACAGGGGCACTGTCACTATCTTCAGGGGGCACTGTGGCACTATCTTCAGGGGGAGAGTATGTGGCACAATTTTCAGGAGGCAGTGTGTGACACTATCTACAGGGGGCACTATGACACGATTTACATTGGCGCTGTGACATTATCTACAGTGGTCAGTGTGTGGCACTATCTAAAAGAGCACTATCTACAGGGGCAACTGTGGCAGTATCTACAGGGGTCAGTGTGTGGCACTATCTATAGGGGCTGTGTGTGGCACTTTCTAGAGGGACAGTGTATGGCACTATTTACAGGGGGGCAGTGTGTGGCACTATCTACATGGGCAATGTAGCATTATTCACATGGGCATTGTGGCACTATCTACAGTGGGCAGTGTGTGTTGTATCTACATAGCCACTGTCTACTTGGGGCACTATCTACAGTAACCATTGAGGCACTCTCTACAGGGCAATGGTGGCACTTTATACAGGGGACACTGTTACACTATCTACTTAGTAAAGTACAGTTGCCGGTAAGTCTCCTGCTTTCTATACCATCTTTTCCTCGACACGCCTGCGCTGGACCTCACATCAGCCTGGGCTTCACTTCTTTATATGCACACAATATTTATTACCAGAAAACCCGCTTATGATAAACATGCTGTAATCCCATCCATCTCATCTAGAATGATGGAACCCGGACCTTGAGGAGGGATCCACAGGGGATTAAGATCATCCTTATGGATTCATTTAAGAGCTTAATAGTTATTTCCTGCCGGTTGTAGGGCAGTTTGAGCGGTCTACCAAGTAATACCTGTCACTGGGCCACAGCGGTCACCCACGTGACAGCTGGGCAAAGCGAGGAGACCCAGCAACAGTTTATGGATTGGGGAGTTACAGTCAGCTGACCTTTAGTTTAGAATATAAGTTAGGAATATGTAATAGTCTTGGCAGACCATCTGGCATATATCTAAAGAAGTTGTGACAATGACCTGCCTGCCCTCCCTACGGTTAATTTTTTATGTTTTATTTATTGTATTGAAAAAATTTTGAGTGAACATACTGATTTTTGGTAGGCTTGAGCTTATGGTTGGTTAATTTTATGTTAATAGTTTGATTGTTATTATTATTACATTTTAATAAATGGTTTATCTGTTAACTTCACCATCTAGTTTGTGTCGTTCTTTATTCCAACAAGGTCAATTTGGAATTGGTATGTTTTGTGATCCCATGGGCGGTTAAAGGGGTTGTCCATGCACAGATAACTGATGACCCATCAGGGTAGTCATGTGATAAAGCCTAGGCAGATCACTGACAGGTCCTGAGTAGATCACGGATGCCTCACTTCAACAATGAGGACACTTCACAAGTTTTGGACTAAAGCAGGAGTAATTGCTATTACTATAGTCCACTGTTTTTGTTTTCTACCATACTGACTGACACATTCTTCCCTCCACTACCTAAACGAATTAGCCTCCATTCCCACTGAATATGCGCCAAACATATCCATAGGGCTCCAACATCAGTCGGGTGACAAAAGAGTGTCCCTCATCCATCCATTGGGCTTGTACATAGTACACTATTACATACTGAGGAATCCAGTTAAATTTAAAAAAATAAAAATAAATATATATATATATATATATATATATATATATTCATTCCCAATGGAAGCCTATGGGCGATGTTTGCTACTGTATGCCTATACAGTGGCATACGTCGGATGCTTACGTTGGGGAATTGTCTATACGTATTGATTCAATGTATACTCCGAAGCCTTAGCTCTTCGTGAAAATATGCTGTGTTTCAGTTAAATTTTATGGAGGAAACATTTGTGGACTTGTGCAAAAACAAAATAATCAAGTAAAAAAAAATGCCACCTTGTATAAGTACAGTGTACGGCCTAAACAGGGGCTTCTTGTCGGTAAGAAAAAATACATTTATATCACGCTAGATCTTAAAGGACCAGTTTCACGAAAAAAAAATTTTTTTAGATCAATTTGATTTTAGTGTTTTATTAAACATTTTTTTATTTATTTGTGTGTTTGTGTTTTACTTTTTTTTATTTTTTCACTTTTTCTTCCCTATGGGGGCTGCCATTTTTTTTCCCATCTCTGTATGTGTCGATTAACGACACATACAGACATGGAATACGGCACATACAGTCCCATAGTGAATGCGAACGGGGCCCGTTCCATCCACTATGCTGTACGCCGTCTGTGTGGGAACGGCGCATGCGCCGCTCCCACACAGTCCAAGTTGAACTGTGCGACGTCCGGCGCCATTTTCCTGTGGACCGGAAGTCGCGGCCGGACAGTAAGATTACTACTTCCGGTCGCGGCTTCCGGACTTGTGCATTTGGAGCGGCGGTAGCAGACGGAGCGGACGGACCAGAGGGAGCGGCGGTGGCAGGAGCAGGTAAGTGATTTCTATGTATGTTCGTGTTTTAGTGTGTGTTTACTACTGTATGTAAACCTACTACACTGTGTGTTAGCTCAAAAAATGGCAGCACACAGTGTAGGAGGTTTGACCGTTCAATCCCCTCCTTTCTCCTGGCACTAGACAGGATAAGGGAGGGGGGATTCTTAGAGCTCACTAGAACGAGTGAGTTTTCTCAAATTTTGCAGCATAAAGCAATGTGGTTGCTTTACCACATGCAATGCTGCAATTTTGGGAATTGCTCCATCTAGTGACCAGCGCTGGGAAATATTATAAATTAGAAGCTAATTTATAATATTTCCTGACTCGTGAAAAAAATTAAAAAAATTAGAACAATGTTTAATCACCTATACACTAATTGTTTAACTAAAAAAAAAAAAAAAAATTTTTTTCTAGCGACACTTTCCCTTTAAGAACCTTCTATCATTTTACAGTAGTGTAGCGTCCAAGGCCTTGGACCGCCGGGCTTACTCACCCCCCAGTGGCCGCAGCCATGGATCCGTGAGCGCTGGCTCGCATCTCCTTCCCAGGAGACGGCAGCACTCATGGTCTGCTGTGTCCCGTAGGGTGCGAGCGCACGGTTGCATCCGGCCTTAAAGGGCCAGCGCACGCACACGGGAATCATCATCAATTAGCCCATGATTCCCCTGGACTATAAGAATGGCCCTGCCCCTTTGCTCATTGCCTGAGTGTTGTTAGTATTCCCATGTCAGTCTTGCAAATGGTGCCTTCGTGTTATCCTGTTCCCGTTTTTTCCCGTGCCCTGCTACTTGTATCCTGTATCCCATGCTGTGTCCTTGTTCCTGAGTCTGTTAGTGTTGGAGTCGTGTCCTACTGCACCTGCTGTCTTCTGCCATGTCCCGTGTCATCTGCCTCGTCCTGTGTCATCTGCCACGTCCAGTGTCATCTGCCACAACCAGTGTCATCTGCCACAACCAGTGTCATCTACCACATCCAGTGTCATCCGCCACATCTGGCGCAACCTGCTGCACCCACCTCCATCCGTGCTAAAGCCTAGGCCACTGTCTGGACTATTTAGGTACCCTAGTGCAGAACACTGTATTGCATGGGTGCTCTGTTGTTTGGCCAGCTGCCTCCCCGCTTACGGTGGTGCGGCCTAGTGGGTCCACATACCCACAGACCGTGACAAGTAGATCTCTGCCTTGCCAAGAATGACTACTTCCTTGTTAAATTGTTATCGCCATGGATATGCCATCACTTTGTGATCATGGGGGGCCGACTTTCGGGTCCCCCACCAACCCAGAGAATTAAGGCTAGCATTACCAGGGTAGGAAAGGCCAAGGTTTCTGGCCTTTCCCAGCCTAATAATACTGGCCTGTGGCCGCTCCAGTGCCTAACCATCACTACAGATGGTCGGATACTGATTTGCACCCGGCTCTTCCCGGTACCCCTGCTGGCGATGGTTACCGCGGTAATAATGGGCATTAGTGCTAGCATTTTCACTGGCTAACTTAGTAATGGACGTTGTCAATCAGCCAGCGTCTATTACTAAGGCGGTAGTAATGAAGTTTGAAAAAAATATATGGACATAGAAAAAATATTTTATTGAAATAAAAAAGCCCCACTGTAATGACGGGGTAGGGAGACAGACAGGTGAGCCCTAATCTACCCGCCACTCAGTCCCTGCCTACTTGCACGGCCCATCCTAGGCGACGGCGTACAACTGGGCGACGGTCCCTACGCTCAATAAGTGCACGACAGACCAACAGACAAGGGTACACAGAAGCTAAGGGAAATGGGGCAGTTGCCCACGGCAACACCGTGAGCAACAAGAGTAGTGAACGAGCCGAGTTAAACCAGGAGTGTACGAGGTACCAAACACAGAGCAGGAGAGTAGTCAGTAAAGCCAGGGTCAATTTGAAGCAGAGGACAATAGAACAAGCAGGAGCAGCAGAGCCAGGAAACAGGACAGAATCACAGGCAAAGGAGGAGCAGGAAATGCAGGTATAAATAGACAGAGGGCGGGAGCTAGCTCCGTCTGGCCAGGCTGTGATAGATTCTCCCACTCCTCAGCCTCCCAGCCTGAGTGGTAGCAGATCGAGTCACTCTAACAGACCTAGGCACAGATGCAGGCTGATTAATCACGGGTGTCGACAAAGAAGCTGTGTCAAGCAAATCCATTACACCCACACTTCCCTTATTAACCATTTTATTGAAAATTTAAAAAGCCGTCATTGAAGTAGTCCTCGAATCCGACATAGTCCAACATCCATCTGAGGCTTAGATACAGGGACCATGTGTGATACTGTCTGTTGGACCCTGTATCTAAGCCTACCACAAGGTAGGTTTAGATACAGGACCCCAGCAGACAGTAATCTTATACAGTATACGATTACTGTCTGCTGGGGCCCTGTATTTAAGCCTAACATGTGGTAGGCTTAAATACACGGCCCAGCAGACAGGATGCTGTCTGCTTGGCCCTGTATCTAAGACTACCACATGGTAGGCTTAAATACGGGGCCCCAGCAGACAGTAATGTTATACTTACCCTCTTCTTCAGCTCTTGGCACAGCAAAGGCCATCCAGCGTTGTGACGTAGTGATGTCGTGACTTCCTGACATCAAAGATGTCAGGACCGCCGCTGCAATCGGGAATGAGGAGGGTGAGTACACTGTTACCATAGTAACAGGGGCCCATGTAGTTTATTATATAGGCCCCAGTTACTATAGTAACTTTTAGCAGACGTGGTGCATTGGGCCGCGGACACCACTGACTTCGGGGTCCGGTCGCACTTGCGACTGCTGAGACCCCTACAGCTACGCCACTGTTCACATATGAATATAGCCACGGTGATATTCATTTAGAATTTGTACGTTGTTTCCCTGGAGTTGTAGCTCTAAATAAAAGTATAGGTTTAATGACTTTTGAAGAAATAGTCAGCACACAGAGAGAGCCGGCCCTATAGCTCCATTGCTTGGTGACTGCATTACTCACTGAGTATCATTTAGTTCTATGAGAAATAAGCGACAGAAAATGATTTTACTTAACACATTGTTGATCCTTTATTGCAATCTAAGGTGAAGGGTCGTCAGTAATTTACAGTTTCTTTCAAGAGGCCCCTCTTACCAGGAGAGGAATCCGAGAACAATGTAGCAATTATTACATCTGCGTAGTATGCTGGCATTGTTATAGCCATGGAAGGGTGAAAGGTTCTGTCAAGTAACATTGTCGAAAAACTACCGGGATGGGTCTGTAACTAGAATCCCTGCAGCTGCCCGCAGGATGATAAATTTAGCTTCTAGGGTGGATTCTGACAATGTTGGGGGATTATTTAAATCCGTAGAGCTTAGCTTCATTTATCCACACCTGGCCCAGGCCATAAGTCTTTCAAATACAATCACAAATCAGTGATGCTTATTGGGTGGGAGTCATTTTATCAAATATATAAAACATTTCAATCTGTAATTTTCTGGTGTGTGATATGGTTGAGCAGTACTATGTGCAAACTATTGTGATTAGAACAATTTGGGTGCCTTAAAGGGGTATTACGGTTTCAAAAAATATAGCGTACTCATTATACAATAATGAGGGAGAGATAAAGAAATATGATGGCCTCAAAATGCAATGAATTCAACTTACAATGGCCTCTCATGGGATATCGTAAATTGAATGCAGCCTCAGTTTGTGATCACTCCGGTGGCAGTGGTGAACAGCAGCGCACACAACTGGCTGAAATATCCAGCCAATCAGCATACACCTGTAATGGGCAGCACACATGTGACTGGCTGAGAGTCAATAGCCAATGAGCAATTTTATCTGAATTATCCTGCACCCAATCAGCATCACTGGTTCTCGTGGGAATGTTGATTGGATGAATACAGTGCTGTACAGTACTATTAAAGTGCCAGCCACACATGCTTTTCATAGTGCCAACCACATATGCCCTTAAACAGTACCAGCCACATCACCCCCATTGTAGTGCCAGCCACAGCACCCCCATATAACGCTCAGTGTACACCCCACAGAACTGTCCCTTTGCCAGGTCGTACAGCAGCCACAGCCATAACTACAGCAGCTATCTGTATTAGGGTATATTCACATGCACTGTTTTCAGCCGTAATTCGGGCGTTTTACAGCTCGAATTACGCCTGAAAAAACGGCTCAATTACGCCTACAAACATCTGCCCATTGCTTTCAATGGGTTTTTAACGTGTTCTGTTCCTACGAGGTGTCATTTTACGCGTTGCTGTCAAAAGACGGTGCATAAAAAGACGCCTGCGAAAAAGAAGTGCATGTCATTTCTTGGGACGTTTTTGGAGCTGTTTTTCATTGACTCCATTACATAGTTACATAGTTACATAGTTAGTACAGCTGAAAAAAGACACATGTCCATCAAGTTCAACCAAGGGACGGGAAAAGGGAAGGAAAAAATTCTACACATAGGAGCTAATATTTTTTTGTTCTAGGAAATTATCTAACCCTTTTTTAAAGCCATCTACTGTCCCTGCTGTGACGGCTCCTGCGGTAGGCTATTCCATAGATTCACAGTTCTCACGGTAAAGAAGCCTTGTCGCCTCTGCAGCTTGAACCTTTTTTTCTCCAGACGGAGGGAGTGCCCCCTTGTTTTTTGAGGGGGTTTTACAAGGAACAGGATTTCACCATATTTTTTGTATGTGCCATTAATATATTTATATAAGTTAATCATGTCCCCCCTTAGTCGTCTTTTTTCAAGGCTAAATAGGTTTAATTCTTTCAATCTTTCCTCATAACTTAAATTCTCCATGCCCCTAATTAGCTTCGTTGCTCTTCTTTGTATTTTTTCCAACTCCAGGGCATCCTTTCTATGAACTGGAGCCCAGAACTGAACTGCATATTCTAGATGAAGCCTCACTAATGCTTTGTAAAGTGGCAATATTACATCCCTGTCCCGTGAGTCCATGCCTCTTTTAATACACGACAATATCCTGCTGGCCTTTGAAGCAGCTGATTGACACTGCATGCTGTTATTGAGTTTATGATTTACAAGAACACACAGATCCTTCTCAACAAGTGAATCCGCCAGTGTAGCTCCCCCTAGGACATATGATGCATGCAGGTTGTTGGTACCCAGATGCATAACTTTACATTTATCTACATTAAACTTCATCTGCCAAGTGGACGCCCAAACACTTAGTTTGTTTAAATCTGCCTGCAATTCATGAACATCTTCCATAGTCTGAACTATATTACATAGCTTGGTGTCATCTGCAAAAATAGAAATAGTGCTATTAATCCCATCTTCTATATCATTAATAAATAAGTTGAATAATAGTGGTCCCAGCACTGAACCCTGGGGTACACCACTTATTACCGGGGACCATTCAGAGTAGGAATTATTGACCACAACTCTCTGGATACGGTCCTTGAGCCAATTCTCAATCCAATTACAAACTATATTTTCTAAACCTATAGTCCTTAATTTACCCATTAGGCGTCTATGGTGGACAGTGTCAAATGCCTTTGCATAGTCCAAAAACACTAAATCCACAGCGGCCCCTCTGTCTAGACTTCTGCTCACCTCTTCATAAAAACAGATTAGGTTAGTTTGACAACTTCTGTCCTTAGTAAAACCGTGCTGGCTGTCACTTATAATGCTATTTATTGTCACATAATCCTGTATATAGTCCCTCAATAGCCCCTCAAACATTTTCCCCACGATGGATGTTAAGCTTACTGGTCTATAATTACCCGGGGAAGACCTAGAGCCCTTTTTGAAAATAGGCACCACATTTGCCCTGCGCCAGTCCCTTGGCACTATACCAGTCACTAGAGATTCTCTGAATATTATGAAAAGGGGGACAGAAATAACTGACTAAGCTCTTTAAGAATTCTAGGGTGTAACCCATCTGGTCCCGGGGCCTTGTGCACATTTATTTTATTTTATTTAGCTTGGACCATATCTACATTCATCCAATTCAGTATATCAACTGATATATTAACAGCACTGGCACCGGCTACATCAGCTGCTCTTTCTTCTGTTGTATATACAGAGCTAAAGAACCCATTTAGTAACTCTGCCTTCTCTTGATCCCCTGTGATCAACTCCCCATTACCATTATCTAGGGGTCCTACATGTTCAGACCTTGGCTTTTTAGCATTTATATACTTGAAGAATTTTTGGGGATTTGTTTTACTATCCTTTGCCACCTGCCTTTCATTTTGTATTTTTGCTAATTTTATTACATTTTTACAGATTTTATTAAGCTCTTTATATTTTACAAAGGCTACAGCTGTACCCTCAGATTTGTATTTTTTAAATGCCCTTTTTTTGTCATGTATTGCCCCTTTCACAGAAGGTGTAAGCAATGTGGGGTTTAATTTGAGTCGTTTATACTTGTTACCTATAGGAATAAATTTTGCACTATAATAACTCAAAGTAGATTTGAAAATCTCCCATTTATCATTTGTCCCATTATTTGACATTAGTTCTTCCCAGTCTATATCCTGAATTGCCGCCCTCATCCTGGGGAAATTGGGTTTCTTAAAATTAAATGTTTTTGCCCTCCCAGCCTGCGTTTGTTTTTTACAGTATAGGTAAAATGTAACTATATTATGATCACTGTTACCGAGGTTTTCACGAACATTGACATTCCCAACAAGATCTGCATTATTAGAAATGACCAGATCCAACAGAGCTTCACCTCTAGTCGGGTCTTCCACAAACTGGCCCATAAAATTTTCCTGCAACAGGTTGAGGAAATGTCTCCCCTTTGCAGTTGAAGCTGAACCATGACACCAATTAATATCCCGGAAATTAAAATCTCCCATTATCACTACAGTACCCGTCTGTGCAGCCCGCTCCATCTGTTTATATAGCTGAACTTCCATCTCCTCAGTTATATTGGGGGGTCTATAGATTACACCAAAAGTAATTTTTTCAGTGTTTACCTCCCTTTCTAGTTCCACCCACAAGGTTTCAACCTCCTCACAGTATTCACCCACTATTGTCTCTTTCACACTCGCCTTCATATCATTTCTCACATACAGACATACACCACCGCCTTTCCTATTTGTCCTGTCTTTCCGAAAAAGTGTAAAACCCTGTAGATTTACAGCCCAGTCATGTGAAGAGTCCAGCCATGAAAAACAGCTCCAATAACATCCGTAAAATACGCCATGAAAAACGCGAGTAGTAACAAAAACGTCTGAAAATCAGGAGCTGTTTTCGCCTGAATACAGCTCTGTAATTTCAGACGTATTTTGCTAAGCAATGTGAACATACCCTAACTGTTGTGCTTAATTTTTATCGATCCTTCTTTTTTCTTCCTTAGTATTAACATTTTGGGGACTTTGGAACCAATTATCAGTTTTCCATAGAGTTATGGTTTCAAAATACAATGGTCGTCCCCAAATAATATTGTATGTTGAGGGACCACTGTATATATATATATATATATATATATATATATATATATATATATATATATATTTACATACATATAAAAATAAATTAAAAAAGCAGCACTGCCTGATGTAATACCAGGTGCAAATCCTCACCAGACACTTAACTAGTGTCTCTGAGTAGTAGCAAAAACATAAAACTATGAGGTAGCACTCCAGTTAAGCCCTGTTCACACAGAGTATTTTGACAATTTTTTTGCGCGGAAACCGCTCCGCAAAACTCGTCAAAAAACGTGCGAAAATGCCTCCTATTGATTTCAATGGGAGGCAGAGGCGGTTTTCTCCCGCGAGACGGTTTTAGAGAAAGAAGGAACATGCCCTATCTTCGCGCGTTTACGCCTCTGACCTCCCATTGACATCAGTGGGAGACAGAGAAAGAGTATTTCGCTGAGTTTTTAGCCCGTAGCACTCAATGGGCGCGAGCGAAAAACGCCGTGCAGGAAGGTCAAAATCTGCCTCAAAATCCGAAACTGAATTTTGAGGCAGAATTTTCCTCCTGCAAAAAAACTCTGTGTGAACAGGGCCTTATAGGGAAGAAGTGAAGGATCACTTTATTTACTGGAGTAGGGATGAAACGTTGTATCTGAGTGAATAAAATAAACATTTACTTTTTACTATAACTGTAGAGCTGCCTCAAATTTTGGCTAACATATACAGTACTATGCAAAACTTTTAGGCAGTTGTGGAAAAATGCTGCAACGTACAAATGCTTTCAAAAATAGAAGTGTTAATAGTTTTTTTTTATCAATTAGCAAAATGCCAAGTGAATGAACAGAAGGGAGATCTAAATCAAATCAATATTTGGTGTAACCACCATTTGCCTTCAAAAGAGCATCAATTCTTCTGGGTACACTTGCACACAGTTTTTGAAGGAACTCGGCAGGGAGGGTGTTCCAAACATCTTGGAGATCTTCTGTGAATGTAGGCTTCCTCAAATCCTTCTGTCTCTTCACATAATCCCAGACAGACTCGATGATGTTGAGATCAGGGCTCTGTGGGGGCCATATCATCACTTCATAGGCTCCTTGTTCTTCTTTATATAGTTCTTAATGACATTGACTGTATGTTTGAGGTTGTTGTCCTGCTGCAGAATAAATTTTGAGCCAATCAGACGCCTCCCTGCTGGTATTGCATGATGGATAAGTATCTGTGTGTATCTGTCTGAGAGTTTCATGTCACAGGTCCACCATGGCAAAACTGGGAACAGCAACAAGACACAAGGTAGTTATACTGTATCACCAACGTCTCTCCGAGGCAAAGTTTTCAAAGCAGACTAGGTTTTCAAGATGTGCTGTTCAAGCTCTTTTGAAGAAGCACAAAGGTGCGTGCAGATTTAGATCATACCCCTGTGGCGGTGGAGATTTTATCTACTAAAAGGAGAACCATGGTACAGCATCAAAACATATAATATGGGACTCGTTTAAGGAATTTATTAGAGGGGTCTATTATCAAAATACACAAGAGGTTAAAAAAAACAACAAAGACGGGTAGAAGAGGTAATCAGGATGGGAGTGATCATGGGGGAAGCAGAACATGCCTTTCACAGAGGATCTGAGACACTGGCTAGGTTCAAAAAAGTTGTAGAATATAAAAAAAAAAAAAGACGCGGAACAGCAGTTATCATTGTGTACAGTATGGAGCTTCGGGCAGGCCAGGAAAATATTTATCCACGCTCATCAATAACCAGATTAAAAATAATTGTATTAGCTCAGTTTATTCCCCCAGTGGTACTCTAAAGCGGGATCCAAGAGAAATAAATGATATTTTCTACTAACACTACACCCAATCTGGAGTAAAATATCAAATAGACTAATTAGACCAGTACCTGGACAAAATACATTTTGCCGTTTTTTTGTAGAACAGGCACAAATCCTAGGGGCTGAAATTGATCTGAAATAACTTGGTGAGACATTATCCACAGCCCCTTTAAATAAATTGATGGGGTTAGATGGGATATCGTTCAAAATTTGGAAGCAGCATTCTACTATTATACTACGCTATTTTCATAGAATGACTCAAACTTTTGTTAATAATAATCAACCTCCTCTGTCTGTGTGAGAAACCTCGATAACTGTAGTATTGAAACCTGGAAAGGATTTGTGTAATCCCGAGTCTTATAGACCCATATCTTTAGTTAATTGATGCAAAGCTAGTGACTAGAGTATTAGCCACCTGCCTGGTAAAGGTCATTCACTATATTATTCATAATGACCATTCAGGTATTATGCTGAATAAGTCGATAGCTTATAATGCTGGGGGGGGGGGGGACACTCCATACTGTCATTGGATGCCCCAAAGGTTTTTGAGAGTGTGAAGTGACCCATTTTGTGGAATGCTATGCATAAATTTGGATTTCCCCCAAGCTTTATTAAATGGGTTAACCCTTTCAGGACTGATCAATTTTTTGCTTTTTAATTTTCAATTTTTTACTCCCGGCTTCCCAAGAGCCATCACTTTTTTATTTTTCCGTCAATAGACCAGTGTGAGGACTTATTTTTTGCTGGTGGAGTTGCAGTTTCTATTGCCACAGTTTAAAGTACCATACAATGTACTGTTGTAAAGAAAATAAAATAAAAAAGAGGGATACTGTAGGCGCTGCTTGGTTGATAAAAGTTTGTTTATTGCATAAAGCAAGGTAAACAGATTGCTACGCGTTTCAACGCCGGACTGGCGTCTTCCTCAGGCAGATAACTCATACAGTACAAGATCATGCATATATATACACATACAAGTGAACAGTAATAGGGCCAATTCAGTAAAAAAAACGCCAAAACCGGGGAAAGGTCAAAGGTCACAGAAACAACTCTTGTTTATAAAGTTGGAAAAAAAAAAAGGCCAATGTGGCATATGGATGGTCCGTGTGTAGCAGTGTGACCTAACTGACATAGATCATGTGCTAGGTAGGAAGCCCGTAAGTAACAGTCAGTTCATGTTAAAAAACTAAAATAATTCATATTTAATATTTAATAAATGTCATCGAAAAAATGAAGTAAATAGCGTATGTGATTAGATGAATATGATATAAATATGGAACATATAATATCAAAGACTCCTTACTGTTTATCGGATAGAGGGATGTCACGCCTCCGGGAGCCATCACAAACAAGGACCTTGGAACGCACCATGAAACGCACAAACAAAGGGCATTGTATGGGCGTCATGACAACCATTATGGCAACTCATGAGGGCCAGATGTCCATGAAACGCACGGTGGACCGCAAACCGCACCACACGGAGCAAAGTACAGAGGGGAGATGAATGGTAGGTGCAAACCTATCTTTTTATATTAATAAACATTTGTGCTTCATAATCATCGCAATTAATAGAATATTAGATACTAGGCTATTAAAATATAAAATTATTAAACTATTAAAATATCGAAATGCTCCGTTGAGAGAGAGATAAGTGTATGCATAAAATATAGTATTACGATAGTCAATTGTTTGGAAAACAGAATAATAAAACAATGATAATACAAGGGTAATAATAATATCGCAACAGTATAGTAATAATAATATAGTTGCTGAAATACAATTTAGACAAGATATTATTAGATTGACAATGGGATGATAAGTACAATGAAAATATAATAAAAATATGCCAAGAGGAGATAGTTTAAAAAATAAGACAGTTGTTAAGATACAGTTGCTGGGGCCGGGGATATTATTAGATTGACACGGTTGGATCACCTTTTATGATGAAAATGAGGTCGTCAATATAACGCTTATAGAAGATGATATTGTCTTTATACATATGATCACCAAAAATGTATATGTTTTCAAAAGCTCCCATGTACAAATTAGCATACGATGGGGCAAAACGTGATCCCATCGCACAACCTTTGGTCTGTTTAAAAAAATTTCCTTCGAAAGTGAAGATGTTATGAGTGAGTATAAAATCAATGCTATTTATAAAAAAATTGATTTGTTTGTTCGGGAGACGTGCATCCGTTATCAGAAACGACAAAATTGCCTCTGTACCTAAATCATGTGGAATATTGGTGTACAAGGATGATACGTCTGCAGTTAGGAACCAGTGGTCAGTTAGATCATAAGTGGTTTGTAGCGCAAATAATTGCAATTTTGATGTCCTGACAGTCACTCCCATTGAAAGCATACCGTGTGAACTTTCTGACAGATTTACCAGACTTAAACAGAGGGAGAATTTCTGGATCTATAAATTGGGGACCTTACATCCAAATGGGCTTAATGACATCACGGAATCTTCATTAGATTAATTCCTCAATTCTATCTCCCTTCCCATTGTCAATCCAATAATATCCCCGGCCCCAGCAACTGTATCTTAACAACTGTCTTATTTTTTAAACAATCTCCTCTTGGCATATTTTTATTATATTTTCATTGTACTTATCATCCCATTGTCAATCTAATAATATCTTGTCTAAATTGTATTTCAGCAACTATATTATTATTACTATACTATTGCGATATTATTATTACCCTTGTATTATCATTGTTTTATTATTCTGTTTTCCAAACAAGTGACTATCGTAATACTATATTTTATGCATACACTTATCTCTCTCTCAACGGAGCATTTCGATATTTTAATAGTTTAATAATTTTATACTTTAATAGCCTAGTATCTAATATTCTATTAATTGCGATGATTATGAAGCACAAATGTTTATTAATATAAAAAGATAGGTTTGCACCTACCATTCATCTCCCCTCTGTACTTTGCTCCGTGTGGTGCGGTTTGCGGTCCACCGTGCGTTTCATGGACATCTGGCCCTCATGAGTTGCCATGATGGTTGTCATGACGCCCATACAACGCCATTTGTTTGTTCGTTTCATGGTGCGTTCCAAGGTCCTTGTTTGTGATGGCTCCCGGAGGCGTGACATCCCTCTATCCGATAAACAGTAAGGAGTCTTTGATATTATATGTTCCATATTTATATCATATTCATCTAATCACATACGCTATTTACCTCATTTTTTCGATGAAATTTATTAAATATTAAATATAAATTATTTTAGCTTTTTAACATGAACTGACTGTTACTTACGGGCTTCCTACCTAGCACATGATCTATGTCGGTTAGGTCACACTGCTACACATGGACCATCCATATGCCACATTGGCCTTTTTTTTTCTCCAACCTTTTATTTTTTCTTTTTTTTTTTTTTTATTTTCCAACTCTATAAACAAGAGTTGTTTCTGTGACCTTTGACCTTTCCCCGTTTTTGGCGGTTTTTTTACTGAATTAGCCCTATCACTGTGCACCTGTATGTGTATATATATGCATGATCTTGTACTGTATGTGTTATCTGCCTGAGGAAGACGCCAGTCCGGCGTTGAAACGCGTAGCAATCTGTTTACCTTGCTTAATAAACCAACTTTTATCAACCAAGCAGCGCCTACAGTATCCCTCTTTTTTATTTTATTTTCTTTACAATTTTCATCAAGGCAACTCCTTTAGGTGTTTGCGTTTGGGGATCGGCAGCAGCTTGCACCTCTTTGCATTTACCTGCCAGTATTTGCAATTTGGAAAAAGAAGCACATATTTTGTTTCCCTGGAAAAACAAACCTCTTCTGGCGCCGTGTCCTTTTTTCTTTATCTATCATTATACAATGTACTGGGAAACTGAAAGAAAATTCTTTGCGGGCTGAAATTAGAAAAAATTGACATTCATCAACAGTTTTTTGGGTTTCGTTTTTATCACCTTGCGGTAAAAATAACAACTTAACTTTATTCTGCAGCTAAATATGATTACGGTTATACCAACTTTATAAACTTTTAATATATATATTTTTTTCACTACTAAAAATGTTATTAAACTTTTTCTTACACGTTGTATTAGGCTGGGTTCACACGACCATGTTACGTCCGTAATGTACGGAACGTATTTCGGCCGGAAGACCCGGACCGAACACAGTGCAGGGAGCTGGGCTCCTAGCATCATAGTGATGTACGATGCTAGGAGTCCCTGCCTCGCTGCAGGACAACTGTCCCGTACTGTAATCATGATTACAGTACGGGACAGTAGTTCCACGCAGAGGCAGGGACTCCTAGCATCGTACATCACTATGATGCTAGGAGCCCGGCTCCCTGCACTGTGTTCGGTCCGGGTCTTCCGGCCGAAATACGTTCCGTACATTATGGACGTAACATGGTCGTGTGAACCCAGCCTTAGTCCCCCTAGGAGACTTGAACCAGCGATCGTTAGATATATTGTCATATTGTAATTTTTACAGTCTCCTTCCGGTTAAGCTCTGCCAGAGGCACGGCTTAAAGGGGTTTTTCCGGAACCAGTTAACTAATTTCTATTTCACTGCACATATAAAAATAATGTAATTTGTAAAATACTTACGTTTTCATTTCATCTTCTAACACCCGATTCCAGTTCTGGTCAGGTGATGCGTCTCCAGTAGCAAAATCCATACTTCTGGCGCTAGCCCGTCCATGATCTGCGTTCCGTTTCCGGCTGGCTCAATGTGCGGGTACATCATTCCTGACCTTACTGTACACTGAGGGAAGAGGTGGACCGGATACTCCCTTTCTTCTGATTCTTCTAGTTTCCAGTCTGCTGCTAGGGGAGAGAAACACTGCTAGTCTCTGAGCATGCATGGTAAACCCTGCTAGTCTCTGAGTATGCATGGTTTCTACACTAGCTGTGTTCATCACGCATGCCCACTCCTGCACTATCACAGCACCTGCGCGTCATTTTCTCCCCCTAGCAGCGGGCCGGAAACTATCAGAAGAAATAAGATGTCAGGAGCCAGTTGCTAGTAGCGCTATCACAAGGACTCCGGCGCTGGGGTTAGGGGATTCCACAGAGTCCCGGAGCAGAGCCTATACTAGCGCTCTGCTCGGGACTCCGACTCTGGGGAAGCCCATGACAACACTGTCCATATATGGACAGTGATGTCAGGGGATTCCACAGAGTCCTGGAGCGGAGCCTATACTAGCGCTCTGCCCGGGACTCCGGCTCTGGGGAAGACCCTGACAACACTGTCCCTATATGGACAGCGATGACAGGGGATTCCACACACTGTCCATAAATGGACAGTGATGTCAGGGGATTCCACAGAATCTATACTAGCACTCTGCCCGGGACTCCGGCTCTGGGGAGGACCCTGACAACACTGTCCCTATATGTCAGGGGTTTCCACAGAGTCCCGGAGCGGAGCCTATACTAGCGCTCTGTTCTGGGACGCCGTCTCTGGGGTCAAATGAAGTTTATATGGACAGTGATGGCAGGGGATTCCACAGAGTCCCGGTGCAGAGCCTATACTAGCACTCTTCCCGGCACTCCGCTCTGGGGAAGCCCCTGACAACACTGTCCATATAGTAGTCGTGATGAGTCCCTGCTGCCAGCGCATTGCACGCTGGGACACAAGCGGTGCATGCCGGGAACTGTATGACCAGAAGAGCAAGACAACGAACACACAGAGGTAAACAAACCTCTCAATGTAAACAAAAGAGAATGATGGTAAATTAACCCCTTGAGTACCCAGCTCATTTTGGCCTTGAGGACCAGACCCATTTTTTCAAATCTGACATGTATCACTTTATGTGGTAATAACTCCGGAATGCTTTTACCTATCCAATTGATTCTAAGATTGTTTTCTCGTGACATATTGTGCTTTAGTTTAGTGCAAAAATTTGGTCGATAAATTCATTGCTTATTTGTGAAAAACACCAACATTTAGCGAAAATATGAAGAGATTATGATTTTTCCAATTTTAAATGCATCTGCTTGTAAAACAGATAGTAATACCACACAAAATAGTTACCAATTAACATCTCCCATATGTCTACTTTATGTTTGCATCGTTTTTTGAACATCCTTTTATTTTTCTATGACCTCACAAGGCTTAGAACTTTAGCAGCAATTTCTCATATTTTTAAGAAAATTTCAAAAAGCGATTTTTTCATGGACCAGTTCAGTTCTGAAGTGGTTTTGAGGGCCCTATATATTAGAAACCCCCATAAAACACCCCATTTTGAAAACTGCACCCCTCAAAGTATCCAAAACAGCATTCAGAAAGTGTTTCAACCCTTTAGGCGTTTTACAGGAATTGAAGGATGTAGAGCTTAAATTTTCAAATTTCATTTTTTTTTACAAAATTCATATGTAATACATTTTCTTCTGTACCACAGAAGGTTTTACCTGAGAAACGCAACTCAATATTTATTGCCCAGATTCTGCAGTTTTTAGAAATATCCCACACGTGGCCCTAGTGCGCTAATGGACTGAAACACAGGCCTCAGAAGCAAAGGAGCACCTCTTGGATTTTGGGGCCTCCTTTTTTCAGAATATATTTTAGGCACCATGTCAGGTTTGAAGAGGTCTTGTGGTAACAAAACAGTGGAAACCCCCAAAAGTAACCCCCATTTTTTAAACTACACCCCTCAGGGAATTTATCTAGGGGTATAGTTAGCATTTTGACCCCACAGGTATTTTGCTATATTTTCTGGAGTTAGTCTGTGAAAATGAAAATCTACTTTTTTTCTGGAAAAACGTAAAAATTTCTAATTTTTGCAAGAAATAAAGGAGAGAAAGCACCCCAACATTTGTAAAGCAATTTCTCGCGATTACGGAAATACCCCATATGTGGTAATAAACTGCTGTTTGGACCCACAGCAGGGCTCAGAAGGGAAGGACCCCCATTTGGATTTTGGAGCTCTGATTTTACTGGAATAGTTTTCAGTGCCGTGTCACGTTTGCAACACCCTGGAGGGACGTAAACAGTGGAATCCCCCCAAAAGTGACCCCATTTTGGAAACTATACCCCTCAAGGAATTTTTCTAGTGGTATAGTTATCATTTTGACCCCACAGGTTTTTTGCTGAATTTATTGGAATTAGTCTGTGAAGATGAAAAGAGACTTTTTTTTGGAAAAAACACAGAATTTTCTAATTTTTATAAGGAATAAAGGAGAAAAAGCACCTCAAAATTTGTAAAGCAATTTCTCCTGATTACGGAAATACCCCATATGTGGTAATAAACTGCTGTTTGGACCCATGGCAGGGCTCAGAAGGGACGGAGCACCATTTGGATTTTGCAGCTCAGATTTTGCTGAATTGGTTTCTGGGGGCCATGTCGCATTTGCAGAGTCCCTGAAGTACCAGTACAGTAGAAATTCCCCAGATGTGATCCCAATTTGGAGACTATACCCCTGAAAGAATTAAATTAGAGGTGTAGTGAGCATTTTGAGCCCTCAGGTGTTTTATAGATTTTATTAGAATTGGTCCGTGAAAATGAAAACATTTTTTTTTTCCAATAACCTGTAGCTTTAGCTCAGAATTTTTCATTTCCACAAGGAATACAGGAGAAAAGACACCCCAAAATGTGTTACACAATTTCTCCTGATTACGGAAATACCCCATATGTGGTTGTAAACGGCTATTTGGACATACGGCAAGGGTCTAAACGGAAAAAGTGCAATTTCGTTTTTGGAGTGGAGATTTTACAAAATTAGTTTTTGACGCCATGTTGCATTGCGCTGAGGTACGAGTACAGTGAAAACTCCCGAGAAGTGACCCCATTTAGGAAACTACACCCCTCAAGGAATTCATCTAGAAGTGTAGTGAGCATTTTGACCCCCAAAGGTTTTTCAGAAATTAGTGCACAGTGGATGTTGCAGATATAAAATTGCCATTTTCCACATATATGCTATTTCAGTGCCCAATGTGTTGGGCCCAGCTTGTACCACCGGAGACATACGCCCCATAAATTGTTAAGCGGTTCTCCAGAGTACGGTAATACCCCATATGTGGTCATAAACCACTGTTTGGGCACACTGCCAGGCCCAGAAGGAGCGCCATTTGGCTTTTGGAGCGCAGATTTTGCTTGGTAGTAGTTTTGTTTAGTGTTTTACTGGTGTTTCAGTTTATAATGTGGGGGCATATGTAAGCTGGGCGGAGTACATACATTTTTTGCGTGACACACTGTCGTTTTTATTGGTACCATGTTTGGCTACGCGCGACTTTTTGATCACTTTTTATTCCATTTTTTTGGAAACAACGTGACCAAAAAAGGAAATTCTGCCATTGTTTTTTATGGTATTTTTTTTACGGTGTTCACCGTGCTGGATCAATAATATGATATTTTTTTAGGTCAGGCCGATACAAACGCGGCGATACCTATTATGTCTAGTTTTTGTCTTTTTTTTCATTTTTTTTCTAATTATAAAGGGCTTGATCAGGGAAACAAGGCAATTATTGTTTTTATTACGGTAAATGTGTATTTATTTATTTATCGAAAACTTTTTTTTTACTTTTTTTTCGCTTTTTATTTTACACATACTAGGGGACTGGAAGATCTGATCTTCTGATCCCCTGTACAATACACTGCACTACTTCTGTATGTACTGATGTAGTGCAGTGTATTGTAACTGTCACTTTACAACTGACAGTTGAGCCTATTACATCCTGCCTTGGGCAGGACCTAATAGGCTCCCGTACCTGGCAACCAGGAAGCCATTGCTAGGCTTCCTGGTTGCCATTGCAACCATCAGAACCCCGCGATTTTTCGCGGGGGGGGGGGGCAATGAGGTGCAGAGGGAGCCCCCTCCCTCTGTATCAATCACTTAAATGCCGCTGTCGCTATTGACAGTGGCATTTAAGGGGTTAAACTACAGCGATCGGAGAGGACAGTGATCGCTGTAGTTGCAGTGGGATGTCGGCTGTATATTACAGCCGACATCCGATGAAGATGGAGCGAGCACAGCTCCTGTGCCCGCTTCATCCTCAGGGCGTTACTATACGCCCATTTTCGGGAAGGGGTTAATAAAAATAGTGTTTGTTTTTTTGACACCGCTTTCTCTGATCTCCTCACGTATCTCACAGAAGTGAGGAGATCAGAGAAAGTGACAGGAGCTTTCTCCTGCAGACGACGTCACAGACGGCTGTGATTGGTCAGTCTTCAGAGACTGACCAATCACAGCAATCGCCGGCATTGGGGACTGCTAATTGGTCCCCAGGCCGGTAGCAGAGACGGTTAGCTGTCAATGACAGCTGCCGCCGCTGTTCTGTCACTATGTGATTTCACATAGTGACAGTTTATTCCTGCGCCGTAATAGTACGTCGAAGGTACGCTGGAATAAGCGGCCAGCGACGTACTATTACGTCGAAGGTACGCAAGGGGTTAAAAAATAAAAATGTAGATAACGATATTTAGGGGGTATTAATAGATAAATTGAGAAACTTTGCAGTGATTAAAAAAAAAAAAAAAAGGTATTGGAAAACCCCTTTAACAGAGGCAGAGTGAAGGCAGACCTAGGGGCCTTCATTAGGTCCTTGAGCTGCCATGACAACCATCGGCACCCTGCGATCGAGGAGCCTCCCCCCTCTTTTAACACCTCAGATGCTGCGGTCCCGATTGACCACAGCATATAAGGGGTTAAACGCCTGGAACTGCGCGATCGCTATATCAGGGCCCAATGGCGAAGGTAAAAACAAATGAGACCTTCTCCCCCTTTTTTTTGTTAAAAGGAGGAACGCATCAGGGATGCCCCTTATCCCCTTTATTGTTTTTCGTTTTTATAGAACCATTCGCTATGTTTGTAAGAGCACACATAGGAATTAAGAAGGGGTTTGAATGTACTAATATTACATAAAATATATCACTGTATGCGGACGACCTGATGGTATACATTAAGGATGATGTTTTAACTATGCTGATGATTTTTCAAATGCTGAGGGAATGTGGATTGTTCTCAACAATTGATATGAATACAAACAAGTCTATAATCCGGCCTCTCAATAATGATACTAGTGAAGATATTGGAGGGACCAAGGCAAAACTCCAAGAGGAAGTTTTAAATGCTTGGGCATAAATATTTCTAAAAATGTTCATGATTATATCCCTATTAACGTCTTGCCCTTGTTGGCAAAATTAAGGAAAAAAGCCAAGATATAGAACAAAATGGATTTGGGAATGGCAGATAGATTGGCATTGGTCAATATGATTGTTTTACCGCACCTACTTCATGTATTATCTAATTCCCCAGTTTGGTTGAACGCTAACATATTTAAAATCATCGATAATTTAATCCCTACCTTAACCCCTTCAGGACCCAGCCTGTTTTGGCCTTCAGGACCCAGCCGATTTTTTCAAATCTGACATGTGTTACTTTATGTGGTAATAACGTTGGAATGCTTTTACCTATCCAAGCGATTCTGAGATTGTTTTCTCGTGACATGTTGTACTTTATGTTAGTGAAAAAATTTTGTCGATAATTTTGGTATTTATTTCTGAAAAACACCACAATTTAGAAAAAATTAGCAAAAATTTGCATTTTTCTAAATTTAAACGTATCTGCTTGTAAAACAGATAGTAATACCACACAAAATAGTTATGAGTTAACATTTCCCATATGTCTACTTTATGTTTGCATCGTTTTTTGAACGTCCTTTTATTTTTCTAGGACGTTACAAGGCTTAGAACTTTAGCAGCAATTTCTCTTATTTCAAAGAAAATTTCAAAAGGCTATTTTTTCAGGGACCAGTTCAGTCTGAGGTGGCTTTGAGGGCCTTATATATTAGAAAATCCCCAGAAGTCACCTCAATTTGAAAACTGCACCCCTCAAGGTATTCGAATCAGCATTCACAAAGTGTTTTAACCCTTTAGGCGTTTCACATGAATTGGGCATGTAGAGGTGAAATGTAAAAATTTAATTTTTTTTGCAGAAATTAATTTCTAATACATTTTTTTTTTTGTAACACAGAAGGTTTTACCAGAGAAATGCAACTCAATATTTATTGCCCAGATTCTGCAGTTTTTATAAATATCCCACATGTGGCCCTAGTGTGATAATGGACTGAAGCACCGGCCTCAGAAGCAAAGGAGCACCTAGTGGATTTTGGGCCTCCTTTTTTTTTAGAATATATTTTAGGCACCTTGTCAGGTTTGAAGAGGTCTCGTAGTGCCAAAAACAGTGGAAACACCCCAAAAGTTACCCCATTTTGGAAACTACACCCCTCAAGGAATTTATCTAGGTGTATAGTTAGCATTTTGACTGCACAGGTTTTTCGCTAAATTTATTAGAATTAGTCTGAAAAAACATAGAAATTTTTAATATTTACAAGAAATAATAAAGAAAATGCACCCCAACATATGTAAAGCAATGTCTCCCGATTACGGTAATATCCCATATGTGGTAATAAACTACTGATTGGACCCACAGCAAGGCTCAGAAGGGAAGGAGCGCCATTTGGATTTTGGAGCATGGATTTTTCTGGATTGGTTTTCAGTTCCATGTCGCGTTTGCAACCCCCTGGAGGGACCAAAACAGGGGAAACCCTCCAAAAGTGACCCCATTTTGGAAACTACACCTATCAAGGAATTTTTATAGGGGTATAGTTAGCATTTTGACCACACAGGTTTTTCGCTAAATATATTGGAATTAGTCTGTAAAAATTAAAATCTACTTTTTTTCTGAAAAAACATAGACATTTTGAATATTTACGAGGAATAATGAAGAAAATCACCCCAACATTTGTAAAGCAATGTCCCCTGATTACAGCAATATCCCATATGTGGTAATAAACTGCTGATTGGACCCACAGCAGGGCTCAGAAGGGAAGGAGTGCCATTTGGATTTCGGAGCACGGATTTTGCTGGATTGGTTTTCGGTGCCATGTCGCGTTTGCAACACCCTGGAGAGACCAAAACAGGGGAAACCCCCAAAAGTGACCCCATTTTGGAAACGACACCTCCAAAGGAATTTATCTAGGGGTATAGTTAGCATTTTGACCACACAGGTTTTTTGCAGAATTTAGTGGAATTAGGCAGTGAAAATGAAAAAAAGAACCACAACATTTGTAAAGCATTTTCTCCTGATTACGGCAATACCCCATATGTGGTAATAAACTGCTGATTAGACCCATGGCAGCGCTCAGAAGGGAAGTAGCGCCATTTGGATTTTGGAGCACGGATTTTGCTGGATTGTTTTTCGGTGCCACCTTTGCAACGCCCTGGAGAGACCAAAACAGTGGAAGCCCCCCAAGTTACCCCATTTTGGAAACCCCCCTCAAGGAATTTATCTAGGGATATAGTGGGCATTTAGACTCCACGGGTCTTTTGCAGGATTTATTAGAATTAGGCGGAGAAAATTAATATCACAATTTTTTTCCACTAAAATGTTGCATTTTCTCATTTTCACAAGGGATAAAGGAGAAATAAACAACCAATTTTTATAAAGCTATTTCTCCCGGGTACGGAAATACCCCACATGGGGTCATACATTTTTTTCATTAGAAATGAATTAACCCTTTCAGGACTGATCCATTTTTTGCTTTCTTATTTTCGTTTTTCACTACCCGCCTTCCAAGAGCCATAACGTTTTTCTTTTTCCGTCAGTAGAGTGATGTGAGGGCTTATTTCTTGCGGGAGGAATTGTAGTTTCTATTGATACCATTTAAAGTGCCATAAAAAGTACTGGGAAACTGAAAAAAAAATAGGAAAATATAGTAATATAGGAAAAAAATCGGATTCAATTTTTGGGGGTTTTCGTTTTTACAGCTTTCGCCGTGCGGTAAAAACGAAAACTACAGCGATTTTGGCAGTTTAAATTATTTAAGTTTTTTATGGTGTTCACCGTGCGAGTTAAATAATGGTATATTGTAATAGTTCGGCCTTTTATGGACGTAGCGATATCAATTCTGTTTATTTTTTTAGATTACTTTTGAAGAAAAATGGGAAAAGGTTTTTTTTTTTACTTTTTTTTCTTTCTCACTACTAATAACTTTAATTTTTCTACACATTTTATTAGTCCCCTTAGGGGACTTGTACCAGCGATCATTGGATCCGCGGGTACAATATGCTGCAATACTAATGTATTGCAGTATATTGTTATTCTTACAGGCTTCTGTAACCGCACGATCGCTGTTCCTGTCAGTTAGTCCCGGGTGTCAGCTTATGGGGTGAGCCCGCTCCATACATCAACCCCCGCACCATGACGTGCTATTAAGTCATAGTGCTCAAAGGGGTTAATGCACAGCGGATGGTGTGAATATTGCAATTTTGCACTGATGTGCCATTTTAGTGCATAATATGTTGTACCCAGTTTGTGCCACTGAAGACAAATACCTCATAAAACGTTAAGCGGGTTCTCTCGGGTATGGCGATGCCATATATGTGGGCGCAAACTGCTGTTTGGGCACGCTGCAGGGCTCAGAAGGGAGGGACGCCATTTTGCTTTTGGAGCGCAGATTTTGCTTGGTATTTTTTCTGTTTTGGGTTTCGCTGGTATTTCAGTTTATAATGTGGGGGCATATGTAATCTGTGCGGAGTACATCAGGGCATAATAAGAGGGTATAATAATGCGGTAAATAAATAATAATTCATAGATGTGTGGCCGGTGTCGCACTGATAAATGGTGTCGGATGTAATCCGCTTTTAGAAAACACTGCACATTTTGCATCGCCATATTCTGAGAGCCAGAACTTCTTTCTTTTTTCACCACCGGAGCCGTGTGAGGGCTTATTTGTTGCGGGACAATCTGTACTTTTCATTGGTACCATTTTGTGGTACAAGCGATTTTTTGGATCACTTTTTATTAAAGTTTTTTGCAAGCCGGGTGACCAAAAACAAGCAATTCTGACAATGTTTTTTAGTTTATTTTTTGCGGCGTTCACCGTGCACTATAAATGACCATTATATTTTATTCTGCGGGTCGGTACGATTACGGCGATACCATATGTATATAGTTTTTTTTTTAATGTTTTGCAGCTTTTGCGCAATAAAATCTCTTTTTTATCAAATAATTTATTTTCTGTGACACCATATTCTGAGAGCCATAACTTTTTTATTTTTCAGTCAATTCTGAATCTTTTCTGTGAGATTTCCAGCAAGCCACTCGTAATCTCGCGAGATTACGGAGGTAAACGAGATTTATTTTCCCTTGCTGGAAATCTCACAGAAAAGATTCAGAAGTGTCAGGATTCTGAATACACATGACGTCCAGGCTGGATTTCATGTGTATTCATTATCAGGACACTTGATTAACGTTAATCTCTGTTTATGTGGCTGCACATCGCTGCTGTGTAAATCAATGGAGATGAGTGCATGATGCTGACTGGTCACTGATTGGTCAGCGTCATACACGTAAACACGGCCAGTTAAAAACACAATACACGCCCAGTTGGACATAACGAAAAAAAAAACGCCCAGTTGTCCATTTCAAAGCTCATTTGCATATATATAAAATAGCTCATAACTTGGCCAAAAATGAACGTTTTTAAAAAAAAACAAAAAACTTTACTGTTCTCTACATTGCAGCGCCGATCACATGCAATAGGAGATAGGGATTTGAGAATCTGGTGACAAAGCCTCTTTAAGCAAGGCACAGGGAGGATATGAAGTTCCTAATTTGAAACTTTATATTTTGTCTTCCCACCTACGACATCTGCATTATTGGGAAGAAAGTTTGGTAATATGGTGTATGGGAATGTGGATAGACTGACCTCATACTCTATATTTCAGATACTTGATTCTGGCAGGCAGCCATTTAATCGCTTTCTGACTTGTAAATTGATGCATAAATTATGGATAAGCATCAGACAGCTAGGGGGTCTATCCAATTCAGTAGGTTTTTTTTACTCATATGGGACAATATCTATCTAAATAATTTTTATTCATCACAAGCTGGGGGTTATTGGAAAAGGAGGGGGTCTTCCTGGTTTACCATATATGAGGATGGAAAATTCCTCACTTTTGAAAAAATATTTAGAGCAAATGAGGCACCACTTTCTCAAATGTTTTATTATTCTCAATTACAATGTTTATACATGTCTTCGAGAAATAACCATAGGCTTTTAGTAGATTCATCTAATTGGTTAGGAAAATTTGCTATGTCCTCGTCTAAGAGAGGTTTCATTTCTAGATGCCATGACACCATACAAAGGGTATCCATTAGTCGGGTAAACCCACGATTGAGGGAAAGGAATTAAGAGAAACAAGGTGGGCCAAAATTTTTGCCAATACTTCTACCTATTTGATTAACTACACTACAATGGTCAGCCCCCCCCCCCCCCCCATTATAATGTAATGCTATATCTAACGGAAAATTGTTCATTTCATGGGAAACTTATTTTGTCTATTCTCCTTTTCTGACCTACATTCTGGGCAAATCTTTAGGTCTATGGCTATCTGTGGTTGTATTTAGCGCACTGTACCTTTCCAAAAGCTCATTAATCATTTTGACTTTTCATTTTGTCAAAAGTATAAATATTTGTCTTACAATATTTCACATTTTTAATTTGTCCCTGTCAACGCTGACTTTCCAAAAGCTCTCCATTATGGCTAATTAAAGAAGACCTGTCACATCCTCTAACGTATAAAACCAGCTGGATACCTTACTAGTTGCTGCAGCGTTGAGTGCAGTGTTGGTTTCCTTTTCCTGATAGCCACCCACGTTTCCCTGCAATCAGCCCCGTTAGTTTCAGTGACATGTAGAAGTAGACTGACAAGTGGGCGTCCCTAGCCTTCACTGTCAACCTCAGTCATGCACACTAGACGCTGAGAGCTGGGGACTGGCCACTTGACAGTCTAGTCCTACAGGTCACTGAAACTAACGGGGCCGATTGCAGAGAAACATGGGTGGCTATCAGGAAAAGAAAACCAACACTGCACTCTGCGCTGCAGTGGCTAGTAAGCCATTCAGCTGGTTTTATATGTTAGAGGACGTTACAGGTCCTCATTAAGGAGGATCCTGAGCAGAAGACCCCCCCACCACCGATTATGTGCATATGTACTAATAGCGCATATAAAACTATAATCACATGTATAATGAGATTGTCCTGCCACACAATGATATCATCAGAACTATTATAAAGCCCCCCCTTAAAAAAAAAAAAAAAAAAAAAGCCTTCAGAGGACTTAGCAGTCTGTGGAGATCTCTATGCATAATTAATATGTCAACACTAGTAGTAGAAGCAGATTTGTATTCCTCATAGTCAATGGTACATTCAGCATAGAGGTGGATAGTATATTAACTTGCTTAATCCTGGTGTTCCTCGGAGGTGGGGCTTGTGGTAAAGTGGGGATGGAGTGGCAGAAAGTTTTATTTCCTGGTGTCCAGTTAAAGTGGGGTAATATTTTTTCCCCTGGTTTCCAGTGGGGGAATGCTTTTTATTCTTTGGTTTCCATCGGGTATGAGGTTGGAGTAGGTTAGATTCTTTGCAATCCAGTGGGTAAGCGGTGGGAGAATGTAATAGTCCTTTGTTTCTATGAGGGAGCTGCAGCACAGGGCAACAGTTCATGGGTTCTAGTGGGTTGAGAAATTAGGTTATAATCTCTGAGATCAAGTGGGTGAGGAGAATGTTTTCATTTCAATGGTCTGGGATTAATGACATCACTGCATATGCACAATGACATCTAGTTTTGTGATGATTCTTCTGGCTTGCTAAGCAGCCAATAACACCAGCACAGTAATCAGTTACTCACCAGGAACTGGTATTGATGTGAAGAGTTAAGATGTGTGAGTACCACTGGGCCTTATGGCCTGTTATGATAGGAAAGTCTATATAGCAATGGCCGACCTTCCAAACATGGTGGACTACCAGAGTACCAGTTACTACTGACACCTGCAGGTGTTATCAGAAGCTTGACAGAAAGAAAAGCCATAAAGATAAGATCAGGAGTGAGATATATGATGAGGGGGTGGCGTGTTTGTTTCCTGTACTGGTACATGTGTGGAAAAGTTTTATATGAGCCGTTCTGGTAATGATCGAATAGTAATCATTGTTCCTAGTCTATGCAACAACATTTATAATGGAATGATGGTTTTATTATTGGTGAGCAATATGTTTCAATACTTACGCTGCGGCACCGGCCTCATAATGGGATTGGATTCTTTATTACTAAGGCAAAAGGTGGCCCCTAGTAGGATCAACATCTACTGGATCACCACAGGATCGTGTCCTGTAGTCCAACACCACTTCTATCATTATGTCAACGCACTTAACAAAACCGCTTACTCATTCCGTTCTTGTATCCTTATTATTAAATGTTTACATTTCATTAATCTCCTTAGTTCATTGCATTCTATAAAGCTTTGACTGAGTCTCGAGTTTTGCGATGTAGTCAACTCTGAATTACCTGTACACAGGGATTCCCACGCAGTGGGTTTTATGCTTCTCTGTCATTGAGTGGATTAATCAATGAACATAGAGTTTTCTTTTAGTGTGTTTATTTTGAATGCCTGACAATAGAAGAATTGCACTTCTTAGGTGGCCAGGCTTTTTTTACTTGCTTGGACAAGGCATTCGTGAACCAGCCTAACACTGGTATTATGTAGTCCTGCCAAATGACTCACTGAAGTATTATTTGGAGGGGTTTTGTTCTTTCTGGAGCAGGAGGTCACCTACCATGCTTCTTATATAGCTTTCTGCAATTCATCTTCCATTGACCTTTATAGGAAACTCTTTTTACACTGGTTTTACTTGGCAGCAGAGATTATTTGCTCTATAAATCCCTCCTAACGTTAACATACTGAGTGGGTAGAACAACGCCTCTGGGATTTGATGCAATATTTAGAGAATCCTGAGTCACACAGGTTGTGGCAATGGTAAAGTTATTCTTATATTGACCAAATCCCCAAAACATGACAGCTTTCAATAACCATATTTAAACAAAGGGCTGAACTGCAATTTCTATATTGCCATACAAAGGGTCAGATTTAGGCGAGACTCAATGAGTAATTCTCTATGGTTCACAGCAGAAGAACATATCTGGTTTAACAAGGTTTCTATTTTTTTTTACTTAAAGGGGGTTTCCAGTTTTATGTAAATAACGCTTAAAAGGAGTTGTCCAACAAAAAATACTTATCACCTATCAACAGGGGCTCGGGACCCCAGTTCTAGTGATCGATGGGGATCCCAGGAATGGGGGTCCCAACAATCAGTTCAGCTATTGTAACGTCCGCGGTCGCAGACCGCAGATTGCTATCATCCTGCGAACGTCTTCTTCCCCAGAGATGCCAGCAAATGCGGCCGTCCTGTCCTGCAGTGACTACTAGGGTGCGCACACGTGCTCATTCCCGGCCTTAATGGGCCAGAGCACACACATGTTTTAGATTGACTAATTGCTCCCATGATCACCCTGGACTATAAGAAGGGTCCTGCCCCTTCCTTCATTGCCTGAGCGTTGTTGTGTTTACCCGTGTTAGTCTTTGCAAATGGTCCCTTAGTGTTTTCCAATTCCCAGTGTTCCCGTTCCTGCTACCCGTATCCTGTATCCCGTGCTATCTTGTTGCTGTGCCGTAGAGAGTTGGAGTGGTGTTGTGTCGTATACTATGCCTGTTAGGGATCTGCCAGGTACTACGTCTAGGTATACTCCTGGGATTAATCAATCCACACCTGAGGCCAGACCTGTTCGACTGACACCCTCTCCCACCAACCAGGGTGGCAGGCTCAGGAGTGGGAGAGCCTATCGCGGCCTGGTCAGTCGGAGTTAGCTCCGCCCCCTGTCCTTTATTACCTGCTGTGTTCTCATCCTCAGTGCTTGTAATTCTTTTGGATTCCTGGCCCCACTGCTGCTTGCTCCAGCCTGCTTCTGCCGTGCTTCTGCCTTGCTGCTGTTCTGCTTAACCTGCTTTGCTTTGCCTCCGGCTTGCTTCCTCCTCCGTGCTCACTTGGGTATACTCCACCTTATCCTGGTCCTGACTACTCAATCACCGCTCCGTTTCCTCGCGGCGTTCCGTGGGCTACTGCCCCTTCCCTTGCGTGTTCCCTGTTTGTTTTCCCGTGCACTTAGACAGCGTAGGGACCGCCGCCCAGTTGTACCCCGTCGCCTAGGGCGGGTCGTTGCAAGTAGGCAGGGACAGGGTGGTGGGTAGATTAGGGCTCACTTTCCCTTCACCTCCTTCCTGCCATTACATAATTACAAGCCCCTTACCTAGTCTACCATTTCCCCTACGCTGACGCTATCATGGACCCCCTTGAGACCCTGACCCAGCAGATGCAGGGCCTCTCCCTACAGGTCCAGGCCCTGGCCCAGAGGGTCAACCAGGGTGACGCTGCCGTAGTAGTTCCCCTCACCTCACCTCTAGAACCCGACCTCAAGTTACCTGACCGGTTCTCAGGGGACCGTAAGACGTTTCTCTCCTTCCGGGAGAGTTGCAGACTGTATTTCCGCCTAAAACCCCACTCCTCAGGTTCCGAGAACCAGCGGGTGGGTATCATCATATCCCGACTCCAGGAAGGGCCCCAAGAGTGGGCCTTCTCCTTGGCTCCTGACGCCCCTGAACTTTCCTCTGTTGATCGCTTTTTCTCTGCCCTCGGACTCATTTACGACGAGACTGACAGGACTGCTTTAGCCGAGAGTCAGCTGGTGACCTTACGTCAGGGTAGGAGACCGGTTGAGGAGTACTGTTCTGATTTTAGAAAGTGGTGCGTAGCTTCTCGGTGGAACGATCCGGCCCTAAGGTGCCAGTTTAGGTTAGGATTATCTGACGCCCTGAAAGATCTGCTGGTTAGCTACCCCTCTTCTGACTCCCTTGACCAGGTTATGGCCCTAGCAGTACGACTTGACCGACGTCTCAGGGAACGTCAGCTTGAACGCTTCAATGTGCTCCCCTCTGACTTTTCTGCGATCCCCCCCGAGGTCCCGTCTCCTCGCCCCTCCACGGAGGACTCGGAGGTACCTATGCAACTCGGGGCCTCCATGTCCCCTCGACAACGTAGGGAGTTTCGCAGAATGAAGGGTCTCTGCTTCTACTGTGGGGACGACAAGCATCTTCTGAACACCTGTCCCAGGCGCAAGAATAAAAAGCCGGAAAACTTCTGCGCCTAAGTGATCATCGGGGAGGTCACTTGGGCGCACAGGTATTTCCCGTTAATGTGAAACGCAATAAAATTTTGCTTCCCTTTCAGGTCTCGTTTGCTGGCCGGTCTGCCACGGGCAGTGCTTTCGTGGATTCTGGCTCATCTGCTAATATCATGTCTGTGGAATTTGCTATGTCTCTAAAAATGCCTTTTATTGATTTACCTTATCCTATCCCTGTAGTAGGTATCGACTCAACTCCCCTTGCTAATGGTTATTTTACTCAGCATACTCCTGTTCTTGAACTCCTGGTTGGCTCCATGCATTTGGAGCAGTGCTCTGTACTGGTGATGCAGGGATTATCGTCTGATCTGGTATTAGGTCTTCCCTGGTTGCAGTTGCATAATCCCACGTTTGATTGGAATACTGGGGATCTCACCAAATGGGGTAATGAATGTCTTATGTCATATCTTTCTGTTAACTCTATTTCTCCCCGGGAGGAGGTAAACACGCTTCCTGAGTTTGTTCAGGACTTCGCCGATGTGTTTTCTAAGGAGGCCTCCGAGGTGTTGCCCCCCCCATAGAGATTACGATTGCGCCATCGATTTGGTGCCTGGTGCCAAGCTTCCTAAGGGTAGGATATTTAATCTTTCATGTCCTGAACGTGAAGCTATGAGGGTGTATATCCAAGAATGCCTGGCCAAGGGTTTCATTCGCCCCTCGACTTCTCCTGTAGGTGCTGGCTTCTTCTTTGTGGGGAAGAAGGATGGTGGTCTTAGGCCGTGCATTGATTATCGTAACCTGAATAAGGTCACCGTAAGGAACCAGTACCCACTTCCTTTGATTCCGGATCTTTTTAATCAGGTTCAGGGAGCCCAATGGTTTTCTAAGTTCGATCTACGGGGGGCATATAACCTTATCCGCATCAAAGAGGGGGATGAGTGGAAAACTGCGTTCAACACACCCGAGGGTCATTTCGAATACCTGGTCATGCCCTTTGGGTTGTGTAATGCCCCTGCTGTCTTCCAGAATTTTATTAATGAAATCCTGAGAGATTACCTGGGTAATTTACTTGTTGTGTACCTTGATGACATACTGGTGTTTTCCAAGGACTGGTCCTCCCACGTGGAGCATGTCAGGAAGGTGCTCCAGGTCCTTCGGGAGAATAATCTGTTTGCTAAGACTGAAAAATGTGTCTTTGGGGTACAGGAGATACCATTTTTAGGGCAAATCCTCACTCCTCATGAATTCCGCATGGACCCTGCCAAGGTTCAGGCTGTGGCGGAATGGGTCCAACCTGCTTCCCTTAAGGCGTTACAGTGTTTTTTAGGGTTCGCCAACTATTACAGGAGATTTATTGCCAACTTCTCGGTCGTCGCTAAGCCTCTTACGGACCTTACTCGCAAGGGTGCTGATGTCCTCCATTGGCCCCCTGAGGCCGTCCAGGCCTTTGAGACCCTCAAGAAGTGCTTTATCTCGGCCCCCGTGCTGATTCAGCCCAACCAAGAGGAGCCATTTATTGTGGAGGTTGACGCATCCGAGGTGGGAGTGGGGGCCGTCTTGTCCCAGGGTACCAGCTCCCTCACCCATCTCCGCCCCTGTGCTTACTTCTCTAGGAAGTTTTCGCCCACGGAGAGTAACTATGATATTGGCAACCGCGAACTTCTAGCCATTAAATGGGCTTTTGAAGAGTGGCGGCACTTCCTGGAGGGGGCCAGACACCAGGTAACGGTCCTTACGGATCACAAGAATCTGGTTTTCCTAGAATCGGCCCGGAGACTTAATCCTAGACAAGCTCGGTGGGCACTATTCTTTACCAGATTTAATTTCTTGGTTACCTATAGGGCTGGGTCCAAGAATATTAAGGCTGATGCCCTGCCACGTAGTTTCATGGCCAATCCTCCTTCCGAGAAAAATCCTGCTTGTATTTTACCCCCTGGTATAATCATTTCTGCCACGGATTCTGATTTAGGGTCTGATATCGCGGCTGATCAGGGTGCAGCTCCCGGGAACGTCCCTGGGGACAAACTGTTTGTTCCCCTGCAATACCGGCTAAGGGTACTCAGGGAAAACCATGACTCCGCTCTATCTGGTCATCCTGGCATCTTGGGCACCAAACACCTCATTACCAGAAACTATTGGTGGCCTGGGTTGCCTAAAGACGTTAGGGCTTACGTCGATGCTTGTGAGGTTTGCGCTAGGTCCAAAACCCCTAGGTCCCGACCTGCGGGCCTACTACATTCCTTGCCCATTCCCCAGAGACCTTGGACCCATATCTCCATGGATTTTATCACCGATTTGCCTCCATCTCAGGGCAAGTCGGTGGTGTGGGTGGTAGTAGACCGCTTCAGCAAGATGTGCCACTTTGTGCCCCTTAAGAAGCTACCGAACGCCAAGACGTTAGCTTCTTTGTTTGTGAAACACATCCTGCGTCTCCATGGGGCCCCAGTCAATATCGTTTCTGACAGAGGGGTACAATTTGTTTCCTTATTTTGGAGAGCCTTTTGTAAAAAGTTGGAGATTGATCTGTCCTTCTCCTCCGCCTTCCATCCCGAAACTAATGGCCAAACGGAGAGGACTAACCAGTCCCTGGAACAATATTTAAGGTGTTTCATCTCTGACTGTCAATTCGATTGGGTCTCATTCCTTCCCCTTGCTGAATTTTCCCTGAATAACCGGGTCAGTAACTCGTCAGGGGTTTCCCCGTTTTTCTGTAATTTCGGGTTTAACCCAAGGTTCTCCTCCGTTTTCCCTGGTTGTTCCAATAATCCTGAGGTAGAGGATGTTCATCGGGAACTGTGCACTGTCTGGGCCCAGGTTCAGAAGAACCTAGAGGCGTCCCAGAGCGCACAAAAGATTCAGGCGGATAGTAGACGTTCTGCTAACCCCCGGTTTGTCGTCGGGGATTTGGTCTGGTTGTCGTCCAGGAACTTGCGACTTAAGGTCCCGTCCAGGAAGTTTGCTCCCCGATTTATTGGGCCTTATAAGATCATTGAAGTCCTCAACCCTGTATCCTTCCGTCTGGAGCTGCCCCCATCCTTTCGCATACATGACGTCTTCCATGCCTCCCTCCTTAAACGCTGCTCCCCGTCCTGGTCCCCCTCGAGGAAACCTCCTGTTCCCGTTCTCACCCCTGAGGGGGTGGAATTCGAGGTGGCCAAGATTATGGACAGTAGGATGGTCCAGGGCTCCCTCCAGTACCTGGTCCATTGGAGAGGGTACGGGCCGGAGGAGAGGACTTGGGTACCTGCCCGTGATGTTCACGCTGGGGTATTGATCAGGAGGTTCCACCTTCTCTTCCCTACTAAACCGGGTCCTCTTAGTAAGGGTCCGGTGGCCCCTCATAAAAGGGGGAGTACTGTTAGGGATCTGCCAGGTACTACGTCTAGGTATACTCCTGGGATTAATCAATCCACACCTGAGGCCAGACCTGTTCGACTGACACCCTCTCCCACCAACCAGGGTGGCAGGCTCAGGAGTGGGAGAGCCTATCGCGGCCTGGTCAGTCGGAGTTAGCTCCGCCCCCTGTCCTTTATTACCTGCTGTGTTCTCATCCTCAGTGCTTGTAATTCTTTTGGATTCCTGGCCCCACTGCTGCTTGCTCCAGCCTGCTTCTGCCGTGCTTCTGCCTTGCTGCTGTTCTGCTTAACCTGCTTTGCTTTGCCTCCGGCTTGCTTCCTCCTCCGTGCTCACTTGGGTATACTCCACCTTATCCTGGTCCTGACTACTCATTCACCGCTCCGTTTCCTCGCGGCGTTCCGTGGGCTACTGCCCCTTCCCTTGCGTGTTCCCTGTTTGTTTTCCCGTGCACTTAGACAGCGTAGGGACCGCCGCCCAGTTGTACCCCGTCGCCTAGGGCGGGTCGTTGCAAGTAGGCAGGGACAGGGCGGTGGGTAGATTAGGGCTCACTTTCCCTTCACCTCCTTCCTGCCATTACAATGCCTGCTGTATTTCACCACGCCTGGTGTCTGCCTGCTGCCAAGGCCTCATCCGAGCCTGCCATCGCTACTGTCTGTATTGCCACAGGTACCCTTTTTTTAACTATTGACTTTGCCTTGGTATCCTGTTTGGCCAGCTGCTATTCTGCTACGGCGGTATGGTCCAGTGGGTCCACACACCCATCCTGACAGCTATCCTGTGGATAGGTGATAAATGTCCATTGTGGCACAACCCCTTTAATCATAGTGTTTCCTCATTATTTTGTAGATCACTGATTGCTGTCAGTGAAATGGACCAAGCAAAAGCTTAAAATCACACACTTACGTTTTGTATGTTCGGTCTGGTACATTAATCGATTGTTTCTTTATTTACTTACTATATATTTACAAGCTAGAATATCTATTTATTTACTATTTATATCTATTTAGTAATCTCTCTATATATAGAATGTCTATGTGATATCTGTCTTTTTTATTACTTTATTTAATCTATCTATCTATCTATCTATCTATCTATCTATCTATCTATCTATCTATCTATCTATCTATCTATCGATCTCTATCTAGATTTAGCAGTAATGCATATTTATTTATATTTAGCGGCTTAGGTTACATTAGTGTTCGCAGTGTGCTGTCGCCATTTTCTTGTGTGCTGTATACATTTGCAGTCACAGGCGTTCTTGGACCTGTATACACGTTTTGTTTCATTTTGTTGGAATGTGCTGTTCAAACTTTGGTATTTATGTGATTCATATATGTGGGGTTAGTGACTGCCTCCATTTTTTGAACTTGCACTCCTCCCATTTTGCCCTGGGTGATTTTAATTAGTTTAATTCTGGTTCCTACCATCCCCGGATATATGTAAGTTTAGTCCCAGTTCTGGGTGTATGAGCAGTGTTTGGGACCCACCTTATAGGGGAAGCCTTGTTGTGGCAGGTGGGCTTACACAATTTGATTAAAATGTGCACTAAGAACCGCACTATTGTAACTAGATTTAGCAGTAATGCATATTTATTTATATTTAGTGGTTTAGGTGGCATTAATGTTCACAGTGTGCTGCGCCATTTTCTTGTGTGCTATCCATCTATCATCTATCTATCTATCTATCTATCTATCTATCTATCTATCTATCTATCTATCTATCTATCTATCTATCTATCTATCATGAATGAGTTTCTATTGAAGAAAACTAGATACATAATAGGAGACAGTAGGTTAAAGTTATGTTATGGGAATATCTTTCACACATTGTCATGTTACTGGAAGTGAATTGACATGGAATAAGTTGAAGCAGTAAAGTGACACAACACATGTAGAATTTATATCTGTTGATAAGTGTCCTCCGCTTCTCCCCAGTCAGCTGTTATAGTCAGACATTGACACATTGTTCCCTACAGGCAGCGCACTGACAATGACTGGTATGTTAGCCATGTACAGGGAACTTTCAGAACTACACAGTAGTCTTTCCATAGACTGTACAGTGAATACATAGCTAAACTAAACTTGTGGACATCACACCCATGGAATGTGAGTTTTCTTCCAAGTATTAATGCCAATGGAATGATACGGTTCATATACATGATTACACCTACTACATCATTGACATTTTCAGGAATTGTATTAGGGTGTGTCCTCAGAAAATTTCATTATTGTGTATTTTTTTTTGTAAGGGTGAATGACTAATTCAACTCTGCTAAATCTGTAAGACTCATGGAGACAGGCGAAGTAGGATGATGAGTGTAGTTTCCAATGGGCAACAGCAAAAAATGTAGTTTATATTTTTCAATTGACCTATTATTGTGACACCCCTATGTCAATGGAAGCTATTTCCTTCTTTAGTTACTAGTCATAAGTGTATATGCTCATAGTTCAGAATTGATCATATGTCTTAAAAGGCGTTTCCAATAGGTATGAGGATATGATCACACTATCAGGATTTGCCCTAGGCAAATCCATTGTGGATTTTGAAGATAATCTGAGGCAAAATCTGCGGGTGAAACTCTGATTTCTGCTGCGGATTCACATGCTGATCAGCTCCACTGTAATTAAATTAAATAGATTTTTTCCAGAGCATGTGAATGGGGTATAAAATATTCCATTCACATGCATTGCCGAAGGAATGCTAGCGGATTCAGTGCCTAATTCTCATAGAATCCCCTAAATCTAAAGACACTCAAATGAATGGGTGACCATGTAATACATGTTCATGTGGAGTCTTCTAGAGCAGGAGGGATTCTTTGAAGCAGCTGTCTGCAGCGGACTACCCCTTTAATTTAATTGGTGTTTTATTGTAGATGTGACCAGAACTGAAGGGGTTTGGGTACATTAATTACCTACTTGAACCAGGCATAAAAGTGTGGCCAGGCTCATGGATTTCCCCCAATGTAATCTTCTGACATTACTGAATGACAGTGGAACCCCAAGAAGGGGAAGAACCCCCCCCCCCCACACCCCCTGACTCAATGATTTTGGTATTCAACAATTGTAGCCTCATATTTTATATCTTTTACATTTTTATTTGTGATGAGTAATACAGAGCATAGGCAACATTTGAACATAACCTTATTGTCCTCTCATCACAAGCACAAAATACTAAAACGATAAATAACCTCAACATAAAGGAACAAGGGATCTTGGCAGGTGTTTCCATATGTGCTACTTGTGACCTAAAAGAAACAAGAAACAAAGTGTAAGAGTGTGGTTCCAATAGTTCTGTATCTAGAGGAAGACTTTTTAAACTGAGTTATGGCATTCAAAAACCTATTGATCTCATAAACAATTACTAGCCAACCCTGTTCTCAGGATTGCAGGGATCTCATCGGTCAAAACTCCACCCCCCCTCCCCACACCCCATGATCAGACTTTAAAGGAATATTCAGTGGATGCCAAATAGTGCCTGAAATAGGGTGACTTTTTAGTTTTGACCCAATTCCATCAGTCTCTTTCTGCATTAATACATTTACTATATGACACCAGAATACACAGAGAAGTGGATCCTCTAAGTCACAATCGGTTTGGCACTAACTAAACTGGGGTGCAGATTTTTTCGGTCTGTTTCTAGGTGACGTCCCCAGAATAGTGACCGATTGGTGGCAGGTGCAATGTAGCAGAGAACTTGTAGCTGAGTCAGGAAAGTAGCCAATAGGACGAGACAGAACTAAAGTCAGGAGTTAAGCTAGTAGTCGATACCAGGCGTAGAACTACAGGAATCGGGTGACAAAACCAAAGGACAAGACAGGAGCATAATCCAGGAACAAGGCCGAGGTCGGGTGAGGCGAAAAACAAGTAAAACCACCTGCCTAATATTGTGTCGATAACCCTTATGCCACCAAAACAGCTCTCACCTGTCAAGGCATGGATTCCACTAGACCTCTGAAGGTGGCCTATGGTATGTGTCACCAGGACATTAGCAGCAGATCCTTTAAAGGGAATGTGTCGCTAGAAATTATATATATATATTTTTTTCAGTTAAACAATTAGTATTTGAGTGATTACACATTGTTTTAATTTTTTTAATTTTTTCACAAGTCAAGAAATATTATAAATTAGATTCTAATTTATAACATTTCCTTGTGCTGGGCACTAGAGGGAGCAGTTCCCAAAATTGCAGCATGGTCAATGTGGTAAAGCAACATCATTGATTTATGCTGCAAATTTGGGGTGGACACACTCTCCTCTAGTGTCCTCACACAATCCCCCCTCCCTTCTTCTGGCTAGTGCCAGGAGAAGGAAGGGTTTGAATCTTCAAACCTCCTACACTGTGTGCCGCCATTTTCTGAGCGACTGCACATTGTAGGAGGATTAGGTACACAGCTCAGCAGACAGTATCACACGAACATAATACACACATCACATACACGAACATAAATTACCTGCCACCTCCGCTGGTCTACGCTCCTATTCCTTGTGCCTGAACATATGGCCGGAAGCCACGCCGGATTTCGCTCTGCGAATGAGCTTCGTTTTGGTCTGTGTGGGAGCGGCGCATGTGCCGTTCCCACACAGACGGCGTACGCTTCTGAGAATGGAACAGCTCCCGTACGCATTCTCTATGGGGTTGTATGTGCCATATTCCATCTCTGTATGTGTCGTTAATCGACACATACAGAGGTGAAAAAAAAAATGGCAGCCCTATAGAGAAGTAAAAGTTTGAACACAGTAAAAATTAGAATGTGACAACACTAATATATAAAATTTTTGTTTATATTTTATTAAAAGCAATATAATAATAAAAAAAAAAAAATCATGACACCTTCCCTTTAAGTCCTGTAAATTCTGAGGTGGGGCCTCCATGGAGCACAACCCAGAAGATGCTCGATAGACTTGAGTTTAGGAGAACTTGGAGACCAAGTAAACACGTTGAACTCTTTGTCATGTTCCTTAAGTCATTCCTGAACAATTTTTGCAGTGTGGCAGGGCGCATTATCCTGCTGAAAGAGGGCATTGTCATTAGGGAATACCGTTTAAGGGGTGAACTGGGTTTGCAGTAATGTTTAGGTAGGTGGCACATGCCAAAGTAACACAGACATGAATGCCAGATCCCAGGGTTTGCAAGCAGAACATTACCCAAGTCATCACACTGCCTCCTCCAGCTTGTCGTCCTCCCATAGTACATCCAAAGGAAAACGTTAATCCTCGGGCAAGGCCACCTTCTTCCATTGTTCCATTGTTCAGTTCTGATGCTCACTTACTGATTGTAGGCGCAATGCCCTGTGTGATCTGACACCTTTCTATCATAGCCAACAGTAACTTTTTCAGCAATTTGTTCTACAGTAGCTCTTCTGTGGGACCATACAAGATGATCTAGTGTTTGATCCCCACGCGTGTCAATGAGCCTTGGGCGCCTATGACCCTGTCGCTGGTTCACCTGTTGTCCTCCCTTGGACCACTTTTGTTAGGTACTTACCACTATATACAGGGAACACCCCACAAGACCTGCCGTTTTGCGGATGTTCTGACCCAGTCATCTAGCTATTACAATTTGGCACTTGTCAAAGTCACTCAGATCCTTACACTTGCCCATTTTTCCTGCTTCCGACTTAAATAATTGACTGTTCGCTTGCTCTCTTATATATCCCACCCCTTGACAGGCACCATTGTAACTAGAAAATCAATGTTATTCACTTCACCTGTCAGTGGTCTTAGGCCCCATGCACACGAACGTGCTTTTGCGGCCGCAATTCCCCCGAAAATCCACGGGAAAATTCCGGCCCCATTCATTTCTATGGGCCCATGCACACGACCGTGGTTTCCACGGTCCGTGCATGGTCCAGGAGCCTGGACCGCAGAATGAACGGGCGTGTCTTATTACAGGCTCATAGGAAATAATGGATGCGGCCATGTACACGACCTGAGATTTGCGGCCGGCTTGCGGGTGTCACTCTGCAGCAGGCCGACCCGAAAATCACGGCCATGGACATGGCTATGGTCGTGTGCATGAGGCCTTAATGTTATGGCTAATCGTTGTATAAATGTCTGGTTACCAACAGCATATCAGTCCCCCACCCTTTACATAATTTCATAATTTCTTTGTACATTAAAGTCTGTTTGCAAGCAAGTGAGGTGAAGTAGAAAGTTTTGGGGAGGAGAAAGAGTTGCAGCATCAAATAATTAAAAAAACAACAACAACAAAAAAACAGGCAAAGTAAAAATACGCAGAGGTAAAGCTATGGGGTGGTGCAGTGGCAGCAGTCACACTTGGGTTCTGGTACCTGAGAGAGCCCAAAGGACCCTCTGCCACATAAGACACCAGTATTATAAATGACACATGACAGGTAGGGGCCCCGCTACAGCGTTTTAAGAGAGTTTACTTTATGGCAGCTATTCACTTGGATAGGTGTCTGTTGCCAGCAGAGCTTCACCTTTTGATCACAGGGTAAGGCTATGTTTCCACCTCCATGTTTACATGTGAAGACCATATACTTCTATTCAAAACAGGGAGTGGATCCCATCCAAGGAAAGCAGGAAAGCTTTTTATTGGGAAGGATTTCCCGTCTTTCCTCTGACGGGATCTACTCCTGTTTTTCTCAACAACTTTAAATTTCTCACGCAGATCAAATACTACCATACACAAAGCAGCGATGAGACAAGGGGCAATCACTTCCATAGTGCTGAAGAGAGTCCAATGAATCACTGACCTTCTACCAATCAACACTTTCTTTCATCAAAAAGTGGAGCACTGACTGTTTTAAATTAGGGGAAGAAGTATTAGTGTGGTGCCCTCACCTAGCAGCTCCCTCACCCAAACATGTTTGAATTTACACTTTTTGCTCAGGTAGACTACACCCTAGTCATTTTCTAGTTCTATATCTCGAAAGTAAAAAAAAAATCCTAAATTGTTGTATTTCAAAGATGTCATAAAATGTAATAATATCATATTATATATAAATGGATAAAAACCACTGGGATAAATAAATTGACACCACATTGAATATACCTTCTTAACTCTGCACTGCACCAGACGATTCAAATTTCTTTTTCCTGCCCTCCATTCCACTGAGAGCATCAACGTTCTTCCTCCAGTCTCCAACTTCACGTATTTCCTAAATAACAGACCAAGTAGACATTGTAATGTATTGCTCCTGAATATATATATATATAAAGTACTCTGGGCAAAACAGATAGGCTTTGTTATAAATAGTGCCTAAGGGGGCGTGGGCGTGGCATGACACAAAGATTCTTTATTTGTTATTAGAATTCCTGTGTCATGCTCCGCCCCCTCAGGCCCTGCACTATGTATAACACAGTTTGAGTTCCTTAATGTTGGATTCAGCTGGCCTGTGCAGCGACAGCAGCGGTTGAGAAGCACCTCATTCCCTGTACAAACTTCTGATAAACTTATTTGCTTCAGCTCATGAGAGATTGATTGTTTCTAGTTTTACCTGATGTGTAATGAATAGTATAGGGCATTGCCACCATATTCTGCTCTGTAAAGCTGTAATTTGTGATGTGTAGAAAGATACTGATACGAGATGGTACCAATGGTGTTTGCCATCAGGAGAGAATATTTGACCCTCAGAATCAGGAGGGCACATAGACAGCAGAAGCCCTATGTGAAAAAGGAGTCGGTGATGACCGCACAGAGCCATAATGAGGGGGGGGGGCACATGCGGCCCAAAATGACAAGTTAGTGGGCCTAGATAGATAAAGAGCAAGGGCCTAGGTAAGGAGGAAAATAACACTGGCCTCATGGCCAGCAGCATCAGGAGCTCTGGAGGAGGGGGGATTGTTGTGGGAACAACAGAGGACAGAACTGCTGGAAGTTGGGTGAGGAGTTATTGGATCACAACACTCCATGAGTAATGGTGAGCTGCGTGTAAGTCATGGTGGATGTGCTCATTAATGGAAGCAATTTTGGTTGTAATTTGAAGACAACACTGTCTTCTCTGAGATCAGATTTAGTGATGCCAATGAAGTGGTCACAGCACTACTATATGCCATTGCAACTTCCACAGTGGTGCCACCTTGCGAATATTCTGCATTGCAAAATCTGTACAGTTTAAGCCAAATAGTAGTTTCAGCCCACTAGTAATTATCATCTATTATTATAAATGCTATTACTTTAGTTCAAACCACATAGAATTACCCATCCAGACACATAGCAGCGACCATAAACTAATCGCATATTCACATTGCAGTACACACAAAGTAGTTACACCTACAGCAGGACCCATAGATATACAGCAGACAAAAGATTCAAATTCATTTTTTTTTTCGCCGATTTTCCAAGCAGATTTTAGGGAGATTTCCTGTCTGCTTCCTCCAGTTCATGACACCGTCATTAACTGGACCACCCCATCATCTGTATAAATAAATGCCCCCCTTACTGGATGCTGTAATTTCTAGTGGAGCCAGTATTTCTTTATAGACATGATATTCGCATTGATCTACTCTGTCCATTGTTTTATGGTATAAATCACCTGTGTGCACTCTTTCTGATGATGCATAAACTGCGGAACCTTTTTAGAAAAATCAGACTTACTTTATCTGCATCATCTTTTTTAACTTGTTTCACTTGCTTGAGATTAGCTCTTAGGTCCATAGCGGCTTTGTGCTTAGTACCCAGGAGTGCCCGCATCATGGCATCAGCTAATAGGCGCACTCTTCTCAGCGTCGGGCGTTTGAACTTTCCACGCAGGTCAAAAATCTTTTGATTCAAATCCTCAATCTATAAAGTCAAAGATTAGTAACACTAAAGAAGGATAGGGCTGGTTATACACTAAAATAAGAAAACAAAATATCATCAAGTGCATTAAAAAGTATCCAGTATAATTTATTTTCAAATGAATGGCCAACCATGTATTACAAAGACATGCCAGGTCCGCCAGAGGGGAGAGGGGTTGACCTAGAAAAATAAACCCTTTAGGGCTGACTCTCTTTTAGGGTAAGTGCACACAAGGCGTAACTACACACAGTGTTATCCATCCTGGAAGCCGCAGGGAATTCCACTCGAAAAACGGCACCAAATTCTGGTGCAGTTTTTTGGGCCGAATCTCCGTTGCAGAAATACTGATTAAAAAAAAGTTCATTCTTATCCCGTTCTCATAGTGACTCGTTCCTCTGCTCTGAGTCGAGCCCGGCCTTCAGGGATGGTGGTGCAGTCCATCTGACCGATGCACCCTGTGATTGGCTGCAGCAGTCACATGGGATGAAACGTCATCCCAGGAGGCCAGGCTGTGCTCGGAACAAAGGATTGCGTCGCTATGACAACGCCAAGTGGTAAGTATGAACTTTTTTAAACAAAGATTTTTTTTTCTGAATTCCGATTTTTGCGATGGAATCGCAGTTTTCCGCTGCAAAAATCTCAACATTTACCTATTTGTTGCAGGTTTTACCTCCCTATTGAATTCAACATGGAAAACCCACAACAGAGGAGCAGCGAATCCGCAGCATAAATTGATCTTCTGTGGATTTTTTCTGCAGCGTGTGGATGAGATTTTCTCAAATCTCATCCACTTTGCTGCTACTGTAAGGGCCACAAACGCCCGAAAAACGGGAAAAAAATCGGAAGCAGAACGCCTCCAAACATCTGCCCATTGATTTCAATGTAAAATGGCGTTCTGTTCCGACGGAGCGAAAAAGAAGTGCAGGACACTTCTTGGGACTTTTTGGAGCCGTTTTCCATAGACTCTATTGATAAAAGCTCCAAAAACGGCCGTAAAAAAAGCTGCGAAAAATGCAGCGAAAATCGCGAGTGCCACAAAAAACTTCTGAAAATCGGGAGCTGTTTTCCCTTGAAAACAGCTCCGTATTTTGAGACGTTTTTGACTCTGCGTGTGAACATACCCTAATATGCTGCTTGTTTCATTGCAGAAATTCCAGTGTTTTCACTGTGTCTCTCTACCTATAAAGGGTTTTACAGGATTAGAAAAGCATGGCTGCTCCTTTCCAATATCAAAGTCACATCTGTCCATGGGTTGTATCTGGTATCGCAGCTCAGTTCTGTTGCAGTGAATGGAGCTGGGCTGTAATACCAAACACAACCTGTAGACAGGTGTGGTGTTGTTTTTGGAAAAAGGCAGACACGTTTTTGTAATCCTGGACAACCCATTTTCGTAAATATTCGGGAATTGCTATTCATGCAACTCTTCCATATACCAGCGGAAGTGGGAAAATAAACTTTCAAATGTTTCTTGAATATTGTTACAATAATGATCAATTTAAAAAAACAACAACAACATCATAATAATATTTTTTTATTTTTAGAAAACGATGAAAAATCTACTGTAAATTACCTCAAGTAATTGGGAAACATGGACACTATTAAACCTTCCAAACTCCTTATATCCTAATCGGTCTGGAGTAGGGGGCGCAATTGACTGTTTACCATTCAGCACTCTAGGAGAGCTGGATATTAACCCTCTGCAGAAGCCATAATGGTGGCCATATTGGTTATTAAAGCAGATCGGTCTACATACTATGCTGTCCTGTTTAAGGGGAACATATTATGTCTTCAGTCACTCTACTACTTATTTTACTAGACTCATAAACAATAAATAGGATTGCTGGCGACTCGACAGATGAGGACGACTCAAGAATTTCTATTTACTGGCGATTTATAAGGAGCATCTTTCCGGTAGAGCAGCGCAGTAGTAAAGGGTTATCTGTGCTGCTCAGGGAGGCTGCTATTTATATCTAATAAAACACAAGTCATAGTCTCACTCCGAGGAGGCTTCAGGGTGTGGTTTCTGAATGCTGAGAAAGACAAGTGGGGTAATGTGAAGAAGATAAGAGCGGCACTTCCTTCTTCCTAAAAGGGGAAATCCAGCAAAACTGACTTTCTGGTGTCACATAGATATGGCAGAAAATGATACGAAAGCAAGTCTGCCCAGTGCTACTCATCCTGAAAGAAGATGGGGTGTGCGCCAAAATGCCCAGCAACCAATTTCTTAATTTGCAGATTGAAATTGGCATGGGGGGGGGGGGGGAGGTGGAGTTTGGTAGTAGGTTCCCCTCTCATAGACGCTGCATACCCTGCCTCTATCTTAGGTACATCACGAATAGAGAAACATTGAGGGTGAATGCAAGCTACAATAATGCCACAATTTTACAGCAACTTGTGGGAAAGCAAATGTTGTCATGGAGCCCTAAACAAAATGTTGTCCCAGCAAAACAACCCCATTAATATGCTGATCTATTCAGGACCGGCTTCTGAAAATAATGGTGAATTTAGAAATCCCCCAAAAAATCTGATTTAATATGAATCCTGATAGGACATCTTTAGAAATGTAAAAACACCATGATTTGTCTGCCCACATTAAATAGGTTTTCCAGTCCCTAAAAATTGATGGCCTATCCTCAGTATAGGCCATCAATATCTGATCGGTCGTGGTCTGACTGCTGAGACCCTGCCGATCAGCTATTTTGAAGTGGGCGCAGTGCTCGTAAGAGCGCTGCAACCCCTTCAAAACAGCTGATCGGCGGGGGTCTCAGCAGTCAGACCCTGTCCGATCAGATATTGATGGCCTATCCTGAGGGTAGGCCATCAATTAGGCCATCCATTTTTAGGGACTGGAAAACCCCTTTAAATGTATACACTGGTACAACCAGGGTTACCAACTTGATTTTATATTTTTCTGGACAATTTATCCTAAAATCTCGGACAGCCAATATTTTTTACGGACAAATTGGAAAACCATAAAAAAAATCATTATATTTCACTATAATATCACTATATTTAGCTATTTGTCCATTCAATAATATATTTTGGACAGAATTTTAATATTTCTGTTCTTATCTGGTTGCAAACAGGTTCTATTCTATTAGATTATTTTATTACAGTGAACTGCATGTTATGAGAACCTCCTAATAGACTGAGCATGAGGGCCCTCTAGTGGTTCATTCTGGCACCTACAAATCATCATCATTCTAAGGAGAACACTGCGACCTGATGAGGTCTGGCCACATATAGCTCATATAAAGGAGTACAGTTGAGCTCAGTTCGTATTTATTCGACAGATCCATTTTTATTTTTTTTAAAGAAGAAGTGAAGGATTTTTGGTTTTTATTTTTTTTCTCTTTAGACCGATTATCTAAACGTGTACAGTTATCTAAACGTGTACTGTGCAGACATATGCAAAACAATTTTGTGGTTCTGAAAGCGTAGTAGCCTGCACTATTCAGTACCCTCATTAAACAGATTCAAACGAATTCAGAAAGTATACCCAGGGACGATTTTAAGGGGTGGCAAACAAGGCAATTGCCTAGGGCCCTCTGGGATGGGATCCCTGGAAGCAACCTGAGAGTGAGCAGGGGAAACATTAGCTCCACTGTCAGCTCCGGTAGCTGGGTATAGTAGAGCTTATTTGGTGGTATTATTTAGGTACTGTATGGAGGTATTATTTAGGTACTGTTTGGAGGTATTATTTAAGCATTTGTATGGGTAATAAATGGATGCATTGTGTGAGCATTGTGTGGAAGTATAAAAACTGTATATGTATCTGTGTGTATATATTGCAACTCAACTGCATGACTCAAATGTGATATAAAATGGCTTTAGTTTCATAAAGGGGAACAGGTACCTCAGTAATGTTTTTCTGGACTTTAGCGTCCTTGTCATATCTTTCCTCATCCACAACATCAATCTTTGCATGGAGTTCTCTGCACAGATCCTACAAGACAAAACAGAAGAAACTTTTATTATAAACATGGCCACCATACTAAGGACGATGTCTTTTGTTGTTAAGCCTTCAAGGACAGGCAGAAAGAAAGAAGAGAAGACTGTTATATGCGTTCACAATATTGTCAGAATAGCATGATTAAGGTTTGCACATGGACAATTGAGGCATCATGTCATATTGTGTGCCGGAGGAAACAGGCGGATCATGGTAAAAAAAAAGGGCAAGCAGAGGCAATAACATACTCCATAGAGGTAGGGTATACAAACGTTATGGGGACTATGGGGGTGGGGCCTGACAATGAACTGCTTCCCATGACACTGACATAGCGCTTACCTTCAGCCGTCACTAGGGGGAGCTAACTGCATACAGATTTAGACAGCTCCCACTGAATTCAGTAGTAGCTGTATAAATCCATGCAGTGAGCTCCTCCTAGTGGTGACTGAATGCCGCTAGAGTTATATCATTTATCAAGTATAACAATACGGAGCTGCTCTTTACAGAAATAAATTAAATAATTCAGCATAGAATTTTGGACTTAAAAATTATATAATGGATATTAACTTTAATAAATGCATAGGTTATTAGAAAACGCAATTCTCTAATATAGGGTTTAAGGCGTCTCCTGATCATGACCTATAAATGATCTATAATTGTCCAGTTCCAGAATTGTGTTGAGTACATCTGATACAATACGACCTCCGTATCTGTATGCTATGTTCTCACACTTTGCTTTGATACTTATACTTTTCCGTTAAAACTTGCACTGTACTTCTGTATCCTTTACCTGCAGCTCAGAAAGAGACAGTCCAGAAAGTTGTAGGGGCTCGCAGTGTTCAGACAAGAACCTCTCCTTCTTCTGGGCCCGCTCTTCTTCCTCATGTTCCATCTCATTCTTAGCAATCTGCAGCATCAGACTCTAAAACGAACAATAAGACATTTGAAAAAACAAAAAAAAAGTATCACCAACGCAGAGCAATTCTAATATGTGACTGAACACCAAATGTAAAATCTATTTTATCACCATTTGTTGCTGTTGCTGTTCCCTGTTATCAGCCATTTCAGGCCTGAGGGAGGCTGACTGCAGTGCCCTTTAATATGATTACTGAAGGAAGTAAAGTAAAATTCCTACCCCCGTGATCACTACTGTATCTTGCATATCTCCAGGTCTGAGAATCTCCAGATACATTCCCATACATAAGGCTATGTTCACATCTGCGTCAGGGCGACGTTCCGTCGGAGCTTTCCGTCGGAACGGAGCCCTGACTGACACAAACTGAAACCAAAGGTTTCCGTTTCCATCACCATTGATTTCAATGGTGACAGATCCGATGCCAATGGTTTCAGTTTGTCTCCGTTGTGCAATGGTTCCGTTGTCTTGATGGGATGAATACCGTAGTCGACTACGCTATTCATCTTGTCAAAACGACGGAACCCTTGCACAATGGAGACAAATTGAAACCATTGGCACTGACTATGCTATTCATCCCGTCAAAACGACAGAACCCTTGCACAACAGAGACAAACTGAAACCATTGGCACAGGATCCGTCACCATTGAAATCAATGGTGATGGAAACGGAAACCTTTGGTTTCAGTTTGTGTCAGTTAGGGCTCCGTTCCGACGGAAAGCTCTGGCGGAATGTCGGAATGGAGGCCTGACGCAGATGCAAACGAAGCCTTAGTGTGACTGATTTCACAGAGAGTCTCCCTCTCTCTCACCTCATAGTGGTCACCTTGTCGTGGCAGGTGGGCTCACACAATTTGATCAAAGTACATTGTTGTAAGTACATTTAGCAGTAATGCATATTTATTTATATTTAGTGGCTTAGGTGGCATTAGTGTTCGCAGAGTGCTGTCGCCATTTTCTTGTGTGCTGTATAAATTTGCAGTCAGACATGTGTTTGTTTCATTTTGTTGGAATGTGCTGTCAAATTTTTGTGTTGCTTATGTGATTCATATATGTGGGGTTATAATTTCTATAGGCCCAAACACACGGCCATGGTTTACACGGACCGTGTGGGGGCTGCAGCTGTTGCGGTCCGGCACCATTGAAATTAATGCACATCTATTGTGTAAACTATGAAAAAAAGGAAAAAAAAAATCGTATTCCCGGACCAAACCAGCACACTCTGAGTAGAAAGGATTTAGAAATATTTATTAACCATAAGTTAAATATCAAAAAATTGAAAGTTTTATTTATAAAAAAGTATTGTAGATATTCTTGAGTTCAACCAGACCTATATAAATCAACCCCATATAGGGTGTAATCTTCACCACCTATGAATAACAGTTCAAACAGGTGGATGATATGTGCAGCGAATGCAATAGCCGACAGCTACTTGCTAAGGAGATTCAATCGCGTCTTTCAGGACGAAACCGAAGGGGATATCGAGTCTTCACTCTCCAAGTAAGCAAAATGGTCTAATTCCAAGCTGTTCGGTCAGGATAATCTCAGCTGTATCTAGTTATTTGCTTACTGGCCCTTGTCAGGTTCTTTTGGTTTGATGACTGTATACCAGTGTCTAAACTAACTGCTGCATATCATGGATTAATTTTCCGTAGGTCTCTATGCATCTAGCAATATGACAATGCTGTATATGGGTGGGTTCTACTTACCTTTTGTGACAATCGGTCCGGTGACTATGCATTAGTGTATTGAGTTGACCTTGCACTATACTTGCCCTTCTATCATTCTTTCTAGTCTTGGAAGAAATATAAAATGTCTCTTCAACTCCATAACAATCTTGATGTAATATTAGGGTGCCCGTTGTGGTTGATGGCGACCTGCTCATTTGATTGGCTCGCTGTCACCTCCGGTGGACACCGAAGTGTACTTAGTTCTTTTGTTTTCTGTTAACACCTTAGATGTATATTGTTACTCTGCGTTTCAGGTGGGGACCCGGTCGGTGGCTCCCGTTGGTATGCGCCTCGGCTGGCTCCTTGGTGTTGGCTGCTTGTTGCCAATTTTGCCCCTCCTTCTTCCCCCCGCATTGATGGGGACTCGGTCTGGGACTGCATTTTTTGCATTGTCTCTGACTGGCTCCCTGTCACCGCAGGGGGCGGGTGGTCTTTGGTGCCCATAGCCCTCGCCGGTGTTCCAGCCTGGCACTTCCCCTGGGTAACTCTATTGACAGGCTCCCTACCTTGGGATGGCGAGAGCATATATAAACTTGTTTATTTGGCCGCTTACCCTAATTTAAATATATAAGTGATATTAGTTCTATTATCTCTTCCTTATTTCCCTTTTGAAAGCATCTATTCACAGCATTGACAGAGTCTTTCTCATGACTTGAGGGAATTATAATGGAGTTAATCACTATTACTATTTATTGACTTTGTGATGATAAGATTCTGTTTTGCATTACCTTCCAATATGGAGAAGTTCATTAATTTTTGGAATATTACTATATCCTTGACTGTAAAATACCCTGTATGTCAGGGGCTCTTTGCTCTCATTGTGAGTCCTAACTATTGAAATCTATATGTTAGGTCTATATGATATACTGTATATTAATATATGCTGGTCAATTCTGATTATTTTGATCACATTTTTTTTTAATATAAGGATACTCCGTATGGAGTAGTCCTGCGCCTTTAAAATGGACACTATGGCAGGTGTAGATACCTTGATGCCCGGACAGGATGAAACGCGTTAGCCAACTGTTTATGCACTGACACGTGTGTGAGTGACGTCACATGCCATGTACCCGCTTTGGAGCAAACTCCACGCTGCAGGATTATATCTCGGACTTGCAATATGTCCTATGCTGCAGGATGCGGGTTGATAAAACTGCGATTATCCTGACCGCACAGCTTGGATATACTGCGTTCCTGCTGCGGTCTAATTACCTGGTCAGCTGACCTCAGGTGTTTTTTTAACAAATATATTATTATATAATAGATCTTTATTTCTTATTGTGTTTAGATAAAATGTGGTTGGTATTTGACCAGGGAAATGGTATCTACAATACTTTTTTATAAATAACATTTTTAATTTTTTGATATTTAACTTATGGATATTTAAAGAATTCTAAATCCTTTCTACTCAGAGTGTGCTGGTTTGGTCCGGGAATACGATGTTTTGTTTTTTCCTTTTTTCATAGTTTACACAATAGATGTGCATTCATTTCAATGGTGCCGGACCGCAATTGCAGACCGTAAAATGACTTGTCCTGAGTTTTTGCGGTCCACAGTTGCAGCACCCGCACGGTCCGTGTAAATCCCGTGTAAATGGGCCTATTGAAATGACAACCCCACATATATGAATCATATAAACAAAACAAAAATGTGAACAGCACATTCCAACAAAATGAAACAAAACGTGTATACAGGTTGCAAGAACGCCTGTGACTGCAAATTTATACAGCACACAAGAAAATGGCGACAGCACACTGCGAATACTAATGCCACCTAAGCCACTAAATATAAATAAATATTCATTACTGCTAAATCTACCTACAATAGGGAAGTTCTCAGCGTACATTTTGATCAAATTGTGTCAGCCCACCTGCCACGACAAGGCGATCCCTATGTGGTGGGAACCTACTCTGCACATACACCCAGAACTGGGACTAAGCCTACGTATATATCTGGGGATGGTAGGAACCAGCATTAGGCCTCATTCCCACGACAGGGTTTCCCGGCCGGGTGCCGGCCGTTCATAAATCGGCCGGCACCCGGCTGCATTAGGAATAATAGACCCCTAATGGGGCTATTCACACGACCGATTTTTTGACGGCCTGGAAAACCGGCCGTCAAAAATTAGGACATGCTCTATCTTCGGCCGGGTACCCGGCCGCCCGTCTCCCCGGCCGCCCGGCTCCCATAGAAGTCTATGGGGCCGGGTAATACACGGCCATCACCGGGATGTGTCCCGAGTGATGGCCGGGTTTTCCGGCGCTTGCGCTCTATCTCCTCCTCCTCACAGCGCAGAGTGCATGTGAGGAGGAGGAGTTGATGCCATTCTGACGAATGGCTGTGCGCTGTACACTGTGTGGCAGGGCCGGGGTGTACAGCAGGTGGAAGGGAGCGCTGCGCTAGCTCCCTTCCCCTGCTTGTTTTAAAAGCGCCCTGGCCCGGCGACACCTTCGATGGCGTCGCTAGCAGCTGCTGCTGCTGCGGCTGCTACTACTGTAGCGACGCCACTATAGCAGAGCAGGGAGGTATCTCCCCGCTCTGCTATGTGCTAGCCACACTTTAGTCCTTGAAGGAGCGGAATCCCCGTGTTTTCGGGGATTCCGCTCCTGGACAGAGCGCTTGATGTCTCTGTCCATATCTGGGCAGTGACATCAGGGGAAATTCCTGAAGCGGAATCCCCGAACACATGGGGATTCCCCTTCAGGAGTTGCCGCTGATGTCACTGTCCAGATCTGCCCGGCCCGGCACGGATGCAAAACTTTATGCAAACCGGCCGGGCAGAATGGCCGATTTTACCGGCCGGCACTCGGGCTCGGGAGCGACCCGGTCGTGTGAATCCCGCCTTAAACTAATAAAAATCACCCAGGGCAGAATGGGAGGAGTGTAAGATCAAAAAATGGAGGCAGTCACTAACCCCACATATATGAATCACATAAACAACACAAAAATTTGAACAGCACATTCCAACAAAATGAAAGAAAACGTGTATACAGGTCCAAGAACGCCTGTGACTTAAATTTTATCAAATTTTTGGATATTTAACTTATGGTTAATAAATAATTCTAAATCTTTTCTACTCAGAGTTTTCTGGTGTGGTCCGGGAATACTATTTTTTGTTTTTTCCTTTTTTCATAGTTTACACAAAAGATGTGCATTCATTTCAATGGTGCCGGACCGCAATTGCGGACCGTAAAATTACTTGTCCTGAGTCTTTGCGGTCCACAGTTGCAGCCCCCACACGGTCTGTGTAAACTACTGTACAGTCGTCTGTATGGGCCAATAGAAATGAATGGGTCCGAAATTCATCCACGCTTTTGCGGATGAATTGCAGATGTATAAACACGATCGTGTGCATGAGTCTATCTATCTATCTATCTATCTATCTAACTATCTATCTATCTATCCTAATCTAATCTAATCTAATCTAATCTAATCTAATCTAATCTATCATGTATCTCTATAATAAAAGGGGAAGGATGTGATGTTTGAGGTGTTTTAGGCCCAGGTGGCAATGCAACTTCGTCATGGGAGAAATGCTATTGAGCTGCTATGCTGTGGCGTTGCTGTTGTTTGTTTATCCCTCCACAAGGTGGCACTTTTGTAGTGGAGAAATCGGCCACTGTCTAGCAATGGATGGGAGAAGATATGCTATGATACTCTGCATTGGAGAGAAGGTTGTCTATCTGACAATGAAGACGTTGTGTGCAAATTGCATTGGTTGAGATTGTTGTCTGTGTTAATCATGTAGGGCATGGTGCTTGTTCAAACATCTAAAATTACGGCGCCATGATGTATTTCCCAGACGCCATTTTTGGTCTGCTTTGTAACAGGGTCATAGCATATGTCCATGCATGTGGGCGTCATCACATGTGGAGGTGGTGGTGGGACCATAAAAGAGCGCTTAGTCTATCTGTCCATGTTCAGTGTGGGGAGGAAGTTGGTGTGACTTGAGCTCGGTGTACTATAGAGGTGTTGTTGCAAGGAGGGTGTAATGGCAGGAAGGAGGAAGGGAAAGTGAGCCCTAATCTACCCACCGCCCTGTCCCTGCCTACTTGCAACGACCCGCCCTAGGCGACGGGGTACAACTGGGCGGCGGTCCCTACGCTGTCTAAGTGCACGGGAGAACAAACAGGGAACACGCAAGGGAAGGGGCAGTAGCCCACGGAACGCCGAGGAAACGGAGCGGTGAATGAGTTGTCAGGACCAGGATGAAGTGGAGTATACCCAAGTGAGCACGGAGGAGGAAGCAAGCCGGAGGCAAAGCAAAGCGGGATAAGCAGAACAGCAGCAAGGCAGAAGCACGGCAGGAGCAGGCTGGAGCAAGCAGCAGTGGGGCCAGGAATCCAAAAGAATTACAAGCACTGAGGAGGAGAACACAGCAGGTAATAAAGGACAGGGGGCGGAGCTAACTAAGACTGACCAGGCCGCGATAGGCTCTCCCACTCCTGAGCCTGCCACCCTGGTTGGTGGGAGATGGTGTCAGTCGAACAGGTCTGGCCTCAGGTGTGGATTGATTAATCCCAGGAGTATACCTAGACGTAGTACCTGCCAGATCCCTAACAGTACTCCCCCTTTTATGAGGGGCCACCGGACCCTTACTAAGAGGACCCGGTTTAGTAGGGAAGAGAAGGTGGAACCTCCTGATCAATACCCCAGCGTGAACATCACGGGCAGGTACCCAAGTCCTCTCCTCCGGCCCGTACCCTCTCCAATGGACCAGGTACTGGAGGGAGCCCTGGACCATCCTACTGTCCATAATCTTGGCCACCTCGAATTCCACCCCCTCAGGGGTGAGAACGGGAACAGGAGGTTTCCTCGAGGGGGACCAGGACGGGGAGCAGCGTTTAAGGAGGGAGGCATGGAAGACGTCATGTATGCGAAAGGATGGGGGCAGCTCCAGACGGAAGGATACAGGGTTGAGGACTTCAATGATCTTATAAGGCCCAATAAATCGGGGAGCAAACTTCCTGGACGGGACCTTAAGGCGCAAGTTCCTGGACGACAACCAGACCAAATCCCCGACGACAAACCGGGGGTTAGCAGAACGTCTACTATCCGCCTGAATCTTTTGTGCGCTCTGGGACGCCTCTAGGTTCTTCTGCACCTGGGCCCAGACAGTGCACAGTTCCCGATGAACATCCTCTACCTCAGGATTATTGGAACAACCAGGGGAAACGGAGGAGAACCTTGGGTTAAACCCGAAATTACAGAAAAACGGGGAGACCCCTGACGAGTTACTGACCCGGTTATTCAGGGAAAATTCAGCAAGGGGAAGGAATGAGACCCAATCGAAATGACAGTCAGAGATGAAACACCTTAAATATTGTTCCAGGGACTGGTTAGTCCTCTCCGTTTGGCCATTAGTTTCGGGATGGAAGGCGGAGGAGAAGGACAGATCAATCTCCAACTTTTTACAAAAGGCTCTCCAAAATAAGGAAACAAATTGTACCCCTCTGTCAGAAACGATATTGACTGGGGCCCCATGGGGACGCAGGATGTGTTTCACAAACAAAGAAGCTAACGTCTTGGCGTTAGGTAGCTTCTTAAGGGGCACAAAGTGGCACATCTTGCTGAAGCGGTCTACTACCACCCACACCACCGACTTGCCCTGAGATGGAGGCAAATCGGTGATAAAATCCATGGAGATATGGGTCCAAGGTCTCTGGGGAATGGGCAAGGAACGTAGTAGGCCCGCAGGTCGGGACCTAGGGGTTTTGGACTTAGCGCAAACCTCACAAGCGGCGATGTAAGCCCTAACGTCTTTAGGCAACCCAGGCCACCAATAGTTTCTGGTAATGAGGTGTTTGGTGCCCAAGATGCCAGGATGACCAGATAGAGCGGAGTCATGGTTTTCCCTGAGTACCCTTAGCCGGTATTGCAGGGGAACAAACAGTTTGTCCCCAGGGACGTTCCCGGGAGCTGCACCCTGATCAGCCGCGATATCAGAAGCTAAATCAGAATCCGTGGCAGAAACGATTATACCAGGGGGTAAAATACAAGCAGGATCCTTCTCGGAAGGAGGATTGGCCATGAAACTACGTGACAGGGCATCAGCCTTAATATTCTTGGACCCAGCCCTATAGGTAACCAAGAAATTAAATCTGGTAAAGAATAGTGCCCACCGAGCTTGTCTAGGATTAAGCCTCCGGGCCGATTCTAGGAAAACCAGATTCTTGTGATCCGTAAGGACCGTTACCTGGTGTCTGGCCCCCTCCAGGAAGTGCCGCTACTCTTCAAAAGCCCATTTAATGGCTAGAAGTTCGCGGTTGCCAATATCATAGTTACTCTCCGTGGGCGAAAACTTCCTAGAGAAGTAAGCACAGGGGCGGAGATGGGTGAGGGAGCTGGTACCCTGGGACAAGACGGCCCCCACTCCCACCTCGGATGCGTCAACCTCCACAATAAATGGCTCCTCTTGGTTGGGCTGAATCAGCACGGGGGCCGAGATAAAGCACTTCTTGAGGGTCTCAAAGGCCTGGACGGCCTCAGGGGGCCAATGGAGGACATCAGCACCCTTGCGAGTAAGGTCCGTAAGAGGCTTAGCGACGACCGAGAAGTTGGCAATAAATCTCCTGTAATAGTTGGCGAACCCTAAAAAACACTGTAACGCCTTAAGGGAGGCAGGTTGGACCCATTCCGCCACAGCCTGAACCTTGGCAGGGTCCATGCGGAACTCATGAGGAGTGAGGATTTGCCCTAAAAATGGTATCTCCTGTACCCCAAAGACACATTTTTCAGTCTTAGCAAACAGATTATTCTCCCGAAGGACCTGGAGCACCTTCCTGACATGCTCCACGTGGGAGGACCAGTCCTTGGAAAACACCAGTATGTCATCAAGGTACACAACAAGAAAATTACCCAGGTAATCTCTCAGGATTTCATTAATAAAATTCTGGAAGACAGCAGGGGCATTACACAACCCAAAGGGCATGACCAGGTATTCGAAATGACCCTCGGGTGTGTTGAACGCAGTTTTCCACTCATCCCCCTCTTTGATGCGGATAAGGTTATATGCCCCCCGTAGATCGAACTTAGAAAACCATTGGGCTTCCTGAACCTGATTAAAAAGATCCGGAATCAAAGGAAGTGGGTACTGGTTCCTTACGGTGACCTTATTCAGGTTACGATAATCAATGCACGGCCTAAGACCACCATCCTTCTTCCCCACAAAGAAGAAGCCAGCACCTACAGGAGAAGTCGAGGGGCGAATGAAACCCTTGGCCAGGCATTCTTGGATATACACCCTCATAGCTTCACGTTCAGGACATGAAAGATTAAATATCCTACCCTTAGGAAGCTTGGCACCAGGCACCAAATCGATGGCGCAATCGTAATCTCTATGGGGGGGCAACACCTCGGAGGCCTCCTTAGAAAACACATCGGCGAAGTCCTGAACAAACTCAGGAAGCGTGTTTACCTCCTCCCGGGGAGAAATAGAGTTAACAGAAACACATGACATAAGACATTCACTACCCCATTTGGTGAGATCCCCAGTATTCCAATCAAACGTGGGATTATGCAACTGCAACCAGGGAAGACCTAATACCAGATCAGACGATAATCCCTGCATCACCAGTACAGAGCACTGCTCCAAATGCATGGAGCCAACCAGGAGTTCAAAAACAGGAGTATGCTGAGTAAAATAACCATTAGCAAGGGGAGTTGAGTCGATACCTACTACAGGGATAGGATAAGGTAAATCAATAAAAGGCATTTTTAGAGACATAGCAAATTCCACAGACATGATATTAGCAGATGAGCCAGAATCCACGAAGGCACTGCCAGTGGCAGACCGGCCAGCAAACGAGACCTGAAAGGGAAGCAAAATTTTATTGCGTTTCACATTAACGGGAAATACCTGTGCGCCCAAGTGACCTCCCCGATGATCACTTAGGCGCGGAAGTTTTCCGGCTTTTTATTCTTGCGCCTGGGACAGGTGTTCAGAAGATGCTTGTCGTCCCCACAGTAGAAGCAGAGACCATTCATTCTGCGAAACTCCCTACGTTGTCGAGGGGACATGGAGGCCCCGAGTTGCATAGGTACCTCCGAGTCCTCCGTGGAGGGGCGAGGAGACGGGACCTCGGGGGGGATCGCAGAAAAGTCAGAGGGGAGCACATTGAAGCGTTCAAGCTGACGTTCCCTGAGACGTCGGTCAAGTCGTACTGCTAGGGCCATAACCTGGTCAAGGGAGTCAGAAGAGGGGTAGCTAACCAGCAGATCCTTCAGGGCGTCAGATAATCCTAACCTAAACTGGCACCTTAGGGCCGGATCGTTCCACCGAGAAGCTACGCACCACTTTCTAAAATCAGAACAGTACTCCTCAACCGGTCTCCTACCCTGACGTAAGGTCACCAGCTGACTCTCGGCTAAAGCAGTCCTGTCAGTCTCGTCGTAAATGAGTTCGAGGGCAGAGAAAAAGCGATCAACAGAGGAAAGTTCAGGGGCGTCAGGAGCCAAGGAGAAGGCCCACTCTTGGGGCCCTTCCTGGAGTCGGGATATGATGATACCCACCCGCTGGTTCTCGGAACCTGAGGAGTGGGGTTTAAGGCGGAAATACAGTCTGCAACTCTCCCAGAAGGAGAGAAACGTCTTACGGTCCCCTGAGAACCGGTCAGGTAACTTGAGGTCAGGTTCTAGAGGTGAGGTGAGGGGAACTACTACGGCAGCGTCACCCTGGTTGACCCTCTGGGCCAGGGCCTGGACCTGTAGGGAGAGGCCCTGCATCTGCTGGGTCAGGGTCTCAAGGGGGTCCATGATAGCGTCAGCGTAGGGGAAATGGTAGACTAGGTAAGGGGCTTGTAATTATGTAATGGCAGGAAGGAGGAAGGGAAAGTGAGCCCTAATCTACCCACCGCCCTGTCCCTGCCTACTTGCAACGACCCGCCCTAGGCGACGGGGTACAACTGGGCGGCGGTCCCTACGCTGTCTAAGTGCACGGGAGAACAAACAGGGAACACGCAAGGGAAGGGGCAGTAGCCCACGGAACGCCGAGGAAACGGAGCGGTGAATGAGTTGTCAGGACCAGGATGAAGTGGAGTATACCCAAGTGAGCACGGAGGAGGAAGCAAGCCGGAGGCAAAGCAAAGCGGGATAAGCAGAACAGCAGCAAGGCAGAAGCACGGCAGGAGCAGGCTGGAGCAAGCAGCAGTGGGGCCAGGAATCCAAAAGAATTACAAGCACTGAGGAGGAGAACACAGCAGGTAATAAAGGACAGGGGGCGGAGCTAACTAAGACTGACCAGGCCGCGATAGGCTCTCCCACTCCTGAGCCTGCCACCCTGGTTGGTGGGAGATGGTGTCAGTCGAACAGGTCTGGCCTCAGGTGTGGATTGATTAATCCCAGGAGTATACCTAGACGTAGTACCTGCCAGATCCATTTCGAATACCTGGTCATGCCCTTTGGGTTGTGTAATGCCCCTGCTGTCTTCCAGAATTTTATTAATGAAATTCCTTCCCCTTGCTGAATTTTCCCTGAATAACCGGGTCAGTAACTCGTCAGGGGTCTCCCCGTTTTTATGTAATTTCGGGTTTAACCCAAGGTTCTCCTCCGTTTCCCCTGGTTGTTCCAATAATCCTGAGGTAGAGGATGTTCATCGGGAACTGTGCACTGTCTGGGCCCAGGTGCAGAAGAACCTAGAGGCGTCCCAGAGCGCACAAAAGATTCAGGCGGATAGTAGACGTTCTGCTAACCCCCGGTTTGTCGTCGGGGATTTGGTCTGGTTGTCGTCCAGGAACTTGCGCCTTAAGGTCCCGTTCAGGAAGTTTGCTCCCCGATTTATTGGGCCTTATAAGATCATTGAAGTCCTCAACCCTGTATCCTTCCGTCTGGAGCTGCCCCCATCCTTTCGCATACATGACGTCTTCCATGCCTCCCTCCTTAAACGCTGCTCCCCGTCCTGGTCCCCCTCGAGGAAACCTCCTGTTCCCGTTCTCACCCCTGAGGGGGTGGAATTCGAGGTGGCCAAGATTATGGACAGTAGGATGGTCCAGGGCTCCCTCCAGTACCTGGTCCATTGGAGAGGGTACAGGCCGGAGGAGAGGACTTGGGTACCTGCCCGTGATGTTCACGCTGGGGTATTGATCAGGAGGTTCCACCTTCTCTTCCCTACTAAACCGGGTCCTCTTAGTAAGGGTCCGGTGGCCCCTCATAAAAGGGGGAGTACTGTTAGGGATCTGCCAGGTACTACGTCTAGGTATACTCCTGGGATTAATCAATCCACACCTGAGGCCAGACCTGTTCGACTGACACCATCTCCCACCAACCAGGGTGGCAGGCTCAGGAGTGGGAGAGCCTATCGCGGCCTGGTCAGTCGGAGTTAGCTCCGCCCCCTGTCCTTTATTACCTGCTGTGTTCTCCTCCTCAGTGCTTGTAATTCTTTTGGATTCCTGGGCCCACTGCTGCTTGCTCCAGCCTGCTTCTGCCGTGCTTCTGCCTTGCTGCTGTTCTGCTTAACCCGCTTTGCTTTGCCTCCGGCTTGCTTCCTCCTCCGTGCTCACTTGGGTATACTCCACTTCATCCTGGTCCTGACTACTCATTCACCGCTCCGTTTCCTCGTGGCATTCCGTGGGCTACTGCCCCTTCCCTTGCGTGTTCCCTGTTTGTTCTCCCGTGCACTTAGACAGCGTAGGGACCGCCGCCCAGTTGTACCCCGTCGCCTAGGGCGGGTCGTTGCAAGTAGGCAGGGACAGGGCGGTGGGTAGATTAGGGCTCACTTTCCCTTCACCTCCTTCCTGCCATTACACTTGTAGTCATCTCTGGAATTGGGTGTGGCTGCCGGACTCTCAGGATTTCCAGATCATTATGTGCCGAACTAGAGGATTTTCGTATTCTTTTATTATATAGCACCATTTCTATATTGTTATATGTTTATTTCTTTGTAACCACATTTCATGATAACAATGTGGTTACAACAATTAAAACATAACTATGGCTGTAATGCCTGTCATTTTAGGAACATTTCTTTATATCTGCCAATTGACCTGTCAGGTACTCAAGACACCAAATGAACAAACTGCTTGTGAATGGGTAGAATCATGCTATTACTACTGCGGATTACCCGATAAGATTGTGCTAATAGTAAAGAGGTTGTGCGCTAATGATGCAGATCACAGGATGTCCCGCTGCTGGGACCCCCCCCGTAATCAGGTGTAATCTGTGAAGTATTCCAGCAGCAAGTGTTCAATTTCCCAACAGTGCCACCACAGGAGGAATGAAGCATCACATAGTCTCGATTGAAATCAATAGCGTGTCCATGTAATGCAAGGACATGCTAGGTCCTCCAGAGAAAGAGAGAGACATTCTTAGAAGCTGCTCTCTACTGTGGCTTATAGATGAGAGTCGTGAATGGGGGGACCCCCTCTATTGACTCAACATTCCTTAATAGGGTATTTAAAAATGGGTTTTCCAAGGCCTCATGCACACAACCATGCTTTTGTCCACATTTTTCCAGATAAATTGCGGACCCACTCTTTTCTATGGCCCCATGCACACGACCTTGGTTTACATGAATCGGTGCAGGGGCCGCAAATCTGTGCCACTAAAACTCAGGACATGTCATTTTACGGTCCGGATCTGCGGATTCACAAATATTGGTGAATTGTTGTGGATCCGTGAGTCCAGATGACACACGAATACACAAGGGCTGCGGACTTCAAAACCAATGCAGTTGTGTGCATGAGGCCTTAGCCAGACAACGCTTTAATTGTTTAATTTTACATATGGAAGTGAGCATAGAACAGATATAATATTCTGACATCTAGAAGAGTTTCTGATCCCATGTATGACTCAAAATCTGCAAGCTTGGACACTCCTTAACTACAGCATCACAGATAAGCAAAGGAACAGGCTAAAAGGTTGGCATCCATTTTAATGATACATCTAGTTTACATTCCGGATAGATCAGGCATATTGTAAATGAACAGGACTATACCTTCAGCTGCAGTTTCCGAGATGCAGAAATCTTTGGTTGTCGCTGGAAAACATACACAAAAAAAATATTGATATCGCTTTATTTACTCAATGCTGTTGTTTCGATTGTCACACACTAAGGCCGGATTTACACGAGCGTGTGCGTTTTGCGCGCGCAAAAAACGCTGCGTTTTGCGCGCGCAAAAGGCATTTGACAGCTCCGTGTGTCATCCGTGTATGATGCGCGGCTGCGTGATTTTCACGCAGCCGCCATCATAGAGATGAGGTAGTTGACGCCCGTCACTGTCCAAGGTGCTGAAAGAGCTAACTGATCGGCAGTAACTCTTTCAGCACCCTCATCAGTGAATGCCGATCACAATATACACCAACCTGTGAATAAAAAAAGACGTTCAAACTTACCATGAACTGCCTGCTTCCTCCAGTCCGGTCTCCCGGCCGTTGCCTTGGTGACGCGTCCCTTTCTTGTCATCCGGCCCCACCTCCCAGGATGACGCGCCAGGCCATGAGACCGCTGCAGCCTGTGATTGGCTGCAGCCTGTGCTTGGCCTGTGATTGGCTGCAGCTGTCACTTGGCCTGAATTGTCATCCCGGGAGGTCGGACTGGAGGAAGGAGCCGGGACTTATCGGTAAGTCCGAACTTCTGTTTTTTTTTACACGTATATGTATATTGTGATCGAAAGTCACTGTCCATGGTGCTGAAACAGTTTAAGTCTTTGAGCACCGTGGGCAGTGACTGTCTCCTGACGTCGCGTACCCGAACATTTTTTGCCGGGTTCGGTCAAAACGAGTTCGGCCGAACCCGGTGAAGTTCGGTGCGCTCATCTCTAATTTGACACTCCGTTTGGATGTTTGTAACCAGAAAAGCACGTGGTGCTTTTCTGTTTACATTCATCCTTTTGACAGCTCTTGCGTGATTTTCGCGCATGCAACGCAGGACCGTCCGTGTGGCATGCGTTGTTTTCACGCACCCATTGAAGTCAATGGGTGCGTGTTGCGTGAAAAACGCAAGAATATAGAACATGTCGTGAGTTTTACGCAACGCACTCACGCAGCGCAAAATTCACGCATCGTCTAAACAGCCCCATAGACTATTATAGGTGCGTACGACACGCGTGAAAAGCACGCGCGTCGCACGCGCGTATAATACGCTCGTGTAAATGAGGCCTAATACTGGGGAAAAAAGACAATAATTTACTTTAAGGACTCCACACACATTTTAGAAACATAATAAATGCCTATGTTGCTCTTTTTTCATAGGTCAAAAATCCTCTACAACCTCAAGGCATTACTAGATTTTTCTGAAAAATGTTTACCAAACTGACATACATTATAAAATATACAATAAAACAGGAAACTTTTCATCTTTATTTACCTTGACTTGTGGTTCAGTGGCATAGGAGCGATAGTTTGCAGATGACTTCCTTCGGAGTGGTGGTGGAGCTACAACAGGTGGAGGTGCAGGTTTTGGTGGCTCCGGCACAGGTTCTTCTTCTTCTTCCTCCTCCTCCACAACTTCCTCTTCTTCTTCTACATACTCTTCTTCTTCTTCTTCATACTGTTTGAAAGAGAACATTATCCATATGGACATTTGAGATTTGAATGTTTGTTTACAAGGATCAGTTTTAAAAAATTGTACCTAGCGCCTATAAATTTGTGAAATTCTGGCTTCCTGTAGCCACCACTAGGGGGAGCCTACTGAATACAAATTTATCTTTAGAAAGCTCCTCATCTCCCCCTAGTGGAGGCTGCAGACAACCACAATATTGAAGTTTACAGGGGAGCAGGGATTTGAAGTTCAATAACAGAAAAACAAAGCTTTGGCTTCCAATAAAGATATATTATAAAATTGGGGGTTTAAATTAAATACCAGTCAATATTCCAATGGCACAGAAATCCCCCTTATTTTTGGTTGTTTTTGTATGGTGAGCAGCTTATCTGATCTAATAGTATAGACATCACATATTCTAGACAGCATTGTCCACTACTAGTATTGCCTCTTTCAGTGCCATTTTTTTTTATATTCCACTTCACAGCATACTATCAATATATAAATGAGGCATCTGAATGCGTCATCTCTTGAGTTATCTCTTCTATGACTCATACTCGCTTATATGCGACACCTCCAGACGTTATTTTACATCTTGCTGAACCATTGAAATGTCACCTTGGATCTGATGTGAAATTCAATTTCTCCCTTTCCACCTTTCATTAAATGAGTGTTGCCAAATATAGCAATACATTTTTCTCTATGCTAAAGATCTTATTAGAGGAAATAACAGAATAGCAGTCTTAAACGCTGGATATTGCGGACGGTTATTCACAACAATAATTGTAATTTCATTGAGAAGAAATTTAGTTATTGCATTTAATATATACAGGTCCTTCTCAATGAATGAGAATATCATCAAAAAGTTTATTTATTTTGGTAATTCAATTCAAAAAGTGAAACTCATATATTATATAGATTCATTACACAAAGAGTGATCTATTCCCAGCATTTTTTTTTCTTTTAATGTGTAAGATTAGGGCTAACAGTTAATGAAAATCCCAAATTTTGTCTCTCAGAAAATTAGAATATTATGCACGAAGAAGGAGGGCATTCTGGGTGTAATGTCGGGGTAGGGAAACAGACAAGTGAGCCCAAATCTACCCGCCACTCAGTCCCTGCCTACTTGCAACGACCCGCCCTAGGCGACGGGGTACAACTGGGCGACGGTCCCTACACTCAATAGGTGCACGACAGACAAACAGACAAGGGTACAAAGAAGCCAGGGAAATGGGGAAGTTGCCCACGGGAACACCGTGAGCAACAAGCGAGGTGAACGAGCCGAGTCAAACCAGGAGATGAGCGAGGTACAAAAACGCAGAGCAGAAGAGTGGTCAGAAAAGCCAAGGTCAATCACAAGCAAAGGATCAGTAGTACAAGAAGCTGCAGCAGGGCCAGGAAACCAAACGAGAAGAATCACAAGCAAAGGAGGAACAGGAAAGGCAGGTATAAATAGACAGAGGGCGGGAGCTAGCTCCGTTTGGCCAGGCTGTGATAGGCTCTCCCACTCCTAAGCCTGCCATCCTGAGTGGTGGAAGATGGAGTCAGTCTCACAGACATAGAAGCAGGTGCAGACAGATTACCTATGGGCGTCGACACCGAAGTTGTGACTGGCAGATCCTTTACACTGGGTATGTATGTTTGTTTATTTTTTTCCGGAGTTGCGATTTTTGCGGTGTAAACGCTGTGAATACGTCGCAGAAGTCGCAACACATGGCTTTCTGTTGTGGGTTTTGCATCCCCATTGAATTCAATGAAGAAAACCCGCAGCAGAAAATCAATGAAAACGCAGTATAAATTGACATTCTGCGGAATTAAATTCTTTACGCTGCAGTTTTTTTTCCCGCAGCGTGGGCATGGGATTGACTAAATCTCACCCACTTTGCTGCTACTGTAAACACTGCGGAATTTCCAGACAGAATTTCGTTGCGGAAATTCAGTTGTGAAAATTCTGCAGAGTTTACGCTACGTGGGAACCTGGCTTTTAGTTTTATTTATATTGAACTATAACTTATGATACAGATAACATGAATTGTGTCTTAACCCCTTAGTGACCAGGCCTTAATGACAAAGCATTTTTTTTTCTTGTTTTTCCATCGTTGCATTCAATGAGCTATATATAACTTTTATTTTTCCATCGACATAGCTGTATAACGACTTGTTTTTTGTGGGACAAGTTGTATTTTTTAATAGCTCCATTTTGGGGTACATATAATTTATTGATTAACTTTTATAGACTTTTTTGTGGGGGTAATGGGAATAAACGGAAATTTCACCATTCTATATTGTGTCTAAAATATACGCCGTTTACTAAGTGGTATAATAACATCCCAGGAGTGGTATATAACTTTATTGAGCAGGTTGTTACAATTACTGCGATACCATATTTATATCGTTTTTTTTAATGTTTTACTACTTTTGAACCTATTCTCAGAGTCATAACTTTCTTATTTTTCTGCCAATGTGGCTGAATAAGGGCATATTTTTGTGAGATAAATTGTCGTTTTTATTGGTATCTTTTTGGGGTACACAGGACTTTTTGATTGCTTATTATCGCATTTTGTGAAAGGCAGGATGAGCAGAAAACTGCAGTTCTGACGTTGTTTTTTATTTTATATTTTACAGTGTTCACCATGCGGGTAAATAACTTTATATTTTTATAGCTTGGGTTGTGATGAACGCAGCGATACCAATTATGTCTAGCCTTTTTTATAATTTTTTCATGATAAATCATTCTGTAGGGAGGAAAAGTGGGTTTTTCATTGTTTTTTTTTTTACTTAGAATTTTTTATTTATTAGAAACTGTATTTAAATATATTTTACGAAGGGATATTTTGATCGCTTTTATAGTACACTGCAATGCTTCTGTATTGCAGTGTATTATGCCTGTCAGTGTAAATCTGAAAGGCATCGATTAGGCCTTGCCTTTGGCAGGGCCTAATAGGCATTCAACTAAAGGCAGACCTGAGAGCCTTTGTTAGGGCCCCAACTGCCATAAAAACCATCGGCTTCTCGCGATCACGTCGCAGGTGCGCTGATGGGGTGAGAGAGGGAGCCCCTCCTTCTTAATCCACTTAAATGCTGCGGCATCTAAGGGGTTAAATGGGTGAGATCAATGCTAATTTCGATCCCACCTGCTAGAGCAGGTGCCGGGCTTATGTAATGACCGCCATAAAAAACACGTATTTCCGGTCATCCCAGTAGTGCACGCTATATGATAAATTTGGTGCATTAAGGGTACGCTAGACACTTTTCTCTTACTTATACTAATTCTTTGTTGGCGTAGACTACGGCAGTAATTTGTCATTTTAACTCCGCCCCCTTTCTGCTAGATCAATCCCTTTTCCTCTAAGCCATGCCCCCTATTTGAGCCTAGCACAAAAAGTGTCTAAAACAGTTAAGAAATGTTTCGCAGGGCATATGTGGCAAAATTCTGGCTAAATTTGAATAGTAAACCTGCCCCATTATTTTTTTCTGGGAAACAAGGGGGAAAAAAAACAATAGTTGATGAAAGGCCTTCGTAGTGTATGGACACCTACAAACGAACTACAACTTGTGTAAACCAGAAAAACACTACATGAACCCGTCTAGGTGCCCACCTCCCTCCATTCTGTTTATCCTGGGGTTTCAGAGTCATGTTTGACATACAGCACATTATGGGGCACTATGATTCTCATGTGATTGGTCTTTTAACTGTCTGGGGACAAAATGATGTAAAGCCAATACCAGGGTTATGGTTTCCAGCTCGCATTGCTATCTATCAATCAGGAGCCCATTTCCTTCGTCTGACGATGAGGATGATGATAATACTTTTTCTTTTTATATAAGATTATCCTGTCCAAGAAGACTCCTCTCCATTTGAACATGAGGAAGCGTATTATTTGTTTGTACAAGAGATAGCCATCTAGACAGGTGGTTTGCTCTGTAGTACATGTAGATATATGGTACTCCACAGCCACCCCGCGACTTCATCTGTCCCATCTGCACATGGCAATCCTAGCCCGTTTACCCTTCCATATAAAATTAGTAATTATTACTCTAAGTCGATCAAAGAAGTCCTTAGGAAGTTTAATGGGTACTGATAATAGTATGTACAAGACCAAGGTCAATATATAAATGTTAATTATATTCTTCCTGCCAAAACATGAAACAAATGGGATCTGGAGCTGTGAAAGTTGAACATTTATCTTATGAAGTAGAGACTTGAAATTATTGGCATACAATTCACTAGGGTTAGAGGAAACACTAATTCCCAAGTATTTGATCGTGGATTGAGGCCAGGAGAACGGGATTTGCGACTTCAAGGCTGTGATAGTGGACGGAGGGGCGCTAATATTAAGTAATTCTGACTTCCCTTTGTTAATAAAAAAAATTTGAGATGGCTCCAAATTCATTGAAAATATGTAATATTTTTGGAAATGCCTGCATGGGGTTAGTAATAAAGACTAGCATATCGTCTGCAAATGCTGCGGTCGAATTGGCCAGGGAACCGACCGTCAATCCATATATGTCAGGGGATTGACTAATTTTCCTAATTAGTTTCCCCATAGTCAGTACAAAGAGTGAGGGGAGAGCTGGCATCCCTGCCTAGTGCCATTGTTTATTTCAAAATTTGGTGATACATGCCCTTTATTCTTATTCTGGCATGTGGTCCTGTATATAATGTTAGTATAGCTTGTACAAACATACTTGGAAAGCCCACTCTCTCCAGCACAGCCTCCATGTAACGCCACGTAACCCTATCAAAGGCTTTTTCGGCGTCCGTTCCTAAAAGCACCAATGAAATGCTCCATTTCTTGGCATACGAGATAGCATTGATCAGCCTAGTAGTGTTAAACCTCCCTTCATGACCAGGTACAAAACCAATCTGTTCTGGAGATATAAGTTTGGGCAGCAGAGGATTTATTCTGTGCACTAATAGCTTGGCCCACCACTTTGTGTTTGCATTAAGGAGTGAAATGGGTCTTTAGCTTTCACACCTCAATGGATCTTTACCCTCTTTGGAAATTATAGTGATAAACGCTTCCAGCATTTGCCAGGGTTGTTATTGACCCTGTAGGAGGGAATTGCATAAAGAAAGAAAATGCGGAAGTAAAATTATAATTCTTTTTCATTGGAAGTTATTGCTCTCTCTACTTGGATGGATTCAGAACCTAATTTTAATGTACATGACTGAACTCATCTTGGATGACTTGGAAGACTATACCCATTTTAACAACACCTGAAGCACTTGAATGGATTTCTGCAGACTACCACTCCTACCCCCTCTCCCAATTTCCCTATTGCTTATTTTCTTCCCCAACTGGCTACTCAGCATACGCCTTCTTTCTCTTCTTTCCAAGAATTTTGGTACCTGAGTGTTTTGTACGACTTTTACGACTACTCTCCTGCCTATCTCTTCTAGTACCATGCTTTAGAAATACCTATCCACTTGCAGTCGGGAACGAGACCTGGCAATTTCCTTTGGGAAAATCCATACTCCTATGAAGGTGAAGAATGGACAATTCCTTATATTACACGCCCTCGTTCAGCCACAAGCTAAATCTTATAGTAACGCATAGGGTCCTTTATCAGTCCACTGGCTTGTCCGTAACACTTGAAAAAAAATCCTTTTGTATTAGAGGCACTGAGTGTGCTGAAATGTAATTCACCATGTCGCCAGTGCTCAGCTTTGATGTTATGTGTCCAATTCTGCCTCCTTGTGGTCGGTGTACTAGGGAGGAGAACGGGTGCATACTACATATCTTACAAATCTTAAGTACATGTGTCACATTATATTTCTTTAAAATATGGATTTCTAAAAAAAAAATGAAGGTCAAAGGGAACCACACAAAATACTTACAGTTACCTCTTCCCTGAAAAAAAAAAAAAGAGAAAAACAATCAATATTCAGAACCGCTTGAGTAAAAAGAGATGTGCTGCCATTCATACGCTTCCATAACCCTCATTCATTTAAATGGAGAAGAAATCTACTGAGTACAAGGATCCCTTTAGTCTTCACATCATGGTGATCCCTCATGGATGTGACATTGCAGAATAATAGGATAATTTAGACTTTTTTCAACCTCACAAACTATGACTTATATGACATATCACAAATGAACATTGCTCTGAACTTTTTATTTATAATAAAAGCTAATTTATTTGTAAGAAAAACTTTTACAGCTGTTTTGATGTACAACAGAATAGTGCATTCCCATACACAGTGGCATGTCCACCATAGACTGGGGCGTAATGATTGTGGTTGCAGGGGGTGCAACAGAGACCAGGCCCGGAGGGGGAGGAGACACCCGAACGAATGCCACCTACTATGGTGGAGCAGAGAGCCTTTGGCTCCCTGCCTCTCCACTTTCTCTTGTAAGCCACAAGCTGTTATAGGCCTGTGGCCTACTAGATGTCTGGAGGACGTTTAGTACATCAGACCCAGCCGCTTGTCATGGGAACGGGGTTAGGTGGGTTTTAGATTTTTTTCATAGGTGCAAAGGGGGGTAACTACTATATGGGGCATTATTAATGGGGTAGATGGGCCTAACTACTTTATGGGTGCACTATTGATGGGGTGGGTAGACCGTGGGCCTAAGTACTATATGGGGACACTATTAATCGGATTGGTGGGCCTATCTACAATATGGGGGCATCACTAAAGGGTTGGGTGGGTGATCCTAAATATTATATGAGGGCAATATTAATGGGTTGGATGGGGGGGGGGTTTAACTTCTATATGGGGGCACCTAACTACTATATGGGGGCACCTAATTGAGATATAGAGGCACCTCACTAGTGTGTGATGCCACATAGGGAGGCATTGTGTAGGGAGCACAATGAGGGCACTAGTACTGTGTGGGCGCAAAACAACTGTGTGAGGCACTAAGAGGAGCACTATTACTGTGCAGGGACTAAAGGGGGCACTATTTCAGTTTGGGGGGCACTATTACTGTGTGTGAGCACAAATAGGGCATTATTACTGTCTGGGGCACTATGAATGGTGAGTTTGTGTACAAGGCTGGGAATAAGTGGGGACGGTGCTGGGAATTTGGAGAGCCAAAGATAAATGTTTGTGGTACAAATTCTGCAGAGACGAGTCGTGGCTGGAAGAACTCATCATGGCGGTCTGGCCAGATGAAGTAAAGAGAAAGTGAACAACTCTGATCAGAGAAGATGTCACCGGTGAGTCACTGGATGTAGCTGTACTGATTTTACTTATATGGTCTGTACCACTGTATGGTAAATGTATGGTGGTAATATTGATCTTTGTATAGTGTTTTTTATTCAGTACCAGTATGGTGGTAATATGTGGTCATAGTGTGGATGTATTATTCATTATTAGTATGGTGCCATTATATAGTCACTATGTTGTGGTAATATGTGGTCATGGTGTGGTGGTATTAATCAGTACGGTGGCAGAATTCAGTCACAGTGTGGTGGTAATATGTGGTCATTGTGTGGCAAATTATTTGTCCCTTGTATAGTATCATTGTTAATATTGGCCTTGGCATGCTGGGTATTGGTGATATTTATTCCTTGTATAGTGGTATTATTCGGTATCTTTATGACCATTAATTAGAGGTATATTATCAGACATTGAATTGTCTTATAGCTATGTTGTCTCAGCCCATTACAGGCCCTTTTATATAGATCCCAATGAGTCAGAATGTCAGAAACACAGATACACACAGATCTGTTATACATTTTTCTAATGATATATGGTTTTTGGTGTAAATGTTGGAAAGTAAAATACAGTGATTTCGTAGAAAACACTTACTCGTCAGACATCTTGGCTTGATCTAAGAAAAAAAGAAGAAAAACATGTATTAGATTAAAAAAATATAATGCTTATTTTATTCATTTATGTTCTAATGTGTAGTAAAAATCACGGTTTTACCAGAATGGAATTGACTGATCCTGTTCTTTTGGCTAAAATTGGCATCTTTCATTGCGTTTTTATTAATTTATTCTAAACATTTTAGTCTATGTAGGTTGCAGATATCACATTTTAACTGCTCAAATAAATATATCAATTATGCAGTTCCATTACAGTAAAACATGTCACTGTGCAGTGTGAACAAAGTCCTTGTTAGACACAGCAATAGTTATTGATTTTGTAGCTGATGTGAAAACCATAAATTGCACTGCACAGATATACATTGGGGAAAATATATCAATAGTGTCATAAAATTCATGATTTTATGAGTTGACACAAACTGCGCCAATTTTTTTTTAAATGAAGCAGATAATACTAAACTAAAAGTAATTCACAAAAAGAAGCACAGTATTCTATTACAAATGGACCTTAGTAAGTTGGAGGTTTGGGCAGAGATGTGTCAAATGAGGTTTAACACTGATAAATGTAAGGTTGTCCACATGGGAAGGGAAAATACATGTCACCATTACATACTAAATGGGAAAACACTCGGTAAAACTGACATGGAAAAGGACCTCGCAACTTTAGTTGACAGTAAACTGAACTGTAAGGGCTTATTCAGACGAATGTGTCCGTTTTGAGTCTGCAAAAAAACAGACCGCATTTCATGTATTTTTGTTCTGTGTGGCATCAGTGTTCCTGTATTTTTCCCTGTATAATTTCTTTAACAACTGGTGGTGAAAAACACGTCCGTGTGCTGACCGTGTTTTTCAGGCATCCATTGACTTCAATAGGCGACGTGGTCTGCAAAAACAGGTCAAAATAGGACATGCAGTGAGTTTTACGCAACAGACACACACGGACGTGTGAATAGTCCCATCGAGTTGCATAGGTCCATGTGATGTCCGTTTTTATAACGGACAGCACAGGGACATATAATACGCTCGTCTGAATAAGCACTAATAATCAGTGTCAGAAAGCTGCTGCCAAGGCAAATAAGATCAAGGGTTGCATCAAAGGGAGCATAGATGCACATGATAGTATAATAGTTATACCACTTTATAAATCACTAGCAAGACCACTCATTGAATATTGTGCACATCTTTGGGCACCAGTGCACAAGAAAGACATAGTAGAGCTTGAATGGGTTCAAAGGCGGGCAACTAAAGTAATCAGTGGCGGATTATCATTAGGGCGGTTCGGGCGGCCGCTCAGGGCCCAAGGCTCCCGGGGGGCCCATGGCCGGCCGAACCGCACATGATCGCACAGGCCCCCTCATACCCAGTGGCGTCGCTAGCACCGGAGGGGGCCCCGGTGCTAGCGGCAGCCACATTCATTTGTATCTGAGTCCTCAGGACTTAGATACAAATGAATACTATAGGCTGCAGCCGGTCACGTTTGGCTTGCAGCCTATAGGGCACTGGGAACACTTCCTGCGCAGGCCGGCGTCATGAGGTACTGCATCACGCCGGTCTGCGCATGCGTCTAGTCCGGAGGATTCACACGTGTCCAGCTGGAGCGGCCGCCACGGGGTAAGGTAAGTAAACTGTATATATTTTTTTAGGTGGGGACTATCGCTGTGTACATATTCAAGGAGGGGGGGGATTGCTCCTTAACACTATATACAAGGGGTAGTGCTGGGTGGCCCTAAATACAAGGGTGAGGGTAGCGCTGTGTGGGCCTGTATACAAAGGAGGGGAGTGCTATGTGTCACTATATACAAGGGGGGTGTGCTATGTGGCCATATAAGCAAGGGGGGAGCACTGTGTGGCCCTATATACAAAGGGGGAGCGCTGTGTGAAACTATATACAAAGGGGGGAGCACTGTGTGACACTATGTACAAAGGGGAGGGCTGTATAGCACTATATACAAGGGGGGGCTGTGTAGCGTTATCCACAGCGGTATGTGTGTGGTGCTCTTTATAGGGGGGGCTTTTTGGCGGTATTTACAAGGGGGAGGGCTGTGTGGCGCTCTCTACAGGGGGACTGTATGGCACTATCTATAGGGGGCTGTGTGTAACGCTCTCTACAGGGGGATGTGTGATATCTACAGAGGGCTGTGTGTAGCGCTATCTATGGGGGTGTGTAATATCTACAGGGGCTGTGTGTGGCACTATGTACAGGGGGCTTTGTGTAATGCTCTCTACAGGGGGGATGTGTGATATCTACAGGGGGCTGTGTGTGGTGCTATCTATGGGGGTGTGTAATATCTATAGGGGCTGTGTGTGGCACTATGTACAGGGGGCTGTGTGTGGCACTATGTACAGGGGGCTGTGTGTATGTGGTGTTTTACAGTGTGTGGTATTATTATATTCAGGCGCGCAGTGTTTAGTGCTATTATATTTAGGGGCACAGTATGTGGCACCATGATAACTTTATTTTCGTTTATAGGTGTGGAAATGTTGGAAAAGTGAGGAGCCGAAGAGTGTCAAATTCTGCAGAAATTAGTCATGGCCAGGAGAAGTCGTAATGAGCTCTGGACCGGATGGAGAAGAAAAGGGGAAAAAAACTACAAGAATCTGAGACGTCGTCACCTGTGAGTCACTAGATTTAGAGAGAATCTGTCACCTCTCCTGACATGTTTAATTATAGGAAATCCTTGTATTTCACAAAAAGTCTTTCTGCAGTCCAGGACTAATAGGCAATTCCCCTTGTCAGGAGGACGTGTCCCTGCACAGTGTGATACTGTCAGTATGTAAGGACACAGCCCTGTGACAAGGGGAATCGTAACACCCGTTTGTTAATACTTGCCCAAAAAGGTAGTGTTAAAAATAGTTACGGTGCGGCAGGGTGGCGGTGCGGAAGGGGGGCCCAAGTTTGGGTAACAGCCCAGGGCCCATGGTCTACTTAAGCCGCCACTGAAGGTAATACATGCAATGGGTGGACTAAAGTACCCAGAAAGATGATCAAAATTAGGGTTATTTAGTGTTTTAGGTTAGTACAGAGATCTCTCTCATGATCTGTTTATACCCAGGACTGTAACTAAAACAAAGCGGGCATCCACTATGTCAAGGGGAAAGAAGGTTTCTACACAAACATAGAAAGGGATTCTTTAAAGCACATGGTGGATTTGCTGCAGATTTTTGGTGTGGATTCCACATCGCAGCAATTTACAGTACAATACAAGGGGATAGGGTTTTTAATTCCCAATCTACTTGTAGTGGAATTTTTTTTCAAATCTGCAGTATGCTCAGTCTGTTGCGGAGAAACAGCGAATTTTCACCATGGATTTCAGCCTTTGAAATGCATAGCCAGTAACCTGCAGCAACTCCACTGCTAAATCCGCAACAAAATCTGCATGTCTTATATGCAGATTTGCCGCAGATCTGTTGCGTATTTGCTGCAAATGGTGAACTCACTGAAATGATGTGCAGTGTCTCTAAGTGCTGTTATTCTTCTCCTGCAGAGCATGATGTCTTGTGCTGTTTGTGTCACTGCCTTATTTGCACTGTAGCGTTATAGTCATTTGGCAGGTAGAGGCAGTGACAGCTGGCTGGCTTGTGACTAAATTTGTTTGGCGCTGAAAGAGACTTAGTTTATTGCCACACCATAACAGCAGCGAGGACAAGTCCAGCGTTGCTACACTGTGTCCTCACGCTGGGTACAGGGCCTAGTACATAAAACGCGGTTGTTCCCGCCATCCTGTGTTTAGTGTGAGGGCAACGGTTGGGCTGGGCAATTAATAAAATAAAACCTAAACCGAAATTCAGAGCAATTAACTGACGTCATCTTCGTTTTTTCCTGGTTCCAACTGTATCAGACACAGATAGTTGAATCCAATGGTAGAGCAGGTGACCGTAAGGTCCCTGCTCTACCATTCACTATGTATTGCCAGACGCTCACGGCTCGGCGCAGACAGGCGCAAGGCAGTGATGTTATCGCGCTGAACCACAAAGACCTGAGGAGCTTAGAGCGAGGTTAGGTGAGTATGTATTTTATTAGGCACTATTGGAGCTGTGTGGGGGCAGCTATGGGGGCATTATACTGCGTGGGAGCAGCTATGGGGCATTATACAGCGTGGGGGCAGCTATGGGGACATCATACTATGTGGAGGGCAGATATGGCGTCAGGTATGGGGGTATTGTACTGTGTGGGGGCATTATACTGTATGGAGGAAAGCTATAGGGGGCATTATATGTGGAGGGCAGCGATAAGGGGCTTTATACTGTGTGGAGGGTAGTTATCGGGCTTTATACTGCGTGGAGGGCAGTTATAGGGGCATTATACTGTGGAGGGCAGTTATAGGGGCATTATAATATGTAGATGCAACTATAGGGGTATTATACTGTGTGGAGGGCAGTTATATGGGGCATTATACTATGTGGGGGCAGCTATGGGGGCATTATTATGTGTTAGAGCAGCTATGCAGCACTATACTGTGTAGGGAGAACTATGGGGGCAATATATGGTGTGTGGGCAGTGTCAGGGGGTATATTATATACAGTAGTATACAGCATTCTAAGGGGATAAATATTAATATAACCCCTTCCCGCTTTGGCCACTTTTGACCTTCCTGACAGAGCCTCATTTTTCAAATCTGACGTGTCACTTTATGTGGTAATAACTTCGGAATGCTTTTACCGATCCAAGTGATTCCGAGATTGTTTTCTCGTGACACTTTGGACTTGCTCGATACATTCAGTATTTAATTGTGGAAAAACAGCAAAATTTAGTGAAAAATTGCAAAAATTATGATTTTTCTAAATTGCAATGTATCTGCTTGTAAGACAAATGATGAATAAAAAGAAAAACAAAAAAATGGAACCAAAGTGGCGCTGCTAATGATGGCAAAGAGGCTAGGCAAAGTTCATAATTTAATGTGGGTGTGCAGGGTCGACAAGCTACGCGTTTCAACGCCGGACCGGCGTCTTCATCATTTTGACAACAAACGCAGTTTTGTTGTTTCTGTGGACCCGGCAGCAGCTTTTACATCTATCCTATTGTAATACCTTCCAGTATCTACAATCAAGGTGAGCAATTTCTAATAACTTAGTCGCTCTCCTTAAATCTCTCGTTTATTGCATTATGTGGCGCCGTGTCTCCTTTTCCCTTTCTTAGTTTGCTTGTAAGACACGCAGTTACTCCACACAAAATTGTTGCTACTTAACATCCCCCATATGTCTACTTTAGATTGGCATAGTTTTTTAAATATCGTTTTATTTTTACAGGACGTTACAAGGCTTAGAACTTTAGCTGCAATTTCTCACATTTTCAAGAAAATTTCAAAAGGCTATTTTTACAGGGGGCAGTTCAATTGTGAAGTGGCTTTGAAGGCTTTATATATTAGTGAAAAATAAAATCTACATTCTTTCAAAGAAAATGTAGGTTTAGCTAATTTTTTTCTCATTTCCACAAGGACTAAAGGAGATAAAGCACCGCCACATTTGTAAAGCAATTTCTCCCAATTAAAAGAACCCCCCACATGTGGTCCTAAATGGCTGTTTGGACACACGGCAGGGCTTAGAAGGAAAAGAGCGCCATTTGGCTTTTGGAGCTCAAATTTAGCAGGAATGGTTTGCGGAGGCCATGTCACATTTGCAAAGCCCCCGAAGGGACAAAACAGTGGAAACCTCCCACAAGTGACCCCATTTTGGAAACTACACCCCTTGAGAAATTTATCTACGGGTGTAATGAGAATTTTGACCCCACAGAGGTTTTAAAGATTTTATTAGAATTGGGCAGTGAAAATAAAAAAAATCCTTTTTCTTCAATAAGACATAGCTTTAGCTCAAAATTTTAATTTTCTCAATAAATAAAAGAAAAAAAAACCACAACGTTTGTGAAGACATTTCTCCTGAGTACGGCAATACCCGATATATGGTCATAAACTGCTGTTTGGGCACACAGTAGGACTCAGAAGGGAAGGAGTGCCATTTGGCTTTTGAAGTACAGATTTTGCTGGATTGGTTTCTGGTTGCTATGTCGCATTTGCAAAGCCCCTGTGGGACTAAAACAGTGGAAACCCCCCACAAGTGACCCCATTTTGGAAAATATACCCCTCAAGGTATTCACCTAGGGGTGTAGTGAGCATTTTGACCCCACAGATGTTTCATAGAGTTTATTAGGATTGGGCAGTGAAAATAAAAAAAATCCTTTTTCTTCAATAAGGCTTTAGCACAAAAGCTTTCATTTTCTCAATAAATAAAAGAAAAAAAGAACCACAATGTTTGTAAAGCAATTTCTCCTGAATACGCAATATCCGATATGTGGTCATAAACTGCTATTTGGGCACACAGTAGGGCTCAGAAGGGAAGGAGTGTCATTTGGCTTTTGGAGTACAGATTTTGCTGGATTGGTTTCTGGGCGCTATGTCGCATTTGCAAAGCCCCTGTGGGACTAAAACAGTGGAAACTGCCCACAAGTGACACATTTTGGAAACTACACCCCTCAAGGTATTTACCTAGGGGTGTAGCAAGCATTTTAACGCCGCAGGTGTTTTGCAGAAATTAGTGTGCACTCAATGTTGCTGTAAAGGGTTTGCCAGACACAGGTTCTGTGTCGACGCCCGGGGTTAATCAGCCCTCATCAGCTCCAAGGTCTGCTAAAGTGACGCGATCTGTTACCACTCAGGCTTGCAGGCTGAGGAGAGGGCCTGACAGTTCTAGCTCCCGCCCTTGGTCTATTTATACCCTCACTTGCAGCATGTTCCTTGCCTGTGATTGTTCTGGTTTCTTGGCTCCGCTATTCCTGCTATTTACCCGATTGACCGCTGTTACTTATCGACCCTGACTTGACTGACTATTCTCTTGCTCTGTTTTACACTACTACGTACTCTCCTGGTTTGAGTCGGCTCATTCACCTCTGCCTGTTGCTCACGGTGGCCCAGTGAAATAATAAAAGAAACCGCTGAGAAGTAACCCCATTTTGGAAACTACACCCCTCAAGGCATTTATTAAGGGGTGTAGTGAGCATTTTCACCCCACAAGTTTTTTCCATAAATCAATGTGCTGTGGATGGTGCAAAGTAAAAATTAAAATATTTCCCTAGATGTGACATTTCAGTGGGAAATATGTTGTGCCCAGCTTATGCCACTGGAGACACACACCCCAAAAATGGTTAAAAGGGTTCTCCCATGTATGGCGATGCCATAAATGTGGACATAAACTGCTGTTTGGGCACGCTGTAGGTCTCAGAGGGGAGGGAGCGCCATTTGGCTTTTGAAGCGTAGATTTTGCTTGGTAGTAGTTTTGTTTGGAGTTTTACTGGTGTTTCCGTTTATAATGTGGGGGCATATGCCAGCTGGGCAGAGTACATCATGGGCATAGTCAGGTGGTATAATAATGGGGTATACAATAAAATAATCCATAAATATTTGTTATGCTGTGAAGCAATCCTTTCTGCACAGGCCGGTGTCGCACTGATAAATGTCCTTACTTATCCCCCTTTTGGTCCACACTCCGCACCTTTGCATGACGGTGCAAGGGCGACAAGGGGCCACACAAACACCCTCCTATCTAATAAATACGACACAATTAAAATTGGAAGGTGCTTGTCACAGCTTTATTAGATGTTTTCTTTTACAGAACCTGAGAATATATAAAAAACAAGTATAAACATATCATAAACATAATTAACATATTAACATTATGTGGCTAAGTCCTTGACAACCTCCAAAACATAAATAGAGCAATACCCTTAAACCACTAGTCGTGACCATATAAGCTACAGTGGCGTCACCACGGGTATGCTAAAGCACCACGCTTCCCAGGGTCCGCCCCTTAGAGAAGCCGAAATCCATCGCTTTACCCCTACAGAGATATATAGCCCCCCTGTAGATACAGCCCACCCCTGTATATAGTATCCCACAAATAGCTCCCCCTATAGTGCTCCACAGAAAGCCCACCCATGTATATAGCCCTCCTGTAGATATAGCCCACCCCTGTATATAGTATCTCACAAATAACTCCCCCTATAGTGCTCCACAGAAAGCCCACCCCTGTATATAGCCCCCCTGTACATATAGTCCATCCCTGTATATAGTGCTCCACAGATAGCCCACCCCTATATATAGTATATACAGGGGTGGGCTATCTGTGGAGCACTATATACAGGGGTGGGCTATCTGTGGAGCACTACAGTGAAGGAAATAAGTATTTGATCCCTTGCTGATTTTGTAAGTTTGCCCACTGTCAAAGACATGAACAGTCTAGAATTTTTAGGCTAGGTTAATTTTACCAGTGAGAGATAGAGTTTATATAAAAAAAAAACAAAAAAAAAAACACTTTGTCAAAATTATATATATTTATTTGCATTGTGCACAGAGAAATAAGTATTTGATCCCTTTGGCAAACAAGACTTAATACTTGGTGGCAAAACCCTTGTTGGCACGCACAGCAGTCAGACATTTTTAGTAGTTGATGATGAGGTTTGCACACATGTTAGATGGAATTTTGGCCCACTCCTCTTTGCAGATCATCTGTAAATCATTAAGATTTCGAGGCTGTCGCTTGGCAACTCGGATCTTCAGCTCCCTCCATAAGTTTTCGATGGGATTAAGGTCTAGAGACTGGCTAGGCCACTCCATGACCTTAATGTGCTTCTTTTTGAGCCACTCCTTTGTTGCCTTGGCTGTATGTTTCGGGTAATTGTCGTGCTGGAAGACCCAGCCACGAGCCATTTTTAATGTCCTGGTGGAGGGAAGGAGGTTGTCACTCAGGATTTGACGGTACATGGCTCCATCCATTCTACCATTGATGTGGTGAAGTAGTCCTGTGCCCTTAGCAGAGAAACACCCCCAAAACATAATGTTTCCACCTCCATGCTTGACAGTGGGGACGGTGTTCTTTGGGTCATAGGCAGCATTTCTCTTCCTCCAAAAACGGCGAGTTGAGTTAATGCCAAAGAGCTCAATTTTAGTCTCATCTGACCACAGCACCTTCTCCCAATCACTCTCAGAATCTTCCAGATGTTCATTTGCAAACTTCAGACGGGCCTGTACATGTGCCTTCTTGAGCAGGGGGACCTTGCGGGCACTGCAGGATTTTAATCAATTACGGCGTAATGTGTTACCAATGGTTTTCTTGGTGACTGTGGTCCCAGCTGCCTTGAGATCATTAACAAGTTCCCCCCGTGTAGTTTTCGGCTGAGCTCTCACCTTCTTCAGGATCAAGGATACCCCACGAGGTGAGATTTTGCATGGAGCCCCAGATCGATGTCGATTGACAGTCATTTTGTATGTCTTCCATTGTCTTACTATTGCACCAACAGTTGTCTCCTTCTCACCCAGTGTCTTACTTATGGTTTTGTAGCCCATTCCAGCCTTGTGCAGGTCTATGATCTTGTCCCTGACATCCTTAGAAAGCTCTTTGGTCTTGCCCATGTTGTAGAGGTTAGAGTCAGACTGATTAATTGAGTCTGTGGACAGGAGTCTTTTATACAGGTGACCATGTAAGACAGCTGTCTTTAATGCAGGCACCAAGTTAATTTGGAGCGTGTACCTGGTCTGGAGGAGGCTGAACTCTTAATGGTTGGTAGGGGATCAAATACTTATTTCTCTGTGCACAATGCAAATAAATATATATAATTTTGACAAAGTGATTTTATTTTATTTTTTATATATAATCTATCTCTCACTGGTAAAATTAACCTAGCCTAAAAATTCTAGACTGTTCATGACTTTGACAGTGGGCAAACTTACAAAATCAGCAAGGGATCAAATACTTATTTCCTTCACTGTATGTGTGAGCCAGCAAGTCATCTTTTGTCTTCCTGCACCGACTGGAATTTGTTCAAAAGTCTGCGCCTCCCAAGTGTTGAGAAGTATTCTGTTGTCTGCTGTGGTCGTGTGTGATGCGTGAATACCAACCTGAATACTTTGTTTTGCCACTACTCCTGGTCTCCGTACTATCCTTTCCACAAATACCCTGCTTTGGCCTATCCTACCTCGGACCAGCTCTTTACAACCACTCCAGTCACTCCCCATAGAGCTAAAGGGAGTTATGGCTGCACATATTTTTCATTGAAAATATGAATTTTATTTCTCATTACTTTTATAGCTCTAATATATTCCACAGCGCTGTACAAAAATTGTCACCATTCACATCAAATTCTGTCTCCATTGGGGCTCACAATTTAACTATTTCAGACACAAACAAATTTTATAGGAAACCAATCAGTATGTTTTAGGAGTGTGGGTGAAAACTGCAGTTGTTGCACTTGTGCGAATTTTAACCCAGGCAAGGCAATAATGTTAACCACTGAGTCACCATGATGCCCATGAGGTGTTATGCATAGTCATCACTGTGCTTTTAAAGATACATCAGCTTTAATTTTATGTTTAAAGTACAATATTAATCAATTTAATCCATTTTTATTTTCTTTACTATTGTCAATTTCGATGATATCTTCTCTATGTGTCATTTACATAGCTGCAGCCCCGTCCTCTAGATAGCTGGTAGTGGCCTGAATGTGCTACTCATAGACATGTCAAGATAAGTGTTCACAACCTGAATGACTGTTTGTTTTACTCTCCTAATATCCATCATTACCTCTCAGCTTTCCATTCTCATCTCTATATTTGGTCTGGCAACAACGTTACAGCAACAAAGAGATAAGAGACATTAACTTTCTGCTGTGTTTCCATCTGCTAAATTAACTTGCATGGTTCACTTGCTGACTTGTACAGCCCATGGGGCACTGATGCCCTTCAAATGGCAGATAAGACGGTGACCGTTGCCCATACTTGTACAATTCATTGATGCTCATGACTTTTAAACAGAGGTTACCCTCTCTAAAACACAGACTGAATCTATCTCCTGAGTTTTTCAGAATTTGTCTGTTCCCCTAGAGATTGATTCATCAAGTGTTGCACTGGGCTAACATACGGAATAATAATGTATGTAGTTGCAAGAAGCAGAGACATGTGATAGATTTAGACCCTTTTTCAGGCGTTCTTTGGCGCTGATTCCGACATGGTTTCCGCGTCAAAATCAGCGCCAAAAACCTCTGTGTGAACTGGCCCTTAAACTATTCAAATTTCTGAATATTTTTATACAATATGGTGAATCTGATACTAAATAAAAAGCAATACATCTATAAATGATCTGGTTCAGACAGTATGGCCGTTCCATTTGCACTGACCCGTAATATGGAGCAGTAGGCACTACGTGTACTGCTGTTTGGTGCCTCCGTGAGCCACTATATTCTCCCCTAGAAGAAATGCTTAAGGAGCATAATATGGTATCCAATGGAGAATATCATGACTTTACACAGAGGATAATTGTCATTAATTCCATGTTCCTTTGTGTAAAATCACATTGACGGTATTGTATTACATGGAGCCCATGGAGGGTTCGCTAGATAGTGGCCATATGGTGTAACAAAAAGTGACTACCAGCTCTTTTACAGCAAACCAATACTCCCCATAGGAGTGTCACTAGACACACACGACTTATGTGAAATAGTTGATACTGTAAAACTGTCCTTCTCTCTACTTTAGGGTATGTTCACACAGCCTATTTACGGACGTAAATCGGGCGTTTTTGCCCCGAATTACGCCCGAAAATAGCGCCTCAATAGCGCTGACAAACATCTGCCCATTGAAAGCAATGGGCAGACGTTTGTCTGTTCACACGAGGCGTATATTTACGCGCCGCTGTCAAATGACGGCGCGTAAATAGACGCCCGCGTCAAAGAAGTGACCTGTCACTTCTTTGGCCGTAATTGGAGCCGTTATTCATTGACTCCAATGAATAGCAGCGCCAATTACGGCCGTAATGGACGCGGCGTTCAAGCGCCTGCACATGCCGTTACGGCTGAAATTACGGGGATGTTTTCAGGCTGAAACATCCCCGTAATTTCAGCCGTAACGGACGCCCTCCTGTGAACATACCCTTATTGGCGCTACATGACAGAAAGGCCAATAAACAGAATCTTAGGCTCTCCTCAAATCTGCGTCATGGTTTCTGTTATAAACGGAAATCACAACGCACGGCCAGATCTATTGCGCAACAGACAAAGCTGAACCCGACGGTCCCCATTGACTAATAATGGGGTCTGTCAGGTTGCATCGTGGTGTCCGTTATTAGGGACTCCTAGCGTTGTACATAACGATGATGCTAGGAGCCCGGCTCCCTGCAGTGTGTTCGGTCCGGGACTTGCGGCCGAAATACGTTCCGTCCATTACGGACGTAATGTGCTCGTGTGAATCCAGCCTAAGACAAGATGTGACCTCCTAGACAGGATGGTCACTGATTATCACAATTATTTCTTCCAAAGCAGATCAGGTATAGGCTGGGATTCATTCCAGAAATGGTTCTACCTTTCATTCAAGAGCAATTTTGCTTTACAGTATAGAGGATATAAGAGGGCGCGAACATTGGTCACACAAAATGGGTACAAGACAGGGGTGGAGATCATGCTTGTATAGCAGGTGAAACTGCACAGAGGCCCTAAGGCCGGAATCCCACAGTGCAGATTTGCTGCATATTTTTCCTGCATTTTTTTTAGCCAAAACCAGAATTGAATCCAGGAGAGGAGCAAAATCTGCACTGTGGGAACCCAACCTTAGGGTATGTATACACTATGTATACATGGCGGCTGTCAGTCATGTATACTTCAATGGGACAATGCTGCAATACTGTGAATCACCACTACATCTGTGTCGACAATTCACAGTGAGCAAGTAGAATTGAAGGGGAAACAGCGCTCATACGAGCGCTGCACCACCTTCAAAACAGCTGATCGGCGGGGGTCCCAGGAACCGGACTCCGACCCATCAATATTTAGGGACTGGAAAACCCATTAAAGTTTACTGTGAATTAAGCCCGTCAGCATATATAAGTCCCTCAATGCCATGTATAGCAACCTGTAGTCTGCCGTTTTTGCAGAGCAATTGCATGGATTATAAATTCTTTATTGCCCTTCACCTGTGTTATCAGATCACTCCTGTTTATTAAGGGAATTTTTCCCGATATTAAGAATATACTGGGATTATACAACAGGGTTAAAAAGTAAAACTATAATTAGCTAACTTTATACATAACAGAACCAATATTACGCCCCATAAAAATAATAAAAATGTAGGGGTTCTAACAAGTAAATACCTAAATTGTCCAGCATGTTATAGTGTCACCATAAAATTCAACTCGCACTTCAGCTGCAAAAATATTGCTAAAAACCTCAGCATTTGACTAAATCCCAAAAGAACTCTAGATCGTGATTTTTGGTTGTAACAGGATGGAAGTAAACAGAGAAAGTAATAAAACGTGATTTATTCCACCTATGATCAATAAGACCAATCAGCATTTCTGTCTATTGGGGCATCTCTGGGCAGGAGCGAACCAGGCAGCATACAGTTTATTATCCCTCAGCCAGATGTGCGGAAGTAGTAAACAGGGTTTAGCTCAATTCTATTCACACTATGAGCCCAGAACTGTGTGGTTTTAAAAGGGCTATAGGATATTTGATAAAAGGATTTTTTATTTATTTCTTGAAACAGTGCCACTCTTGTTTATGGGCTGTGTCTGGTACTGCAGCTTAGCCCCATTTAATCCGGGTGAACTGCATGATTAAACACAGCCTATGGACAAGAGTGGCGCTGTTTCTGCAAAATTAGCCGACCCTTAGGCCGGATTCACACGAGCGTTGCGCATCTCGGATGTGAAAAACGGCAGTCCAACGTCCAAGGTGCATCAGTGCTCTGCGCTGCGGGATGCGATATCACGCATCCCCCATAGACTCTATGGAGGGATTAAAACCACAGAAAAAGGCCATACTCACAGATTAGGTGGTGGGTAAAATACCCGTTCCAAACAGGACGCAACCAGGTCAGAGAATGCTGTTGATGGGAAGTGCCCAGGTGTGTTTAAATAATGATAGCCACTCCCACTGACCTGGTTGCGTCCTGTTTGGAACGGGTATTTTACCCACCACCTAATCTGTGAGTATGGCCTTTTTCTGTGGTTTTAATTATATTCTATGTCCCATTTTTTTGTATATCTTAGATTTTGGAACGAAAAGTTCCAGGTAGGGACTCGCAAGTGTGGGGATCCGTGACGTGGATTGCGAGCTTGCGTTTTTTTGGCCAAAACAACAACTAATACCCCATGTTTTCTCATGGTTACTTACATTGTATATACTTTTTTTCAGGACGCGCCCAGGTCAGGGGCGTAACTAGGAAAGACTGGGCCCCATAGCAAACTTTTGACTGGGGCCCCCCCCTCTGCTGGGTATCACACAACCCCCCCCCCTTGTAGATAGTGCCTCCCTATAGATTCCACCACACAGCGCCCCCCTATAGATAGCACCATACACAGCCCCTGCAGATAACGCCATACAGCCCCCCTGTAGATAACGCCATACAGACTCCCTCTGTAGATAACGCCATACAGCCCCCCTGTAGATAACGCCATACAGCCCCCCTGTAGATAACGCCATACAGCCCCCCCTGTAGATAACGCTATATAGCCCCCCCCCCCCCAAAAAAAAACGTCCTATAGTTTGTCCTACAAAAGACATGCATCCCCTATCCACAGGATAGGGGATACATGTGTGATCACTGGCAGCGATAAGGAGAACGGGGGACCGAAAGTCCCCCGAAGTTCTCCATGACTAACCTCGGACTTCCGGCGTCTGCGCAGTTCAATAAAAATGAAAGGAGCGCTGGTCACGCATGCGCACAAGCGCGACCGGCGCTCCATTCATTTCTACGGAGCTGCCGACACAGACCCCGGAAGTCCGAGGTTTGTCATGGAGAACTTAGGGGGGACTTTCGGTCCCCCGTTCTCCTCATCGCTGCCAGCGATCACACATGTATCCCCTATCCTGTGGATAGGGGATACATGTCTTATGTAGGAACAACCCCTTCAGTGGCGTCGCGCTGTAGCAGCCATAGCGGCTGCTAGCGGAGCCTGCGGCCATGGGAGGGGGCCGTGCCGGCGGGTGGCACGGGCCCCCTCATGCTGCAGGCCCTGTAGAAGTCGCTACGGCTGCTATAGCGGTAGTTACGCCACTGCGTATAAGTTTGTACGGCGTAAAACTACAGCTCCCAGCATGGCCGGAACAATGGTAAGGATATGCTGGGAGATGCGGTTTCACAAAAAAAATCCTATCACCATCATCTCGCTGCAGATCATACAGTGACTACAATACTGATTAGAGGCAGAATAAACATTTACATTAAGTGACTCACCGGTGACGTCTCAGATTCTAGTTCTTTTCTTCTCCCTCCGGTTCAGACATCTATGATGGATTTCTCCCGGCCATGACCCATTTCTGCAGTTTTCCGTTTAGATGTCTTCAGCTTCTCACTTTTAAAACATTTCTGCACCTATAAAACGAAGTTAAAATTCTCAACACATCTAAATATAACTGTCACAAACACACAACATGTCCCCTGTAGATAGTGACCTACATAGAAGCCCCTGTAGATAGTGCCCACATATGGACTCCAGAGCTGCAAGGCAATAGTGCTAACCACTGAGCCACCGTGCTGCCCTACATATAGCTTCCCCTATAGTTAGTGCTCCACGTATAGCCCACCTCTGTATATAGTGTCTCACATATAGCTCCCCCTGTATATAGTGTCCCACATATAGCCCACCCCTGTAGACTGTGCACTACATATAGCCACCCTGTTGCTAGTGCCCCACAGGTAACCCACCCCTGTATATAGTGTCCCACATATAGACCCCCCTGTATATAGTGGCCCACATATAGACCCCCCTGTATATAGTGGCCCACATATGGACCCCCCCTGTATATAGTGGCCCACATATAGAGCCCCCTGTATATAATGGCCCACATATAGAGCCCCCTGTATATAGTGGCCCACACCCCCACATATAGACCCCCCTGTATATAATGGCCCACATATAGAGCCCCCTGTATATAATGGCCCACACCCCCACATATAGACCCCCCCTGTAGCTACTGCCCCACATATAGACCCCCTATATATAATAGCCCACATAAAGATGACCCCCCCCCCCCCCATAGATAATGCCATTCACATTTTTATGAGGGGAAAAAAACCAAAAACTTGACATACTCACATTCTCCGGTTCCCACGCTGTTCACTGGCGATGCAGACATGCTCTCTTCTGAGCATGTCTGCAGGAGTTGAACGAGCGTCCTCCAATGACGCTGATTGGCGGGGCAGAATGACTTGCCCCGCCAATCAGCACCTTCCAAGCATGGAAGCGGCGCGATGATGTCATCGCGCCGCTAGCCAATCAGTGTCATTGTAAGGCACTGGATGGTCAGGCACGGAACATGCCTGGCCATTCATGTATTTGGCTGCCGCTAGCGGCGTCGCGGGCCCCACAGTAGCGACGCTACCGCTGTAGTAGCCATAACGGCTGCTAGCGGCGCCACCGGGCCCCCTCAAGCCCCGGGCCCCGTAGCAGCCGCTACTGCTGCTACCGCGGTAGTTACGCCACTGGCCCAGGTCTTATGATGCTGGGATAGCCTGGTGTGCGGATGTTTGGCACTGCATGCAGGGCAGCCCGCTCTCTTACAATATGGGCGTTATAAATAGGCTGCTATTCGGCGATATATGCTGTGCCTCACTATCCAAACACTATGCCTCCATGTTTACACACTACACTCACGTTTTTGTTTCACTCACAGCCCTGATCTCTACACACTACACTTAGTCATGTCCCCTATACCTCACATGTGCACTATACACAGTACTTTATTATTTATTATTACTACACATTTACTTCCATGCCCAACACACCACTCCCCTCAAGGTTAGTGGGAGTGGCTATCATTATTTAAACACACCTGGGCACTTCCCATCAACAGCATTCTCTGACCTGGTTGCGTCCTGTTTGGAACGGGTATTTTACCCACCACCTAATCTGTGAGTATGGCCTTTTTCTGTGGTTTTAATTATATTCTATGTCCCATTTTTTTGTATATCTTAGATTTTGGAACGAAAAGTTCCAGGTAGGGACTCGCAAGTGTGGGGATCCGTGACGTGGATTGCGAGCTTGCGTTTTTTTGGCCAAAACAACAACTAATACCCCATGTTTTCTCATGGTTACTTACATTGTATATACTTTTTTTCAGGACGCGCCCAGGTCTTATGATGCTGGGATAGCCTGGTGTGCGGATGTTTGGCACTGCATGCAGGGCAGCCCGCTCTCTTACAATATGGGCGTTATAAATAGGCTGCTATTCGGCGATATATGCTGTGCCTCACTATCCAAACACTATGCCTCCATGTTTACACACTACACTCACGTTTTTGTTTCACTCACAGCCCTGATCTCTACACACTACACTTAGTCATGTCCCCTATACCTCACATGTGCACTATACACAGTACTTTATTATTTATTATTACTACACATTTACTTCCATGCCCAACACACCACTCCCCTCAAGGTTAGTGGGAGTGGCTATCATTATTTAAACACACCTGGGCACTTCCCATCAACAGCATTCTCTGACCTGGTTGCGTCCTGTTTGGAATGGGTATTTTACCCACCACCTAATCTGTGAGTATGGCCTTTTTCTGTGGTTTTAATTATATTCTATGTCCCATTTTTTTGTATATCTTAGATTTTGGAACGAAAAGTTCCAGGTAGGGACTCGCAAGTGTGGGGATCCGTGACGTGGATTGCGAGCTTGCGTTTTTTTGGCAAAAACAACAACTAATACCCCATGTTTTCTCATGGTTACTTACATTGTATATACTTTTTTTCAGGACGCGCCCAGGTCTTATGATTCTGGGATAGCCTGGTGTGCGGATGTTTGGCACTGCATGCAGGGCAGCCCGCTCTCTTACAATATGGGCGTTATAAATAGGCTGCTATTCGGCGATATATGCTGTGCCTCACTATCCAAACACTATGCCTCCATGTTTACACACTACACTCACGTTTTTGTTTCACTCACAGCCCTGATCTCTACACACTACACTTAGTCATGTCCCCTATACCTCACATGTGCACTATACACAGTACTTTATTATTTATTATTACTACACATTTACTTCCATGCCCAACACACCACTCCCCTCAAGGTTAGTGGGAGTGGCTATCATTATTTAAACACCTGGGCACTTCCCATCAACAGCATTCTCTGACCTGGTTGCGTCCTGTTTGGAACGGGTATTTTACCCACCACCTAATCTGTGAGTATGGCCTTTTTCTGTGGTTTTAATTATATTCTATGTCCCATTTTTTTGTATATCTATGGAGGGATGTATGAGGTGCGAAAAAATAGGACATGTCCTATTTTCTCTCGGACCTTTCACGCGGTCCATTGAAACAACGGCCGTGTGAACGGCCACAATGAATTATATAGGTCCGTATGACGGCCGTTGTTTTGTGTGAATAAGGCCTTAATCTGAAAAACCCCTTAAAATTTACAAATTTTCATCCTCTGGAATTAGACAATGAAGGTTCTCATTCAATACCCTAAAGCAGAGATCTTAAAAACTATATAACATATATAAAAAAATGGCACAACTATATACAATAAATACGTTTTAATAAAAACAGAGAAAAAACCCTTAGGTAAGGACTACACAATGACTTATGGTCATCTGAAAGTCGCGGTAACATCCGGCTGGGTCAGACTTCTTGCAATAATTGGTAGGTCGCACCACGTTGAGGTTGCATTGCAGTCCCAGTAATGCCGTGATTTTAAATGCTGTTGTGTCGCCCTAGTCATAATCTGGTAACTGCACCTCCCAGTAAAAAATGCAATTGGCGACGGAAGACGCAGCGCTAGACAGGGTGATCCAGTTGCTGATATGTTTGGATTTGCAGTTTTTTTTACTCTTGTGAAAAAAAAATGAAATATAAATATAACTCCCCCCCCCCCCCCTCCTCAAGAACAGCAGATCTGAATGAACCTGGAACTGATGACTGATGATCCACCTAAATGGACAGCGTCTGTTGACAGATCCCTTCTTTTACGTTGCTCAGTGCTACAGTATATTGTGCATGTATTGTGAATACTCGAAGTGCTCCACATGTCCTAACAAATAACATAATGCAACTGTTTTCTACTGTGTACAAAATGATTACTCGTCTAGTCACTAGGTGGCATCCTTATACAAACTATGCTCAGTACTAGTCTCTGTTAGTATTTTGCCCCTCGTTTTCCCATTTGTCAAGGCAGGCAAAGATCTCCGCTACATAATGAATGATCAGATATTTTTTTTCAATATCAGATCACTCAACTAATTCCAACAACCATTCAAAGATAAATGTGTTATATTGACAAAAATCCTAAAAATGTTCATTGTTTTAACTCCACGTGGGACATTCTCGTTTGATTTACTATAAACATGATCATTGCATTATTATACGTCTTAAGAATAATTTTTTGGCCCAGTTCTCACACAATTTTTTGGCGCAGATTTTGACGTGGAAACCCCAGCGGAATCAGCATCAAAAACGGCTTTTAGCTGCTCACAGGGAAAAAAAAGCGGTACGTTATTTCTTGCCGCGGTTGCGCCTCTGACCTCCAATGGGGGGGCAGAAAAAGTTTTTTTCCGCCGCGGGCAAAAAGATGATGCAAGAAAAGCTGCGGCAAAAACGTGCAGGAAGGTCAAAATCAGCCTTAGGCTATGTTCACACGGAGTATTTTGGGGAGGAATATCTGCCTCAAAATTCCGTTTGGAACTTTGAGGCAGATTTTCCTCTCCCTGCACGCCGATTTTCGCGCCGTTTTTCGCCCGCGGCCATTGAGCGCCACGGGCATAAAACAGCGCGAAATACGCTTTCTCTGCCTCCCATTGAAATCAATGGGAGGTCAGAGGCGGAAGCTTCCAAAGATAGGGCATGTCGCTTCTTTTTCCCGCAAGGCAGTTTTACTGGGAGGCGTTCTCGGGCCGTTTTTGCCGAGTTTTGCGACACGGTTTCCGGCAAAATACTCCGTGTGAACATAGCCTTAAAATTCCTGAATGAATTTTGAGGCAGATTTTTTCTGCCTGCAAAATACTCTGTGTGAACTAGGCCTTAACCTCTACCAAAACTTTGCTCTACAATTGCAATGATAGTGCTGGGCGCATCACAGTGCCGCGGGCCCGTAGAGGTTGCTACGGTGCCCACGTAATGCGGGCGCCCCCTAGCCCAGTACATAACGTTTATGTGCCGGATGGCCCGGTGGCGTCGATAGCGCGGGGTGGGGCCCAGTGCGAGCGACTGCCACATTCACTTGTATCTGCATCCTCAGGACGCAGATACAATTGAATAGTATAGGGTACAGGCCACGTTAGGCCTGCAGCCTATAAGGCATTGGGACAGTCCCTGCGCAGGCCAGCGTGATGACATCATTGCATCACGTTGGTCTGCGCATGTGTCCTGACTGGAGGCCGTCGAGCGCTCCGTCCGTCGCGGGAACAGGGCTGGGAAAGTAGAATCTTTTTTTTAGGGGGTGGGCTGTGAATCTAAAACAGGGGAGATTGCTGTGTGGCACTATCTACAAGGGAAGGCTGTGTATCTAAAACAGGGGTGGGGGGAATTGTTGTGGCACTATCTACAAGGGGGGCTGTGTATCTAAAACAGGAGTGGGGGAATTGTTGTGTGGCACTATCTACAAGGGGGCTGTGTATCTAAAACAGGGGTGGGGGGAATTGCTGTGTGGCACTATCTACAAGGGGGGTTGTGTATCTAAAATGGGGGGATTGTTGTGTGGCACTATCTACAAGGGGGGGCTGTGTATCTAAAATGGGGGGATTGTTGTGTGCCACTATCTACAAGGGGGGGGCTGTGTGGCACTATCTACAAGAGGGCTGTGTGACATTATCTACAAGGGAGTGTGTGGCACTATCTACTAGGGGAGGGCTGTGTGGCACTATCTACTAGGGGAGGGCTGTGTGGCACTATCTACTTGGGGAGGGCTGTGTGGCACTATACAGGGGGAGGGCTGTGTGGCACTATACAGGGGGAGGGCTGTGTGGCACTATCTAGGGGGGCTGTATGGCTCTATCTACAAGGAGGGGGGTGTGGCACTATCTACAAGAGGGGGGCTGTGTGTGTGGCGCTATCTACAGGGGACGCAGTGGCACTATCGACAGGGCACAAAGGAGGCATTATTACTGTGTGGGAGCACAAAGGGGGTCACGGCTACTGAGGGGGCACTTTTATTGTGATCACTGAGGAATCATTATTACTGTCTGTGGCACTGTGGATTACGAGTTTGTTTAGATGATGGTATAGGTGTGGAGGATGCTGGAAAAGCGAGAAACCAAAATGTCCGTTTGTCAAATTCGAGTTGTGGCTGAAAGAAGTCGTCGGATGGAGAAAAAGGGAAAGTGAACGACTCTAATCAGAGAAAACATCACCTGTGAGTCACTAGATATTAATGTGTTGTAATCACTTATATCATCTGCAGAGCTCCTGTGTATAACTGCCATCTACCACTATATGGTCACTATATGGTGGTGACATTATGTGGTCTGCAGAGCTCATTTGTATAACTGACATCTACCACTATATGGTGGTAATATTGGTCTTTTGTTTAGTGTTTTTTATTCAGTAACAGTATGGTGGTAGTATTCAGTCACTATGGGGTTATCGTGTGGTGGTGGTATTATTCAGTCACTATGTGGTTATGGTGTGGCGGTATTATTCAGCAACAGTATGGGGGTATTATTCAGTCACTATGTGGTTATGGTGTGGCAGTATTATTCAGTAACAGTATGGGGTTATTATTCAGTCACTATGTGGTTATGGTGTGGTGGTATTATTCAGTATCAGTATGGGGGCATTATTTAGTTACGATGTGGTCATGGTGTGGTGGTATTTTTCAGTAAAAGTATGGTGGTATTATTCAGTCACTATGTGGTTATGGTGTGGCAGTTTTATTCAGTAATAGTATGGGGATATTATTCCTTCACTGTGGTTATGGTGTGGTGGTATTATTCAGTCACTGTGTGTTTATGGTGTGGCGGTTTTATTCAGTAACAGTATGGGGGTATTATTCCTTCACTGTGGTTATGGTGTGCAGGTATTATTCAGTAATAGTATGGGGGTATTATTCCTTCACTGTGGTTATGGTGTGCAGGTATTATTCAGTAACAGTATGGGGGTATTATTCAGTCACTATGGGGCTATGGCGTGGCAGTATTATTCAGTAACAGTATGGGGGTATTATTCAGTCACTATGTGGTTATGGTGTGGTGGTATTATTCAATAACAGTATGTGGGACTTTATTCAGTCACTATGTGGTTATGATGTGGTGGTATTATTCAGTAACAGTATAAATATTTTTTTGTGTGAGAGGGAGACATATGCTTTGGGGATTGCAACACTCCTAGATGAGCTATAAATCAGTGATGCAGTTCTCTGCACACCGCCTTCTGAATTGATTGCATTATTGATACAATAATTCAGCATTTGGGGCCCCATTTTTAACTTTGCACAAGGCCACACTTTGTCTAAAACCGGCCCTGGCTCCCAGCGACTCTACGGATTCCCTCCGCCTAGGGCGGTTCTTCTCTGCTATAGTGCTAGCGCTGCACTGAAACAGACAAGTGACGTGTCATGTGACATTACAAAGCAATGTATGCCAGACTCGGAAGCGGAAGCAGAGAAGGAGAGCCCAGTGGTGAGTGAAAACCAACCAACATTCACATCCCGAACCTCCAAGGCATTATTCATACTTTGTGGGGACACTTGAGGGACATTATACTATGTTGGGGGCATTAAAGGGGCATAATACGGTGTGTGGGACAATATACTGTGTGGGGGCATTATACTCTTTTATGGGGCTTTTTTTTTTATGATGGGGGGGGGGCGCCAAAAGAAAATTTCGCACAGGTCACCATCTATCCTAAGGCCGGCCCTTGTAGAGAAATACACCCAAGTAAGGCTATGTTCACCTCTGCGTCAGGCCTCCATTCTGACATTCCGTCTTAGCTTTTCGTCAGAACGGAGCCCTGACTGACACAAATGGAAACCATAGGTTTCCGTTTTCATCACCATTGATTTCAATGGTGACGGATCCGGTGCGAATGGTTTCCGCTTGTCTCCGTTGTGCAAGGGTTCCGTCGTTTTGACAGAATCAATAGCGTAGTCGACTTTAAATTAAGTTGTCGTTTTTACCGCACGGTGAAAGCCGTAAAAATTAAACCCAAAAAACAATGGAGGAATTGCAGTTTTTTCCAATTCCATCCCACAAAATAAAGAAAACGAAAAATGGCTTGGTCTTTAAAGAGTTAATGTATAGCAGGTCAAAATGATCAGAGCCATCAAATCCAAACATAATTTGTTCTGCTATGACACACGTACAGTATGGGCCCGTAGTAGACTATGGGCACTATAAAATGGTAATGTTTTCAATAATCATGTTTTCAGTACGGATAGTACTCCCGCGGGGAGGCAGGGAGTCCTAGCATCATAGATAACAAGGAATCTATGAGCCCGGCGTCTGACACACGGTCCGTATATCAAAGACCGAACACGACTGTCTGAATGCGGCCTAAGTAATCTTATGCTGGATTCACATGGGACAGAACTGTTACAGATTTTCCATGCAGAATTTCCATGCAGAAAATCTGCAGCGAATTACCGTACCAGCCATGTGGATGAGATTTTAATTGACTGTGGAAAAGTATACACTCGTAGCCATAAGTGTGCAGTTATATAGCCATATTGGTCACCTGAATATTGTTGGTCAAAAACAGGAAAATCCCTTCGCTTTGTAAAAGGTTTTCCTGCGTCCGTCTCTCTGCTGGAATCACTCTTTATTTTAAGCTAGAAATAGGTGGATGGAACATTGACTAAAAACACGACTGGCGCCAACTGAAGCAAGAAATGCAGTTCACTATAGACATTTGTCTAGGTGATGACAAGAATTAGGGTATGTTCACACGGCCTATTTACGGACGTAAATCGGGCGTTTTTGCCCCGAATTACGCCCGAAAATAGCGCCTCAATAGCGCTGACAAACATCTGCCCATTGAAAGCAATGGGCAGACGTTTGTCTGTTCACACGAGGCGTATATTTACGTGCCGCTGTCAAATGACGGCGCGTAAATAGACGCCCGCGTAGAAGAAGTGACCTGTCACTTCTTTGGCCGTAATTGGAGCCGCTATTCATTGACTCCAATGAATAGCAGCGCTAATTACGGCCGTAATGGACGCGGCGTTCAAGCGCCTGCACATGCCGGTACGGCTGAAATTACGGGGATGTTTTCAGGCTGAAACATCCCCGTAATTTCAGCCGTTACGGACCCCCGCCGTGTGAACATACCCTAAGTTCCACATGATACAAACAAAACGATAATCATTGCATTTGCAAACCAGCCATGTATGGACAATTACAACTACATGGAAATTTATCAGAGAACTTTGAGGCATTTACTAGTCATAGATTTTAGGATGTGATCAAACGTACAAGAAAACGCAGCAAAAATCATTAAGTCTATGGCCAAAAAAGGAAGAATTTCACACTTGCTGCCTCTATTCTCTTAAATGCCCAATGTTTCACTTCATAGACACTGGTAGCTCATGACAAGTGTAACATACCTCTACGGAGCGGAGGTCCGGGATGATGTTCTTAGCCACTCGCAGCCTTTTCAGGAAAGAAGCAGACCAGACTGTATATGTGAGAGTTATAAGTGGCGGAGGACTAACCTACTCCCATGTAAGGTATAGCACAGGGGCCGGGACTCAACACTCGTCACCTCTATCTTGTAGGTCCCCTTATCACAATTCATCATACCAGACATTCCTCTTCTAAATACTGTGTACAGAACGCATCGCATTTGGTGGCATTTAAAATAATTATGCTGCTTTACCGAATAGATTCCTACAGTGAAATACAGAAGTCTAAAATGTAACATTTCATGTAGGTGATGTGAATATTTAAAGAAAAACTTTGGTAAGCAGCAAAAGTTCCTATTAAACTCCAGCAAAATAACCAGTTATTTAACCCTTGTGTACTTTCTACTAAAGACCATATTTGAACATTATTAAAAACTTTGATCACTTCAAGTGCTCATTGTATTAACACTTTTTTTGTTAATAGGGAAATGTCCCTTTAAGAAGAATTGTTACCTGCAAAGGACTGGGGTGAATGAAATCTTATATCTACTACACATACTGGGCTCTGTGCGATCGAGACGACGGATACATCCAAGTTAAGAATAGTAATAAGAAAGTGTCACTTACTCTACATGCAGTCATGGATAAATTCTATGGGGGAGATTTATTAGAATTGGTGTAAAGGAAATTGGAGTTTTTGCATGTAGCAACCAATCAGATTTCTTCTTTCATTTTCAAAAGAGCCTCTGAAGTGCCTGTACGTGATTGGTTGCTATGAGCAACCACGCCACTTTTCATTTGCACCAGTTTTGATAAATTTCCCAGTATGTTTTTTTTATTAATCAGGTCCTAAATAACAATTGTGTGGTCCTCAACAATGTCTATAAACAAACAAAAAACACAACCGATTTTAATATGTAGTAATTTTTCCCCCCAAAATAAAACATTCAGGGGAAAAAAAATAGTAATCTCCCTTTGAGGGTAGGAACACACACACAGCGTATTCAGGGCGGATACAGCTGCACACCGCAGGGAATGCTGTCCGAGATCCCGCACCAAGCTGTGGTGCGTTTTTTCAGGCGTAAATTTCACTGCGAAAATTATTGCACTTGCAGGCCATGTGACGCTGCAGCCTGTGATTGGCTGCAGCGGTCTTATGGCCTGCAACGTCATCCAGGGAGGCCGGACTAGAGAAGAAGCAGGGAAATCTGGGTAAGTATAACTTTTTTTTTTTTTTTTTCTTACTTGCGATTTCTGTGGGTTTAAGCACCCTATTGAATTCAATGGGAATACCCACAACGGAAGAGCTGCGAATACGCAGCATTAATGGACATGCTGCGGTTGAAGAAACCGCACCGCAAGTCAATTTATGATCAGTATTTTCGGCGGCAGTTTTCCGCAGTGTGGGGACAAGATTGGTTGAAATCTCACCCGCACTGCTGCTACTGTAAAACGCTGCAGATTTTCCGCAATTAATCCGTTGCGGAAAATCTGCAGTGGTTACGCTGTGTCTGTTCGTACCCGGATTGTGAAAGTAGCAACTAGCAGCCCAGTATACTGATAATATGGATAATATTAGCTAATCATCAAGAAGTGAGACCACCTCTTTAACCCCTTAGGCTGGATTCACACGAGCATGTTCGGTCTGTAAAGGACGGAACGTATTTCGGCCGCAAGTCTCGGACCGAACACACTGCAGGGAGCCGGGCTCCTAGCATCATAGTTATGTACGACGCTGGGAGTCCCTGCCTCTCCGTGGAACTACTGTCCCGTACTGAAAACATGATTACAGTACATGACAGTTGTCCTGCAGAGGCAGGGACTCCTAGCATCGTACATAACTATGATGCTAGGAGCCCGGCTCCCTGCAGTGTGTTCAGTCCGGGACTTGCGGCCGAAATACGTTCCGTCCATTACGGACGTAACATGCTCGTGTGAACCCAGCCTTAAGGAATGAGACATTTTTGATTTTTCACTCCCCACCTTCCAAGAGCCAAAAACTATGTTTTTCTATCAATAGAACGGTGTGAGGGCTTATTTTTTGCCCGAGGAGTTGTAGTTTGTAATGGCACAATTTAAAATACTTTATAATGTACTGGGAAACTGAAGAAAAATTATTTGCGGTCTAAAATTGGAAAAAAATGCGATTTCTACATTGTTTTTTGGTTTTAATTTTTATGACTTTCACCGTCTGATAAAAATGACAACTTTATTCTGCGGCTCAATACAATTATGGTGATACTAAATTTATATAGTTTTTTTTGTATATTTTACTATAAAAAAAAACAAAAACTTTTTTTTATACAACAAAAATTGTTTTGCTTCACTACTTTGAGAGCCATAACTTTTTTCTTTTTCCGTGGATTGAGCGGTATGAGGTCTTATTTTTTGTGGGATGAGCTGTAGTTTTTATTACCATTTTTTGGTACATATGGCTTTTTGATCACTTTTTATTAAAAAAAAACTTTTTTTTAGCGCCAAGGTGACCAAAAAACAGCAATTTTGGCAGTTTCAATTTTTCTTTTTTTACGGCCTTAACCGTGTGAGTTAAATAATGGTATATTGTAATATTTCCGACTTTTACGGACGCAGTGATACCAATTTTATTTTTTACAGTACTTTAGAGAAAAAATGGGAGAAGTATATATATTTATGTATATTTTTTTTTTCACCACTAATAACTTTATTAAACTTTTTTTGACACATTTTATTAGCCCCCCCCCTAGGGGACTTGAACTAGCGACCATTAGATCGCTGGTAAAATACACTGCAATACTAATGTATTGCAGAATATTGTCATTTGTACATGCTTCTGTTATGCCGGGCCAGAGGCAGTCCTTTGAGCCTTCAGTAGACCCCTGGGCTGCCATGACAACCATCGTCACCCATTAAGACCGTTGTGGGGGCGCCGATACGTTGGAGGGGCCGTCCCCTCTTTTCAACGCCTCAGCTGCTGCAGTCACGATTGATCACAGAATTTGAGGGGTTAAACGAATGCTGTTCCAGCCCGTTAGCTGACACCCGCTGAGTATGGAGCGCACTCAGCCCGTTGGCATGCACCATACTTCCCTATGACGCTTATCACGTGCATGTACAGGGTTAAAGAAGCCTGTACACAATTGGCACGTATCCAGGAACCAAATCCATTGTGAGTAAATCGCATGCATCGTGTACGGACACTCTGAGGCCACATGCACATTACATGCAGATTAAAAATTCAGATTTTCCCGTCAACTCCGCAGCGTAATACAGTACCAGCAAAGTAAATAACAAATGTTAAGAAAAAAAACATGACAACAGCACTCTGCAAACGCTAGGACTACCTAATAAACTATATATAAATAAATAAGCATTACTGCTACGTCTACTTACAATAGTGAGGTACTTAGTGCGCGTTTTGATTAAATTGTGTGATCCCACCTGCCACGACAAGGCAACGTCTTCTTATGTAGGTAGACGTAGCAGTAATGCAAATTTATATATAGTCTATTAGGTAGTCCTAGCGTTTGCATGTGTTGTTTGCAGTCACCGCGTACGGGCACCTGCACATTTTTCATTTTGTTAGAATTTGCTGACCAACCTCTTTTGAGCAAAGCAAATAAGATTTCAAGTAATCTTATTTAAACGTTACAGAATTTTTCCACACATAAATTGACCTGCGGTGTGTATTTTAAAATCTACATTATGTCGATGTATCTGACAAGTTCATACAAAAAATCTTACCAAAATCTGCAGCATAATAACTGCACCTATTTCCGCATTAAAAACATATTAAAAAAACACAGTATGGCCATGTTCACAGGACAGATACGCTGCGTAAAAGTACACAGCATATCCATCCTGGAACCCGCAAAGAATTCTAGCTGATAAACCACACCAAATTGTGGTGCCATTTTTCACGTTGAATTTACACTGCGGGGAAAATAAAAAAGTTTATACAATGGTCTTCGTTGTGATAGCGAAGCTTTCTTGTGTTCTTGTCCTGGCCGGCCTCCTAGGATAACGCTACAGCCCATGTGACCGCTGCAGCAGCAGTTGCATGGGATGAAACGTCATACCAGGAGCCCGGCCTAGACAGGGAACAGAAACTTTCTATGCCAGTTATCTGGCTTAGGGAAGTCGCAAAAGCGACTTTTGGGCATTTTACTCCACCCTCACGATTTATGCAAAAAAGGAGCGTAACCTAACAAAAGGGGGCAGGGCCACCCACAGCCACACTGATTTACTATAAAAATAAATATATTAAAAAGTAGAATTACAGTGCCTGACTTAATAAATCACAACTATTTTTCCCTAGCATCATGTTTAGGCTGAGTTCACACGGGACGGATACGCGGTGTAAAAGCACGCAGCTTATCCTTCCTGTGCACCAGGAATGTCCACTGCAGAAAACCACAGCACGAGCCGGTCTGCTAGCAGGTCGGCCTTCTGGGATAACGTTTCAATCCCGGAGACCGCCGCAGACTGTGATTGGCTGCAGCGGTCACATGGGATGAAACATCAACCCAGGAGGCCACGATGGAAGAAGGAACCCAGACTTCATTACTTCAGCGCGTGAATAAGTATCTATTCCATTCATCAGTACAAGTGTACAAACGAGACATTAAGAATACGCTGAACAAATGTGATATATGTGTAAGATTGACAAGACATTTTCATCGCAGCATACGTGCGCAATATGAAGTTTGTTTAATAATGAGTCGGGAAAATAAATCCTTCTTGAAGAATAATTTAGACAGTAGATAATAGTCAGGAGGACAGAGAGAGTTCATCAGGTTCAAAGTCTGTTTCTCCAGAACTAATGAACCTTAGTGACTAATCAAAGTCCAACGCCAGCATTACCATTCATCAACCTAGTGGGAGGCAGAACGGAGTCTCTGATCGTACTGTAAACCTTTACAAAACGAGGCCCCATCCAACTGCTGCATCGAGAAGTCATGCAAATATCAATCATTAGAAAGTGATGGGTGCCACTTATTGACTTTATACAGATTTTCTCCTCTGGTGTCCCTTTAGGCTGGGTTCACACGACCTATTTTCAGGCGTAAACGAGGCGTATTATGCCTCGATTTACGCCTGAAAATACGGCTCCAATACGTCGGCAAACATCTGCCCATTCATTTCAATGGGTTTGCCGACGTACTGTGCCGACGACCTGTCATTTACGCGTCGTCGTTTGACAGCTGTCAAAAGACGACGCGTAAAATTACAGCCTCGTCAAAAGAAGTGCAGGACACTTCTTGGGACGTTTTTGGAGCAGTTTTCTCATAACTATTGAAAACCGCTCCAAAAACGGCCGCGAAAACGGCCCGAAAAACGTGAGTTGCTCAAAAAACGTCTGAAAATCAGGTGCGGTTTTCCCTTGAAAACAGCTCCGTATTTTCAGACGTTTTTGGCTCAGCGTGTGAACATACCCTTAACCGGTTCCCGACTGCTGGCTGAGTATTTACAGCCGGCGGTCAGGGTCCTTAAAACCCGCGCCATAGACCATTTACGGCGCAGGTTCACATTTTTTACGTGTGCAAAACTGACACGTTCGTGTGAATAAGGCCTAAGAGGGCTGATTTCCCCAATTACGGTGGAAAAACATGGTGTAAAACAAGTAATAAAAAATAAAGTCCCCAAAGGTCTTTTCTGACCTCTGAGGGACTGACCATAGTAATAAAAAAATAAAAGTAAAGTGCAATTTTTTTTTAATAATAAATACACATAAAATACCCACCCCAAAAAAAAATGTTCCCCCCGGCAATCATTGTCAGAACGCTAGCCCTGACCCAATTACTCTAAAATAGGCATATAAATATATTAAAATTTACGGTAGACAAGGACGATCACAAATTGAAGTTTGTTATGTTATTATTAGTAAAAAAGCTTATTTTTTTACTATTATTTTCAAACTTTAAGCCTAAAAATTCTAAAATAGCAAAAAGGATGTGTATAAAAATGGTAAAAAAATAAAAAAAAAATAAACCTGCATTGTCTACGAAAAAACATCGCAAAAATCACGTCGCTAGCCCAACAAATAAAAAAGTTACAGCCGTTTAACTAACGCGTGCTAAAAAGGTGTCTGGTCCTGAAGGCTCAAAATTAACCAGTCCTGAACCAGTTAATCTATCTAATTTAGGACTAAAAAGCAATTCCATTTAGACCTCAGAAAACAATCATATTCCCTGTTCACATCCAAGGTATTTGTCTATTGTCGCCAGGACAGCTACACCTGAGATGTGCACGTCCCTCACCTGTTGGGACAGGAAACAGAAGTTTAACCCCTTCCAGCTCTGCGCAGTACTATTACGTCGCATTGGGGGAAGAAAGTTGCAAATATCACTCTGCACCACCTGCTGCGCGTCTCCTTTAACACAATACCTGTGGTGTCAAAATGCTCACTACACCTCTAGATGAATGCCTTAACGGGTGTAGTTTTTAAAATGGGGTCACTTCTCTGGGGGGGGGGGGGGCGCAACTGTACCGATATGCGAAATTGCATCCGAAAACCAACCCAGCAAAATCTGGACATCGAAGAACAAATAGCACTCTTTCTCTGCTGAGACCAGACAGTAGTTTATTACCACAAATGGGGTATTGCCGACCGCAGGGTACGGCTGGGTTCACACACCCTATTTACGGACGTAATTCGGGCGTTTTAGCCTCGAATTACGTCCGAAAATAAGTCTCAAAAGCGTCGGCAAACATCTGCCCATTCATTTGAATGGGTTTTACGATGTTCTGTGCCGACGGTCATTTTTTTTTTTTACACGCCGCTGTCAAAAGACGGCGCGTAAAAAAGACGCCCGCGTCAAAGAAATGCATGTCTCTTCTTGAGACTTAATTGGAGCCGTTCTCCATTGACACCATAGAAAAACAGCTCCAATTACGTCCGTAATGGACGCAGCGAAAAGCGCCTGCAACATGCCATTACGTCTGAAATTCCGGAGCTGCTTTCTCCTGAAACCAGCACCGTAATTTCAGCCGTAACGGAGGCTGCCATGTGAACATACCCTAAATTGCACAACAAAATGGAGTATTTTACACCTTGTGGAAATAATAAATTTTGAGCAAAAACAACTTATTATTGGAGAAAAAAAATATATATTTTTTTTTTTAAATTTCACAGCCCAATTCAAATAAGTTCTGTGAAAGAACTGGGGTCACAACACCCCTAGATGGATTGAGGGTGTAGGTTCCAAAATGGGGTATTTTTGGGGTTTTCGTCTATGTTTTAGCACCTCAAGACCTTTTCAAACCTAACATGGTGCATAAAATATATTAGAATAATAAAAAAAAAAAAACAGGGCCCAAATTCTGCTCCTTTGCTTTCGAGGCTTGGGGTTCAGTACATTAGCACCACATGTGGGATATTTCCAAAAACTGCAAAGAAAAAATAAAATCTTGGCAATAAATATTGAGTTGTGTTTCTCTGGTAAAACCTTCTGTGTTATAGAAAAAAATAAAAATGGATTAAAATGGAGTTTCTTCAAGGAAAAACTTAAAATTTGTACATTTCACCTCCACTTTGCTTTAATTCAATACCTAAAGGGTTAAGAAACTTTCTAAATGCTGTTTTGAATACTTTGAGGGGTCCAGTTTTAAAAATGTAGTGTTTTATGTTTTGTTTTTTAATATATAGGCCACTGACCACCACTTCAGAATCAAACTGATCCCTAAAAAAAAAAAATTTACATTTTCTTGAAAACGTGAGAAACTGCTGCTACAGTTAAGCCTTGTAACATTCTAGAAAAATAAAAGAATGTTAAAAAAAAACCTGATGCTAACATAAAAGTAAACTTATGGGAAATGTGAACTATAAACTATTGTGTGTGGTATAAGGGTCTTACAAGCAGATACATTTAAATTCAGAAAATTGCACGAATAAACACTGACTGTATCGACCAAATTTTACCACTAACAAAGTAAAATGTGTCACGAGAAAAGCTCAGAATCGCTTGGATTAAACATCTCAGTTATTACCACATAAAGGGACACGTCAGATTTGAAAAATTATTAAAGCCCCTCCCCATTCTCAGCGTCTTTCTGGCCCTTTCAGGGATGAGATGCAGAGAAGCCTCAAATAAGTGAGACCCAGAAGAACTTTTGTATATCTACCTATTAAATCTTTAGAAACCTTTGACATGAAAAGATATACATGTTAACTGGTTCCCGACCGCTGGCTGTATATTTACGGCCTGCGGTCAGGGTCCTTAAAACCCGAGCCATAGACTTTTTACGGCTCGGGTTTTAACTTGCTGCCCGCGCGATCGGGCAGCTGAATGTCGGGTCTCCGGCTGTCAGTGACTGCCGGGGACGCTGAGGAGAGGATAAAAGCAGCTTTCGCTGCTTCTGTCTTCTCCGATGTCTTTTTACACAGCGCTCAATGAACGCTGTGTATAGGAATAGAGACAGCAGCGGCGCTGTCTCTATTCCTCCCGGTGATCATGTGACAGGTCACATGATCGCCGGGTGCCGTTAGTGGCAGACTGTTGCTGGGTCTTACAAGACCCAGCACAGCCCTATTAGTGACAATCGTCACTACAAGAGGGCTGATTTCCCCTGTAACTGGGGCTGCTGTGCAGCTCCAGTTACAGTGGAAAAACATGGTGTAAAACAAAGAAAAAATATATATAAAGTTCCCCAAAGGTCGTCTTTGACCTTTGGGGGACAGACCATAGTAATAAAAAAAATAATAAAGTAAAGTGCAAAAGTAAATTAAATAATAAATACACATAAAATACCCACCCCCAAAAAAAACGTTCCCCCCGCCAATCATTGTTGTAACGCTAGCGCTGACCCAATTACCCTAATATAGACATGTAATATATTAAAATTTACGGTAGACAATGACGATCACAAATAAAAGGTCTATTTTAGGGTAAAACTATGTTATTACCCAAAAGAAAATAGCTGAAACGTAAAAAAGCTTATTTTTATACTATTTTCAAACTTTATGAATAAAAATTCTAAAATAGCAAAAAAAGGTGTGTATAAAAACGATAAAAAATTAAACCTGCATTGTCTACGGAAAAAACGTCGCAAAAATCACGTTGTTAGGCCTCATGCACACGACCGTAAAAACACCCGTTATTGCGGGTCGTTATTACGACCCGCAATAACGGGCTCATAGGCTTCTGTTAGCCACGGGTACCTTCCCGTTTGCTCACGGGAAGGTACCCGTGCCGTTAAAAAAGATAGAACATGCCCTATTTCATGCCGTAATAACGGCACGGGCATCCCATAGAAGTCTATGGGGCTCCCGTAATCATGGGTGGCTGCGTGTGTTCACCCGTGATTACGGGAGCGTTGCGAGGTGAGGCGAGGTCAGGGGACTACCCGGTCTGCAGGCCACAGCCCAGTGGCGTAACTACCGCCGGGACTACAATGAAAACTATGGCAGAGCGGGGAGGTATCTCCCCGCTCTGCCATAAACAAAAGACATGTATCCCCTATCCTGTAAAAAATAAAAGACGTTCATACTTACCGACAACTTCCTGCTTCCTCCAGTCCGGTCTCCCGCCCGTTGCCTTGGTGACGCGTCCCTCTCGACATCCGGGCCGACGTCCTGGATGACGTTTCAGGCCATGTGACCGCTGCAGCCAATCACAGGTCAATCACAGGCTGCAGCGGTCACATGGACTGCCGCGTCATCCAGGGATGTCGGGCTGGATGTGAAGAGAGGGACGCGTCACCAAGACAACGGCCGGGTAAGTATGAATTTCTTTAACTTTTATTACAGAAAAGGCTGTCCCTTCTCTCTATCCTGCACTGATAGAGAGAAGGGGCTGCCGATTAGTGCAGTGCTATTTTGCTGCCAAAAACGTGCTCGTAAATACGGGTGGAATACGTGTGACACCGGACCCATATTTACGAGCACGGGTTCGTAAATACTGGTGCAAAACGGGTGGAATACGTGTGACACCGGACCCGTATTTACGCCAGTATTTACGGGTGTGAAAAAATACGGTCGTGTGCATGAGGCCTTAGCCCAACAAATAAAAACGTTATAGCCATTTAACTAACACGTGCTAAAAATGGCTAAACGGTGTCTGGTCCTGAAGGCGCAAAATAGCCCGGTCCTGAACTGGTTAAACCTGGAGTAAAAAAAAAAAAGTTGCATTAAATTTGTCTGCAATTCCTTCATTCATTTCCACGACAAGTCTCATACTTCTGCGTTTCTCGCGCATCACGCACCCATTGAAGTCAATGGGTGCGTGAAAATCACACGCACCACGCGGAAGCACTTCCGTGGGACGCCCCTGATTCGCGCAACAGCAGTCAAGAGTATTATTGAAAACAGAAGAGCACCACGTGCTTTTGTTTTCAATCATACAGAGTGGCATAATGATGGCGGTTGCGCGAAAATCACGCAGCCGCACATCATATGGTGATGACACAAAGAGCTGTTAAGTGCGTTTTGCGCGCGCAAAACGCACACGCTCGTGTAAATCTGCCCTCACAGTAATGATGGACGTGAGTTGTGTATCCAGCATGCAACAGCCTTCACTAGCTCTCTGCACAGCTTTTGCTCTACACTAAAAGACTCCATGATGCTCTCTGCTCTCCTCCCTATCTACACTTATCTACTCTCCCTGAACGGGGATGCTTTTCCCTCCAATTTCTGATCTGCCATGTACAACCTTCTCCCTGCTATCTCGAACACTGAAAGAAGGGAGGGGAGAGCAGATTACATCAGCCTGCCAGAAGTGGACTGATGGATTTGAGTTCGGGCATATTCACACGGCCTATTTTTGGACGTTTTTCAGGCTGTAAACGTCAGACAAATCAGAAAGCCTCCAAACATCTGCCCATTGATTTCAATGGGGAAAAAACGATTGGCAGTTTTTTTTACGTGGCTGTTTTGAAAAACTGCCGCGAAAAAGAAGTGCAGGTCACTTCTTAGGACGTTTTGGGAGCAGTTTTTCATAGACTATAGAAAACCGCTCCAAAAATGGCAGTGAGAAATCACGAGTGGCTTAAAAAACGTCTGAAAATACAGAGCTGTTTTCAAGGGAAAACAGCTCTTGATTTTCACACATTTTTGACTCAGCGTGTGAACATACCCTTAGAAGCATCAGCACAGCTAGCTATCTACAGGAGCTACAATGACTACAGCAGCAAAATAGTAGAAAGTAGTAGTAGTTGTCCAAGAATCGACATTTATTACCTATCCACAGATTAGGGGCCCCAACAACTGCAAAAACAGCTGTCCCGAGCAATGGTCTAAACAGCCACGCAATCAGTAGGAGTCCCAGTGGTGGGGCCCCCAGCAGTCAGACAATTATCGACTATCCTGTGTGTGTTTGGGGGGGGGGGGGGGAGAGAGAAGGAGAAAGAGAGCGAGAGAAAGAGAGCGAGCGAGACATAGATATAGACAGAGAAGATGGATATATATCCATTTATGGCACGGTGGGGAACCACTTTCTGCCTGTGCCAAAAACATATGACATGGTGTGACAAGAAACTAAGAGGGTACATATGGGTTTGTAGGATTTTTTTGCCATTCCCCCTTTGAAGTTTGCCTGCTTAATTTAGTCAATATATTGGAAGAGTCTACTACCCCTCCGAGTTTTTTAAATAATTCTCACTTTTTTTTTTGCCCTACCCAATTATCTGGTATTTCTCATGTGTTGCGGTCAAGGAGACGATCGGGGAAATGGATTTACTGGTAATTCTATTTCCTGGTCTCCATGACAGCACTGCTAATTCCCTCAGGTGGAAGAGATTCCTTGGAAGTAACTGAAGGTGGGAGGATGGAGAGGGGCTTAAATTTCTCTGTCCCAACAGATGACGGTATGCACATCTCAGGTGTTGCCGTCATGGTGTTGCCTCCAGGAAATAAAATTACCGGCAAGTTGAAATACCACGGACTCAATGCGGTACAAATCAATGTTAGTCAATAGAGCAGCAGTCAACTTGGGAAAGTTCTTGGGAGGGGGGGGGGGGCATGATTTAATGAGTGCCTTGGAAAGCATGTCTTATGGCTGGGGGGGCCCAAGTCCTCAATTCGGATGAGTAAAACGTAGTAGATAAGAACACATTAAATGAAGGGTTTGCATTAAATACCTTTTATTACATAAAACTTCAAGAAACCAATTCCACAAAATAATAAATAGCAAGATAAATAAGGTCACAGTTAGTACAAAGCTTAGTGAGAGTCCACTCCACTCCTGCTGTGGATTCTAGTGGCTGGTCATTTATACTAACATTACTATACAATGTAACATATTCAACAGACTCAAAACCTGACTATTCATGTGTCATTGCAGTCCCCTCTCCCTAATGTCACACCGTCCAGGAAGCTGAGATATGGGGGGTTGTTTGGTGGAATCCTCACACTGGAGCACATTCAGCTGTGGATACCCGTGACATTATGGTCACCACTGATTTTCTTTCCCAGACTAAAAAGAAAAATCTTTTTTACATTGTTATTAGTCAGAGTAAGAAAATCAGTGGTGACCGCAGTGTTTCTCCCATGTCACACGCAGGCATCTCCGCTTCCTGGGGCACGGGGGACAGTGGCACAGGAGGAGTTAGATATTGGGGCAATTCAGTCATACCTCGGTTTTTAGAAAGGCAATAACTGTACAATGAACTTTTAATTATGATTTTAGTCACTTTTTACTCTGGAGCATTTCCAGCGTTCAATACAAATAGGGCTGAATTTTAACAGACTAGTTTATAGCCTAAGTTTTGATATCTGGGACCACACTATGTACATATGAACATACACACATCCATAGGGTTATATATACAGATCCAGTCCAGATAGACAAACGTATTAAATTAAACAGTGACTCTCCCCCCATTCCGCAGACAAAACCCGATGATCAGAGATGAAGGGTGAATAACTATTTGCCTTGTAAGATTATGGATATTTATCTATTAGTATAAAACCCCCTTTATCTGGAGTTTATACACTGGCCCCCTCTACCACTCGGAAAACGATAACATTTTACACCAAAGCCCTTCCTTTGATGGAGTAAAACTTTGCCTTTTTGCAATATATTTTCATTACTGCCGTGGCAGTGATTTTTTTAAGTTAATTTTTAGTCTGTTCATATTGAAACAAGATATTGCTGCTAGTAGGAAACAATCAACAAGCTGCTGTTGGCGGAACTGCTTTCCCTATTATATATCCATTTGTTAAGTTTTTTTAGTTCATAATGGTGTCCCGCTGTGACTGGGCCATGGAACTAGTGGGCTCAAAGGATTTTACATTGATAGACTATCATTGATATGTGAACAGTGGGACCCCTAAATGGTCAACAGAACAATGGAGCAGAAGCATTCACCAGAGCGCAACAGCCCCTTCACTGCAGTACCTGACACAGCGTCACCCTAAAGGATAAACAGTTAATGGAAAATCCCTTTAAAAGCGTGGCACACTGTTAGAAAAACATGGCTCCTTCCAAAAACAGTGCCACACCTGTCAACAGGTTGTGTATGGTATTGCAGCTCAGCACTATCCCCTTCAACAGAGCTGTGCTGCAATACCAGACAAAACCCATGGACAGGCGTGGCACTTTCTTGAAGAAAGTTGTCAAGTTTTCCTAATCCTTTACAACCACTATTATATTATATACCCGATTTACTGTGACGGCCAATATGTATATCTATATGATTGAACAGATCATCTATCTTCTTTCAATTTTAGGTGGTCGTCTGAAAGAGATTTCACTGTAACCGCAAAAAAAAAAAAAAAAAAAGTTAAAGATATATTGCAGAAAGCTTATATTTTCTGTCTATAGAGTCAATGCTGATTGAAGGTGGAGCTCCACAATACAAAACACTTCATCTACAGACAATGTAGAACATTTCCCTTATTGTCTTTAGTAATATTGGTTAATACTACAAGTCATTTTTCTAGGTGTTGGGGGAAGAATGGAAAAATGTTTAGAGACTTTCTGGTACTTCTCAAAGAATCGAAAATGGTCTCTTATCTGAATATATAAATCACAAAGAAAGAACTCAAACCTGCAATCCATTATAAGTGAAAGCAATTTGTATGGTTTGCCAAACAAAAAAAAAAAAAAACGGGACCTTCTATGTAAGGACTTCTGTCCCCAGTGGCACCAAAATAATTAAGAGCATAACAGGTAAAAGGATTTTTTTTTTCTGCTTCATCTATCAGGTTGCAAACATTTAACTCACATTCCTTATTTGAATTGTAATCCTAGTTGGGCACGTTCTACACTCAGAACAGTACGATCCAGTAAGGTGGGCAGAAACCGCTGTGTAAAGTATGTTTTACTGTTTATTATTGCCCCTTTCTGCCAACATAGCCATAATTGGATCTTTAAAAAGGGGTTTTCCAAGAATCAAATAATTGTCCGATTGCTGGGGACCACCACCACTCGTGAGAACGGGGGTCCCACACCCTGGTTTCTCCTTACTGCTTTAGCACAGTGAGGAGAAGATTGAAGCATGCGCGCTGCCGCTCCATTCAAAGTGTAAGGGAAAACGCGGAAACAGCAGAGCAGTGCTCGGCTATTTCTAGCATTCTCAGACATTGAATTTAGCGGCGGGCGCATGCTTGATCTCCACTTTATTCAAGCTCTTCCTCACTGAGCGATACAGCGAGGAGGATCTGGGGGCTCAGGACCCCTATTCTTGCAATCGGTGGGGGTCCCAGCAAGCACTCAATCACCTAACCTGTAGATAATTTATGGGTTTAATGTGACAGGATTTCTTGAATCTCTAAGCTAGGAATCTTCTGAAAAATGGGTCTGTATTTAAAAGAACTAGATCATAGAAAACAGACAGTTAAGTTCTACTGCAAAAAGATGGCCAGCAAATATCTTTGGTTATTGCAATATAGCATTGTAGTCTGTTCTGCTAGTTTAGAAAATCGTGCAGGTGAGCTGGAATAGATGGATGGGAATTAATACGATTTCAGTTTAAATGTCAGTATGGAACTCTTCTACAATCCCTTCTGGTCTTCACTGTCGTCCAGACGTTCAAACGTGGCAATGTGATCTCTCTGCCAATCTAGGTTTTCAGTGGCCGCAAATCCGGCTTCCTTTGCAACTTTGGTCACTATGGTTACATAGCTTTTTACCTTGTCCACGTGGAGATCCACCATAAACCTAGAAACAAAATACAAGCTCAAAAACAAGTTCCACACTTAAAGGCCATGCAGTTCATTGCTTTTTATGGGGAATACACATGTTTTTGCCATCAACTGCTGTGAGGACCAAAAACGACTAGGAAGCTCATCATAAAAAATAAAAAAAAAACAGAAAGCGTGCAACAACTCAAAAAAGAAAGAAAACTCTGGCACCATTAATTATATTGGCAATTATAGTTATTGGTAGGTTTTGGAAGGTGGGAGGACAATACAAGCTCCAAGCGGATGTTGTGTTGCTTGGATTTGAGCTCAGGACCCCAGTGTTACTAGGAGAGTGCCGACCACCGAGCCACCATGTATTTCAACCATGCCCCCGCCAATACCATGAATGTGACCAATCACCACGATAAATACCAAGTAACTAGACAAGAGTCCCATGACAAGCAAAGGAAGCTTACTTTGTTAATTCTACAATAAGAGTTGCTTTCCTGGCCGTGATCAGCTTGTAGTCGGATGTTAAATGATGAACCATACTGAAACAAAAGAAATATATACATTTAATAAAGAGGAGCCCAACATTTGTAGCTACTTAAATCTGTACGCTAATAAAATAATGAGGGTAAAAAGGAAAGTTTTTAAAAAAAAAGCCCACAAGGGTAGCTCCACTTATACTGACATTGTATACAAAAACGATGAGAACGCAGGACTGGGCCCAATAATAGTTTTCTAAATAACCTGTATTAGCGATTCTGCTATTTGCAGCAGCACGGACTGTCTAGAATTTGTGGTGCCGGCGGCTCATAGCTCTGCAATAGGAGGGAGAGCGTCTGGCTCGTCTCCATGGCTCCCGCATCCAGAACAGCCGCCAGCGCTGTAGAATGTAATGTGACCCTACACTGCTGGCAGCCATTTTGCATACGGGAGCCATGGAGACTAGCATGACGCTCTATGAGCCGCAGGCAGCACGGGCTATAGACTATCCGTGTTGTATTTGAAAATAGAATCGCTAATACAAGTTATTTAGAAAAATTATTATATCTGGACTAGTTTTTTGTTATAGACGGTCAGTATAATTGGAGGTACTCTAACCATTTTAAACTAATATATCTTCCGCTTTAAAGAGGACCAGTCAGCTCTCTTGACATGTATAATTTAGTAAGTATTAGTATTCCCCATTAAATATTTCTGTAGAATAATTTTTTTTACATTGTGTCGTTCCTATTATTTCTCATGGAAATATAAGGCCAAATTTATAGGATTCCGCTCTACATAATTGACACTGGCCAATCCGTGCTGAGAGCGTCAGACTGTACAAACACACCCTATTGAAAAGAGAAATGTAACAGTTTTGAATTTATTCATACATTTTCAGCAGGAATAACAGAGGAACGGCACAATGCAAAGTTGTAACAAAAGCCATTTTACAATAAACACAAGAATTTACTAATACAGATACATGTCAGGAGAGTCAGCCGGTCCTTTATTAAATGTGTCTGACATTATAGATGCTCTGCAAACATAGCATCAATGATCATGAAATGTCAGCTCGGCTTATTACCTGCAGGAGAAATAGACAATGTTGAATAGATTAAGGAACTTGCTTCTGCGATGAAGATCATCCACCCAGCTAAGTGGTAGAAGATGTATTACCACGTTGTCGATCTTTAAATAACCTAGAAAATGAGAGAGAAAGGAGAGAGAGAGAGAATATGAGAGCGAGCGCGAGAATGAGCGAGCGAGAACGAGCGAGAGTGAGTGAGAAAGAGAGAGAGTGAGAAAGAGAGAGAGAGTGAGAAAGAGAGAGAGAGTGAGAAAGAGAGAGAGACTCAGTAACTATAGAGATGTGTTATGTTCTGATTCTTGAATAAACTTCTCTGAATTACTTGGAGCGTCACCACATTTATGATTGGCATCTCCATTAGTTTGTTCTTTGGATTCCTCCTCTTCTTGGGTAGTGGATAGGCCAGGAGAACTATTGGGTGGAAAGTTAGACGCTCTTCCCTCTTCACTCCCATTTGTATCTGGTGTAGGCAGAGTGTATTTCTGTCCCGTCACCAGCTCGTGAAGCATTGATGTGATGTTATATTGAGACAGATCTTGAGCAGTCTGGGGAAAAATATAATATATGGGCAAAATCAGTGCAGGGTTCAAAGAGTTTTTTTTTTTAGGAAGACCAATGAAATAACATACAGGTTCATTTAGTATAGGGTTGATAGTTTTTTAATATACTCAAAATGATCCTTTATATAGCAAAGTGGAGAGAATAGCCTTAAAAGGGGATAATCCACCTCTCAGAAAAATGTAAAACCCCGATTTTATAATATAACTTGTTCCTGAATGAGTAAAATTGACTCAGCGTTTTTTGTAAAAAAAAATAAAAAAATTACTTATTTCCTGCTGCTTCCAGCCACCGCTTCCTCGAATAAGACTGTCACTTATTGCAGTGCTTACAATACCCACGAGCCCCTGCTCTCTCCCTCCTTGACTCATCCACCTCCATACGAATCTTATTGCTTCCATTTACTCCCCCAGTGACGTTATGATCAGAGGGAGTTTGCTTAGAGCGAAGAAGTCACATTTTCTGTGACCTTTCATTATGTTGGAGCTTGAACCAGTGAACGAAAGGTCACATGATCTGACGTTTTGTTGTGTATGCTGCTTAAAAAGAACCAAAAGTCACATGTCATGTGACATTTCATGGGGGGGGGGGTGACGGCAAAATAAAGTAAAGACAATGTCACATGATCAGAGACCATTAGTTTCATAGACGCTTGAGAGATCACGCTGTGACGTCACTCACTTCCTGCCCCAGGTCCTGCATCGTGTTGGCCACATCGGCACCAGAGGCTACAGTCGATTCTGCAGCAGCATCAGCGTTTGCAGGTAAGTAGCTACATCGACTTACCTGCAAACGCCGATGCTGCTGCAGAATCAACTGTAGCCTCTGGTGCCGATGTGTCCTCGCTCGTCCGACACGATGCAGGACCTGTGAGTGACGACACAGCGTGATCTCTCGAGAACACGGCTGTGTCTGCACTGCCAGAAGCTGGGCGTTCTGAAGAGAAGTGGATGATACTTCTCGTCAGAACGCCCAGCTAGTAAAAGTAGTAAAAACGCCCCGATGTACGCACATAATACACGCCCACTTGGACTTTTGCAAGCCTCATTTGCATAAATAAAAAAAATGGTCGTAACTTGGCCGGAAATGCTCGTTTTTAAAAAATAAAAACGTTACTGTAATCTACATTGCAGCGCCGATCTGCTGCAATAGCAGATAGGGGTTGCAAAATCTGGTGACAGAGCCTCTTTAAGTGTGATAGATTTGGCCTAACTATAATAATTTCTTAAAACCGGATAACCCCTTTAACCGCCAAAAAAAATACACACAGCACTGGTAATACATTTAAGCCATGGCCTACCTTTGTATACACACCATTAGTAGTTTTCAACAAACTCTTTTCTTCGGTTTCAATTCCATACGCTATGTAAGGACTAGTGGTAATATCTCCCCAGTATCCTCGAGCCCGTACCTTCCCACATTTCTAGAAACCAAGAAAGAAAGAGCTCAGTCGATTACAAACCTATCGTGTAGAGGTAACTTCTACTGCTTGAAGGGAGACTGGATTAACACGCTACGATACCACATCTAGTGATAACCGATACATGTAAATGGACCATAAGCTCATCTTAAATTATATGGAGTTGACATGTTATATACAGTACAATTCCGACCAGATTATAGGACAGTCAGCCAGTGCTCCATGTGTAAAATCAGTATGGGAAAGACGGACTATTCTTCACAGAATTGTAGCATGTACACTACTGTTCAAAAGTTTAGGGTCACTTTGAAAAAAACTGCTTTTCTTTCAAAAATAAGGAAATTTCTATGAAGAGAACATTAAATTAAATCAGAAATATACTCTATACATAGTTAATGTGCTAAATGTCTATTCTAGCTGCAAACGTCTGGTTTTTAATGCAATATCTACATAGGTGTATAGAGGCCCATTTCCAGCAACCATCACTCCAGTGTTCTAATGGTACATTGTGTTTGCTAACTGTGTTAGAAGGCTAATGGATGATTAGAAAACACTTGAAAACCCTTGTGCAATTATGTTAGCACCGCTGTAAACAGTTTTGCTGTTTAGAGGAGCTATGACCTTCCTTTGAGCTAGTTGAGAATCTGGAGCATTACATTTGTGGGTTCGATTAAACTCTCAAAATGGCTAGAAAAAGAGAGCTTTCATGTGGAACTCGACAGTCTATTCTTGTTCTTAGAAATGAAGGCTATTCCATGCGAGAAATTGCAAAGAAACTGAAGATTTCCTACAACGGTGTGTACTACTCCCTTCAGAGGACAGCACAAACAGGCTCTAACCAGAGTAGAAAGAGAAGTGGGAGGCCCCGCTGCACAACTGAGCATCAAGACAAGTACATTAGAGTCTCTAGTTTGAGAAATAGACGCCTCACAGGTCCTGAACTGGCAGCTTCATTAAATAGTACCCGCAAATCGCCAGCGTCAACGTCTACAGTGAAGAGGCGACTCCATGAGGCTGGCCTTCAGGGCAGAGTGGCAAAGAAAAAGCCATATCAGACTGGCTAATAAAAGGAAAAGATTAATATGGGCAAAAGCACACAGACATTGGACAGAGGAAGATTGGAAAAAAGTGTTATGGACAGACGAATTGAAGTTTGAGGTGTTTGGATCACACAGAAGAACATTTGTGAGACGCAGAACAACTGAAAAGATGCTGGAAGAGTGCCTGACGCCATCTGTCAAGCATGGTGGAGGTAATGTGATGGTCTGGGGTTGCTTTGGTGCTGGTAAATTGGGGGATTTGTACAAGGTAAAAGGGATTTTGAATGAGGAAGGCCATCACTCCATTTTGCAACGCCATGCCATACCCTGTGGACAGCGCTTGATTGGAGCCAATTTCATCCTACAACAGGACAATGACCCAAAGCACAACTCCAAATTATGCAAGAACTATTTAGGGAAGAAGCAGGCAGCTGGTATTCTATCTGTAATGGAGTGGCCAGCGCAGTCACCAGATCTCAACCCCATAGAGCTGTTGTGGGAGCAGCTTGACCGTATGGTATGCAAGAAGTGCCCATCAAGCCAATCCAACTTGTGGGAGGGGCTTCTGGAAGCATGGGGTGAAATTTTTCCCGATTACCTCAGCAAATTAACAGCTAGAATGCCAAAGGTCTGCAATGCTGTAATTGCTGCAAATGGAGCATTCTTTGACGAAAGCAAAGTTTGAAGGAGAAAATTATTATTTCAAATAAAAATCATTATTTCTAACCTTGTCAATGTCTTGACTATATTTTCTAGTCATTTTGCAACTCATTTGATAAATATAAGTGTGAGTTTTCATGGAAAACACAAAATGGTCTGGGTGACCCCAAACTTTTGAACGGTAGTATAAATCCAGCCCAAAGTCACACCTGAGAGCCTTGGAATTAATACAAGAATCACTTGGTTACAGTCCTACCAAATAGCCACATAGGTTTTCGTTCATGCTCAAAGGATAATGTGAGGAACAGTGTCATCACAAATAATTTTTTTATATGTTAAAGATGTTAGTGCTTTAATAAAAACGTTTATTTTCATTTGTGTGTTTGTGTTTTACTGTTTCTTATTTTTACACTTTTTTCTTCCCTATGGGGGCTGCCATTTTTTGTTCCATTTCTGTGTGTGTCGATTAACGACACACACAGACATGGAACACGGCAGCCACAGTCCCATAGGGACTGCGAACGGCTCCCGTCCCATTGACTGCCGTGTACGGCGTCTGTGTGGGAACTGCGCATGCGCCGCTCCCACACAGTCCTATTCGAAATTGGCGCCGTCCGGCGCCATTTTCCTGTGGACCGGAAGTCGCGGCCGGACAGTAATATTACTACTTCCGGTCGCGGCTTCCGGACTTGTGCACATGGAACAGCGGCAGCAAAGGGAGCGGACGGGCCGGAGGGAGCCGCGGCGGCAGGAGCAGGTAAGAGATTTCAATGTATGTTAGTGTTTGTGTGTGTTTACTACTGTATGTAAACCTACTACACTGTGGGTTACCTCAAAAAATGGCGACACACAGTGTAGGAGGTTAAACCTTTCAAACCCCTCGTTTATCCCGGCACTAGCCAGGATAAAGGAGGGGGGGATGCTGAGAGCTCACTAGAGCGAGGGCTTTTAACCCAATGTTGCAATGCTGCAATTTTGGGAACTAGCTCCATCTAGTGACCAAAAATGGGTAGTATTATAAATTAGAATTAATTTATAATATTTCCTGACTATTTCCTGACTCGTGAAAAAAATAAAAAAAATTTGAACCATGTTTAATCACCCACACACTAAATGTTTAATTTTTAAAAAAAAAAACATGTTTTTCTGGCAACACATTCCCTTTAAAGTAGATCCAATAAATCTTTAACCACCTCTCATTCTCAATGTAGTCTAGTTTTTTTAACCCCTTCCCGACCACCCCACGTGGATTAAAAGGCTGCAGCAATGGTCCTCCTAACAGAGCACACAGGTATTGCCCGCAGTCCGTCATATCCCAGTACAGGCTGCCACTAGCAGCCTTAGTACTGGGGGAAAACATTGGGTCGGATCACAGCGGTGATCCCCGCCGATTAACGCCTTAAATGTGAAAGTCAATAGCGACCACCAGATTTAAGTTATGACATCGGCACCCCGCGGCACGATTGTTGCTATGGAAACCGGAGGCCTAACAAAGGCATACGGTCTGCCATCTACGGAAGGCGATTAGGTCCTGCCTCAGGACCCAAGGCTGGATTCACACGAGGTCATTACGTCCGTAATTGACGGACGTATTTTGGCTGCAAGTCCCAGACCGAACACAGTGCAGGGAGCCAGGCTCCTAGCATCATAGTTATGTACGATGCTAGGAGTCCCTGCCTCGCTGCCGGACAACTGTCCCGTACTGTAATCATGTTTTCAGTACAGGACAGTTGTCCGGCAGCGAGGCAGGGACTCCTAGCATCGTACATAAGTATGATGCTAGGAGCCCGGCTCCCTGCACTGTGTTCGGTCCGGGACTTGCGGCCGAAATACGTCCGTCAATTACGGACGTAATGACCTCGTGTGAATCCAGCCTAATATGCCCCCTGTCAGTGTAAACTAACAGGTATAATACCCTGCAATACAGAAGTATTGCAGGGTGTTATAACAACGATCCAACGGTTAGATCTTCAAGTCCTTAGTGGGACTATAAAAAAAAAAGTTAAAGTTCAAAGTAATAAAAAAAAACAAAAAAAAACGCCCTTTTTCTCTTATAAAGTCCTCACACAGCTTTTTTGATGGAAAAGTACAAAAGTTATGGCTCTTAGGATATGGAGACAAAAAAAAGGAAATATTTTTTTTTAAAACCATGATTTTATTGTGCCAACACTGTAAAACATAAAAAACCTATATACATATGGTATTGCCGTAATCGCATCGACCCGCAGAATAAATTAAATATGTCATTTATAATGCACGGTGAACGCCGTAAAAAAATAAAAAAATAGAAGTTGCTCACTATACCCCTAGGCTGTAGTTTCCCAAATGGGGGGTGTACACTCTTTTGGTCCCTCAGGGGCTTTGCAAAAGTGACATGGCACCCAAAAACCAATCCAGCAAACTTGAGCTCTGAAAGCCAAATAGCGCTCCTTCCCTTCTGAGCCCTGCCGTGTGCCCAAACAGCAGTTTATTACCACATATGGGGTATTGCCGTAATCACGAGAAATTGCTCTAAAAATCTTGGGGACCTTTTTCTTTATGCCTTGTAAAAATTTATAATTTATAAGTTTTTTTGGAAAAAAACTTAATGTTAATTTTTACGGACGAATTCCACTAAATTCAGCAAAAAAAAACCTGTGGGGTTAAAATGCTCCTTATACCACTCTATAAACTCCTTGAGGGGTGTAGTTTGCCAAATGGTGTCAAGACCTTCAAACCGGACATGGTGCCTAAAATATATTCTAATAAAAAGGAGGCCCTAAAATCCTCTAGGTGCTCCTTTGCGTCTAAAGCCGGTGCTTCAGTCCATTAGCACACCAGGGCCACATGTGGGATATTTCTAAAACTGCAGAACCTGGGCAATAAATATTGAGTTGCTGCGTTTCTGTGGTAAAACCTTCTGTGACAGGAAAAAATTGATTTTCTGACAAAAAAGAGACATTTGTAAATGTCACCTCTTTGCTTTAATTCCTGTAACAACTAAAGGGTTAAAAAAAATTAAAAAAAAAATCGAAATGCCGTTTTGAAAACGGAGGGCTAGAGTTTTTAAAATTGGGTGACATATGGGGGTTTCTAATATATAAGGCCCTCAAAGTCACTTCAGAACTGAACTGGTACCTATAAAAATAGAACTTTAGCAGCAATTTCTCACATCTTCAAGAAAATGTCCAAAACCTAAGCCTTGTAACGCCCTAGAAAAATAAAAGGATGTTCAAAAAAATGATGCCAACATAAAGTAGACCTATGGGAAATGCTAATTGGTAACTAGTTTGTGTGGTATTGCTATAGGTTTTACAAGTAGATACATTTAAATTTAGAAAAATGCTAATTTTCTCTAAAATTTGGTGTTTTTCACAAACAAATACTGAATTTATTGATCAAATTTTTCCACTAACATAAAGTACAGTATGTCATGAGAAGACAATCTCAGAATTACTTGGATAGGTAAAAGCATTCCCAAGATATTACCACAGTCACGCCAGAATTTATAAAAAAATAAAATAAAAATCGGCTGTGTCCACAAGGCCAAAACAGACTCGAATCCTGAAGGGGTTAACACGACAAGTTATTTTCTACGTTAAAAAGAATACAATTACAATTTTTGCTGCTCTCGAAAAAGGGTTGTGTCATGACAACCCCGGTCCATTTTCCCTATTAAGACATATGGACAACAGAGGGGGTCACAGTCAGAATGGAGAGCAGCTCTATAAAACTACCAACTATCCAAAATCTATCAACTATAGCTCTGGTGGAGCCCGCACATCCATGCATTACATGGATGCCCATTCATTAGGATGGCTGGCAGGCAATGATACAAATATATAGCCAGACGCAGCTTCCCTTGGCGAGAACACCTGATCGCTGGAGGTTAGTAAAGCCGTACCGGTGGCCATAGGCCAATTACCACACAGGATTTTACTTTTCTACACAAGACAATACCTTTAATTTCAAATGAAGAACTGATCTAATAAAAGCACCTTAGCACGCACAAAGTTAACATATCCCAAGTCTAATCAGCAGGAAATCTTTAAATCCTTTAAGGTTGTTCTGGATTTTTTTTCCCAAAAATCGTGCAACATCCATCCACGGGCTGTGACTGGTATTGCGGTTTGCCCTGATTTAAAGGGTTGTACAGTTTTTATTATTATTTATAGAAAATCAGTTCTTATATACATGTATTAGAAATTCTGCTCACATACATTTCTTATAGTGCATGAGGCCCCTGTCACAGCGGAATGGTATAGTCCACAGATTAGTCCTGTGTAATTTATCCACAGGCTAACTGAATAGGACTAGACATGGTGTCAGTCATGTGACCCCCCCCCCCCATACACACACCATGTGACCTCTAGCATTCAGGTAGTAACAGGGTTATGGGGCCCACAGTCCTATTCATATGGCCCATGGATGTGTCCTCTAATGGTGGAGTAATAACGAACAACTACTTCACTATAACTGTATTCACGGTCTCTAGATTATAAAAATGGCTGCCTGTCTCTAGGGGATGTCGTCAGGTTGTTAAGGAGTTACAACAACATTGACACCCCGCAACGCGATTGCAGGGTGCCGATGGTTGCTATAAGGCCTAACAAAGGCCTCCGGGTCTGCCATGTACAGAATGCAATTAGGTCCTACCAGAGGAAGGAACTAATACGCTGCCTGTCAGTGTGAAGCGGACAGGTATAATACCCTGCAATACAGAAGTATTGCAGGGTATTATAACAACGATCCAACAGTTCCAAAAACGCCCTTTGTCCCCTTATAAAGTACTTTGTTATTAGATAAAAAGAAATAAACTATGCATAATTGGCATCGCCGCGTCCGTAACGGCCTGAACTATAAAAAAATAATAATGTTATTTATCCCGAAGGGTGAACGCCATAAAATAAATACCAGAATAGCTATTTTTAGTCACTTCAGCTCCCAAAAAACAAATAGGAATCAAAAAGTTGCATGTACCCAAAAACTAGTTTGTTCCGCCAAAAAAAAAAAAAAAGCCCTCACACAGCTTTCTTGGTGGAAAAATAGTTAAGGCTCTTAAAATCAGGATTTAAAAAAAAATAAAAAAACTTTGTCTCACCATATTCTATCATGCAAACACTGTAAAACATTTAAAAAAAAAATTCTATATACTTACGGTATCGCATCGACCCACAGAATAAATTAAATATGTAATTTATAGTGCACGGTAAAAGCCATAAAACATAAAAACAAAATAGTAGTTTTCACGGCCTAATTGCACTAAATTCAGCAAAAAACCTGTGGGATCAAAATGCTCACTATACTCCTAGATAAATTCTTTTAGGGCTGTAGTTTCCCAAATGGGGGTCACTTTTGGGGGGGGGGGGTTTATACGGTTTTGGTCCCTAAGGGACTTTGCAAATGCGAGATGGCACCCAAGAACCAATCCAGCAAGTTTGAGCTCCAAAAGCAAAAATTACGCTCCATCCTTTGAGCCCTGCCGTGTGTCCAAACACCAGTTTATTACGACATATGGGGTATTTCCAGAATCGAGAGAGATTGGGCTTCAAATGTTGGGGTGCTTTTCCTTTAGGTCTTGTAAAAATTTAGAATTTCAACGTTTTATTGGGGGAAAAAAAAAATTTTGATTTTCATTTTCACGGCCTAATTCCACTAAGTTCAGCAAAGAACCTGTGAGGTCAAAATGCTCACTATACCCCTAGATAAATTCCTTGAGGGGTGTAGTTTGCCAAATGGTGTCTTTTCGGTGAGGTTTTGCCTCCACAAGACCTCTTCAAACCTGACATGGTGCCCAAGATATATTTTAATAAAAAGAAGGCCCCAAAATCCACTAGGTACTCCTTTTGCTTCTGAGGCCTGTGTTTGTCCATTATCACACTAGGGCCACATGTGGGATATTTCTAAAAACTGCAGGATCTGGGCAATAAATATTGAGTTGCGTTTCTCTGGTAAATCCTTCAGTGTTACAGAAAAAAATGGATTTTTAAAAAAAAATAAAAAAATAAATAAAAGCAATGTGGAGGTGAAATGTATAAATTTCATATTTGTTTTTAAATTCCGGTGAAAAACCTAAAGGGTTAAGGAACGTTCTAAATGCGGTTTTTAAAACTTTGAGGGGTCCCGTTTTTAAAATGGGGTGACTTATGGGTGTTTCTAATATATAAGTCCCTTAAAGCCAATTTAAAAAAAACTGAACTGGTCCACAAAATATAGGTTTAGGAAATTTTCTTGAAAAAGTGAGAAATTGCTGCTATAGTTTGAAGCCTTGTAAAAATAAAAGGACGTTCAAAAAAATTATGCCAACATATAGTAGACATATGGGAAATGTTAGTCACTATTTTGTGTGGCATTACTACCTGTTTTACAAGCCGATATGCTTAAAATTGAGAAAAATTGTAATTTTTGCACATTTTCTCTACATTGGTGGTTTTTTTCACAAATAATGAATTTGCCAACCAAATTTTTCCACTAACATAAAGTACAATATGTCACGAGAAAACAATATCAGAATCGCTTGGATAGGTAAAAGCATTCCCAAGTTATTACCACATAAAGTGAGATATGTCAGATTTGAAAAAAAAATGGGTTGAGCACAAAAAAAACAAAAACAAAACAGGCTGTTTCCTGAAGGGGTTAAACTAGTAGGTCTTAAAACATAGGTAAAAATGACATAATAAAAAGCTACACTGCAGCCACTATTACAGGCGAGTCTTCTTTTTTTTATTATTTATGCATCATTTATTTTAAGTATCAATAAGGAGTCTCCTTCTTAGCTGGAAGCAAGTCAGTTCATATTCAAGGGAGCACACTGGAGGATCTGGCAGTCTGTATCCCGCCTCACTGACATCCAGTAATCATTCAAATGAATGCAAAGTAGAATATATTTAGCTCAGTAGATAAACAAGCGGCAATGTCTTAATGTGCCCCTGTAGAGTCACTGAAGTGTCCCGATAATCAGCCTCATTTTCCCAGTAAATGAAGATAATTTTGTCTCTGGAAAGAACCAGGTCTCCTAGAAATGGCATCTAATCACTAAACTGATTAGGACTCCAGAAATACAAGAGGATAGGGGCTAGAGAGGCTTTAAGAAACAAGGCTACACAAGTCACCTTATTTTCTTGAATAAAAAAAAAATAAAAAATTTATGAGGACAACCATCTTGCCCGAACTGCTGCTCTGAGCTGTTGGCATTACCAGTGATTTGCTTTATAGCAGACACCTAAACATAGGAAACCTTCGTGAGATAATGAGCTGTTGCCTTATGTCACAGAGCATGCCCACAATCAATAATCAGAGAAAACCAATCAGCAGAGAAGCAGCACCATGTCTCAACAGCGGAGCTGACAGCAGAGAATAGGGGAAAAAAAACATTTAATTGCAACTATAGATGGAATTCAATAACTTCTGTTTAAAGTGTCTCATGGCACCATACGTAGCATCCACGAAGCCCAAGACCCCAGCCACATTGGGTGTGATGTGAAGTGCATGCTGTGGATATTGTGCACTTGTGTGAATTGTGGCTCGTCAGTTGTATGACGATAATTTAAAGGGTAACTAAACGTTCAAACTTCTGACATGTCATAGCGACGTCAGATGTTCTAATTGGTGGGGGTCCGAGCACTGAGACCCCCACCAATCGCTAAAACGAAGCGGCAGAAGTGCTCGTGTGAGCGCTGGGCAGCTTAGTTTCTAAACAGATATATTTTTGCCATATGGATGCCGTCCTCAATTTTGTATACTAGTTACCCATCTGGATGAGATTTCTGGACTTGGAATTTGGATCTCTTTCTCTAAATTGAAGTGGAGTAAACTGGAGTGCTGTGGAATACTCTTTACAGAGTGAACGTGGAATAGAACATGTGCTTTAGTGTAAAATAAACAACATTATCCCTGCCACAGCTCGCGTGGCACATCCTGCTTCAGGATGGCACTAGAGACCTTCACCATAGAGATTGGCAGTGACAGGGTTCTACAAGAAACCAGCAATGGCATCTTTTATACACCGCAGTGGGGAGAGGTAACAATATTTAAATACTCACATGTGCCACGCTCATATGTGAAGCCAAAGATTTATTAGGGACATCATAGATTCCTTCACGTATCATAAATGCCACGCCTTTTTCTCTCCATTGATTGTAATCAATGGCACCAATCATGGTCGCCTGCAAGACATCGCAAGAAAAAAAAAAAAGTCAAATCTGAAAGTGCAAATAACGTGACCACCACCTTCCATTGTAAAAAGATCAATGTAACTAAATCGGGAAAGAAGATGAAGTGTATTAGACCAGGATCAGACGCGCAGTCTTGGCCAAACACAAAAGTGGACACAAAAGAAAGGAGATGCAGCAGTCTTTTCTTTATACCTTTACTTCCTTTGGGATCCACTACTACACCAAAATTGCTTGTGAGATCCCGGCCTAATAAAACAGAACACTCACCCCTCGGTCATGCAGTTTCATATTTAAATCCCAGTCATAAGCTCCTTTCCTGGAGTCATAGCGTTTACCCAAAAACTGACGGTTCTTCACTTCCCAATACCTCTCAATAGGGAAGAGTTTAGGTTCGGGTGTTCCCCAGAACTTAAAGATGTTTTCCAACTCATCTCTTTCTTTAAACTGAAAAAAAGAAAAAAAGAAAATTAGAGAAGCAGGACAGAACTCTATACATTTTAAGAAGTGTTAAAATCCAATTAAGAAGCCCCCAAGACACAGGATACAGTCCTCTTAGTTGAGGAGAACTACTTTCCATAAAGACACGGGGGACTTTTATGGAAACTTAGTCGAGAGTCACTACCGCTTTAATTTCTATTGTTGCAATTAACGTATCTTCGTGGGTAGCCATAGCCAAACGATTGTTCCCGAAAGATATTGGAAAGTATGGTGCAAATAAGAAAAAAAAAATTATATATATATATATCATACAAATACATACAGAGCAGAGCAGTGTAACAGCACAATTGTGTAATTACAACAGGGACACGTACTGGCGGCAACTACAAGTCTAAAACGGTTCTAACCATGCCAATGGTTTATATCGCCATATGGTCAACGAAGCAAAGGCGCAAGGAGCGTAGACCAGCGGAGGCGGCAGGAGCAGATCATTTATGTTAGTGTATGTGATGTGTGTATTATGTTCGTGTGATACTGTCTGCTGAGCACTGTATCTAATCCTCCTACACTGTGCAGTCGCTTAGAAAACGGCGGCACACAGTGTAGGAGGTTTGATGATTCAAACCCCTCCTTCTCCTGGCACTAGCCAGAATAAGGGAGGGGGGGATTGTGTGAGGACACTAGAGGAGAGTGTGTCCACCTCAAATTTGCAGCATAAATCAATGAGGTTGCTTTACCACAATGACCATGCTGCAATTTTGGGAATTGCTCCCTCTAGTGACCAGCACATGGAAATGGTTTAAATTAGAATCTAATTTAGAATATTTCCTGGACTTGGGGGGGAAAAAAAAATAAAAAATTAAATTACAGTGTGTAATCACTCAAATACGAATTGTTGAACTGAAAAAAAATATATAATAATTCTAGCGACACATTCCCTTTAATATCTAGCTCGAGATGAGGCCATCCGGCACAGCACATACGGATTTCACAATAAATTAGGCTATATTCAGACTGACATCAATGTCCATTCTGTCAGGTTTCCGCTGTTCTCCAATTTCCAGTAGATATAAAAATAAAATAAAAATAAATAAATGGCAAGACCGATTATTGGACAATGGGATCTGTTACACAACACATCACTCCTATCTTATTAAAGGGAATCAATACTGCAGACAGAGCGATATAGAGAGGGAGGCAAATTTAAAAATACCTTTTGGTTTTGGAAATGCAAGTTGAATGACTTGGAAAACAATTACTAATTCCTCCGGCATGGTGGTCGCAAATGCCATGGGGGCTGGCACTTGATGTAGAAATGCTCCTGGCTGCAGGTAGTTAGCCCCGCCCCTCTGCTCTAATATACCGCTCTAGTGGTCTCTTGACTGGCCGCCGCGCCAGGGGACATCAAACATCGGTTTCTCGGTCATACAACTTGCCTGACCAAGATGAGGTATGACTAGAATGCCCTCAACATGTCATGAGAGGTGACGGGTCTTTACTACTAAAAAAGGGGTCGAGATAGAACAGCGGCAAAACTCAGAAAATCAGTAGACTTTTTTTCTGCTATGGATTTAGATAATGGTTCTATAGAGGGGAATCATTGATACAAATAGCACGATCAATCTAGGAATTTATTATTCAAATAGGTGTTAGATGACCACGACAAAAAAAAATAAAAAATGATTTAAAAAAAATCCTCAGAATTGAATGGTTTCCAACTTTTCGAAATCACACTTTATATGAAGCAGACAATATCCGTTTGCCATGGAGGTGTGACCAGTTTCTCTAGCAACTTGTGTTCTTGGACATTTACTTCTAATATCCAAATGTCATATGTATAGGGGAGGTACAACGAAGAAGGAGTAAGGCGCTGCTGCAAACATGAAGAATTCGTATTCCTGGCAGAGATCTACAGCAATATTTCCATAGACACTGATAAGACCACTAATGAGAAATAGAAATAATCAAGACGTCAATGGATATGTATTCTGCAAGTCTAACATCAATTGTAGGATTTCAAAAGGGGGTTTCCGGAGAAAAACAAACATTGAGGGTCGCAAAATTGGCGGTGGGGGGGGGGGGGGTCCAACACCAACCATCAGCAAAATGAAGCGGCACACAGTTGTGGAGCTGCAACACCAGGCGCTGCCATATGTGCGGAAAAATGAACTATGCCAGGATAAACATTAAAAGGGGCTGTGGTGGTTTGTGGCATACCACAACACTATCGGTCTGCTTATCAGTGGGGGTCCCAGAGGTCAGACTTCCACCAATCACACATTCCTTGGAAGCCCCCTTTAAAACTGAGGACTACCTGATGTTCTATCGGGGTATATAAAAAAATGTAAGACATGAATTCTAAGAAGTGGTCTTTAGACAAGCCCTATCCATATGCTTCAGGCACTGCTCCTATGATAACACTTCCTGTTCTCTAGCAAAATAAGTGGAAGAAAGATTGGCACTGCCCTGTATCTGTAGCACAGCAAATCCCATATGAACCTCCTGAAGCATTTACACGGATCAGCCTTTTGCAGTGACATAGTGGTGCTCGGTGGGAACAGCAGCAAGGTTCAACAGAGTTATTAGAATAAAATTAATCCCGACACTCGCCAAAACGTCACAAAATTTATATTTTATTCCAAATTACCGGTCACAAGATACAGATGAAGACACAACCTACAACCTTTTCACGTGTGATCACGCTTAGTCAAGGATAGATACACACACACACAAAGTCAATTAAGAAGTGAACCTGGATGTGGATGGTGATGGGAGAAAAAAATAAATAAAAATAAAAAAAATCACACAAAGCTCCAAAAACAACACTGAAAACATAACAAAAATAATAATTATCATGGGGATAGAGGAAACTTAGTACGGATAACGCGACAAAGTGCAGTACTAAAGTATTCTGACATTTTTCATACAGGTAAAGGCCTTATAATGTAAGTTACTTCTGTTAGTCCATTAGCAGCAATGAGGATAATGCTGTACGTTATATACAACACTCTTATTAAGATGGTCTTAAGAATATTACACCAACACATGAAAAGAATATAGATTACACTTCCCATCATTGTACAGCCATTCAATAACTACTGTAATGATGGAGTACTAGACTTTAACCATTTTGCCTCGAATTTCCATGAAAAAGGCTTTTAGGATAGAACTGCTGAACCATTTTGATACGCTAGGAAATAAATAATGTCCCATTTGTCATTGATGAAAGCCTCTTCAAGCCATTCTTATGAGAAGATGAAAGCAGAGTCTTCAATAATAAAGCTAAGCTGGAGTGGCATATATTAATCAGCAAGTGTGAAGCCATCATAATAGTAAAAAGGAGAGGCGCTGGTGTTTTTGGAACACTGAAGGCAATCAATAAATGCAAAGTAATGGAAACATTCACAAAACTTCAAAACGTTAACTTCTCATTTTTTTGCTAAATTTAATATTGCACTTCAATGAAATATAAAATATATACGGTGTTCTCTCAACAAGATACCCCTGTCCAGATACCGGATCAGATGATCATCAGCGTGGCTTCGGTTTATAAAGGAGTTGTGATGATGAGTCAAGGCTTTTAAAAAAGGCAAAAAAAAAAAAAAGCTGCTTTTCTGCGGAGGTTGAAGTGGGTGCCAAGAGTCATTCAAAGGCGAAATGGCACTTGTAGGGGGGGGGGGGGGGGGATGTTGTGGGCAGCTCCGCTCTATTGAACAGGAGAACAAACACTTCTTAAAAAGGATAGAATACAGGTTGTGGAGAAGTTCTATAAAAGAATCCGCAAGATGTAATTACCTAGTCACATGGAGACCATGATTCATTCAGCAAGGTATCAAATTATAACAGTTTCTAGCCAGGGCTGAACCACTCATTCCTATATGGGGGGGTGGGGGAGTTACAAGTGCAATGAAGTTACTGCACTAGTTCTTGAACCAAGGGAGGTAGCACTATAGATGAGAAACTGCAGAGTGGGTTCCTATATTACTGCATGATCCAGGGATCAGCTGTAGCGGTTAGCCCTAATGCGAGCCTAACTTTTTAGGCAACGTAAAATAATTAGCTGTCATGTGTGAACATAAGGAATAACACTATTTCTGGCCAATATAGGACTTGTATTATGCATTTTTTAGCAGTTTTCCCCCTCTGCAGGCTCGAACTCTCAATTTTCTCTGTGCTAGTGGGCGGAGTGTAACTGCTATCATGTCTTCTATACACTGCACAAATAGAAGAGGCGAATCCTGCCCTCCTAACACACATATATATTATACATATATACTGCAGTAGCATGGAGAACATTACATAGCAGTAATGAGCAGTGTAGCTGTGAATCCAATACTGGGGTGACAGAAGTCAAAGGCCTCATGCACACAGACATGCTTTTGCGGCCGCAATTTAGCCGAAAATCCACGGGAGAATTGCGGCCCCATTGATTTCTATGGGGCTATGCACACGACTGTGGTTTTCACGGTCCGTGCATGGCCCAGGAGCCCACACCACAGAAAGAACGGGCAAGCCTTATTACGGCCGTGTTCTGCGGTCCGGGCTCATTGAAAATAATGTGCACAGCCCGCGATCTGCAGGCAGCTCGCGGCTTTTAACTCTGTGGCCGGCCGACCCAAAAATCATGCCCGTATACATGGCTACGGTCGTGTGCATGAGGCCTTGCCAAGAAGCTATAGCTGGAGTGTGTGTCACTCTGCTCCCCCCCCCCCCATAGCCCTTTATCGGCAGCATATCTGCGTCTACGCCTCTGCTCCGCCTCCCCTCCATGGAATTCTAAGGGCAGCTTGTCTGTCTCCTTTCTTTGCTCCTGTTCCTTCCTACTTCTTCCCCCTCCATAGACTTGTATAGGCAGGCAGTGAAAAGACCCCCCCGCCCACACTTTCTGCTGTAAATCTGGACAGCAGATTACAGGTTGGGAGACACTTCGCAGCAGTAACTTCACACAGAATTTGCATGGATAAAACAACTAAATTCTAACAGTAAGTAAATTACAACGTTTACCTACATCGGGTATACTATTCGATTAGCATAAGTAGCTAGTGTCCATTTAAAGTGAATCTTTTTTCATCATGTCGTTTTAGGTTCAAAATGCGGTGTCTATTAATTTCTTAAAACATCTTTATAGCCGTCGTAACTCTAAATACCCAATACAGAACTAAATTTAACACATAACATGCTGCCTGCCTGCAGCTGCCACTAGCATAAGTTCAGGAGCTTACTGCATACCATTTTATTGAGCGCAACGTAGAACAGTATACAAGTATGCTACTGAACACACTCTAGTGACGGCTATAGAAAGCCAGTTTTAGGTTTTGATTCCTTCCCACGTTAGCCAGTTATTGTTCCAAGAGTCAACCTTTTCTTCTGTCGAAAAACCGTACAAAAGCTTGTTTTAGTTTATCATGATGTGGGGGGAGTTGGGGGCGATGGGGTGACAGAGGGAGCCCGTCATCTTTCACCACTTAGATGCTGAAGTTGCTATTGACCGCTGCTTCTACAGGGTTAAAAAGCTGGGATCAGAGTTATCCCTTTGTCCATTCATTTTCTGAATTGGCAGGGCTTCCAGAGATTGAACCCCACCAATCTTAATTTGTAATTTTTTCAAGAACACCTGTACCCTTCTAACTTTGGAAAACTTACAGAAACATGCCCCAATAAGTTGCTATGTGGTTTTCTTCTATCCTTTCTGCCTCTGGTTTCTTAGTTCATCTTGCTGTATTCAGAGTAAAGTGGACAGCCCGGCTGAGCAAGGACACATTACTGCCGTTTGCTTGTGGGAAATTACTTTTCCCATAAGTGCCTTGCGTTTTCTCTTGGCTCTCCGTGCACTAAGCCAAGGAACTGCATCTATAGGACAAACGCCGGGGTGTACACTAAGCAGGCTCGCCCTGTGCAGTGGGAATGGAGGAGGCACACGTGCGGTATCACTGCACAGATCGAGGAAGAGATCCGCTATAGAAAAGTAGTGGACAGACTAGGGATGCACGATGCATCGAAACTTCAATACTGTTTCGATACTCTGCATCCCCAAACGGTTCGATACCGTTATTTCAGGTGTTTCGATACTTAGCTGGGCAGCCGCACAGCTCAGTGTTGTAACACATGAATCTATGAGAGCGGGGCTGCAGCGTGAGATAGTCATTGCCGTGCTCCTTAGTCCTGACAAGTGCGCGGGGTCAGGATGATGCGATGCTGCACTAATGAGCGGCGGCACTGAAGACAGAACATGGCGGGCGCACTACGAAACACTCCCATGTTCTGTCCTCAGTGCCTGAACAGCCACTCATTAGTGCAGCGCCAGCCACATCTCCTCATGCTGACCGCGCGGCACTTCCTGTCAGGAGCGGGGCAGTGGCTGTATTACACAGCCGCAGCCCCGCTCTATAACCGCGGAGATCAGAGAAACCTCATCTCCGCCGCTACTCTTCTGAATGCTGCGATCACAGCGGACTGCAGCATTCAGGGGAAAATGAGAAGGGGGATGCCCCTTGGATCTCGTCACAGGGAATTCGTTTAACGCGATTGAGGGGAGGACAGCCCAGGGTCCGTTGTCTGACCATATTTCCAGTTGTTAAGGCATACTTAGGTCTGTCCTAACAACTGCCTGTGTATTATCAGTACACAGGCTAATGTACTGTAATATAGATATATGCCAGTACATTAAAGTTTAAAAAATAAAGTAAAAACAAAGTAATGTTAAATAAAAATAAAATACACATTCACCTTTTTTTACAATAAACATTAAAATAAGACTCAATACATAAAATATTCACACATTCAGTATTGGCGCGGCCGTAATAACCTTTTTGCATCATTTATGATGTGTACAATGTAAAAAAAACAACAAAAAAATGGTAAATGTTTGGAGGTGCATCAAGTGGAACATAATACCTTACTGAAGTGGAACACCTTAAAGGCTTATCTGAGGGGGTGCCTTAGGTTCACAATATCAGTTATCAAAAAGGAAACACAGGAAAGAGGGAGAATTGACTGCTCTTTTTAAGTCCTTAGAAGCTCCATTCTTAGCTGACCCAACGGAGGACAGAAGGAAGACGTGGTTGCAGCCAGGTAGGGCATATCTGCTTCGACCTCCAGGAGAAGAGCGATAGGAAATTGTATTTCCCTTAAAGAAAATGGTTTTGAGCTTGGGAACCAATTTAGTAGATTATTGGCTCATGGTACGTAGTAATCAGCCTTCACCAGCCATTCTCAGTATTGCCTCTGAAAACAGGGAAGATCTCAGTAGGGCTAATCAGATAGAGTTTATGCCGAACTGTAGACCTCCCAGAACAGATATATTGTAGAGTAGCCTTGAACGAGTATCTAGAGGACATATCATTTTCACAGATGTCCCTGGAAGATAGGGCTCACTTAGACAGCGAACTCACCTTGGAGGAGATGTTGGAGGCACTAGGGGAGAGGTCTGTTGGGAAATCGCCTGGACCGGACGGCATACCGCTAGAGGTGTATACTAAATATATTGAAGTCATCGGGCCCAAATTATTGAAGATTTATCAGGCAGCTTTCACTGTGGGCAGACTACCCACTTCTCTATATGAGGCCACTATTGTAGTTCTGTTAAAGCCAGATAAATGCGGTTCCTATAGGCCTATTTCTCTGCTTAATATGGAATACAAGCTACTAGCCAAAATATTGGCTTAGGAGGCTTAATACTGCTATCTTCTCCCTAAGCGCATGGTGATCAGATGGGATTTATACCAAGCAAATCCATCTCTGAAAATATCCGCAGAGTCCAGGCGATTTCTCAGGTGGGAGTTCATGGCGGGGAAATGTGGGCCTTGGCCTCACTCGACACGGCCAAAGCCTTTGACTGTAGAATGGATGTACCTGCATACAATCAAATCCCGTTTTGGGTCAGGGTTTTCTAGGTGGGTGTCCATCCTATATCATAGTCCAAGAGCTAACAAATTCGTGAATGGCATGGGGTCCTCCTTTTTTGAGCTGGGCAGAGGGACCTGTCAGGACTGTCCTCTGTCCCCACTATTATTCGCGCTGGCTATTGAACCACTGGCCCTGCGGATTCGTCAAAATCTTATATAAAATCGAGGAGCATGGGGCATAGGGAAAGCAGAATAGGTCTATATGCAAATGACCTGGTGATTTTAAAGTCAGAAGGGGATATCACATTGCCCAGGGCTATTGACATAGTGAACCACTTTGGTTCTTCCTCCGGGCTCTTGATTAACTGGATAAAATCTGTCATGATGCCTTTGTGGGAAGTGGATTGGCTAGAGATATATTACAATCTACCAGTGGTAACGGCGTTCAAATATCTGGGGATATATATTACCAAGGACCCTAATATTTCCCACAATAAAAATACCTATCCCCTAGAGGAGCTTTTTGTTCACAAATTTAAAGTCAGTGGCAGGTAGTGAACTTGATTAAAATGATCCTCTTACCTAAGGGACTATATATGTTGGAAGATGCCAGTAGCCCCATACCTAGATTATTTTTGGGCAAATTACAATCTTTGATGTCCACTTTCATCTGGGGTAATTCTCTGAAAAAGCTGTCCCTTGCCCCTTTACAATGCCCTAAGACGCGAGGAGGTTTGGCACTGCCAGACTTCTATCTATACTTTTTGGCTGGCCAGCTGCGTTACTCGTCATAATTATGGCTGTCATTGACACAGGAGCCATACTCTATTTGTTGGGGCAGTTGTGGAAGGCGGCTAAGACTCTGGAGTGCCATAGAGGTCATAAACTGAATGCAAACTTTTTGGAAAGGCCTCTTTAGTAGTTCTTTTTGGGAAGAGGTCACCTGTTTTTACCAGAATCATTTCACAGCCTGTGCCGGTTACATCTGCACTCGGTCTCTTGGGCCTGCTGCAGGAGGAGCATTGGTCCCATCATATGCACATGTTTCTTGGAGAAACATTTCTGGATGGCGGATAGGCCCCCCTCATTATCACAGTGGAGGTCCCTGGTAAACAAAACCATTCCATACGAGAAAGCTGTATATAGGAATAGGAAATGTCCATTGAAATTTGATAAATTTGCCTGAGGGTGTTATTCGATCCTCCCTTACTAGAATATTAAGTAACTAACATGCTTGGAGGGGGTCACTGTTTAAGATTAGGGAAAGTATTCTTGATGTTGAACAAATTGTCCTCTTGACGAATAATGTACTTTATTACTGAATATGAATATGTACAGTGAATATATGGCACATTATTGAAATAGACAATAGAAGACCTCTATACAGGTTGTAACGTCCAGCGCCACCATGTAACGTCCAGTCTAGGCATCATGAATCTAAGTAGACCGTGCAACATTTGGATGGGTGGTATTGTCCGGGTGGTATTCTGTCCACTCCATCCTTCACAGTATGACCAGTGTGAGTATATGGTTTTGTTCTTGGGGTTAAATTAACTTAATAGTCAACATGGACCTACCTTAATAGAAGCCATATTCAGCAAAGGGAGGACTCTCTGCTGGTACTCCGGATCTGTGACACATTTGATAAACAGTGCACACTTGTCTTGTAGGTATGCAGCAGTCTTACTACGGACCATGCTGTTCCCAAAAAGTTCAAGAAACATTTCACACTTCTCTAAAAAAAAAAAAAAAAAATAAAGATAGTTAAACATTTCCTTTTTATAAAACGGTTCAAGAAAACGAATCTAGCTTAGTAAGGCCCTGTTCACAAGGCAGAATTTTTGCGGTGGAACCAGCCGCGGATTCCGCCTCCCATTCATTTCAATGTGAGTCGGACACTTCTTTTTCCCAGCGTCCTGCTTGATCTTCGGGCGGATTCCCCCCAAACCGCCCATTGAAGTCAATGGGAGGAGGAATCTTCCGGCAGACAGCAGGAATAATTCCACTGCGGATTTTACAGCGGGACCAGACACTCAAAAGATGCCTGTGAGCTGACCCATAGTGTTCAACACTTTTCTTAAAATGCATTTGTTACTGTTGCAAAGCGGTTTTATACCTTTAATAACCCAACACATATAGCAGAGCTACATTTTACATAGTCAAACTCAGTTCTGCTACATCTGTTTGTGATGGTCATCACATGGCTTGAGTGCTGAAGTGTTCGAACAGCCTAGCATCTATAAACTACTATACTCAGTTGGCCATATTAGTTTGTTTGCCAAATAGGATGTTGTCATTACGGGAAATGAAACACTGGACGGCAAGTAAATGCTACCAGATACCTACAAAGTTGCATGCACCAGCCTTGTAATTAAATATAAAACAAGCCGTAACCAGCCATAAACTGGCCAAACATACTGAAAAGGACAAATTTGGCATTGTACTGTATATGTCTGGATACTTGTTCCTAGTAAACAGCCATACTGTATATGTCCGACACTGAAGACAATGTGTGACCCGATCACACAAATATACCACGAGTATAAACACTAGTGTACTAAAAAAGTCAGATTACAGGACACATGTGGGAACCTGGAATTCTTATGTTATAGTATAATATTGTATGGCTTTGCCTGTATTGTGAACTAGTACCATCTACTATCATAAAGGACAACAATCATAAGATAAGCGTGTAAAGAAAGCATTTCTACTTTGGTCTGTATGCTTAAGTGCAAAGTAGGTGACCTACGCCCCGACGAGCATTTTGCCTCATCTTCATGTGGGGTTCGCTGGTAATTGATGCATTCTGTGATTCATGTAGCTATAAAACCACTAGGAGTTGAAGTAAACACCCGTAATGAGTTAAGAACGACCCCTCTATTGGAGATGTCCTAACATAAGTATGAGGCATCTGCGGCTGAACAGCGTCAGGAAACACCGACCACGCAAGAAATCACGCACAGTGAGCATGTGTGAGCTTAGCCTAAGTAGAGAGCGGCCCCCTATGGAAGGTGCAGAGACAAAAATTAGACCTAGACATTGACAGAACAAGTACATAGTAATTTTACCTTGTAGACCCATTTGTTCTTGATTTTCCAGCGCCAAAGTCAAAAACAACATTTGTCGAGCGAGAAGCTCCAAGTCACTCTCTATGATGAAGAACTTAAAAAGGAGAAAACACAGAAGATGTTATATTTCCATTCAGAAAAAGTAGCTCAGTGGTTTCCGCTGTCCTTGCGGCACTGGGGTCCTGGACTTGAAACCAATCACGGACACAACATGCAGAGATTGTATGTTTTCCCTGTATTTATGGGTTTCCCACCACTCCAGAAACATGCAGATCGGTCAATTGGCTTTCCATGCTGATGAAATTGGCCTTCGTGTGTTGGGTTTGAAGGGCTCTTGCGGTCCCAAAACAGTGGAAATCCCCGAAAAGTGACCCCATTTGGGAAACTGCCCCTAGATAATTTCCTTGAGGGGTGTATAGTGAGCATTTTGACCCCAAAAGGTTTATTGCAGAAATTATCAGAGTACCATGTGACATTTTGGCAATTTACAAAGTATTGGCTCACTATTGAAGAGGCTGATGTGAATAAAAGAAACCCCATTTTGGAAACAGCACCCCTCAAGGCATTTATTAAGCATTTTCACCCCACAGGTCTTTTCCATAAAAGATTGTGCTGCGGATGGTGCAAGGTAAACATTTAAATTTTTCCCTAGATGTGACATTTTAGTGGCAAATATGTCGCCGTTGGAGGCATACGCCACAGAAATTGTTAAAATGGTTCTCCCGGGTATGGTGATGCCATATATGTGGAAGTAAACAGCTGTTTGGGCACGCAGTAGGGTTCAGAAGGGAGGGAGCACCAGTATCATACAGCTGACATCCAAAGCCTGCGTCATCCATTTGTCGTATGGATACGGCAAAATGCAGGAAGCACTAGCTTTCCATGACGTATCCATACGTCAAACGTCGGAAAAGGGTTAAATGTCAAAAAGGTTGTATTGGTGGGGAACAGGGCACGGAGACCCTCATCGATTGCTAGAACAAGTGTGCAATTCAAAAGCGACTACCAATATGGCTGCACTTCCTGTAGACAACATTGCAAAAATGGCAATACAATAGAAAGTTATCAATATCTCGACAATTACTAAACTCTGGCGAGTGTTCAAACTTGCGATTTACGTATATATGCCCAATTTAACATTTTGGGTAGACTGTCTGGTTATCTGTCTCTAACGGAAGCATTTTTTTACAGATCCGAAAAAGTTCACAGGGCACCGCTTTCACATGGGCGATACAAGGTTTCGGACAACTCTAATAATTCCGTTTTTTTTCGTCTAATATTAAATTTTATTTAGAGATCAGAAGCCACTCGTGTGACAAATAAGCATGAATAGGAGGCAGCTGACGGCTTCGCAGAACTGTACTTTTCTACAACACTTACATTAAGCCTTCTCTGTGGCCAGCGACGTGCCTGACAGATCGTTTTGAGGAGATGTCTTCCATCGCCACAACCCACCAGCAGAATATTCAGCTCCGGTATATCCTCACAGATTGATAAATGTTGAAGGGTGTTCTGAAGACCTAAAGGAAAAAAAAACAGAAACCTTGTATCCTAAGCTGCACAGATGAGCAACCGACCATTTTCTGACCACTTGGTGGATCCATTTGAGCCAGCGATCATGCTAGCAAGCATTTCTTTAGATAGCATTACTCATGTATTTGTAGCTACAGACACTACGTACAGTACATAATATGCGTAATTCAGTAAGAGTGCAAGAAAGCAGGAGTATCTCAAAGATTCTACACCATGTATAAATAATTAGGGGCCATGTCCTACATCCAAAGTCACAGATGATGACTAGAACACATTTCAGCAAAGCGTTAAAGGGTTTGTCCAGTTTGGGAGATGTTTTTATACGGATGACCTATCTACAGGATAGGGCATCAGCATAAGATCGTGGGGGTCCAACACTCAGATCTGGCGCAAATCAGCTGTTCCGGCTGACTCGCCAGAAGCTTTGCAGGTGTCTGTCCCGGAAGCAGAGGGCTCCGAACACTGTATAGTGGCCGTGCGGAGTTAAAGGGGTTTTCCACTACCGGACAACTGATGACCCATCCACCGGATATGTCATCAGTACATGATCTGTGGGGGTCCGACCCCCAGACCGTTAAGTCTTTCAGGCTGCCTCCGGGCACCGGACGTACATGGCAGAAGCAGTTGGCTCCGGCCATGGAATAGCAGCCAAGCTGCAGTACGGTCGCTATGCTATGTACAGCATCGCTATGCTCCATACATCGCATAATGGGCAAGAATGTCCGATGCCCACAGGTCACCAGAGCAGCTGATCTGTGCGTGGTTGGTGCGGGGTCCGGGTGTTGGACCCGCACCGATGACCTTTTCGGTGGATAGGTCATCAGTTGTCCGGTAGTGGACAAACCCTTTGACTACAGCTCTGCTCCTATTCACTTGAATAAGATTAGAGCTGCAGCATGGCTGCTATACAGTGGTCAGAGCCTTTTGTTTCCGGCACCGGCAAACTGGACAACCCTTTTAAATTCCAGGCTACGAGAACCCCCATCCAGTGTCCCGGACTACACATTTTAGCCCCCCAAGGCCAATACTGTAACCCATACTGGTTGGATTAAACAGCCCATATTTGATGATCAGTGAAGACTCACAAGGTACATAAGGAGATCCAGAGGGTGGACTTCCATATTGCACGATTTGGACTCAGCATGATCCTTTTTTCAGCCTCATGCAAATGGACATATTACGGCTCCATACAACCTCCGAGTGTTACAAAGTCATAACCGGGCACCCAAAAAAAAGAGCGTACGGGGCCCTACAGTACCTAGAACTTCTTATGGAGGCAAAAGGAGTTTATTCTGTTAGAAAATTCTCCATTGGTTGCTGTATTACAGAGGTATTCATCCAGACGTGCGTCTAGGGGAGAATATCTCCATTACAACAGTATTACACAGGGAACCATCCGGTCTGGGGAGCTCCTGTATACACCGTCAAGCCAGAACATTAAAACCACCTGCCTAGTATTATGAAGGTCCCTTTCGTGCTGCCAAAACAGCTCTGACCCGTCCAAGCGCGGACTCCAGACCTCTGAAAGTGTTCTGTGGGGTCCGGCACCAAGGTGGTCGCAGTACATCCTTTAAAGGGAACCTGTAGCGCTAAAAACGCAGCTTATTGTGCAGGTCGCATGTTATAGAGGGAAAGCGGAGAATATTAAAAAATTTTGTAGCTAAGGAATCATAACTCGTAATTTATTCATTTAACCCTCTGCTCATTCCAGGCTCAGGAGTCCCGAACCCTGGAGCGCGGTGAGTAACGTGAAGGTACGTTTTTGCATTAAGCAATGTATGGAGGTCATTACACTTTTTTTTTTATCTTATGGTCTCCAGATCACCCCTTTAACATGGAGGCCTGCGTATACCACGGTATGGCTCCACAGTGGCGTACGGCATAGGTGCAGCGTATTCACCGCCTTGTCGTTTTTCCCGTTTTGCTATATTAAAACAAAAAGGTAAATTAAAAAGTTGCAGAACTACTGGCGGGCGCACACATCAATACAGGTGCACTTCACGGATGTGCAAATGGCGCGTGCTCGGTTATAAAACGGGTGCCACGGTAGCTGTAATCAGAACACAGATTGGTGATAGAATCCCCCAAAAAACAGGACATAAACGAGGCAGACACGTGCGTGTAGTAATAAACAAATGGCACAATCATAGATCAGACACATGGCGATTATAGAGAAAACATACGCTGTGCCTCCAGCGTGCGGAGGATTTCTTATAATACACGTGGCTGGAGAAGTCGCACTTACACTGCATCTGAAGATCTAATGCAGGACTGAATCCCCACAAGGTCGGATACACCTCTCCACTACCTGCAGCAGCCATGGACACTGAAAACGAACACAAACACATCACACATGGACGGAAACTCCAGACTGGGATCTTCAGCGTGTACAGTGCCCACAGCAGCAGATACTTACACCGGCACCGATATAACGCGATAACGCTGCATAAACGGAGAGCGACGAAACTATCACAACTTCAAACCGCCGTTTAAATTAATAAATTAACCCCGCTACAACTACATCAAACCTCCCTGTCAGAGCAGCGACTGCCCAATAGAAGGCTAGAACTGCATGATGGACGCTAAAAGAGACCAATAAACAGCCTTAGACTTGCAAGGGGCGTGTTAGTAGCGTCTAAAAAGCTTATCAAGCTAGGTTGTCCTGCCAGCGAAGCTTTGCAGTTGCCACGGTGATGGAAGGCTGCAGAATGTTTTGCACCTGTTGTTGTTTCTATAGCGCCGAGTATGGAGGACATTGACGCTGTGCTGCTGCTGTGTGCCCTGTGTTACTATACTATACTATACTATACTATACTATACTATACTATACTATACTATACTATACTATACTATAGTGCCCTGTGTTATTATACTATAGTGCCCTGTGTTATTATACTATACTATAGTGCCCTGTGTTATTATACTATACTATAGTGCCCTGTGTTATTATACTATAGTGCCCTGTGTTATTATACTATACTATAGTGCCCTGTGTTATTATACTATACTATAGTGCCCTGTGTTATTATACTATAGTGCCCTGTGTTATTATACTATACTATAGTGCCCTGTGTTATTATACTATACTATAGTGCCCTGTGTTATTATACTATACTATAGTGCCCTGTGTTATTATTCTATACTATAGTGCCCTGTGTTATTATGCTATACTATAGTGCCCTGTGTTATTATACTATACTATAGTGCCCTGTGTTATTATACTATAGTGCCCTGTGTTATTATACTATAGTGCCCTGTGTTATTATACTATACTATAGTGCCCTGTGTTATTATACTATAGTGCCCTGTGTTATTATACTATACTATAGTGCCCTGTGTTATTATACTATAGTGCCCTGTGTTATTATACTATACTATAGTGCCCTGTGTTATTATACTATACTATAGTGCCCTGTGTTATTATACTATACTATAGTGCCCTGTGTTATTATTCTATACTATAGTGCCCTGTGTTATTATGCTATACTATAGTGCCCTGTGTTATTATGCTATACTATAGTGCCCTGTGTTATTATGCTATACTATAGTGCCCTGTGTTATTATGCTATACTATAGTGCCCTGTGTTATTATGCTATACTATAGTGCCCTGTGTTATTATACTATACTATAGTGCCCTGTGTTATTATACTATACTATAGTGTCATGTGTTATTATACTATACTATAGTGCCCTGTGTTATTATGCTATACTATAGTGCCCTGTGTTATTATACTATAGTGCCCTGTGTTATTATACTATACTATAGTGCCCTGTGTTATTATACTATACTATAGTGCCCTGTGTTATTATACTATAGTGCCCTGTGTTATTATACTATACTATAGTGCCCTGTGTTATTATACTATAGTGCCCTGTGTTATTATACTATAGTGCCCTGTGTTATTATACTATAGTGCCCTGTGTTATTATACTATACTATAGTGCCCTGTGTTATTATACTATAGTGCCCTGTGTTATTATACTATACTATAGTGCCCTGTGTTATTATACTATAGTGCCCTGTGTTATTATACTATACTATAGTGCCCTGTGTTATTATACTATACTATAGTGCCCTGTGTTATTATTCTATACTATAGTGCCCTGTGTTATTATACTATACTATAGTGCCCTGTGTTATTATGCTATACTATAGTGCCCTGTGTTATTATGCTATACTATAGTGCCCTGTGTTATTATACTATACTATAGTGCCCTGTGTTATTATACTATAGTGCCCTGTGTTATTATACTATACTATAGTACCCTGTGTTATTATACTATACTATAGTGCCCTGTGTTATTATACTATAGTGCCCTGTGTTATTATACTATAGTGCCCTGTGTTATTATACTATACTATAGTGCCCTGTGTTATTATGCTATACTATAGTGCCCTGTGTTATTATGCTATACTATAGTGCCCTGTGTTATTATTCTATACTATAGTGCCCTGTGTTATTATGCTATACTATAGTGCCCTGTGTTATTATACTATACTATAGTGCCCTGTGTTATTATTCTATACTATAGTGCCCTGTGTTATTATGCTATACTATAGTGCCCTGTGTTATTATACTATAGTGCCCTGTGTTATTATACTATAGTGCCCTGTGTTATTATACTATACTATACTATAGTGCCCTGTGTTATTATGCTATACTATAGTGCCCTGTGTTATTATTCTATACTATAGTGCCCTGTGTTATTATTCTATACTATAGTGCCCTGTGTTATTATGCTATACTATAGTGCCCTGTGTTATTATACTATACTATAGTGCCCTGTGTTATTATGCTATACTATAGTGCCCTGTGTTATTATGCTATACTATAGTGCCCTGTGTTATTATACTATACTATAGTGCCCTGTGTTATTATACTATAGTGCCCTGTGTTATTATACTATACTATAGTGCCCTGTGTTATTATGCTATACTATAGTGCCCTGTGTTATTATGCTATACTATAGTGCCCTGTGTTATTATTCTATACTATAGTGCCCTGTGTTATTATGCTATACTATAGTGCCCTGTGTTATTATTCTATACTATAGTGCCCTGTGTTATTATACTATACTATAGTACCCTGTGTTATTATACTATACTATAGTGCCCTGTGTTATTATACTATAGTGCCCTGTGTTATTATACTATAGTGCCCTGTGTTATTATACTATACTATAGTGCCCTGTGTTATTATGCTATACTATAGTGCCCTGTGTTATTATGCTATACTATAGTGCCCTGTGTTATTATTCTATACTATAGTGCCCTGTGTTATTATTCTATACTATAGTGCCCTGTGTTATTATGCTATACTATAGTGCCCTGTGTTATACTATACTATAGTGCCCTGTGTTATTATGCTATACTATAGTGCCCTGTGTTATTATGCTATACTATAGTGCCCTGTGTTATTATACTATACTATAGTGCCCTGTGTTATTATACTATAGTGCCCTGTGTTATTATACTATAGTGCCCTGTGTTATTATACTATAGTGCCCTGTGTTATTATGCTATACTATAGTGCCCTGTGTTATTATGCTATACTATAGTGCCCTGTGTTATTATGCTATACTATAGTGCCCTGTGTTATTATACTATAGTGCCCTGTGTTATTATACTATACTATAGTGCCCTGTGTTATTATACTATACTATAGTGCCCTGTGTTATTATGCTTTACTATAGTGCCCTGTGTTATTATACTATAGTGCCCTGTGTTATTATGCTATACTATAGTGCCCTGTGTTATTATGCTATACTATAGTGCCCTGTGTTATTATACTATACTATAGTGCCCTGTGTTATTATACTATACTATAGTGCCCTGTGTTATTATACTATACTATAGTGCCCTGTGTTATTATACTATACTATAGTGCCCTGTGTTATTATACTATACTATAGTGCCCTGTGTTATTATACTATACTATAGTGCCCTGTGTTATTATTCTATACTATAGTGCCCTGTGTTATTATGCTATACTATAGTGCCCTGTGTTATTATACTATAGTGCCCTGTGTTATTATACTATAGTGCCCTGTGTTATTATACTATACTATAGTGCCCTGTGTTATTATGCTATACTATAGTGCCCTGTGTTATTATTCTATACTATAGTGCCCTGTGTTATTATTCTATACTATAGTGCCCTGTGTTATTATGCTATACTATAGTGCCCTGTGTTATTATACTATACTATAGTGCCCTGTGTTATTATGCTATACTATAGTGCCCTGTGTTATTATGCTATACTATAGTGCCCTGTGTTATTATACTATACTATAGTGCCCTGTGTTATTATACTATAGTGCCCTGTGTTATTATACTATACTATAGTGCCCTGTGTTATTATACTATACTATAGTGCCCTGTGTTATTATGCTATACTATAGTGCCCTGTGTTATTATTCTATACTATAGTGCCCTGTGTTATTATGCTATACTATAGTGCCCTGTGTTATTATTCTATACTATAGTGCCCTGTGTTATTATACTATACTATAGTACCCTGTGTTATTATACTATACTATAGTGCCCTGTGTTATTATACTATAGTGCCCTGTGTTATTATACTATAGTGCCCTGTGTTATTATACTATACTATAGTGCCCTGTGTTATTATGCTATACTATAGTGCCCTGTGTTATTATGCTATACTATAGTGCCCTGTGTTATTATTCTATACTATAGTGCCCTGTGTTATTATTCTATACTATAGTGCCCTGTGTTATTATTCTATACTATAGTGCCCTGTGTTATTATGCTATACTATAGTGCCCTGTGTTATTATACTATACTATAGTGCCCTGTGTTATTATGCTATACTATAGTGCCCTGTGTTATTATGCTATACTATAGTGCCCTGTGTTATTATACTATACTATAGTGCCCTGTGTTATTATACTATAGTGCCCTGTGTTATTATACTATACTATAGTGCCCTGTGTTATTATGCTATACTATAGTGCCCTGTGTTATTATGCTATACTATAGTGCCCTGTGTTATTATACTATAGTGCCCTGTGTTATTATACTATACTATAGTGCCCTGTGTTATACTATAGTGCCCTGTGTTATTATACTATACTATAGTGCCCTGTGTTATTATGCTATACTATAGTGCCCTGTGTTATTATGCTATACTATAGTGCCCTGTGTTATTATACTATAGTGCCCTGTGTTATTATACTATAGTGCCCTGTGTTATTATGCTATACTATAGTGCCCTGTGTTATTATGCTATACTATAGTGCCCTGTGTTATTATGCTATACTATAGTGCCCTGTGTTATTATTCTATACTATAGTGCCCTGTGTTATTATGCTATACTATAGTGCCCTGTGTTATTATACTATACTATAGTGCCCTGTGTTATTATGCTATACTATAGTGCCCTGTGTTATTATACTATAGTGCCCTGTGTTATTATACTATACTATAGTGCCCTGTGTTATTATACTATAGTGCCCTGTGTTATTATACTATACTATAGTGCCCTGTGTTATTATACTATAGTGCCCTGTGTTATTATACTATAGTGCCCTGTGTTATTATACTATAGTGCCCTGTGTTATTATACTATAGTGCCCTGTGTTATTATACTATAGTGCCCTGTGTTATTATACTATACTATAGTGCCCTGTGTTATTATACTATAGTGCCCTGTGTTATTATACTATACTATAGTGCCCTGTGTTATTATACTATACTATAGTGCCCTGTGTTATTATTCTATACTATAGTGCCCTGTGTTATTATACTATACTATAGTGCCCTGTGTTATTATGCTATACTATAGTGCCCTGTGTTATTATGCTATACTATAGTGCCCTGTGTTATTATACTATACTATAGTGCCCTGTGTTATTATACTATAGTGCCCTGTGTTATTATACTATACTATAGTACCCTGTGTTATTATACTATACTATAGTGCCCTGTGTTATTATACTATAGTGCCCTGTGTTATTATACTATAGTGCCCTGTGTTATTATACTATACTATAGTGCCCTGTGTTATTATGCTATACTATAGTGCCCTGTGTTATTATGCTATACTATAGTGCCCTGTGTTATTATTCTATACTATAGTGCCCTGTGTTATTATGCTATACTATAGTGCCCTGTGTTATTATACTATACTATAGTGCCCTGTGTTATTATTCTATACTATAGTGCCCTGTGTTATTATGCTATACTATAGTGCCCTGTGTTATTATACTATAGTGCCCTGTGTTATTATACTATAGTGCCCTGTGTTATTATACTATACTATAGTGCCCTGTGTTATTATGCTATACTATAGTGCCCTGTGTTATTATTCTATACTATAGTGCCCTGTGTTATTATTCTATACTATAGTGCCCTGTGTTATTATGCTATACTATAGTGCCCTGTGTTATTATACTATACTATAGTGCCCTGTGTTATTATGCTATACTATAGTGCCCTGTGTTATTATGCTATACTATAGTGCCCTGTGTTATTATACTATACTATAGTGCCCTGTGTTATTATACTATAGTGCCCTGTGTTATTATACTATACTATAGTGCCCTGTGTTATTATGCTATACTATAGTGCCCTGTGTTATTATGCTATACTATAGTGCCCTGTGTTATTATTCTATACTATAGTGCCCTGTGTTATTATGCTATACTATAGTGCCCTGTGTTATTATTCTATACTATAGTGCCCTGTGTTATTATACTATACTATAGTACCCTGTGTTATTATACTATACTATAGTGCCCTGTGTTATTATACTATAGTGCCCTGTGTTATTATACTATAGTGCCCTGTGTTATTATACTATACTATAGTGCCCTGTGTTATTATGCTATACTATAGTGCCCTGTGTTATTATGCTATACTATAGTGCCCTGTGTTATTATTCTATACTATAGTGCCCTGTGTTATTATTCTATACTATAGTGCCCTGTGTTATTATGCTATACTATAGTGCCCTGTGTTATTATACTATACTATAGTGCCCTGTGTTATTATGCTATACTATAGTGCCCTGTGTTATTATGCTATACTATAGTGCCCTGTGTTATTATACTATACTATAGTGCCCTGTGTTATTATACTATAGTGCCCTGTGTTATTATACTATAGTGCCCTGTGTTATTATGCTATACTATAGTGCCCTGTGTTATTATGCTATACTATAGTGCCCTGTGTTATTATGCTATACTATAGTGCCCTGTGTTATTATACTATAGTGCCCTGTGTTATTATACTATACTATAGTGCCCTGTGTTATTATACTATACTATAGTGCCCTGTGTTATTATGCTTTACTATAGTGCCCTGTGTTATTATACTATAGTGCCCTGTGTTATTATGCTATACTATAGTGCCCTGTGTTATTATGCTATACTATAGTGCCCTGTGTTATTATACTATACTATAGTGCCCTGTGTTATTATACTATACTATAGTGCCCTGTGTTATTATACTATACTATAGTGCCCTGTGTTATTATACTATACTATAGTGCCCTGTGTTATTATACTATACTATAGTGCCCTGTGTTATTATACTATACTATAGTGCCCTGTGTTATTATTCTATACTATAGTGCCCTGTGTTATTATACTATACTATAGTGCCCTGTGTTATTATTCTATACTATAGTGCCCTGTGTTATTATACTATAGTGCCCTGTGTTATTATACTATACTATAGTGCCCTGTGTTATTATTCTATACTATAGTGCCCTGTGTTATTATACTATAGTGCCCTGTGTTATTATACTATAGTGCCCTGTGTTATTATACTATACTATAGTGCCCTGTGTTATTATGCTATACTATAGTGCCCTGTGTTATTATTCTATACTATAGTGCCCTGTGTTATTATTCTATACTATAGTGCCCTGTGTTATTATGCTATACTATAGTGCCCTGTGTTATTATACTATACTATAGTGCCCTGTGTTATTATGCTATACTATAGTGCCCTGTGTTATTATGCTATACTATAGTGCCCTGTGTTATTCTACTATACTATAGTGCCCTGTGTTATTATACTATAGTGCCCTGTGTTATTATACTATACTATAGTGCCCTGTGTTATTATACTATACTATAGTGCCCTGTGTTATTATGCTATACTATAGTGCCCTGTGTTATTATTCTATACTATAGTGCCCTGTGTTATTATGCTATACTATAGTACCCTGTGTTATTATTCTATACTATAGTGCCCTGTGTTATTATACTATACTATAGTACCCTGTGTTATTATACTATACTATAGTGCCCTGTGTTATTATACTATAGTGCCCTGTGTTATTATACTATAGTGCCCTGTGTTATTATACTATACTATAGTGCCCTGTGTTATTATGCTATACTATAGTGCCCTGTGTTATTATACTATACTATAGTGCCCTGTGTTATTATGCTATACTATAGTGCCCTGTGTTATTATTCTATACTATAGTGCCCTGTGTTATTATGCTATACTATAGTGCCCTGTGTTATTATACTATACTATAGTGCCCTGTGTTATTATGCTATACTATAGTGCCCTGTGTTATTATACTATAGTGCCCTGTGTTATTATACTATACTATAGTGCCCTGTGTTATTATACTATAGTGCCCTGTGTTATTATACTATACTATAGTGCCCTGTGTTATTATACTATAGTGCCCTGTGTTATTATACTATAGTGCCCTGTGTTATTATACTATAGTGCCCTGTGTTATTATACTATAGTGCCCTGTGTTATTATACTATAGTGCCCTGTGTTATTATACTATAGTGCCCTGTGTTATTATACTATACTATAGTGCCCTGTGTTATTATACTATAGTGCCCTGTGTTATTATACTATACTATAGTGCCCTGTGTTATTATACTATACTATAGTGCCCTGTGTTATTATTCTATACTATAGTGCCCTGTGTTATTATACTATACTATAGTGCCCTGTGTTATTATGCTATACTATAGTGCCCTGTGTTATTATGCTATACTATAGTGCCCTGTGTTATTATACTATACTATAGTGCCCTGTGTTATTATACTATAGTGCCCTGTGTTATTATACTATACTATAGTACCCTGTGTTATTATACTATACTATAGTGCCCTGTGTTATTATACTATAGTGCCCTGTGTTATTATACTATAGTGCCCTGTGTTATTATACTATACTATAGTGCCCTGTGTTATTATGCTATACTATAGTGCCCTGTGTTATTATGCTATACTATAGTGCCCTGTGTTATTATTCTATACTATAGTGCCCTGTGTTATTATGCTATACTATAGTGCCCTGTGTTATTATACTATACTATAGTGCCCTGTGTTATTATTCTATACTATAGTGCCCTGTGTTATTATGCTATACTATAGTGCCCTGTGTTATTATACTATAGTGCCCTGTGTTATTATACTATAGTGCCCTGTGTTATTATACTATACTATAGTGCCCTGTGTTATTATGCTATACTATAGTGCCCTGTGTTATTATTCTATACTATAGTGCCCTGTGTTATTATTCTATACTATAGTGCCCTGTGTTATTATGCTATACTATAGTGCCCTGTGTTATTATACTATACTATAGTGCCCTGTGTTATTATGCTATACTATAGTGCCCTGTGTTATTATGCTATACTATAGTGCCCTGTGTTATTATACTATACTATAGTGCCCTGTGTTATTATACTATAGTGCCCTGTGTTATTATACTATACTATAGTGCCCTGTGTTATTATGCTATACTATAGTGCCCTGTGTTATTATGCTATACTATAGTGCCCTGTGTTATTATTCTATACTATAGTGCCCTGTGTTATTATGCTATACTATAGTGCCCTGTGTTATTATTCTATACTATAGTGCCCTGTGTTATTATACTATACTATAGTACCCTGTGTTATTATACTATACTATAGTGCCCTGTGTTATTATACTATAGTGCCCTGTGTTATTATACTATAGTGCCCTGTGTTATTATACTATACTATAGTGCCCTGTGTTATTATGCTATACTATAGTGCCCTGTGTTATTATGCTATACTATAGTGCCCTGTGTTATTATTCTATACTATAGTGCCCTGTGTTATTATTCTATACTATAGTGCCCTGTGTTATTATGCTATACTATAGTGCCCTGTGTTATTATACTATACTATAGTGCCCTGTGTTATTATGCTATACTATAGTGCCCTGTGTTATTATGCTATACTATAGTGCCCTGTGTTATTATACTATACTATAGTGCCCTGTGTTATTATACTATAGTGCCCTGTGTTATTATACTATAGTGCCCTGTGTTATTATGCTATACTATAGTGCCCTGTGTTATTATGCTATACTATAGTGCCCTGTGTTATTATGCTATACTATAGTGCCCTGTGTTATTATACTATAGTGCCCTGTGTTATTATACTATACTATAGTGCCCTGTGTTATTATACTATACTATAGTGCCCTGTGTTATTATGCTTTACTATAGTGCCCTGTGTTATTATACTATAGTGCCCTGTGTTATTATGCTATACTATAGTGCCCTGTGTTATTATGCTATACTATAGTGCCCTGTGTTATTATACTATACTATAGTGCCCTGTGTTATTATACTATACTATAGTGCCCTGTGTTATTATACTATACTATAGTGCCCTGTGTTATTATACTATACTATAGTGCCCTGTGTTATTATACTATACTATAGTGCCCTGTGTTATTATACTATACTATAGTGCCCTGTGTTATTATTCTATACTATAGTGCCCTGTGTTATTATACTATACTATAGTGCCCTGTGTTATTATTCTATACTATAGTGCCCTGTGTTATTATACTATAGTGCCCTGTGTTATTATACTATACTATAGTGCCCTGTGTTATTATTCTATACTATAGTGCCCTGTGTTATTATACTATAGTGCCCTGTGTTATTATACTATAGTGCCCTGTGTTATTATACTATACTATAGTGCCCTGTGTTATTATGCTATACTATAGTGCCCTGTGTTATTATTCTATACTATAGTGCCCTGTGTTATTATTCTATACTATAGTGCCCTGTGTTATTATGCTATACTATAGTGCCCTGTGTTATTATACTATACTATAGTGCCCTGTGTTATTATGCTATACTATAGTGCCCTGTGTTATTATGCTATACTATAGTGCCCTGTGTTATTCTACTATACTATAGTGCCCTGTGTTATTATACTATAGTGCCCTGTGTTATTATACTATACTATAGTGCCCTGTGTTATTATACTATACTATAGTGCCCTGTGTTATTATGCTATACTATAGTGCCCTGTGTTATTATTCTATACTATAGTGCCCTGTGTTATTATGCTATACTATAGTACCCTGTGTTATTATTCTATACTATAGTGCCCTGTGTTATTATACTATACTATAGTACCCTGTGTTATTATACTATACTATAGTGCCCTGTGTTATTATACTATAGTGCCCTGTGTTATTATACTATAGTGCCCTGTGTTATTATACTATACTATAGTGCCCTGTGTTATTATGCTATACTATAGTGCCCTGTGTTATTATGCTATACTATAGTGCCCTGTGTTATTATTCTATACTATAGTGCCCTGTGTTATTATTCTATACTATAGTGCCCTGTGTTATTATGCTATACTATAGTGCCCTGTGTTATTATACTATACTATAGTGCCCTGTGTTATTATGCTATACTATAGTGCCCTGTGTTATTATGCTATACTATAGTGCCCTGTGTTATTATACTATACTATAGTGCCCTGTGTTATTATACTATAGTGCCCTGTGTTATTATACTATACTATAGTGCCCTGTGTTATTATGCTATACTATAGTGCCCTGTGTTATTATGCTATACTATAGTGCCCTGTGTTATTATACTATAGTGCCCTGTGTTATTATACTATACTATAGTGCCCTGTGTTATTATACTATAGTGCCCTGTGTTATTATACTATACTATAGTGCCCTGTGTTATTATGCTATACTATAGTGCCCTGTGTTATTATGCTATACTATAGTGCCCTGTGTTATTATACTATAGTGCCCTGTGTTATTATACTATACTATAGTGCCCTGTGTTATTATACTATACTATAGTGCCCTGTGTTATTATGCTTTACTATAGTGCCCTGTGTTATTATACTATAGTGCCCTGTGTTATTATGCTATACTATAGTGCCCTGTGTTATTATGCTATACTATAGTGCCCTGTGTTATTATACTATACTATAGTGCCCTGTGTTATTATACTATACTATAGTGCCCTGTGTTATTATACTATACTATAGTGCCCTGTGTTATTATACTATACTATAGTGCCCTGTGTTATTATACTATACTATAGTGCCCTGTGTTATTATGCTATACTATAGTGCCCTGTGTTATTATACTATACTATAGTGCCCTGTGTTATTATACTATAGTGCCCTGTGTTATTATACTATACTATAATGCCCTGTGTTATTATGCTATACTATAGTGCCCTGTGTTATTATACTATACTATAGTGCCCTGTGTTATTATACTATACTATAGTGCCCTGTGTTATTATACTATACTATATTGTCCTGTGTTATTATACTATACTATAGTGCCCTGTGTTATTATACTATAGTGCCCTGTGTTATTATGCTATAGTGCCCTGTGTTATTATGCTATACTATAGTGCCCTGTGTTATTATACTATACTATAGTACCCTGTGTTATTATACTATACTATAGTGCCCTGTGTTATTATACTATAGTGCCCTGTGTTATTATGCTATACTATAGTGCCCTGTGTTATTATACTATAGTGCCCTGTGTTATTATGCTATAGTGCCCTGTGTTATTATACTATACTACCCTGTGTTATTATACTATACTATAGTGCCCTGTGTTATTATACTATAGTGCCATGTGTTATTATGCTATACTATAGTGCCCTGTGTTATTATGCTATACTATAGTGCCCTGTGTTATTATGCTATACTATAGTGCCCTGTGTTATTATACTATAGTGCCCTGTGTTATTATACTATACTATAGTGCCCTGTGTTATTATACTATACTATAGTGCCCTGTGTTATTATGCTTTACTATAGTGCCCTGTGTTATTATACTATAGTGCCCTGTGTTATTATACTATAGTGCCCTGTGTTATTATACTATAGTGCCCTGTGTTATTATGCTATACTATAGTGCCCTGTGTTATTATGCTATACTATAGTGCCCTGTGTTATTATACTATACTATAGTACCCTGTGTTATTATACTATACTATACTATACTATACTATACTATAGTGCCCTGTGTTATTATACTATACTATACTATAGTGCCCTGTGTTATTATACTATATTATACTATAGTGCCCTGTGTTATTGTACTATATTATACTATAGTGCCCTGTGTTATTATACTATAGTGCCCTGTGTTATACTATAATATAGTGCCCTGTGTTATTATGCTATAGTGCCCTGTGTTATTATGCTATACTATAGTGCCCTGTGTTATTATACTATACTATAGTGCCCTGTGTTATTATACTATACTATAGTGCCCTGTGTTATTATACTATAGTGCCCTGTGTTATTATACTATAGTGCCCTGTGTTATTATGCTATACTTTAGTGCCCTGTGTTATTATACTATACTATAGTGCCCTGTGTTATTATACTATAGTGCCCTGTGTTATTATACTATAGTGCCCTGTGTTATTATACTATAGTGCCCTGTGTTATTATACTATACTATAGTGCCCTGTGTTATTATACTATAGTGCCCTGTGTTATTATACTATACTATAGTGCCCTGTGTTATTATACTATACTATAGTGCCCTGTGTTATTATACTATAGTGCCCTGTGTTATTATATTATACTATAGTGCCCTGTGTTATTATGCTATACTATAGTGCCCTGTGTTATTATGCTATACTATAGTGCCCTGTGTTATTATTCTATACTATAGTGACCTGTGTTATTATGCTATACTATAGTGCCCTGTGTTATTATACTATACTATAGTGCCCTGTGTTATTATGCTATACTATAGTGCCCTGTGTTATTATGCTATACTATAGTGCCCTGTGTTATTATGCTATACTATAGTGCCCTGTGTTATTATACTATACTATAGTGCCCTGTGTTATTATACTATACTATAGTGCCCTGTGTTATTATGCTATACTATAGTGCCCTGTGTTATTATGCTATACTATAGTGCCCTGTGTTATTATGCTATACTATAGTGCCCTGTGTTATTATACTATAGTGCCCTGTGTTATTATACTATAGTGCCCTGTGTTATTATACTATAGTGCCCTGTGTTATTATACTATACTATAGTGCCCTGTGTTATTATACTATACTATAGTGCCCTGTGTTATTATGCTATACTATAGTGCCCTGTGTTATTATACTATAGTGCCCTGTGTTATTATACTATACTATAGTGCCCTGTGTTATTATACTATACTATAGTGCCCTGTGTTATTATAATATACTATAGTGCCCTGTGTTATTATACTATACTATAGTGCCCTGTGTTATTATACTATACTATAGTGCCCTGTGTTATTATACTATAGTGCCCTGTGTTATTATGCTATACTATAGTGCCCTGTGTTATTATACTATACTATAGTGCCCTGTGTTATTATACTATAGTGCCCTGTGTTATTATACTATACTATAGTGCCCTGTGTTATTATGCTATACTATAGTGCCCTGTGTTATTATACTATACTATAGTGCCCTGTGTTATTATACTATACTATATTGTCCTGTGTTATTATACTATAGTATATTGCCCTGTGTTATTATACTATACTATAGTGCCCTGTGTTATTATGCTATACTATAGTGCCCTGTGTTATTATACTATAATATAGTGCCCTGTGTTATTATACTATAGTACCCTGTGTTATTATGCTATACTATAGTGCCCTGTGTTATTATACTATACTATAGTGCCCTGTGTTATTATACTATACTATAGTGCCCTGTGTTATTATGCTATACTATAGTGCCCTGTGTTATTATACTATACTATAGTGCCCTGTGGTGTTATACTATAGTGCCCTGTGTTATTATGCTATACTATAGTGCCCTGTGTTATTATACTATAATATAGTGCCCTGTGTTATTATACTATAGTACCCTGTGTTATTATGCTATACTATAGTGCCCTGTGTTATTATGCTATACTATAGTGCCCTGTGTTATTATACTATACTATAGTGCCCTGTGTTATTATACTATACTATAGTGCCCTGTGTTATTATGCTGTACTATAGTGCCCTGTGTTATTATACTGTACTATAGTGCCCTGTGTTATTATACTATACTATAGTGTACTGTGTTATTATACTATAGTATAGTGCCCTGTGTTATTATGCTATACTATAGTGCCCTGTGTTATTATACTATACTATAGTGCCCTGTGTTATTATGCTATACTATAGTGCCCTGTGTTATTATACTATAATATAGTGCCCTGTGTTATTATACTATACTATAGTGCCCTGTGTTATTATACTATACTATAGTGCCCTGTGTTATTATACTATACTATAGTGCCCTGTGTTATTATACTATACTATAGTGTCCTGTTATTATGCTATAGTACCCTGTGTTATTATACTATACTATAGTGCCCTGTGTTATTATACTATACTATAGTGCCCTGTGTTATTATACTATACTATAGTGCCCTGTGTTATTATACTATACTATAGTGCCCTGTGTTATTATACTATAGTGCCCTGTGTTATTATACTATACTATAGTGCCCTGTGTTATTATACTATACTATAGTGCCCTGTGTTATTATACTATACTATAGTGTCATGTATTATTATACTATACTGTAGTGTCCTGTGTTATTATACTATAGTGTCATGTATTATTATACTATAGTGCCCTGTGTTACTATACTATACTATAGTGCCCTGTGTTATTATGCTATACTATAGTGCCCTGTGTTATTATACAATACTATAGTGTCATGTGTTGTTATTATTCTATACTATAGTGCCCTGTTATTATACTATACTATAGTGCCCTGTGTTATTATACTATAGTGCCCTGTGTTATTATACTATACTGTAGTGTCCTGTGTTATTATACTATAGTGTCATGTATTATTATACTATGGTGTCCTGTGTTATTATACTATACTATACTATATAATACTATACTATACTATAGTGCCCTGTGTTATTATACAATACTATAGTGTCATGTGTTGTTATTATTCTATACTATAGTGCCCTGTTATTATACTATACTATAGTGCCCTGTGTTATTATACTATAGTGCCCTGTGTTATTATACTATAGTGCCCTGTGTTATTATACAATACTATAGTGTCATGTGTTATTATTCTATACTATAGTGCCCTGTGTTATTATACAATACTATAGTGTCATGTGTTATTATACAATACTATAGTGCCCTGTGTTATTATTCTATACTATAGTGCCCTGTGTTATTATACTATAGTACCCTGTGTTATTATACTATACTATAGTACCCTGTGTTATTATACTATACTATAGTGACCTGTGTTATTATACTATACTATAGTGCCCTGTGTTATTATACTATACTGTAGTGTCCTGTGTTATTATACTATAGTGTCATGTATTATTATACTATGGTGTCCTGTGTTATTATACTATAGTCCCCTGTTATTATAATATAGTGTCATGTGTTGTTATTATTATTTTATAATGTCCTGTGTTATTATTCTATAGTACAGTGTACTGTGCAGGCAGGGGCATAGCTATCTAAGGGGGGGGGGGGGGCATGCGGGGCATGTGCCCCGGGCGTAACTACAAGGGAAGGAAGGGGAGGCGTCGACCAAGGGAGTGTAGGCTTGTGCCCTCCTGGCCAGTACCCCCATAGACATTTAGTGCCCCCATGGGCAGCGCATGGGACAGGAGTCTCGGGAGCTGTGTACTGTAATGCACGATGTTCTCCTGCACAGGCAGAGCGTGTGTGCTCCGGGCGGCTGCATTATACATCACATATGACGTCATATAATGCAGCCGGCCATACACTGTGCCTGTGAGGAGAACACCATTGAAGTGTTCAGCCCCAGCTAGCAGGGAGGATGGAGGAAGAGAGGGCTGGGGAGGAGCAGTCTTAGGGCTCGTTTACACGAGCGTGTGCGTTTTGCGCACGCAAAAAACGCAGCATTTTGCGTGCGCAAAAGGCACTTAACAGCTCCGTGTGTGTCAGCCCCGTATGATGCGCGGCTGTGTGATTTTCGCGCAGCCGCCATCATTATGACACTCAGTTTGGATGTTTGTAAACAGAAAAGCACGTGGACCAAATCAATGCAAATGCCGAGACTGTTCCGTCAAAAACGGGCAGGAGTAGACCTGCCCTATTTTTGAGGGAACGGCGGCACGGTTCCGTTAAAACAACAGAAGTGTGCATGGCCCCATTGAAATGAATGTGTCAGGGTGCTATCAGTTCAAACAACGGATAGCACCCTGATGAAAAGACTGAAGTGGGCATGAGGCCTAAGGCCTCAAGCACACATCCTTTGCCATTTAGACGGCTGCATATCACAGATCCGCGAAACAAGGACCGCACATAGAACTACACTGCTTGTAAAATGTACAAATGGCTTTATGCTTCAGTTACATTAAAATAAAAGTGAAAAAAAAAAGCTGAATCTTTGCCCCGGGTGCAGGAAAACCTAGCTACGCCGCTGGTACGGTGTTATTATTAAATGCTATATTGTACTGTTATTATGATATACTATAGTGCCCTGTGTTGTCATGCGATAATATAGTGCCCTTTGTTATTATACTATACTATAGTGTCATGTGGTGGTGTTGTTGTTGTTATTATTATTAGATAATGTCCTGTGTTATTATTTTATACTATTCTATAGTGTACTATGTATTATTCTATAATATATTCATGTGTTATTATACTACACAGTAATGTACTGTGTTATTATACTACACCGTGTTCAAAATTATTATGCACATTTGATTTAAGTGTCAAACATTTAATTATTAGTTTTTCAATTAAACTCATGGATGGTATTGTGTCTTAGGGCTCTTTGGGTCATTGTAATCAATCTCAGACACCTGTGATAATTAGTTTGCCAGGTGTGCCCAATCAAAGGAAAACTACTTAAGAAGGACGTACCACATTATTAAGCAGGCCACAGGTTTCAATCAATATGGGAAAGAAAAATTATCTCTCTGCTGCCGAAAAGCGTGAAAGTTATGAAAACATTGGATAATTCAAGAAAATTTAAGCGTGATCATCGTACTGTGAAAAGATTTGTGGCTGAATCAGAGCACAGACGGGTTCGTTCAGATAAAGGCATAATGAGGAAGGTTTCTGCCAGATAAATTAATAGGATTAGGAGAGCAGCTGCTAAAATGCCATTGCAAAGCAGCAAACAGGTATTTGAAGCCGCTGGTGCCTCTGGAGTCCCGCGAACCTCAAGGTGTAGGATCCTCCAGGGGTTTGCAAGTGCGCATAAAGCTATTATTCGGCCCCCCCTAAACAATGCTCACAAGCAGAAACGGTTGCAGTGGGCTCAGAAATATATGAAGACTAATTTTCAAACCGTGTTGTTTACTGATGAGTGCCGTGCAACCCTGGATGGTCCAGATGGATGGTTGGTGAATGGCCACCATGTCCCAACAAGGCTGCGACGTCAGCAAAGAGGTGGCGGAGTCATGTTTTGGGCTGGAATCATGGGGAGAGAGCTGGTCGGCCCCTTCAGGGTCCCTGACGGTGTGAAAATGACCTCTGCAAAGTACGTAGAGTTTATGACTGACCACTTTCTTTCGTGGTACAAAAAAAATAAACGTGCCTTCCGTAGCAAAATTATCTTCATGCATGACAATGCACCATCTCATGCTGCAAAGAATACCTCTGTATCATTGGCTGTTATGGGCATAAAAGGAGAGAAACTCATGGTGTGGCCCCCATGTTCCCCTGACCTCAACTCTATTGAGAACCTTTGGAGCATCCTCAAGCAAAATATCTCTGAGGGTGGGAGGCAGTTCACATCAAAACAGCATCTCTAGGAGGCTATTCTGAGATCCTGCAAAGATATTCAAGCAGAAACTGTCCAAATACTCACAATTCAATGGATGCAAGAATTGTGAAGGTGATATCAAAGAAGGGGTCCTATGTTAACATGTAACTTGGCCTGCTAAGTTTTTTTGATTGAAAGAGCTTTTGATTTCTGTAAATATGACCTCCTGATGCTGCAAATTCAACAAATTACCATTTTAGTTCTCTTTACAACCTTTAAAATGTTTTGATCTCTGTTGTGCATAATAATTTGAAACAGTGCATTTTGAGTTTTTTACTTCTAAAAAAAAAAAATCTGTTATCATTAGGAGATTTGTTCAATAAAATTCGCATTATACTCCAACGGTTGATGGCTTGAAGATTATACTGATTGTCATTTGCATCGACTATTTAGGAAAATCAGCGAAAAATAACATTTGCATAATAATTTGGAACGCGGTGTATACTATAGTGCCCTGTGTTTTTATGCAGATGTGCCCTGTGTTATATACTATAGTGTCATGTGTTATACTATAGTGTCATGTATTTTTACTCTTTACTATAGTGTTCTGTGTTGTTATGCTATAATATACTGCCCTGTGCTATTATACTATACTATAGTACCCTGTGTTATCATACTATAGTGTCTTCTGTTATTATACTATAATATAGTGCCCCGTGTTATGTTACTATAGTGCCCTGTGTTATTATTCTATACTTTATAAGGTTGTCACAATACAAGAATTTGGACTTCGATACCGATATTTTGTGTAGCATTGCGATTTTCAATACCAAAACGATACTTTGCCAACAGTAATAAAAAAAAAATAAGTTCTTCCATTTTCTGATCTGAGGCGCGTGGTGTGATGATGAATTTTGAATGTGCCTCACATTAAGGCCTGATTTACACGAGCGTGTGCGTTTTGCGCGCACAAAAAACGCTGCGTTTTGCGCGCGTTGGTACTGCGTATGCACTGCGTATACGCAGCGTTGTTGCGTTTAAAACGCGCGCACGACTTGCGTTTGCATCGCGCGTAAAAAACGCAGAGGGGATTAATGCGACGCCAGCCTACAAATAGGCCAGCTGGCCCAACCCCTGCTTGCTGGGAGAAGCCTGTTTTGAACCTTATTTCCGCCTCTGCAGAAACCACAGTGTGTGTTTCTCCCTTGACGTTGGAATCGCCTTGACACACAACACTTATGCCTTCTCAGTCGCTGGCACGTGTGCTTCTTTTCTGGATGATCTCACGTCGGTTTGGGGAGTGCCGACCCATGCTGCAGCACCAGACGCCTGTAAGATGTCGCATTTGGGTCCATCCACTTGTGGCCCAACGTACGATAAAAGGCCATTTCCATACCCTGTATGAGGACTTACGACTGCATCCAGAAAAATTTCGAGCCTTCTGCCGCATGTCTGTGGCCACATTTGACCTTCTGCTTGAGCAAACTCGCTCTGGTCTCACCTACAAGAATACCAACATGAGACGCTGCATTTTGGCTGAGGAACGGCTGCTTGTGACCTTGAGGTATGTGTGCAGCTGCTATTACTTAGTAAATGACGCTGTCTGCTTCACCAGCCCCCCCCCCCCCTAACATGTGTTGTGGCTTTCTTTTTCTTTCTCGTTGTTTTCTAGATTTCTGGCCACAGGCAATAGTTATCATTCGTTACATTTTGAATTTCTTTTGGGAGTGACCACCATTTCGTTCATTGTCACATCCACCTGTGTCGTGTTGTGGCAGAGGTTAAAGAGCACGGTCATGCCTCAGCCCACGACAGAACAGTGGCTAAGTATTTCAGAGGGATTTCTTAGAGCAAGTGAATTTCCAAATTGCATTGGTGCCCTAGACGGCAAACACATTCGTGTGAGAAAGCCCCCATGCAGTGGCTCGCAATACTATAACTACTAGCAGTATTTTTCGATGGTATTGTTAGCCTTGGCGGACACTAATTATTGCTTCACTATTGTTGACATTGGCTCGTATGGAAGCTCGGCAGATGCACGCATATTCCGTTCATCAAGAATGGGGAAGCGACTCCCGTGGCGGATGAGGGGTTTGCACTCACAAGGCAAGTCATGCGTCCTTTTGCCAGAAGGGGCTTGGATGACCGTCGGCGCATGTTCAATCTCCGCCTTGGCCGAGCTCGGCGATGTGTGGAATGTGCCTTTGGCATTATGTCGAACAGGTGGCGTGTCTTTCTGACAACAATGCAATTGTCCATGCAGAATGTCACACGTGTTATACAAGCGTGTGTCGTTCTGCATAACTTCTGCCGCATTAATGATGCTACCGTTGATGCAGAATATATCCTAACACATGCAGGCACCAGTCACACTGGCCCGGTGATTCCTCTCGGCCGATCTCTCTCTTCCGGCCTTCGAGTGCGGGATACTTTGGCGGCATATTTTGAGTGCCCATCAGGAGCCGCACCGTGGGGGGGTGATGACCTTTGAAGGGTTGTCTGTTGTTTGGCGGCTTCACTCCACACATCACATGTTACCAGTTATTTCCTTTTTTTTGGGGGTTCGTGTTGGGTCAGGGACTCGCAAAACATGAGGACCCTTGACGCGGGTTGCGAGCTTACATCTGTCGGGGTTTGAGCAGGACTTTTGTCAGTTGACAACTTTCTGTCCGGAGAGATAATGTTGTGCGGCCTAAAGTTATGAAAGTCCAATTGCAAGTGTACTTAGTTTGCTTAGGGGCCCATGCCAGCACCTAAACGTTCGCACCGCTTGCAATCCATGTCAAGCCCCGATAGATAAACTAAAACCTCATATCACGTGTGTATGCATTGGACCAAAAGGCCAGAAGTGTGTGAGAGTCTAGGCAAAGGAAATGTGTGCCAAACCTTGTGTTGTGTGGTATCAATGAATAACAACACGAAATCCAACCATTTAACCAATACTTTTTTTACTGCTGTGTTTGTCCACAACACAAACATTTGGCATCAAAAGAAAAACACCAGCATGGTGTATCTTAAATACACATCCAACAAACTATAAAGAACGAAACGTTGGCAGGCCTGCACCACACACAACTGTGGCGTCCAAAACTCATGCCACCAACACACTCATAGGTGTTGGTACTGGTGGCCCGGGGAGGAATACGCCTGCATTTCAGCACCACTATGCTGGACCTGGAGCTGGGTAGGTTGTTCCTCGCCAGCATAGTGGTGCTGATGTTGGGGGTGGTATGTTGGCCCAGGGAAGTGGGGAGCCATAGGGCGCATGTACGGATGCGGGCGTGGCATCTGGGGGACAGGGTGGAATGGGCCAGGCACCTGGGGCGTGGTGGCCGGCATGGCTGAACTGCGCCATTTTTCTATGGCCGTGAAGCAGACGTTAGGATTGTAGGGCGGTCTGGAAGCGTCGATCAATGTTACGATCGACGCCTGCAGACGGCCCATACGGTCCATGGGCACCAGCCGTAGGAGGGGAACTAACGCGTCATTCCCGTCCTCTTCAGCGGCTCGCCTTAGATACTCCAGGACACTAGTATCTACCTGGGCAGCTGTGGAGGGCTGTGGAGCACGGGCACGGCGAGTGCGGGCACGCACGGGGCGCTCCTCTGCTGGAGAGGCGACGGCCCCTGCAGACTGGCCAGGTGCGGGCTCCTGGGGTGTCGGCTCTGGGCTGGGCGGCAGGACATTGGGAGCAGGAGGTTCTTGCAGAGACTCGCCGACGTCAGTCTCCTCTGCGGTGTCCTCCAAATTGGCGGTGGTTCTAGAAGGAGAAAAAAACGTAAGAACACAATATTGAACAATGCCCACAGCAACACGTTGGCAAACAGGACATGGGCAAACACACATTAGACACATGCAAAGGCATAAACTCTTACGTGCGCATCTCCATGATGTCCTTCAAGAACATCAGCTGCTTGGTATAGATATAGGGTCGCTTGCGAGATGCGCCGTCCCCTTTCACCCATTTCTCTGCGAAATTGGTCACGGCAGCTCCGCCACCGTGTTTTGATATCTTGGACTGTTGGATTTAAAAAACACATAACACACCATCAGAACTATCACCACTCACTTCTAAATGAAGGGCCCTGCAGTGCCGATGACGTGGGACACGGTGATGCGCCTGCTCCACCAAAGTTCCTCGTGCTAATGCGCAGAATACACATACAGGGCCCTAGGTCTTCTATAGGGATGACAGGCATTGACAGAAAATCCGTGGTACTCACCCAACCGACTGCGGTCCCGGGTTCGGCCACTCTCCCACTCCTGCTCAAAAAGGTTCTGGGCGACCACCTCCCAGGCGTCCTCCTTGGCCGTCCTGTTGTGGTACGCCTCTGAGCGCGTGTCCCAGATTGCAGGATGTTCCTGGACAAAGAGGATGAGGCGCTCTACGTCCATCCCGCGCGGCATGGCAGAAGATGATTTCACAAACCGGAAGCTACCTTGACACAGTCTCCAGGCACTCACTATGCTTGCCCCCTCGCAGTGGAAACGCAGGCACTTCCTGGTTTGGGTTTGCTTTGTCCAGCTTTATAGACTCTTTTGCATTGACATAACAGCTCTTGCGTGATTTTCGCGCATGCAACGCAGGAGCGTCCGTGTGGCATGCGTGGTTTTCACGCACCCATTGACTTCAATGGGTGCGTGATGCGCGAAAAACGCACGATTATAGAACATCGTCTGCACTGCCCCATAGAGTAATATATATTACGCTCGTGTAAATGAGGCCTAATAGTAATTAACCCCATCATGTTTCCCAGTCATAATGGGTTAATGTGTAAGGTACATAATGGGGTTAATTACTATTAATGTGAGGCACATGGAGGCACAATTCATCACAATAAGTGAAAGAAAGCAGTTTTTATTTTCTTTTTTAACAGCGTACTCATCATAAATGACGGAAAAAAGTTGTTGTGTAGATTATTAGGGTTGCGCCAATACCGAATGTGTATATTTTATGTATTGAGACTTATTTTAATGTTTATTGTAAAAAAGGTGTATGTGTATTTTTTTAATTTAATATTCCTTTATGTTTTTACTTTATTTTTAAACTTTAGTGTACCGGAATATATCTATATGCCGGTACATTAGCCTGTGTACTGATAGGAAATATGGTAAGACAGCCCTGGGGTCCTTCAATGGACCCTGGGCTGTCTGCCCATATATGGTATGTCTCTCAATCGCGTCACAGGTATTACCTGTGACGCGATTCAAGGGGCACCCCCCTTCTCACTTTCCCCTTGAATGCCTCGGTCAGCTTTGATCGCAGCATTCAGGGGAATAACGGTGGAGATGAGAGGTTTGTGAGGTGTGTAATACAGCCGTTGCCCCGCTCCTGACAATAAGTGCACACGCGGTCAGCATGAGGTGATGCAGCCAGCGCTGCACTAATGAGCGGCGGTCCAGGCACTGAAGACAGAACATGGGGGTGTTTTGCAGTGCGGCCGCCATGTTCAGCCTACAGTGCCGCCGCTCATTAGTGCAGCGCTTGTCGTATCACATCATGCTGACGGCAGGCACTTGTCAGGACTCAGGAGCGGGGCATTGGCTGTATTACACGTACATTTATGTGTTACAATGCGGCCGCACAGCATAGAATTGAAATACATGAAATAACGGTATAGAACCGTTTGAGGGTGCACGGCATCGAAACCGTATCAAAGTTTCGATGCATCGTACATCCCTAATACTATCATATACTGTTATTATTCTATACTATAGTGTACTGTGTTATTATTTCATACTATAATGTCCTGTGTTATTATACTATGATGTATTATTCAGTAACAGTATGGGGTATTATTCAGTCCCTATGTGGGTATGGTGTGGCGGTATTATTCAGTAACAGTATGGAGATATTTTTCAGTCACTATGGTTATGGTGTGGCGGTATTATTCAGTAACAGTATGGGGGTATTATTCAGTCACTGGGTATGCTGTGGCGGTATTATTCAGAAACAGTATGGGGGTATTAATCAGTCACTATGTAGTTATGGTGTAGCGGTATTATTCAGTGACAGTAGGGGGGTATTATTCAGTCACTATGTGGTTATGGTGTGGCAGTAATATTCAGTAACAGTATGGGGGTATTATTCAGTCACTATGTGGTTATGATGTGGCAGTATTATCCAGTAATGGTATGGGGGTATCATTCAGTCTCTGGGGTTATGGTATAGAGGTATTATTCAGTAACAGTATGGGGGTATTATTCAGTCACTGTGGTTATGGTGTGTTGGTATTATTCATTAACAGAATGGGGATATTATTCAGTCACTATGTGGTTATGGTGTGGGGGTATTCAGTAACAGTATGGGGGTATTATTCAGTCACTGTGGTTATGGTGTGGAGGTATTATTCAGTAACAGTATGGGGGTATTATTCAATCACTATGAGGTTATGGTGTGGCGGTATTACTTGGACCTTATATTGTGTTATTATTGGTCTTATAATAGTAAGTTGTGTTCAGTAACAGTATGCAGGTAATATTTCATCTGGTATAGTGGTATGATTTAATAACTGTACATGTATGTCAATAATTTTTTTGTGTCAGAGGGGGGACATATGCTTTGGGGCTTACAACACTCCTGGACACGCTAGAAATCAGTGATGCAGTTCTCTGCACACCGCCTTCTGTATTGAGTGCATTATTGATACAATATTGGTGTGTTCACATCAGCGTTTGGTTTCCGTCGACTGCGCTATTGTTTCCTCCAAGAAAACCGAAACCTTACGGAACGCAACAGAAACATTACTATTGAAATCAATGATAACACAAACGGAAATCTATGGTTTCCATTCACGGGTTCCCCTGACAAAAAGGTCTGACAGAACCATCAACGGAACCCTGACGCAGATGTGAACAGGCCCTAATTCAGAATTTGGGGCCCCACTTTTAACTTTTCCCAGAGTCATACCTATCCGGTGCAGGGACGGGATCCCAGCGCAGGCCGGGATGATGTCACTGGATCACGCCGGCCTACGCAAGGATGCTGTCGGCGTTGATTCGCTCCAGTTGTCGTGGGAACGGGGCCTAGGTGAGTATGATGTTTTTTTGTTCTATCTACAGTAGGGGGGGGGGTCGCTATATGGTGCTATCTACAGGGGGGTGGTTGTATGGCACTATCTACAAGTGGGGTTGTGACACTGTCTATGGGGGGCTGTAGGCACAATCTACAGGGGGGCTGTAGGCACAATCTACAGGGGGACTGTATGGCACAATCTACAGGGGGCTCAATCTACAAGGGGGCCTGTGTGTGGCACCGTGGGGAGGGGGGCCCAGTTGAAAGTTTGCTATGGGGCTCAGTCTTTCCTAGTTACGCCCCTGCCTTAAGATCAGACCTGGAGACAAGAAAGTTCTGTGTCCAAAGAACCATTACAGGCCGCAGTAATCCAGATACTTTCCCTTGCTTGAACTGTGATCATGTGTCCAATGAGGGACTACTTTCTCGCTTCCTATGACCGGGAAGAAATATAATATAAAGGTACATGTCTCTTTGTTGTATACCTACTTAAATGCCTATGTTGGTAAAACAACATTGAAAATTAGCAACCAATCAGAGCTCCGCTTAAATTTCTTAAACTGCACTGGAAAAGTGAAAGCTGGGCTCTAATTGGTTGCTGTGGACAACAGAGACCGTTTTACTATTTGAAAGTTTTGATAAATGAGGCCTGATGTTTGCCTAGGCATTTATAGATACAGTTTAGCCTTGCCCTGATGTTTTTTATGGACGGCAAAGGTTTCCTTCTGGCACTTTCCATGTAGCTTTCATTTTTGCAGTCTCTTTGTAATGGCAATGCAGATGATTTGAACAGTGGAAAGTTTGATGTTTGGTAATCTTTTTATATCTCTTTTCAGACTCCTAAGCATTTATAACCGTCTTTCCTGGCTTCAGAAAGTTCTTTGGTTCTGGGCATGGTGATACTACAAATGTCAACAACAAAGAGCAAACCAAACGAAATATCTGAGGTCTAAAGGGGTTGTCCACTACCGGACAACTGATGACCTATCCACTGCCTGTGGGCATCAGATGTTGTTGCACACTATGCAGTGTACGGAGCCGGAAGCAGTTTCTCCGTACATTGCATAGCGGCCGTGCTGCAGAGCTGCAGTACAGCAGCTCGGCCACTATTCTGTGACCAGAGCCAACTGTTTCCGGCATGGACATCTGGTGCCCGGAGGCAGCCGGAGAAGCTGATCGGTGCGGGGTGTCGGACCCGCACCGATTATATACTGATGACCTATCTGATAGATAGGTTATCAGTTGTTCGGTAGTGGCAAACCCCTTTAAGACCCTGGCTCCACAGCGATAAATACACGCTGCCTTGTCGCCCGTACTATACAGTGTTCCTATGGGGGGGGGGGGGCATATGAAATTGCATATCTACATCCTTCATGCGCCTGCAATTTGAGATTGCAAAATATCTGACAGGGCTTAATGCATTAATGAAATCGTTTGCACTATAGTCTTTATATTCTGCACATATATTCTTTTTATTCTCTACTCATCTGAAAGCACTAGGTTGAAAAAAGTGCAGTATCCTTCCTTTGTTAACTTGTAATTTGTAAAGTATAGTTACGCTGGACCCTGTAGTGCTACTTCGTTATAATTGGACTAATCATCAAGAGCTTAAAATGCTAATTATTCTAGGTTGGAAATACTGCTGTAGTACAGTAATCATTTTTGATAAGGCTAATTACTGCCACAGTAAAGAGTTTTAAGTGTGCTGAGACCAGACTGTAAAAACATAGAGGGCTTATGTGACACATTTCCATGGAAACATATCTTCCCTAACTTTCTATGATCGGATAGTTCTATGATTTATTCTTAAAGGGAATGTGTCGTGAATTAAATTTTTTTTTTTAAGTGTCGTTACTTATTTCTATTATCTTTTACGTTTTTTGCTGTATTTTTTTTTCTTTCACATGGTGGAAAGTATTAAAAATTAAATAATAATTTGACCTGTTTTCCTATGTTGGCCACCAGGGGGGGGGGGGCACTTCCCACAATTGCAGCAAGGTGAATAAGGCAAAGCAACCTGACTCACAGCTGCCGTAAATGTGGGAGGGAATCTCACCCCCCCCCTCCTACAAGCCAGGAAAAGGTGTCTTCAGATTGCTAAGCAGTGTCCAGCAGCCATTTTGGGTGTGATTCTGCAGCTGGCAGAAGTTATAGGACACACCAAAAGGCTAAGGGTATATCACATGCTTACTAAACAAAGGGAAAACAGCTCCTGATTTTCAGCCATTTTTTAATCAAACTCGCGTTTTTTACGGCCGTTTTTGGAGCTGTTTTTCTATAAAGTCAATGAAAAAAGGCTCCAAAAATGTCACAAGAAGTGATGTGCACTTCATTTTGGCGGGCGTCTTTTTACGTGCCGTTTTTGGAAAACAACCACGTAAAAAACGCCCTGTCGGAACAGAACGCCGTATTTCCCATTGAAACCAATGGGCAGATGCTTGTAGGCGTTCTGCTTCCGATTTTTCATCTGAAAACATTGTGTGTGAACATACCCTTAGAATGATGAAAGTGAAGTGAATGACTTTTCAGTTGACAGGTTCACACGGCGTACATTTGTCACGTTTTTTTTTGCACATTTTACGTGCCAAAAACCACATAAAAAAAACGCTTGATTACACTGGGGGGGTGGTGCGCGTGCGCGCGCGCAGGCACAGCGCTACTGTAAGCGATGTGCTCAGGGAAGCCCTTGACGGTACTGGTCATATATAAACAGTGACGTCAGTGGCTATTCTTTGAGTGGAATCCCCGTTGCCGACTCTGGCCGGGGATTCCCAGCCAGAGTCGGTAACTGGGATTCCGCTAAAGGAGTAGCCACTGACGTTACTGTCCGTATATGGACCGTGACATCAGGGCTTCCCTCTTGGAGCTGAATCCCAGGCCTATGCTCTGGCTGTGGATTCCGCTCCTAGAGGTAGTCTCAGTGGCGCTATCTACAAGGGGGGAGGGGGGGGGGGCTGGCAGTATTTTCATGGGGGTGTGGCACGATCTACATGGACATTGTGGCACTATATAGGGGCACTATCTACAGGGGACCCTGGCGCTAGGTACATGGGCACTATATACATGGGCATTGTGTCACTATCTGCAAGGGCACTGACACTAGGGTCAGCTAAGGGGGCATTATACTGTATTGGGCAGCTATGGGGGCATTATGCTGTATTGGGGAATTTGGGCATTATACTGCATGGGGGCATCTGTATGGGCATTATACTGCATGGGAGAATATGTGTGGGCATTATACTGTATGGGGGCATCTGTGTAGGCTTCATACTGTATGGTGGCAGCTATGGGGGCGTTATACTGTATGGTGGCAGCTATGGGGGCATTATACTGTGTGGGGGAAGCTATTTGGTATTATACTGTGTGGGAGGCACTATGGGAGCATGATAGTGTGTGATCTTAATCGGGTGTGTATGGGTGGGGTTTGGGTGGGATTATAGGCGTGGCTCAAAAAAATTGTGAT